>NC_135233.1:737506674-738131674 GCF_051348905.1 Ranitomeya variabilis
GAGCTATGGCATATCCCACACCCCTTTCCTGTGTTTGTGAGAAATGCCTACAGCTGACATGCGCAGTGGAATTCAGCCAGGGGATAAATGCAGGGTGGCAAAAGCATCAGGCATACTTATGACCATGTGATATTTCAGTTTTTCTTTTTTAATAATTTTGCAAAAAATACTACAATTCTGTTTTTTTTTCGGTCAAGATGGGGTGCAGAGTGTACATTAATGAGAAAAAAATGAACTTTTTGGAATTTATCGGATGGATGCAATGATACAAAGAGTGAAAAATATAAAGGGTATGAATACTTTCTGTTCCCACTGTATATGGTTTGTCTTCTGTAAATGACGCTCCACATAATTCCTAGTTCTACTTGTGGAATATTGACAGTAGTAGTGATCACTCCCATCATTGTAACTGGGTGAAAAAAAAGTCAAGACAAAAACTCACATGATACTTTTATGTTGTTTCTTTTTTTTTATTTATTGGAATAGCAATAAGCAACATTGTAATAAAAATATTACCGGCCCTTTAAGAAATTAAACCATGATCACAGTGACTTTCAGATCAGACCCGATGGAGACCACAGAACTAGCTACGGTCATTGAGGACCATCTGAGAGCCACTGGGCCTTAAGATCCAGAGGAAGGCGAAGAAACCCCCCGGAGAGTTCTGCCTCAGGGGGGGGAAAAAATTCCTTCCTGACCCCATTTGTGGCGATCGGATATTTCCCTGGATCACATCTGTCCTGCTGCATATTGCTGTATATCTGCATGTATTATAAGCTCAGAAGAGCCGACCCTAGGAAAGAAAAGACAAATACACCGTTCTAGGAGTTTACAATCTTATATACACTATACAGGCTGCTGAGAATTTACAGAATAATCGACACCCTGCTCCTGGGAGCTTACAATCTGATATATAATATGCAGACATCCGAGAGCATACAGACTAATCTATACCCTGCTCCTAGGAGCTTACAATCTGATATATAATATACAGACATCTGAGAGCATACAGACAAATCTACACCCTACTCCTAGGAGCTTACAATCTGATATATAATATACAGACATCTGAGTGCATGCAGACTAATCTAACACCCTGCTCCTAGGAGCCTACAATCTGATATATAATATACAGACATCTGAGTGCATACAGACTAATCTAACACCCTGCTCCTATGAGCTTACAATCTGATATATAATATACAGACATCTGAGAGCATTCAGACCAATCTACACCCTGCTCCTAGGATATTACAATCTGATAAATAATATACAGACATCTGAGAGCATACAGACTAATCTATCACCCTGCTCCTAGGAGCTTACAATCTGATATAAAATATACAGACATCTGAGAGCATACAGACTAATCTACACCCTGCTCCTGTGAGTAATTCAAAGTAGTTTAATGCACCCATAATAAGAATCATATAAAGTATAATGCACCCTCATAGTCATCCATAGTAGTATAATGCACCCCTTAGTCATCCATAGTAATGTAATGCTCCCCCACAGTCATATATAGAAGTATAATGCACCCCATAGTCATATACAGTAGTATAATGCACCCCTATAGTCATCCATAGTAGTAAAATGCACCCCCATTGTCATATATAGTAGTATAATGCACCCCTATAGTCATACATATTAGTATAATTCACCCTCATAGTCATATATAGTAGTATAATGCACCCCCAAAGTCATATATAGTAGTATAATGCACCCCTATAGTCATCCATAGTAGTATAATGCACGCTCATAATCATATATACTAACTAGCTATTGAACCCGTTCTACACCCGGGTGGCGAGCATTTATATTGGTATATGGTCTCCATCCTGGTATGTGCTGCTCCCATCTTGCTCCCCCATCCTGTCATGTGCTACTCCATCCTGAGTCCCCATCCTGTCATGTGCTGCTCCATCCTGCGCCCCCATCCTGTCATGTGCTGCTCCGTCCTGCGTCCCCATCCTGTAATGTGCTGCTCCATCCTGCACCCCCATCCTGTCATGTGCTGCTCCAACCTGCATCCCCTTCCTGTCATGTGCTGCTCCATCCTGCGTCCCCATCCTGTCATGTGCTCCTATCCTGCGCCCCCGTCTTGTCATGTGTTGCTCCCATCCTGCACCTCCATCCTGTCATGTGCTGCTCCCATCCTGCGCAACCATTCTGTCATGTGCTGCTCCCATCCTGCGCCCCCATTTTGTCATGTGGTGCTCCCATCCTGCGCAACCATTCTGTCACGTGCTGCTCCCATCCTGTGCCCCCATTCTGTTGTAATGTGCTGCACCCATTCTGCCTGTTCTTGTTTCCATTCTGCCATATGTTGCTCCCATCTTTCTCTCTCCGGCTCTACCGCCCGAGTGCGGCTGTGCTGAGTGCGGCTGTGCTGGGTGCGGCTGTGCTGAGTGCGACTGTGATGATTGCGGCTATACTGCCTGAGTGCAGCTATACTGCCTGAGTGCGGCTATACTGCCTGAGTGCGGCTATACTGCCTGAGTGCGGCTATACTGCCTGAGTGCGGCTATACTGCCTGAGTGTGGCTATACTGAGTGCAGTTGAACTGCCTGAGTGCGTCTTTAGTGCTTGAGTGTGGCTATACTGAGTGCGGCTATACTGCCTGAGTGTGGCTATACTGAGTGCAGTTGAACTGCCTGAGTGTGGCTATACTGAGTGTGGCTATCCTGCCTGAGTGCGGCTATCCTGCCTGAGTGCGGCTATACTGCCTGAGCGCGGCTATACTGAGTGCAGTTGAACTGCCTGGGTGCGGCTATACTGAGCGCGGCTGTACTGCCTGAGTGCGGCTATACTGAGCGTGACTGTACTGCCTGACTGGGGCTATACTGAGCGCGCTTGTACTGCCTGAGTGCGGCTATACTGAACGCGGCTGTACTGCCTGAGTGCGGCTATACAGAGCGCGGCTTTACTGCCTGAGTGCGGCTACACTGAGCGCGGCTGTACTGCCTGAGTGCGGCTACACTGAGCGCGGCTGTACTGCCTGAGTGCGGCTATACTGAGCGCGGCTGTACTGCATGAGTGCGGCTATACTGAGCGCGGCTGTACTGCCTGAGTGCGGCTATACTGAGAGCGGCCGTACTGCCGGAGTGCGGCTATACTGAGCATGGATGTACTGCATGAGTGCGGCAGAGTGTGGCTATATTGCGCGACTGCGGCTGAGTGTGGCTGTACTGCGTGAGTGTGGCTGTACTGCGCGAGTGCTGCTGAGTGTGGCTGTACTGCGCGAGTGCAGCTGAGTGTGGCTGTACTGCGTGAGTGTGGCTGTACTGTGAGTGCGGCTGAGTGTGGCTGTACTGCATGAGTGCGGCTGTGTGGCTGTACTGTGTGAGTGTGGCTGTACTGTGTGAGTGTGGCTGAGTGAGGCTGTACTGCGTGAGTGCGGCTGAGTGTGGCTGTACTGCGTGAGTGCGGCTTTACTGTGTGAGTGCGGCTGAGTGTGGATGTACTGCGTGTGTGCGGCTGCGTGTGGCTCTACTGTGTGAGTGTGGCTGAGTGTGGCTCTACTGCGTGAGTGCGGCTGAGTGTGGCTGTACTGTGTGAGTGTGGCTGAGTGTGGCTGTCCTGCGTGAGTGCGGCTGAGTGTGGCTGTACTGCGTGAGTGCGGCTGAGTGTGGGTCTACTATGCAAGTGTGGCTGTACTGTGTGAGTGTGGCTGTACTGTGTGAGTGTGGCTGTACTGTGTGAGTGTGGCTGTACTGTGTGAGTGTGGCTGTACTGCAGGTGGCTGAGTGTGCCTGTACTGTGTGAGTGCGGCTGAGTGTGGCTGTACTGTGTGAGTGCGGCTGCGTGTGGCTGTACTGCGTGAGTGTGGCTGTACTGTGTGAGTGCAGCTGAGTGTGGATGTACTGCGTGCGTGCGGCTGAGTGTGGCTCTACTGTGTGAGTGCGGCTGAGTGTGGCTGTACCGCGTGTGTGTGAGTGTGGCTGTGCTGTGTGTGTGGCTGTACTGTGTGTGTGCAGCTGAGTGTGGCTGTACTGCGTACGTGCGGGTGTGTGGCTGTTCTGCGTGAGTGTGTCTGCACTGTGTGAGTGTGGCTGTACTGCGTGAGTGTGGCTTAGTGTGGCTGTACTGTCTTGAGTGCGGCTATACTGAGCGTGGCTGTACAGCGTGAGTGCGGCTGATTGCGGCTGTACTGCGTGAGTGCGACTGAGTGTGGCTGTACTGTGTGAGTGCGGCTCAGTGTTTCTGTACTGTGCGAGTGTGGCTGAGTGTGGCTCTACTGCGTGAGTGCGGCTGAGTGTGGCTCTACTGCGTGAGTGGGGTTGAGTGTGGCTGTACTGTGTGAGTGCGGCTGAGTGTGGCCCTACTGCGTGAATGCGGCTGAGTGTTGCTGTACTGTGTGGCTGTACTGTGTGAGTGAGGCTGAGTGTGGCTGTGCTGCGTGAGTGCAGCTGAGTGTGGCTGTACTGCGTGAGTGTGGCTATACTGCGTGAGTGCGGCTGAGTGTGGCTGTACTGTGTGAGTGCGGCTGTGCTGCGTGTGGCTGTACTGCGCGAGTGCGGCTGAGTGTGGCTCTACTGTGTGAGTGTGGCTGTACTGTGTGAGTGCTGCTGTACTGCGTGTGGCTGAGTGTGGCTGTACTGTGTGAGTGTGGCTGTACTGTGTGAGTGTGGCTGTACTGTGTGAGTGTGGCTGTACTGTGTGAGTGTGGCTGTACTGTGTGAGTGTGGCTGTACTGTGTGAGTGTGGCTGTACTGCGTGAGAGTGGCTGTACTGTGTGAGTGCGGCTCAGTGTGGATATGCTGCGTGAGTTCGGCTGAGTGTGGCTCTACTGCGTCAGTGCGGCTGAGTGTGGCTCTACTGTGCGAGTGTGGCTGTGCTGTGAGTGCGGCTGAGTGTGGCTGTACTGTGTGAGTGTGGCTATCTTGTGCGAGTGTGGCTGTACTGTGCGAGTGTGGCGGTACTGTGTGAGTGTGGCTGTGCTGTGTGAGTGCGACTGAGTGTGGCTGTACTGCGTGAGTGTGGCTGTACTGGGTGAGTGTGGCTGTACTGGGTGAGTGCGACTGAGTGCGGCTGAGTGTGGCTGTACTGTGTGAGTGTGGCTGTACTGTGTGAGTGCGGCTGAGTGTGGCTGTACTGTGTGAGTGTGGCTGTCCTGTGTGGCTGTACTGTGTGAGTGAGGCTGAGTGTGGCTCTACTGCTTGATTGCGGCTGACTGTGGCTGTACTGTGTGAGTGTGGCTGTACTGTGTGAGTGCGACTGAGTGTGGCTGTACTGCGTGTGGCTGTACTGTATGAGTGTGGCTGTACTGTATGAGTGTGGCTGTACTGTGTGAGTGTGGCTGTACTGCGTGTGGCTGTACTGTGTGACTGTGGCTGAGTGTGGCTGTACTGTGTGAGTGTGGCTGTCCTATGTGAGTGCGGCTGAGTATGGCTGTACTGTGTGAGTGTGGCTGTACTGTGTGAGTGCAGCTGAGTGTGGCTGTACTGTGTGAGTGTGGCTGTACTGCGTGTGGCTGTACTGTGTGAGTGCGGCTGAGTGTGGCTGTACTGTGTGTGTGTGAGTGTGGCTGTACTGTGTGTGTGCAGCTGAGTGTGGCTGTACTGCGTACGTGCGGGTGTGTGTCTGTTCTGCGTGAGTGTGTCTGCACTGTGTGAGTGTGGCTGTACTGCGTGAGTGTGGCTTAGTGTGGCTGTACTGTCTTGAGTGCGGCTATACTGAGCGTGGCTGTACAGCGTGAGTGCGGCTGATTGCGGCTGTACTGCGTGAGTGCGGCTGAGTGTGGCTGTACTGTGTGAGTGTGGCTGTACTGCGTGAGTGTGGCTTAGTGTGGCTGTACTGTCTTGAGTGCGGCTATACTGAGCGTGGCTGTACAGCGTGAGTGCGGCTGATTGCGGCTGTACTGCGTGAGTGCGACTGAGTGTGGCTGTACTGTGTGAGTGCGGCTCAGTGTTTCTGTACTGTGCGAGTGTGGCTGAGTGTGGCTCTACTGCGTGAGTGCGGCTGAGTGTGGCTCTACTGCGTGAGTGGGGTTGAGTGTGGCTGTACTGTGTGAGTGTGGCTATACTGCGTGAGTGCGGCTGAGTGTGGCTGTACTGTGTGAGTGCGGCTGTGCTGCGTGTGGCTGTACTGCGCGAGTGCGGCTGAGTGTGGCTCTACTGTGTGAGTGTGGCTGTACTGTGTGAGTGCTGCTGTACTGCGTGTGGCTGAGTGTGGCTGTACTGTGTGAGTGCGGCTGAGTGTGGCTGTACTGTGTGAGTGTGGCTGTACTGCGTGAGAGTGGCTGTACTGTGTGAGTGCGGCTCAGTGTGGATATACTGCGTGAGTTCGGCTGAGTGTGGCTCTACTGCGTCAGTGCGGCTGAGTGTGGCTCTACTGTGCGAGTGTGGCTGTACTGTGTGAGTGCGGCTGAGTGTGGCTGTACTGCGTGTGGTTGAACTTTGTGAATGCGACTGAGTGTGGCTGTGCTGTGAGTGCGGCTGAGTGTGGCTGTACTGTGTGAGTGTGGCTATCTTGTGCGAGTGTGGCTGTACTGTGCGAGTGTGGCGGTACTGTGTGAGTGTGGCTGTGCTGTGTGAGTGCGACTGAGTGTGGCTGTACTGCGTGAGTGCGGCTGAGTGTGGCTGTACTGGGTGAGTGTGGCTGTACTGGGTGAGTGCGACTGAGTGCGGCTGAGTGTGGCTGTACTGTGTGAGTGTGGCTGTACTGTGTGAGTGCGGCTGAGTGTGGCTGTACTGTGTGAGTGTGGCTGTCCTGTGTGGCTGTACTGTGTGAGTGAGGCTGAGTGTGGCTCTACTGCTTGATTGCGGCTGACTGTGGCTGTACTGTGTGAGTGTGGCTGTACTGTGTGAGTGCGACTGAGTGTGGCTGTACTGCGTGTGGCTGTACTGTGTGAGTGTGGCTGTACTGTATGAGTGTGGCTGTACTGTATGAGTGTGGCTGTACTGTGTGAGTGTGGCTGTACTGCGTGTGGCTGTACTGTGTGACTGTGGCTGAGTGTGGCTGTACTGTGTGAGTGTGGCTGTCCTATGTGAGTGCGGCTGAGTATGGCTGTACTGTGTGAGTGTGGCTGTACTGTGTGAGTGCAGCTGAGTGTGGCTGTACTGTGTGAGTGTGGCTGTACTGCGTGTGGCTGTACTGTGTGAGTGCGGCTGAGTGTGGCTGTACTGTGTGTGTGTGAGTGTGGCTGTACTGTGTGTGTGCAGCTGAGTGTGGCTGTACTGCGTACGTGCGGGTGTGTGGCTGTTCTGCGTGAGTGTGTCTGCACTGTGTGAGTGTGGCTGTACTGTTTGAGTGCGGCTGAGTGTGGCTGTACTGTGTGAGTGTGGCTGTACTGCGTGAGTGTGGCTTAGTGTGGCTGTACTGTCTTGAGTGCGGCTATACTGAGCGTGGCTGTACAGCGTGAGTGCGGCTGATTGCGGCTGTACTGCGTGAGTGCGACTGAGTGTGGCTGTACTGTGTGAGTGCGGCTCAGTGTTTCTGTACTGTGCGAGTGTGGCTGAGTGTGGCTCTACTGCGTGAGTGCGGCTGAGTGTGGCTCTACTGCGTGAGTGGGGTTGAGTGTGGCTGTACTGTGTGAGTGTGGCTATACTGCGTGAGTGCGGCTGAGTGTGGCTGTACTGTGTGAGTGCGGCTGTGCTGCGTGTGGCTGTACTGCGCGAGTGCGGCTGAGTGTGGCTCTACTGTGTGAGTGTGGCTGTACTGTGTGAGTGCTGCTGTACTGCGTGTGGCTGAGTGTGGCTGTACTGTGTGAGTGCGGCTGAGTGTGGCTGTACTGTGTGAGTGTGGCTGTACTGCGTGAGAGTGGCTGTACTGTGTGAGTGCGGCTCAGTGTGGATATACTGCGTGAGTTCGGCTGAGTGTGGCTCTACTGCGTCAGTGCGGCTGAGTGTGGCTCTACTGTGCGAGTGTGGCTGTACTGTGTGAGTGCGGCTGAGTGTGGCTGTACTGCGTGTGGTTGAACTTTGTGAATGCGACTGAGTGTGGCTGTGCTGTGAGTGCGGCTGAGTGTGGCTGTACTGTGTGAGTGTGGCTATCTTGTGCGAGTGTGGCTGTACTGTGCGAGTGTGGCGGTACTGTGTGAGTGTGGCTGTGCTGTGTGAGTGCGACTGAGTGTGGCTGTACTGCGTGAGTGCGGCTGAGTGTGGCTGTACTGGGTGAGTGTGGCTGTACTGGGTGAGTGCGACTGAGTGTGGCTGTACTGTGTGAGTGCGGCTGAGTGTGGCTGTACTGTGTGAGTGTGGCTGTACAGTATGAGTGCGGCTGAGTGTGGCTGTATTGTGTGAGTGTGGCTGTATTGTGTGAGTGTGGCTGTATTGTGTGAGTGTGGCTGTACTGTGTGAGTGCGGCTGAGTGTGGCTGTACTTACTGCCTGAGTGCGGCGCTGGCTATAATGGATACGGCACCCCTGAAGCCAGCACAGCGAGGGCTGACTCAGCCCACTCGCGTCATTGGTCACATGCTGGTGACATCATCGAAGGTCCTGGAGCTCCGCTGGGCTCTACATCTACCCTGACCGGAGCTGCAGAGCACGGAGCCCACATGGCCACTATATTAGTATATTGAAGGGGGAATAAGTACGTTCGGCTGCGTCACTCTGGTCCAGACTGCGCAGGTGCGAGTGTGAGTGTGGCTCTACTGCGTGAGTGCGGCTGAGTGTGGCTGTACTGTGTGAGTGTGGCTGAGTGTGGCTGTCCTGCATGAGTGCGGCTGAGTGTGGCTGTACTGCGTGAGTGCGGCTGAGTGTGGGTCTACTATGCAAGTGTGGCTGTACTGTGTGAGTGTGGCTGTACTGTGTGAGTGTGGCTGTACTGTGTGAGTGTGGCTGTACTGCAGGTGGCTGAGTGTGCCTGTACTGTGTGAGTGCGGCTGAGTGTGGCTGTACTGTGTGAGTGCGGCTGCGTGTGGCTGTACTGCGTGAGTGTGGCTGTACTGTGTGAGTGCAGCTGAGTGTGGATGTACTGCGTGCGTGCGGCTGAGTGTGGCTCTACTGTGTGAGTGCGGCTGAGTGTGGCTGTACCGCGTGTGTGTGAGTGTGGCTGTGCTGTGTGTGTGGCTGTACTGTGTGTGTGCAGCTGAGTGTGGCTGTACTGCGTACGTGCGGGTGTGTGGCTGTTCTGCGTGAGTGTGTCTGCACTGTGTGAGTGTGTCTGCACTGTGTGAGTGTGGCTGTACTGTTTGAGTGCGGCTGAGTGTGGCTGTACTGTGTGAGTGTGGCTGTACTGCGTGAGTGTGGCTTAGTGTGGCTGTACTGTCTTGAGTGCGGCTATACTGAGCGTGGCTGTACAGCGTGAGTGCGGCTGATTGCGGCTGTACTGCGTGAGTGCGACTGAGTGTGGCTGTACTGTGTGAGTGCGGCTCAGTGTTTCTGTACTGTGCGAGTGTGGCTGAGTGTGGCTCTACTGCGTGAGTGCGGCTGAGTGTGGCTCTACTGCGTGAGTGGGGTTGAGTGTGGCTGTACTGTGTGAGTGCGGCTGAGTGTGGCCCTACTGCGTGAATGCGGCTGAGTGTTGCTGTACTGTGTGGCTGTACTGTGTGAGTGAGGCTGAGTGTGGCTGTGCTGCGTGAGTGCAGCTGAGTGTGGCTGTACTGCGTGAGTGTGGCTATACTGCGTGAGTGCGGCTGAGTGTGGCTGTACTGTGTGAGTGCGGCTGTGCTGCGTGTGGCTGTACTGCGCGAGTGCGGCTGAGTGTGGCTCTACTGTGTGAGTGTGGCTGTACTGTGTGAGTGCTGCTGTACTGCGTGTGGCTGAGTGTGGCTGTACTGTGTGAGTGTGGCTGTACTGTGTGAGTGTGGCTGTACTGTGTGAGTGTGGCTGTACTGTGTGAGTGTGGCTGTACTGTGTGAGTGTGGCTGTACTGTGTGAGTGTGGCTGTACTGCGTGAGAGTGGCTGTACTGTGTGAGTGCGGCTCAGTGTGGATATACTGCGTGAGTTCGGCTGAGTGTGGCTCTACTGCGTCAGTGCGGCTGAGTGTGGCTCTACTGTGCGAGTGTGGCTGTACTGTGTGAGTGCGGCTGAGTGTGGCTGTACTGCGTGTGGTTGAACTTTGTGAATGCGACTGAGTGTGGCTGTGCTGTGAGTGCGGCTGAGTGTGGCTGTACTGTGTGAGTGTGGCTATCTTGTGCGAGTGTGGCTGTACTGTGCGAGTGTGGCGGTACTGTGTGAGTGTGGCTGTGCTGTGTGAGTGCGACTGAGTGTGGCTGTACTGCGTGAGTGTGGCTGTACTGGGTGAGTGTGGCTGTACTGGGTGATTGCGACTGAGTGTGGCTGTACTGCGTGAGTGCGGCTGAGTGTGGCTGTACTGTGTGAGTGTGGCTGTACTGTGTGAGTGCGGCTGAGTGTGGCTGTAGTGTGTGAGTGTGGCTGTCCTGTGTGGCTGTACTGTGTGAGTGAGGCTGAGTGTGGCTCTACTGCTTGATTGCGGCTGACTGTGGCTGTACTGTGTGAGTGCGACTGAGTGTGGCTGTACTGCGTGTGGCTGTACTGTGTGAGTGTGGCTGTACTGTATGAGTGTGGCTGTACTGTATGAGTGTGGCTGTACTGTGTGAGTGTGGCTGTACTGCGTGTGGCTGTACTGTGTGACTGTGGCTGAGTGTGGCTGTACTGTGTGAGTGTGGCTATCCTATGTGAGTGCGGCTGAGTATGGCTGTACTGCGTGAGTGTGGCTGTACTGTGTGAGTGCAGCTGAGTGTGGATGTACTGCGTGCGTGCGGCTGAGTGTGGCTCTACTGTGTGAGTGCGGCTGAGTGTGGCTGTACCGCGTGTGTGTGAGTGTGGCTGTGCTGTGTGTGTGGCTGTACTGTGTGTGTGCAGCTGAGTGTGGCTGTACTGCGTACGTGCGGGTGTGTGGCTGTTCTGCGTGAGTGTGTCTGCACTGTGTGAGTGTGTCTGCACTGTGTGAGTGTGGCTGTACTGTTTGAGTGCGGCTGTACTGTGTGAGTGTGGCTGTACTGCGTGAGTGTGGCTTAGTGTGGCTGTACTGTCTTGAGTGCGGCTATACTGAGCGTGGCTGTACAGCGTGAGTGCGGCTGATTGCGGCTGTACTGCGTGAGTGCGACTGAGTGTGGCTGTACTGTGTGAGTGCGGCTCAGTGTTTCTGTACTGTGCGAGTGTGGCTGAGTGTGGCTCTACTGCGTGAGTGCGGCTGAGTGTGGCTCTACTGCGTGAGTGGGGTTGAGTGTGGCTGTACTGTGTGAGTGCGGCTGAGTGTGGCCCTACTGCGTGAATGCGGCTGAGTGTTGCTGTACTGTGTGGCTGTACTGTGTGAGTGAGGCTGAGTGTGGCTGTGCTGCGTGAGTGCAGCTGAGTGTGGCTGTACTGCGTGAGTGTGGCTATACTGCGTGAGTGCGGCTGAGTGTGGCTGTACTGTGTGAGTGCGGCTGTGCTGCGTGTGGCTGTACTGCGCGAGTGCGGCTGAGTGTGGCTCTACTGTGTGAGTGTGGCTGTACTGTGTGAGTGCTGCTGTACTGCGTGTGGCTGAGTGTGGCTGTACTGTGTGAGTGTGGCTGTACTGTGTGAGTGTGGCTGTACTGTGTGAGTGTGGCTGTACTGTGTGAGTGTGGCTGTACTGTGTGAGTGTGGCTGTACTGTGTGAGTGTGGCTGTACTGTGTGAGTGTGGCTGTACTGTGTGAGTGTGGCTGTACTGTGTGAGTGTGGCTGTACTGCGTGAGAGTGGCTGTACTGTGTGAGTGCGGCTCAGTGTGGATATACTGCGTGAGTTCGGCTGAGTGTGGCTCTACTGCGTCAGTGCGGCTGAGTGTGGCTCTACTGTGCGAGTGTGGCTGTACTGTGTGAGTGCGGCTGAGTGTGGCTGTACTGCGTGTGGTTGAACTTTGTGAATGCGACTGAGTGTGGCTGTGCTGTGAGTGCGGCTGAGTGTGGCTGTACTGTGTGAGTGTGGCTATCTTGTGCGAGTGTGGCTGTACTGTGCGAGTGTGGCGGTACTGTGTGAGTGTGGCTGTGCTGTGTGAGTGCGACTGAGTGTGGCTGTACTGCGTGAGTGTGGCTGTACTGGGTGAGTGGCTGTACTGGGTGAGTGCGGCTGAGTGTGGCTGTACTGTGTGAGTGTGGCTGTACTGTGTGAGTGCGGCTGAGTGTGGCTGTACTGTGCGAGTGTGGCGGTACTGTGTGAGTGTGGCTGTGCTGTGTGAGTGCGACTGAGTGTGGCTGTACTGCGTGAGTGTGGCTGTACTGTGTGAGTGTGGCTGTACTGCGTGAGTGCGGCTGAGTGTGGCTGTACTGTGTGAGTGTGGCTGTACTGTGTGAGTGCGGCTGAGTGTGGCTGTAGTGTGTGAGTGTGGCTGTCCTGTGTGGCTGTACTGTGTGAGTGAGGCTGAGTGTGGCTCTACTGCTTGATTGCGGCTGACTGTGGCTGTACTGTGTGAGTGTGGCTGTACTGTGTGAGTGCGACTGAGTGTGGCTGTACTGCGTGTGGCTGTACTGTGTGAGTGTGGCTGTATTGTATGAGTGTGGCTGTACTGTATGAGTGTGGCTGTACTGTGTGAGTGTGGCTGTACTGCGTGTGGCTGTACTGTGTGACTGTGGCTGAGTGTGGCTGTACTGTGTGAGTGTGGCTGTCCTATGTGAGTGCGGCTGAGTATGGCTGTACTGTGTGAGTGTGGCTGTACTGTGTGAGTGCAGCTGAGTGTGGCTGTACTGTGTGAGTGTGGCTGTACTGCGTGTGGCTGTACTGTGTGAGTGCGGCTGAGTGTGGCTGTACTTACTGCCTGAGTGCGGCGCTGGCTATAATGGATACGGCACCCCTGAAGCCAGCACAGCGAGGGCTGACTCAGCCCACTCGCGTCATTGGTCACATGCTGGTGACATCATCGAAGGTCCTGGAGCTCCGCTGGGCTCTACATCTACCCTGACCGGAGCTGCAGAGCACGGAGCCCACATGGCCACTATATTAGTATATTGAAGGGGGAATAAGTACGTTCGGCTGCGTCACTCTGGTCCAGACTGCGCAGGTGCGAGTGTGAGTGTGGCTCTACTGCGTGAGTGCGGCTGAGTGTGGCTGTACTGTGTGAGTGTGGCTGAGTGTGGCTGTCCTGCATGAGTGCGGCTGAGTGTGGCTGTACTGCGTGAGTGCGGCTGAGTGTGGGTCTACTATGCAAGTGTGGCTGTACTGTGTGAGTGTGGCTGTACTGTGTGAGTGTGGCTGTACTGTGTGAGTGTGGCTGTACTGCAGGTGGCTGAGTGTGCCTGTACTGTGTGAGTGCGGCTGAGTGTGGCTGTACTGTGTGAGTGCGGCTGCGTGTGGCTGTACTGCGTGAGTGTGGCTGTACTGTGTGAGTGCAGCTGAGTGTGGATGTACTGCGTGCGTGCGGCTGAGTGTGGCTCTACTGTGTGAGTGCGGCTGAGTGTGGCTGTACCGCGTGTGTGTGAGTGTGGCTGTGCTGTGTGTGTGGCTGTACTGTGTGTGTGCAGCTGAGTGTGGCTGTACTGCGTACGTGCGGGTGTGTGGCTGTTCTGCGTGAGTGTGTCTGCACTGTGTGAGTGTGGCTGTACTGTTTGAGTGCGGCTGAGTGTGGCTGTACTGTGTGAGTGTGGCTGTACTGCGTGAGTGTGGCTTAGTGTGGCTGTACTGTCTTGAGTGCGGCTATACTGAGCGTGGCTGTACAGCGTGAGTGCGGCTGATTGCGGCTGTACTGCGTGAGTGCGACTGAGTGTGGCTGTACTGTGTGAGTGCGGCTGAGTGTGGCTCTACTGCGTGAGTGCGGCTGAGTGTGGCTCTACTGCGTGAGTGGGGTTGAGTGTGGCTGTACTGTGTGAGTGCGGCTGAGTGTGGCCCTACTGCGTGAATGCGGCTGAGTGTTGCTGTACTGTGTGGCTGTACTGTGTGAGTGAGGCTGAGTGTGGCTGTGCTGCGTGAGTGCAGCTGAGTGTGGCTGTACTGCGTGAGTGTGGCTATACTGCGTGAGTGCGGCTGAGTGTGGCTGTACTGTGTGAGTGCGGCTGTGCTGCGTGTGGCTGTACTGCGCGAGGCTGTACTGCGCGAGTGCGGCTGAGTGTGGCTCTACTGTGTGAGTGTGGCTGTACTGTGTGAGTGCTGCTGTACTGCGTGTGGCTGAGTGTGGCTGTACTGTGTGAGTGTGGCTGTACTGTGTGAGTGTGGCTGTACTGTGTGAGTGTGGCTGTACTGTGTGAGTGTGGCTGTACTGTGTGAGTGTGGCTGTACTGTGTGAGTGTGGCTGTACTGTGTGAGTGTGGCTGTACTGTGTGAGTGTGGCTGTACTGTGTGAGTGTGGCTGTACTGTGTGAGTGTGGCTGTACTGCGTGAGAGTGGCTGTACTGTGTGAGTGCGGCTCAGTGTGGATATACTGCGTGAGTTCGGCTGAGTGTGGCTCTACTGCGTCAGTGCGGCTGAGTGTGGCTCTACTGTGCGAGTGTGGCTGTACTGTGTGAGTGCGGCTGAGTGTGGCTGTACTGCGTGTGGTTGAACTTTGTGAATGCGACTGAGTGTGGCTGTGCTGTGAGTGCGGCTGAGTGTGGCTGTACTGTGTGAGTGTGGCTATCTTGTGCGAGTGTGGCTGTACTGTGCGAGTGTGGCGGTACTGTGTGAGTGTGGCTGTGCTGGGTGAGTGCGACTGAGTGTGGCTGTACTGCGTGAGTGCGGCTGAGTGTGGCTGTACTGTGTGAGTGTGGCTGTACTGTGTGAGTGCGGCTGAGTGTGGCTGTACTGTGTGAGTGTGGCTGTCCTGTGTGGCTGTACTGTGTGAGTGAGGCTGAGTGTGGCTCTACTGCTTGATTGCGGCTGACTGTGGCTGTACTGTGTGAGTGTGGCTGTACTGTATGAGTGTGGCTGTACTGTGTGAGTGCGACTGAGTGTGGCTGTACTGCGTGAGTGCGGCTGAGTGTGGCTGTACTGTGTGAGTGTGGCTGTCCTGTGTGGCTGTACTGTGTGAGTGAGGCTGAGTGTGGCTCTACTGCTTGATTGCGGCTGACTGTGGCTGTACTGTGTGAGTGTGGCTGTACTGCGTGTGGCTGTACTGTGCTGCGTTTGGCTGTACTGTGTGAGTGCGGCTGAGTGTGGCTGTACTGTGTGAGTGTGGCTGTCCTGTGTGGCTGTACTGTGTGAGTGAGGCTGAGTGTGGCTCTACTGCTTGATTGCGGCTGACTGTGGCTGTACTGTGTGAGTGCGACTGAGTGTGGCTGTACTGTGTGTGGCTGTACTGTGTGAGTGTGGCTGTACTGTATGAGTGTGGCTGTACTGTGTGAGTGCGACTGAGTGTGGCTGTACTGCGTGAGTGCGGCTGAGTGTGGCTGTACTGTGTGAGTGTGGCTGTACTGTGTGAGTGCGGCTGAGTGTGGCTGTACTGTGTGAGTGTGGCTGTCCTGTGTGGCTGTACTGTGTGAGTGAGGCTGAGTGTGGCTCTACTGCTTGATTGCGGCTGACTGTGGCTGTACTGTGTGAGTGTGGCTGTACTGTGTGAGTGCGACTGAGTGTGGCTGTACTGCGTGTGGCTGTACTGTGTGAGTGCGGCTGAGTGTGGCTGTACTGTGTGAGTGCGGCTCAGTGTGGATATACTGCGTGAGTTCGGCTGAGTGTGGCTCTACTGCGTCAGTGCGGCTGAGTGTGGCTCTACTGTGCGAGTGTGGCTGTACTCTGTGAGTGCGGCTGAGTGTGGCTGTACTGCGTGTGGTTGAACTTTGTGAATGCGACTGAGTGTGGCTGTGCTGTGAGTGCGGCTGAGTGTGGCTGTACTGTGTGAGTGTGGCTATCTTGTGCGAGTGTGGCTGTACTGTGCGAGTGTGGCGGTACTGTGTGAGTGTGGCTGTGCTGTGTGAGTGCGACTGAGTGTGGCTGTACTGCGTGAGTGCGGCTGAGTGTGGCTGTACTGGGTGAGTGTGGCTGTACTGGGTGAGTGCGACTGAGTGTGGCTGTACTGCGTGAGTGCGGCTGAGTGTGGCTGTACTGTGTGAGTGTGGCTGTACTGTGTGAGTGCGGCTGAGTGTGGCTGTACTGTGAGTGTAGCTGAGTGTGGCTGTACTGTGTGAGTGTGGCTGTCCTGTGTGGCTGTACTGTGTGAGTGAGGCTGAGTGTGGCTCTACTGCTTGATTGCGGCTGACTGTGGCTGTACTGTGTGAGTGTGGCTGTACTGTGTGAGTGTGGCTGTACTGTGTGAGTGTGGCTGTACTGCGTGTGGCTGTACTGTGTGACTGTGGCTGAGTGTGGCTGTACTGTGTGAGTGTGGCTGTCCTATGTGAGTGCGGCTGAGTATGGCTGTACTGTGTGAGTGCGGGTGAGTGGCTGTACTGTGTGAGTGTGGCTGTACTGTGTGAGTGCAGCTGAGTGTGGCTGTACTGTGTGAGTGTGGCTGTACTGCGTGTGGCTGTACTGTGTGAGTGCGGCTGAGTGTGGCTGTACTGTTTGAGTGGCTGTACTGCGTGAGTGCGGGTGAGTGTGGCTGTACTGTGTGAGTGTGGCTGTACTGTGTGAGTGCAGCTGAGTGTGGCTGTACTGTGTGAGTGTGGCTGTACTGCGTGTGGCTGTACTGTGTGAGTGCGGCTGAGTGTGGCTGTACTGTGTGTGTGTGAGTGTGGCTGTACTGTGTGTGTGGCTGTACTGTGTGTGTGCAGCTGAGTGTGGCTGTACTGCGTACGTGCGGGTGTGTGGCTGTTCTGCGTGAGTGTGTCTGCACTGTGTGAGTGTGGCTGTACTGCGTGAGTGTGGCTTAGTGTGGCTGTACTGTCTTGAGTGCGGCTATACTGAGCGTGGCTGTACAGCGTGAGTGCGGCTGATTGCGGCTGTACTGCGTGAGTGCGACTGAGTGTGGCTGTACTGTGTGAGTGCGGCTCAGTGTTTCTGTACTGTGCGAGTGTGGCTGAGTGTGGCTCTACTGCGTGAGTGCGGCTGAGTGTGGCTGTACTGTGTGAGTGCGGCTGAGTGTGGCTCTACTGCGTGAATGCGGCTGAGTGTGGCTGTACTGTGTGAGTGTGGCTGTACTGCGTGAGTGTGGCTTAGTGTGGCTGTACTGTCTTGAGTGCGGCTATACTGAGCGTGGCTGTACAGCGTGAGTGCGGCTGATTGCGGCTGTACTGCGTGAGTGCGACTGAGTGTGGCTGTACTGTGTGAGTGCGGCTCAGTGTTTCTGTACTGTGCGAGTGTGGCTGAGTGTGGCTCTACTGCGTGAGTGCGGCTGAGTGTGGCTGTACTGTGTGAGTGCGGCTGAGTGTGGCTCTACTGCGTGAATGCGGCTGAGTGTGGCTGTACTGTGTGGCTGTACTGTGTGAGTGAGGCTGAGTGTGGCTGTGCTGCGTGAGTGCAGCTGAGTGTGGCTGTACTGCGTGAGTGTGGCTATACTGCGTGAGTGCGGCTGAGTGTGGCTGTACTGTGTGAGTGCGGCTGTGCTGCGTGTGGCTGTACTGCGCGAGTGCGGCTGAGTGTGGCTCTACTGTGTGAGTGTGGCTGTACTGTGTGAGTGCTGCTGTACTGCGTGTGGCTGAGTGTGGCTGTACTGTGTGAGTGCGGCTGAGTGTGGCTGTACTGTGTGAGTGTGGCTGTACTGCGTGAGAGTGGCTGTACTGTGTGAGTGCGGCTCAGTGTGGATATACTGCGTGAGTTCGGCTGAGTGTGGCTCTACTGCGTCAGTGCGGCTGAGTGTGGCTCTACTGTGCGAGTGTGGCTGTACTGTGTGAGTGCGGCTGAGTGTGGCTGTACTGCGTGTGGTTGAACTTTGTGAATGCGACTGAGTGTGGCTGTGCTGTGAGTGCGGCTGAGTGTGGCTGTACTGTGTGAGTGTGGCTATCTTGTGCGAGTGTGGCTGTACTGTGCGAGTGTGGCGGTACTGTGTGAGTGTGGCTGTGCTGGGTGAGTGCGACTGAGTGTGGCTGTACTGCGTGAGTGCGGCTGAGTGTGGCTGTACTGTGTGAGTGTGGCTGTACTGTGTGAGTGCGGCTGAGTGTGGCTGTACTGTGTGAGTGTGGCTGTCCTGTGTGGCTGTACTGTGTGAGTGAGGCTGAGTGTGGCTCTACTGCTTGATTGCGGCTGACTGTGGCTGTACTGTGTGAGTGTGGCTGTACTGTATGAGTGTGGCTGTACTGTGTGAGTGCGACTGAGTGTGGCTGTACTGCGTGAGTGCGGCTGAGTGTGGCTGTACTGTGTGAGTGTGGCTGTCCTGTGTGGCTGTACTGTGTGAGTGAGGCTGAGTGTGGCTCTACTGCTTGATTGCGGCTGACTGTGGCTGTACTGTGTGAGTGTGGCTGTACTGCGTGTGGCTGTACTGTGCTGCGTTTGGCTGTACTGTGTGAGTGCGGCTGAGTGTGGCTGTACTGTGTGAGTGTGGCTGTCCTGTGTGGCTGTACTGTGTGAGTGAGGCTGAGTGTGGCTCTACTGCTTGATTGCGGCTGACTGTGGCTGTACTGTGTGAGTGCGACTGAGTGTGGCTGTACTGTGTGTGGCTGTACTGTGTGAGTGTGGCTGTACTGTATGAGTGTGGCTGTACTGTGTGAGTGCGACTGAGTGTGGCTGTACTGCGTGAGTGCGGCTGAGTGTGGCTGTACTGTGTGAGTGTGGCTGTACTGTGTGAGTGCGGCTGAGTGTGGCTGTACTGTGTGAGTGTGGCTGTCCTGTGTGGCTGTACTGTGTGAGTGAGGCTGAGTGTGGCTCTACTGCTTGATTGCGGCTGACTGTGGCTGTACTGTGTGAGTGTGGCTGTACTGTGTGAGTGCGACTGAGTGTGGCTGTACTGCGTGTGGCTGTACTGTGTGAGTGCGGCTGAGTGTGGCTGTACTGTGTGAGTGCGGCTCAGTGTGGATATACTGCGTGAGTTCGGCTGAGTGTGGCTCTACTGCGTCAGTGCGGCTGAGTGTGGCTCTACTGTGCGAGTGTGGCTGTACTCTGTGAGTGCGGCTGAGTGTGGCTGTACTGCGTGTGGTTGAACTTTGTGAATGCGACTGAGTGTGGCTGTGCTGTGAGTGCGGCTGAGTGTGGCTGTACTGTGTGAGTGTGGCTATCTTGTGCGAGTGTGGCTGTACTGTGCGAGTGTGGCGGTACTGTGTGAGTGTGGCTGTGCTGTGTGAGTGCGACTGAGTGTGGCTGTACTGCGTGAGTGCGGCTGAGTGTGGCTGTACTGGGTGAGTGTGGCTGTACTGGGTGAGTGCGACTGAGTGTGGCTGTACTGCGTGAGTGCGGCTGAGTGTGGCTGTACTGTGTGAGTGTGGCTGTACTGTGTGAGTGCGGCTGAGTGTGGCTGTACTGTGAGTGTAGCTGAGTGTGGCTGTACTGTGTGAGTGTGGCTGTCCTGTGTGGCTGTACTGTGTGAGTGAGGCTGAGTGTGGCTCTACTGCTTGATTGCGGCTGACTGTGGCTGTACTGTGTGAGTGTGGCTGTACTGTGTGAGTGTGGCTGTACTGTGTGAGTGTGGCTGTACTGCGTGTGGCTGTACTGTGTGACTGTGGCTGAGTGTGGCTGTACTGTGTGAGTGTGGCTGTCCTATGTGAGTGCGGCTGAGTATGGCTGTACTGTGTGAGTGCGGGTGAGTGGCTGTACTGTGTGAGTGTGGCTGTACTGTGTGAGTGCAGCTGAGTGTGGCTGTACTGTGTGAGTGTGGCTGTACTGCGTGTGGCTGTACTGTGTGAGTGCGGCTGAGTGTGGCTGTACTGTTTGAGTGGCTGTACTGCGTGAGTGCGGGTGAGTGTGGCTGTACTGTGTGAGTGTGGCTGTACTGTGTGAGTGCAGCTGAGTGTGGCTGTACTGTGTGAGTGTGGCTGTACTGCGTGTGGCTGTACTGTGTGAGTGCGGCTGAGTGTGGCTGTACTGTGTGTGTGTGAGTGTGGCTGTACTGTGTGTGTGGCTGTACTGTGTGTGTGCAGCTGAGTGTGGCTGTACTGCGTACGTGCGGGTGTGTGGCTGTTCTGCGTGAGTGTGTCTGCACTGTGTGAGTGTGGCTGTACTGCGTGAGTGTGGCTTAGTGTGGCTGTACTGTCTTGAGTGCGGCTATACTGAGCGTGGCTGTACAGCGTGAGTGCGGCTGATTGCGGCTGTACTGCGTGAGTGCGACTGAGTGTGGCTGTACTGTGTGAGTGCGGCTCAGTGTTTCTGTACTGTGCGAGTGTGGCTGAGTGTGGCTCTACTGCGTGAGTGCGGCTGAGTGTGGCTGTACTGTGTGAGTGCGGCTGAGTGTGGCTCTACTGCGTGAATGCGGCTGAGTGTGGCTGTACTGTGTGAGTGTGGCTGTACTGCGTGAGTGTGGCTTAGTGTGGCTGTACTGTCTTGAGTGCGGCTATACTGAGCGTGGCTGTACAGCGTGAGTGCGGCTGATTGCGGCTGTACTGCGTGAGTGCGACTGAGTGTGGCTGTACTGTGTGAGTGCGGCTCAGTGTTTCTGTACTGTGCGAGTGTGGCTGAGTGTGGCTCTACTGCGTGAGTGCGGCTGAGTGTGGCTGTACTGTGTGAGTGCGGCTGAGTGTGGCTCTACTGCGTGAATGCGGCTGAGTGTGGCTGTACTGTGTGGCTGTACTGTGTGAGTGAGGCTGAGTGTGGCTGTGCTGCGTGAGTGCAGCTGAGTGTGGCTGTACTGCGTGAGTGTGGCTATACTGCGTGAGTGCGGCTGAGTGTGGCTGTACTGTGTGAGTGCGGCTGTGCTGCGTGTGGCTGTACTGCGCGAGTGCGGCTGAGTGTGGCTCTACTGTGTGAGTGTGGCTGTACTGTGTGAGTGCTGCTGTACTGCGTGTGGCTGAGTGTGGCTGTACTGTGTGAGTGCGGCTGAGTGTGGCTGTACTGTGTGAGTGTGGCTGTACTGCGTGAGAGTGGCTGTACTGTGTGAGTGCGGCTCAGTGTGGATATACTGCGTGAGTTCGGCTGAGTGTGGCTCTACTGCGTCAGTGCGGCTGAGTGTGGCTCTACTGTGCGAGTGTGGCTGTACTGTGTGAGTGCGGCTGAGTGTGGCTGTACTGCGTGTGGTTGAACTTTGTGAATGCGACTGAGTGTGGCTGTGCTGTGAGTGCGGCTGAGTGTGGCTGTACTGTGTGAGTGTGGCTATCTTGTGCGAGTGTGGCTGTACTGTGCGAGTGTGGCGGTACTGTGTGAGTGTGGCTGTGCTGTGTGAGTGCGACTGAGTGTGGCTGTACTGCGTGAGTGCGGCTGAGTGTGGCTGTACTGGGTGAGTGTGGCTGTACTGGGTGAGTGCGACTGAGTGTGGCTGTATTGCGTGAGTGCGGCTGAGTGTGGCTGTACTGGGTGAGTGTGGCTGTACTGTGTGAGTGCGCTGAGTGTGGCTGTACTGTGAGTGTAGCTGAGTGTGGCTGTACTGTGTGAGTGTGGCTGTCCTGTGTGGCTGTACTGTGTGAGTGAGGCTGAGTGTGGCTCTACTGCTTGATTGCGGCTGACTGTGGCTGTACTGTGTGAGTGTGGCTGTACTGTGTGAGTGCGACTGAGTGTGGCTGTACTGCGTGTGGCTGTACTGTGTGAGTGTGGCTGTACTGTATGAGTGTGGCTGTACTGTGTGAGTGTGGCTGAGTGTGGCTGTACTGCGTGTGGCTGTACTGTGTGACTGTGGCTGAGTGTGGCTGTACTGTGTGAGTGTGGCTGTCCTATGTGAGTGCGGCTGAGTGTGGCTGTACTGCGTGAGTGCGGGTGAGTGTGGCTGTACTGTGTGAGTGTAGCTGTACTGTGTGAGTGCAGCTGAGTGTGGCTGTACTGTGTGAGTGTGGCTGTACTGCGTGTGGCTGTACTGTGTGAGTGCGGCTGAGTGTGGCTGTACTGTTTGAGTGGCTGTACTGCGTGAGTGCGGGTGAGTGTGGCTGTACTGTGTGAGTGTGGCTGTACTGTGTGAGTGCAGCTGAGTGTGGCTGTACTGTGTGAGTGTGGCTGTACTGCGTGTGGCTGTACTGTGTGAGTGCGGCTGAGTGTGGCTGTACTGTTTGAGTGGCTGTACTGTGTGAGTGCGGCTGAGTGTGGCTGTACTGTGTGAGTGTGGCTGTACAGTATGAGTGCGGCTGAGTGTGGCTGTATTGTGTGAGTGTGGCTGTATTGTGTGAGTGTGGCTGTATTGTGTGTGTGGCTGTACTGTGTGAGTGCGGCTGAGTGTGGCTGTACTTACTGCCTGAGTGCGGCGCTGGCTATAATGGATACGGCACCCCTGAAGCCAGCACAGCGAGGGCTGACTCAGCCCACTCGCGTCATTGGTCACATGCTGGTGACATCATCGAAGGTCCTGGAGCTCCGCTGGGCTCTACATCTACCCTGACCGGAGCTGCAGAGCACAGAGCCCACATGGCCACTGTATTAGTATATTGAAGGGGGAATAAGTACGTTCGGCTGCGTCACTCTGGTCCAGACTGCGCAGGTGCGGTGTGTCGCGCTTGCACAGTCTATAAAGGCTTCGGACAGAGTGACGCTCCCACTGTTATATTATAGATATAATGCACCCCTATAGTCATACAAAGTAGTATAATGCACCCCTATAGTCATACATAGTAGTATAATGCATGCTCTTAATTATATATAGTAATATAATGCACCCTCATAGTCATATATAGTAGTATAATGCACCCCTATAGTCCTATAGTAGTATAATGCACCCCATAGTCATATATAGTAGTATAATGCACCCCCTATAGTCATCCATAGTAGTATAATGGACGCTCATAATCATATATAGTAGTATAATGCACCCCTATAGTCATACATAGTAGTATAATGCACCCTTATAGTCATACATAGGAGTATAATGCACCCCTATAGTCATACATAGTAGTAGTATAATTCACATCTATAGTCATACATAGTAGTATAATGCACCCCTATAGTCATACATAGTGGTATAATGCACCCCTATAGTCATACATAGTGGTATAATGCACCCCCTATAGTCATCCATTGTAGTATAATGCACCCTCATAATCATATATAGTAATATAATGCACCCCTATAGTCATACATAGTAATACAATGCACCCCTATAGTCATATATAGTAATATAACGCACCCCCATAGTCATATATAGTAATATAATGCACCCTTATAGTCATATATAGTAGTATAAGTGTCGGATAAAAATTGGTAATGCAAGTCTATGGGTTTGTGAAAAAATTGGACCGCACTTTGATGACATCCGAGTGCGGTCCAATTTTCACATACTGACGGAATGGAGCAGGTGGAGAAGCCTTTTTTCTCCTCTCCCTGTCCAAGACAAACTGATACCACTCTGATCAGAGTCTGTAACTCTATGACGCCTCAGTTCTGCTCATGAAACCCTGTGGTTCCAGTTCTGGCCCTTCTGCGTCCATCATGATGCTACATTCTCCGTTGTTTCTTCTCGGCCATACTGCTGCGCCACCATCATCTGTCCGTGCTTCATTACAGCTGCTCATCTGAAATAGATGAGACATAACACCTATCATTACAAAATAGAGATTAAATGATAGGTTCTATTTAATGAATGATCCTGATACACGAGAGAGAACACGTCACTCGGAGATGTTTGCTGACATGTTTGGGGGGTACATGGTGCAGTCCTGAGCTTCACCACAAACACCCCATAACTACACAGTGTGTGATTGGGGCCTTAGTGCTTAGTGAGGCAGCTACCTACCTGGACTTGTCTTCCTCCAGCTGCTGCCTCTGGGGACACTACGCGGTTCAGGATTAGAACTGTTTACATTCTCTACCAATTGTGATATCTATGATGTCATGGCCCCTGTGATGTCATAGTAACTGCTGTATTATGTATCTAGGTTCCAACATCATGGAAGAGTTGGTTTAATGAAACAAATGACGGGCTGCAGATAACCACCAGCCTCATTTTTTATTGAGTCATGACGCACCTTAAAACCTAAACATTTCCACCCTCTTCCTCTAATCCGTATCACCTACTGCTCTATGAACTGTAGGAAAACACAGGACGCCATACTGCAGACCCTGATCACGATAAACCGTCAGCTCCAGGCCACCCCTGATCCCACAGGACCCACAATGGAGACCTGTAGCAGTCTGTCATTAAAGGAATGTTATGAAAATGCTTGGTTTTGACAACATTATGGCAAAGCTACCCCAAAATGGAGCCAAATGGAGTGGTGTCATCTGGCCGACCCTTTCTATATGCTTTTGTTAGAGCACATAGGTGTCATAGAGGGCAAACCCAGCCGATTGCTGAGGGTCTTCAAGACCAGTGACACATGATCAGTTGATTGCCAACGTGTCCTCACTTAGGGAAGGGATGTCCAGATTGGTAGCTCCAGTTAGGCCGGACTCACACTGGCTTACTAAAATAAACTACTGTGCAGATTTTCCGTCGAATCTATTCCTTTTTTTATTAATTATATTATGATGATTGCAATCACAGCAAGGGCCACATTATACAGCGCTCTTTGCTGAGCTTTTCCTGTGAATGATGCGGTTCTGAATCCCACTACTAACCCCCCACCCATACAATGTATGAGTGAGGGCGTAAGTGAAGAGTTCCTTACCTGGACTTGTTCCTTTCAAGCTGTCAGGCTCTAATGAAACAAGATGGCTCAGGGGTTGCACTTCGTACATTCTATTCCAGTTGTGACATCATATGATGTCTGTGATGGTGGCGTGCTTTGTGATGTCATCAGTGCTGCCTGTTTAACCCCTTTAATAGAGTGGATGTGGGTGTATGGTAGCCGATGGGTTGCCATGGTATAGAGTACATGCGATCAAACGATTGCAGGCTCAAGACCACTACGGGGATAAAAATCATAGTGAAAAATATCTTTAACAAAGTAAAAAAATGTTTTTAATGGTTATGCATATCTGCTATTACTGTATTCGTACTAACCTGGAAAATCATGTTGGCAGGTCATATTTACTGCAAAATTTTCTTTGCATAAACAAAACCCAAAAACAGACAACATTACTGTGAAAATTGCCCCCTCCCCCGCTAACACTAATAACTGGATGGCGCCACACAGTTGGAGAAACATTACCGGACACTGCGGTATTAGGCCAATTCCATGGTATCTTCACCTGGAGCTTTTTTCAGGTATTTTTGGAGTGTGTAGTGCAGGGCCAGATTCATTTCAGGCAGCACTCGCTCCAGCCATTGTCATCTCCTTACAGACTTTTCTGTTGGTTGCATCGTTTGGGGAATAATTGCTTTTAATTCTACTGGTGTATTATATTAGACCCCAGTCAGACCCCAATCAGAGGACAATAAAACATTCCTTATCTAAGAACTGGCCCAACATTTATGGACATAACTGTTTATCATTCATGGTAATCCTGCTTCATGCCACCTGTCTTATCCATGGGGTTTTTTTTTTCTGTGCTTGGCTAACACGGTACCAAGATATATATCTTTCCTGTATTGTATTAGAATGGTGATTCCTGACACATTTGTGCCACTACCTTTTGTCTTTCTTTTTCTACACATGCGAACAAATGCTGTCACTTAAAGGGGTGGTCTAAAACAAAAAATAAATATTGATCCAGAATGCCCATCTATATAATGCCAAAATCAGATCTATTTTCTAGTATACTTTAATAATTCTCCACCATTCCCTCATTACACTATCAAACTGCTTTATTTTATTTTTTTTACTATCTATTCTTTTGATGATGCTTTGTTTGAGAATCTCAGTGCTTGCAGCTATATTCAAACAAAGCTTACAAAACCTACAAGAAACAAAATGAGCAAAAACCCTGCTGTAACTAAATAAGGAAAAGCAAAAGTGGATCTAAATAACACAGAGTTCTTAGCAATACTGTTTTTGATCAAAAATAGCATAAAAACTATCCCACAGTCTACAAGGAGACTCTGATCGGGATGGTCCTACACTGTCTACTATTAAAGACCTGACCTTTTGTCAGAGTTGACCTCAGTGTGTGAATAAGGGCAGACAAAAGGACCGGGTCCCAACCAGTGGACACCAGTCTGGGAATCCTTTAAGTGTAATTTCCAGCTCAGGATAGTTTTTGTTGTGTCAAAGCGGTAAAACATAAGAAAGCGATATAAATGTAGTATCGCTGTAATCGTATTCACCCAAAGAAAAAGGTTGCTGTATCAATTTTACAACATGCGGAATGGCAATAAAAAAGAAAAATAAATCCTACATGTACTTCTTGAAACATGCAGGGTGAGAGACCGGAATCAGTAAATGGAAATGTAAAGACTCGCTCTGTCCAAGTATGGGATTATTTTTCTACTGGGACACGCCATGGTGAGAGGAAGGAGGATCAGGTTGACAACTATGTGTTCCAGACTCTAGGTTAGTGAGACTGGACCCTGTGGGAGACAGGGTGGTGCTGGGAAACATACTGGAAGCATTACCTACCATCCAACCAACCACCTGTTCTGGCTTCATCTTCCCCATGCTATTCCCATTCCATTTGAGAACTTTTTCATCAATTCAGCAGTTTTACTGCCCCTCAGACCTCCTGGGATGATCTCCCAGAAAAATGCTTCCCATTGACTTCCATTATACTCATTACTCGAGTCGAGCACCCAAGCAGTCCAACATGCTCTTTTCGAGTAACGAGCACCTGAGCATATTAATGCTACCTCATCACTAGAAAACACCCATGGAGTCAAAATCATCACTTCAGCTGTAGATTAATTCCCAGAGTGGTGCAATTTCCAAAATGGGGTCACTTGAGGGGGATTCTGCTCTTCTGGGCTCGGTATATGGAATCTACAAACTATTCTAGGAAAATCTGTCCTCCAAGAGTCAAGTAGTGCTCCTTCCCTCCTGAGTCTCTCTGTGTGGCTAAGCAGTACTGTACAGACACATATGGGGTATGAGCACGTTCAGCAGAAATTGTGTAAGAAATTTTCAAGCTATTGTTATCTATTTCCCCTTGTGAAAATGTAAGATATGGAGCTTAAACAATTTTTTGTGGTAATGTAATTATTTCTTTATTCACCACCAAATGGTACAAGGTTCTGTGACATTCATGTGTTGTCAATATGGTCACTGCACCCTTAGATACATTCACTAAGGAGTGTTTGCAAAATGTGGTCACTTTTGACCGCTTTCTGCTGTTCTGGCACATCAGGGGCTCTGTAAATGTGACATGGCGTCCACTGTCTGTCTCAACCAATGTTTCACTTCAAAAGTCAAATTCCTTTCCCTTCCGAGCTCTGCCGTGTGCCCAAACAGTAGTTTTCTACCACATATGGGGTATCAGCGTACTTGGGATATATTACACAACAAATTTTGATGTACATTTTCTCCTGTTACCCTTGTGAAAATAAAAAATTGGGGCTAAGACAACATTTTTGTGGGAAAATTTAAGATTTTAATTTTTTTCCTTCTACAATAATTACTGTGAAGCATTTGAAGGTTTAATAAACCTCTTGAATGTGGTTCTGAGCACTTTCAGGGCTGCAGTTTTTTAAAATGGTGTCACTTTGGGGTATTGTCTGTGACATAGGCCCCTCAAAGACACTTCAAATGGGATGGTTTTGTAAATGTTGTTATAAAAATGAGAAATTGCTAATAAATGTTTAACCCTTCTATCTTACTAACGAAAAAACATAGTTTTAAAAATGATGGTGATATAAAGTATACATGTGGCAATTGTTAAAATAAACTACCGATTATACACTCGAGTATAAGCCGAGACCCCTACTTTTGCCATAAAAAACTGGGAAAACTTATTGACTTGAGTATAAGCCTAGGGTGGGAAATGCAGGAGCTTATTTCAAAAATAAAAATAGATACCAATTAAAGTAAAATTGATTGAGACATGAGTAGGTTAAGTGTTTTTGAATGATGGGCCCATATAATGCTCCATAAAGTTCATTATGGGCCCATATAATGCTCCATAAAGTTCATGATGGGCCCATATAATGCTCCATAAATTTGATTATGGCCCCAAAAGATGCTCCATATAAAAATGTGACACATGTAATGCTGCATTAAAGTTCATTATGGCCCCTTAAGATGCTCCGTATAAAAATGTGCCCCATATAATGCTCCATACAGTTCATTATGGCCCCATAGGATGCTCCATATAAAAATGTGCCACATTTAATGCTGCAATAAAGTTCATTATGGCCCCATAAGATGCTCCATATAAAAATGTGCCACATATAATGCTCCATACAGTTCATTATGACCCCATAAGATGCTCCATATAAAAATGTGCCACATATAATGCTCCATACAGTTCATTATGGCCCCATAAGATACTCCATATAAAAATGTGCCACATATAATGCTCCATACAGTTCATTATGGTCCCATAAGATGCTCCATATAAAAATGTGCCACATGTAATGCCCCATAAGATGCTCCATATAAAAATGTGCCACATGTAATGCTCCATACAGTTCATTATGGCCCCATAAGATGCTCCATATAACAATGTGCCACATATAATGCTCCATACAGTTCATTATGGCCCCATAAGATGCTCCATATAAAAATGTGCCACATGTAATGCTCCATACAGTCCATTATGGCCCCATAAGATGCTCCATATAACAATGTGCCACATGTAATGGTGCTGCAATAAAAAAAATGACATACTCCCCTCTCATCGCTGCCCGCTGCTCCTCAGCGTCCCGTCTCTCCGCACTCACTGTTCAGGCAAAGGGCGGCGCGCACACTAATACGTCATCGCGCCCTCTGACCTGAGCAGTCACTATAGAGGATGCGGAAGACGGAACGGCGGTGGAACGGGGAAAGGTGAATGTGAAATACTCACAGATGGTCTCCAGGAGCCGGCAGCTTCTTCCTCTGTTCAGCGGTCACTGGTACCGCTCATTACAGTAATGAATATGCGGCTCCACCCCTATGGGAGTGGAGTCCATATTCATTACTGTAATGAGCGGTACCTGTGACAGCTGATCAGAGGAAGAGCTGTGGGCACCGGAGACCATGGGACAGGCAGGGACCGCGTCAGGAGCAGGTGAGTATGTGACGGTCATCACTCCCTATCACCCGCCAACCATGACTTGAGTATAAGCCGAGAGGGGCACTTTCAGCCCAAAAAAATGGGCAGAAAATATCTGCTTATACTCGAGTATATACGGTATGTTATATGATTTAACTCTCTGGTTTAAGGGCAGAAAAAGCAAAAGTTTTAAAATTGCAACATTTTTGCCAAATTTCCGATATTTTCACAAACGTCAAAAATGTAACCTAAATTTACCAATACCATAAAGTACAATGTGTTGTGAAAAAAATTGAAGATAAAGTTGAATATGGTTCAGCATAATTTGCTATATACCGTATATACTCGAGTATAAGCCGACCCGAGTATAAGCCGACCCCCCTAATTTTGCCACAAAAAACTGGGAAAACTTATTGACTCGAGTATAAGCCTAGGGTGGAAAATGCAGCAGCTACCGGTGAATTTCAAAAATAAAAATAGATGCTCCATACCGTTCATTATGGCCCCATAGATGCTCCATATAAAGCTGTGCCACATATAATGCTGTGCACCGTTCATTATGGCCCCATAGATGCTCCACATAAAGCTGTGCCACAAATAATGCTCTGCACCGTTCATTATGGTCCCATAGATGCTCCACATAAAGCTGTGCCATATATAATGCTCTGCACCGTTCATTATGGCCCCATAGATGCTCCATATAAAGCTGTGCCACATATAATGCTCTGCACCGTTCATTATGGCCCCATAGATGCTCCACATAAAGCTGTGCCACAAATAATGCTCTGCACCGTTCATTATGGTCCCATAGATGCTCCACATAAAGCTGTGCCGTATATAATGCTCTGCACCGTTCAGTATGGCCCCATAGATGCTCCATAGAAAGCTGTGCCATATACAATGCTCTGCACCGTTCATTATGGCCCCATAAATGCTCCATAGAAAGCTGTGCCATATACAATGCTCTGCACCGTTCATTATGGCCCCATAGATACTCCATAGAAAGCTCTGCCACATACAATGCTCTGCACCGTTCATTATGGCCCCATAGATGCTCCATATAAAGTTGTGCCATATATAATGCTCTGCACCGTTCATTATGGCCCCATAGATGTGCCATATATAATGCTCTGCACCGTTCATTATGGCCCCATAGATGCTCCACATAAAGCTGTGCCATATATAATGCTCTGCACCGTTCATTATGGCCCCATAGATGCTCCACATAAAGCTGTGCCATATATAATGCTCTGCACCGTTCATTATGGTCCCATAGATGCTCCACATAAAGCTGTGCCATATAGAATGCTCTGCACCGTTCATTGTTGCCCCATAGATGTGCCATAGAAAGCTGTGCCCCATATACAATGCTCTGCACCATTCATTGTTGCCCCATAGATGTGCCATAGAAAGCTGTGCCCCATGTATAATGCTGCTGCTGCTGCAATAAAAAAAAAAAAATGACATGCTCACCTCTCTTGCTGCCCGCAGCTCCTCAGCGTCCCGTCTCGGCGTCTCTCTGCACTGATTGTTCAGGCAGAGGGCGGCGCGCACACTAGTACGTCATCGCGCCCTCTGACCTGAACAGTCAGAGCAAGAGGACGGGAAGACAGAGCGGCGCCCGGCGTGTGGAACGCGGACAGGTGACTATGACATACTTACCTGCTCCCGGCGTCCCTGGCTCCTTATCCCGGACAGCTGGTCTCCGGGTGCCGCAGCCTCTTCCTCTGTCAGCGGTCACCGTTACCGTCATTAGAGGAATGAATATGCGGCTCCACCCCTATGGGAGTGGAGTCCATATTCATAACTTTAATATGCGGTCCCACGTGACCGCTGAACAGGGGAAGAGCTGCAGCACCGAAGACCGTGGGACGGGCAGGGGGAGCGCCAGGAGCGCCGGGACTAGGTGAGTATGCAACAGTCCTCTCTCCCCCTCACCCGCCGACCCCACCGCCGATCATGACTCGAGTATAAGCCGAGAGGGGCACTTTCAGCCCTAAAATTTGGGCTGAAAATCTCAGCTTATACTCGAGTATATACGGTATTCTCCCTCTCAAATCCTTCACTGCTCCCAGCTCCATGAAGATCTTTAGTTTTAGTGGCAACTCTGTGGTAGCCAATTGCTCTTACATTGGTGATATCAGTCAGGTCAACATGTGCTAGTCATACACTGTTGTGTGATAATGTGGGAATATATTTGGTAAGCTATTAGACTTTTACAATATTTAATGGCTAAAGGCTAGGACATCCAAATAATACAAAACTGTATGTTTATTGATCCCGGGGCTATGCTGTCTTTACTGGATCTCAGGTACCAATACATCTTCATTCCTGATTTTTCCTTCTGCAGCCCATGAGAAGGTTTTCTTCTTTCCACAGAAAACTGAGTGTGTAATTCTCTTTCCCTCCTCCCAGAGAAACATACCAATCTTTGTACACTGATAAACAGCCGGTATGATTCCTTTGGAGCCCTGCAGTTTCATGATGTGCTTTCCTTCTTATCTATATTTTGAAATAGGACAACTTGTGTTCTCTGGCCTCCCAGTACATCCAGGGATTTTGTCTGAAAACCCATGAAAACGGGATACATATGGAACCTCTGATGGCGCCATAGACTGAGCTCTTTTTGTTTCTGAAAGTGTTTGTCTTTTCATACGGGCACAAGAACATATAAGACTTTTCCATGTCCTTAGAAAAAGATAGACTATGTAATTAATCTGATGTAAGGGGTCATTCCATTCCAGAAACGCGTAGTTTTTATGTTTCAAAAAAGACTCTTCATTGCTATCAAACAATTTATTTTCCTGACTAGATGGTGGCCCGATTCTAATGCATCGGGTATTCTAGAATATGTATGTATGTATGTATATAGCAGCCACATAGTATATAGCACAGGCCACATAGTATATAGGAGCCATGTAGTATATAGCAGACAAATAGTACGTGGCCTGTGCTATATACCATATGGCTGCTATATACATACATACATACATATTCTAGAATACCCGATGCGTTATTACGGGCCATGCAGTATATAACACAGCCCACATACTATATAACACCGCCCACGCAGTATATAACACAGCCCACGCAGTATATAACACTGCCCATGTAGTATATAGCACAGCCCCCACAGTATCACACAGCCCATGTAGTATATAACACTGCCCATGTAGTATATAGCACAGCCCCCGCAGTATATCACACAGCCAATGCAGTATATCACACTGCCCATGTAGTATATAGCACAGCCCCCGCAGTATATCACACAGCCCATGCAGTATATCACACTGCCCATGTAGTATATAGCACAGCCCCCGCAGTATATGACCCAGCCCCCGCAGTATATCACACTGCCCATGTAGTATATCGCACAGCCCCCGCAGTATATCTCACTGCCCATGTAGTATGTAGCACAGCCCCGCAGTATATCACACAGCCCACGCAGTATTTAGCAGTGTGGGCACCATATCCCTGTTAAAAAAAATAATTAAAATAAAAAATAGCTATATACTCACCCCCCGGGATCCACCGAAGCTGTCCCGATGCGCGCGCCTGCCGCCATCTTCCGTTCCCAGGATGCATTGCGAAATTACCCAGAAGACTTAGCGGTCTCGGGAGACCGCTAAGTCTTCTGGGTAATTTCGCAATGCATCTCTGGGAACGGAAGATGGCGGCAGCCGCGTGCAGCTCGGCGGACTACGGAGGGTGAGAATAGCAGGTTTTTTTAATTATTTTTAACATTACATTTTTTTACTATTGATGCTGCATAGCTGATGCTGCAGCTGGCGAGACCAATCAGCGACGCCGGATTTCCGTTACAGAAGTTGAGGACAGAAAGACGGAAGTACCCCTTAGACAATTATATATATAGATGCCATGAGTTCAGCCGTTATATCCAGCATTCCTCTGCCCCACACATCTGAAAAGACACATCGGAAAAGAACAAAAATGTAGATTATTTCAACTCAATTTGTGTGAGAGCAGTAGTTTTTATGGGAATTCATACAATCATAGAATGTCAGAGTTAGAAGGGACTTCCAGGGTTATCGTATCCAACCCCCTGCTCAATGCAGGATTCACTAAACCATCTCTGACAGATGTCTCTCCAGCCTCTGTTTGAAGACTTCCATTGAGGTAGAACTCACCACCTCTCGAGGCAGCCTGTTCAACTCATTGATCACTGTCAAAAAAGATTTTTCTTATATCTATTCTGTATCTTCTCCATTTCAGTTTCATTCCATTGCTTCTCGTGTTCCCATGTTCAAATGAGAATAAGGATGATCACTATACACTTTGACATCCCTTCAGATATTTGTAGACAGCTATTAAGTTTCCTTTAACCGTTCCTCAGAGGACATACTTTGCAGTCCGCTCATCATCCTCGTAGCTTTTCTCTGAACTTGCTTCATTTTTTCAATATCTTTTTTAAAATGTGCCCAGAACTGGATACAGTATTCCAGATGAGGCCTGACCAAGGAGGAGTAGAGGGGGATTATTACTTCACATGATCTAGACTCTATACTTCTCTTAATGCATCCTAGAACTGTGTTTGCCTTGTTTGCTGCTGCATCACACTGTTGAGTATTGTGCTGTCTGTGATCTATTAGTATACCCAAGTCTTTTTCACACGTGCTGTTGCTTAGTTCTATTCCTCCCATTCTGTAGATGTAATTTACTAATTTTCATTTTTCTTGCCAAGATGTAAAATCTTGCATTTCTGACTGTTAAATCTATTCTATTAAATGGAACTCATTGATACAGCACATAAATGCAATATTGCCTTGCGCAGACGTGTACTCCGGAGGACAGAGAATGAACTTCAATCCAATATTGCGGCCAGCATGCAGCCAGCGGGTAAGGAAAGGGTGAATCAAACACCCGAAAACCCCGCCCATATGACCCAAAACTGGTCCCGCCAAATTCAGGTGACAGGTTCCCTTTAACTGCGGGAGAACAGAGAGCAGACTCAGCCAAGATCAGTAGATTGCAGAAACTTTGATGCAACCGCACCACCATCTATATACAAGAGTTGCACAGACTGTACAGTAGCAGAATGGTAGGAAAATTGTAATAAAACCTATGATTTTAATCTGGTACTTTCTATATGACTTCTATTTTTTACTTTCCGTTGTTTTCTGGCTCAGTGATTAGCACTGCAGCCTTGCAGTGCTGGAGTCCTGGGTTCAAATCCCATCAACGACAACATCTGCAAGGAGTTTGTATGTTCTCCCTGTGTTTGCGTTGGTTTCCTCTTGGCACTCCGGTTTCCTCCCACATTCCAAAGACATACTGATAGGGAATTTAGATTGTGAGCCCCATCAGGGACAGCGATGATAATGTGTTACAACTGTAAAGCGCTGCAGAATATGTTAGCGCTATATAAAAATAAAGATTATTTATTATTATTTAATGATTAGAAGCGCTATTCTGTTCATCAAAATCAATACCTGAACATGATTGAAAAAAAATCTGACTGATGGTGTACTAACCCCCTTAAAATCAATGAGGAGGCTAACAAACGGTTTTCTACTTTTTTTCGGTGGAATTAAAAAAACATAGACAAAAATCGCTACTGTAAAAAAAAATCTGCATGGCAAAGGATACTGCAACTTCAGCAATGGACTTTGTTTTTTCTGTAAATAATAATAATAAAATAATAATACTCTTTATATAGCGCCAACATATTCCGCAGCGCTTTACAGTTTAACAGTTTCAAACAACAATCATAGGTAACAATGTTAACAATACAATAATAAAGCAAAATAAGATGACCCTGCCCGTGAGAGCTTACAATCTACAATGAGGTGGGGGAGATACAAAGTACAGGTGTGTATTTACAATTATGTATTTACAATGATGGTCCAGCCATCTTCAGGGGGTGGGGATAGATGGAGATAGTAAAAGGGCTACACACACACAAACATAAAATGACCTTTATTAGTTAATGTGGTAGGCAGCTCTGAACAAATGTGTTTTGAGGGATCCTAAAACTATGCAAGTTGTGGATGGTCCTAATATCTTGTGGTAGAGCATTCCAGAGGATTGGCGCAGCACTGGAGAAGTCTTGAAGTTGGGAGTGGGAGGTACGGATTAATGCCGAGGTTAGTCGAAAGACATTTGCAGAGTGCAGCGGTCGGTTAGGGCGATAGACCGAAATGAGGGAGGAGATGTATGGGGGTGTCGCACTGTGGAGAGATTTGTGGGTGAGAACAAGAACTTTGAATTGTATCCTGTAATGAATGGGCAGCCAGTGTAATGACTGGCGAAGAGCGGATGCATCTGAGTAACGATTAGCCTGATGGACAACCCTGGCTGCTGCATTAAGGATGGACTGGAGAGGGGAAAGTCGAGTAAGGGGGAGGCCAATTAATAGAGCATTGCAATAGTCCAGGTGGGAGTGGATCAGGGCAACAGTGAGGGTTTTTTTTGTCTCCATGGTAAGAAAAGGGCGGATTCTAGAGATGTTCTTTAGGAGTAAGCGGCACGAGCGGGCAAGAGATTGTATATGGGATGTGAAGGAGAGATCTGAGTCAAACAAAACACCCAGACAGTGCGCCTGCTGCCAGGGTGTTATTATGGTGCCACCCACGGAGAGGGAAATGTCAGATTTAGGGAGGTTAGTAGATGGCGGGAGCAGAAGAAGTTCAGTTTTGGAGAGGTTGAGTTTCAGATAGAGAGCGGACATGATGTTGGAGACTGCGGACAGACAGTCAGTGGCGTTCTGTAGTACAGCGGGGGTAAGGTCAGGGGATGATGTGTATAGTTGTGTGTCATCAGCATAAAGATGGTACTGAAAGCCAAATCTGCTGATGGTCTGTCCAATTGGGGCTATGTAGAGGGAGAAGAGAAGGGGGCCAAGGACTGAGCCCTGGGGTACCCCGACAGTGAGAGGAAGAGGAGATGAAGTGGAACCAGAGAACAGAACACTGAAGGAGCGGTCAGAAAGATAGGAGGAGAACCAGGAGAGAGCAGTGTCCTTAATGCCTAGTGACTGGAGCCTAGAGAGTAGGAGAGGGTGGTCAACAGTGTCAAAAGCTGCAAAAACGTCGAGAAGAATGAGCAGAGAGTGGTCACCGTTACATTCTGCTGTCAGAAGGTCATTGGTCACCTTGATGAGTGCAGTTTCTGTCGAATGTAGGGGGCGGAAACCGGACTGTGAAGGGTCTAGGAGGGAATGAGTGGAGAGGTAACGGGTAAGGCGGGAGTAGATCAGGCGCTCCAAGAGTTTAGAGATGAAGGGGAGATTGGATACCGGTCTGTAGTTGTTTGTGCAGGATGGGTCGAGGGTGGGTTTTTTTTAGTAATGGAGTAATGATAGAGTGTTTGAAGGAGGAGGGGAAAATGCCAGAGGAGAGGGAGAGATTAAAGATTGTGGTTAGGTGAGTTGTGACAACTGGAGAGAGAGACTGGAGAGAGAGACTGGAGGAGGTGTGAGGTAATGGGGTCGGTAGTTAGTGCATGTAGTCGGACGAGAAGAGGAGAGGAGCTTGGAGACTTCTTCTTCTGTGATGGGATCGAATGTGGAGAGTGAGCCAGGGGAGATGCAGGGAGGGATGGGAGTCATTGCACTTGGTGTCTGGGAGCGGATTTCCTGATGGATATTGTCTATTTTCTCTATAAAGTGGGAGGCCAGGTCATCAGCACAAATGTCTGTGATAGGATCTTGAGCTTTTGACCTGAGGAGGGAGTGAAAGGTGTTAAAAAGTTTCTTGGGGTTGCTGGATAGTGAGGAGATCAGGGTGGTGTAGTAGGTCTGTTTGGCGAGGTGAAGGGCAGAGTTATAGGTTCTTAACATAAATTTGAAGTGTGTGAAGTCTTCTGGTGTGCGTGTTTTCCTCCATAAGCGTTCAGCACTCCTAGAGCATCGCTGGAGAAATCGGGTTTGTGTTGTGAGCCAGGGCTGTTTCACTCTGTGTTTGGAGGTTCTGAGGGTGAGGGGAGCTACTTGTTCAACGGTGCTTCTAAGAGTGTCGTTGTAGTGATGTACAGCCAGATCAGGACATGAAAAAGAAGAGATTGGGGACAATGATGAGTGTAGGGAGTCTGAAAGTGTATGAGGGTTAATGGCATGTAGATTTCTGAATGTGTTGTAGGTAGGAGAGTGCTGGGGTGGGGGTGGAATTTTGAGTGTGAAGGATAGAATGTTGTGGTCAGAGAAGGGAAGCGGTGAGTTATCTAGGTAGGAGATTGAACAGAGCCGGAAAAAGACCAGGTCCAGGGTATTACCGTCTTTGTGTATTTCAGAGGTTGAGAGCTGTGAGAGGCCTAGAGAAGTGGTTAGTGATAGAAGCTGGGATGCCGATGTGGAAGTGGGGCTGTTAATGGGGATGTTGAAGTCTCCCAGGATAAGGGTTGGAAGTTCTGAGGACATGAAGTGCGGCAGCCAGGCTGAGAAGTGGTCCAGGAAGTGGGTGGGTGAGCCTGGGGGCCGGTATATGACCGCTACTCTGAGGGAGAGGGGACGAAAGAGCCTGGTGGTGTGGACCTCAAAAGAAGGGAATGAGAGTGATGGAACTGGGGGTATAATCCGGAACGTGCATTGTGGGGACAGGAGTATGCCGACTCCACCACCAGGTCTGTTTGTGGGTCTCGGGGAATGGGAGAATTGTAAGCCACCATGAGAAATGGCAGTGGGGGAGACAGTGTCAGAGTCCTGGATCCAGGTTTCAGTGAGGGTCAACAGATTCAGAGAGTTGTTCACAAAGTAGTTGTGCAGGAAAGGAAGTAAATGACAGCATATTAGGCTTTCTAAGAATCCGACTGATATATTCTTCCATTTCTTGGTCACACTTAGGAGTGGAGATGATTCTGATTATATTTTGAGCCTGCACAGAATGTATTTAACCTTGTGGTGGTGGAATAGTTTGTTTGAAGTAGAAAGATAATCTGTACTGTGTCTCATGTTTCAGCAGAGGGAGGAAGAAGGCTGGATCTCCACTGCTAGATGCATTGTTAAAAGTTCATTCTATCACTTTGACATTTAGATCAGGACTTTGTACATTCCTCTTCATATTACCAGTACCAGCTTTGAGACTTAGACCCCTTACTAACTATATGATTTTCTACTGAGTGATTGACCCCTATGACGTCTCAGCCTTCAGAATAATTTGGGGATTCTTCTTGCATGTATCGTTATCTAGTATGAGGAGTGATGACATTTGATTTCGGTTTGTTCCAAACCTATAGGCGAAATGCAACACTTCAAAATGTGGGAGTCGGGTCTTATCTAATATCATTTGGGAATATTCTGAGGAAGAAAGGCACCTCATTTTACCCAGTTAAATAACTCAACACATCTGGTAACACTGTAGATACATTGTCCTTTTAGTTTCTTCGGGGCTCTGGTTACAGCAATATTTCCAATATATCCTATTACAAGTCTTTGGGGCAGGCGAGCATAGCGTAGGCTACATGACAGATCATCAAGATTAAGGAAAGACTACTGTATTAGTTTATTTGTAATTTTTTCAACTTTTTTCAACACTAAAGATTACGTTTTTAAAAATTCAGCTATCTACACCCCACCGTATGCTAATATTTTGGGTTAAAACATAATTTTCTGTTTGGCTTCTTTTGAGGTCTTATCAGTAATGAATGTGTTAATCGAGGGACGAGGAAAGAATAACTGAAACACAATAGGTCTTTAGGAAGTTTTATTATCAAATAAAGACAGACTGTGATACTGAGAGGTATAGGGTTATTTAGGGCTACATCCTTCAGCTTGATGTCTTCAATTACAAGAATGATAAAGACTGAAACAAAATCCCTTAATTCAATCAGAACTAGGCAGAGTTATAGGAAGGATCAGATGTCCTGTGAAGTGCATGCATAGGAAATTAAACATTCAAGAAGCGAAAAGTTTGAGAGCAGCTGAAGGGATAGCCTTCAGCTATACTTGTTTGAAATCAGTATGTTAAGTTTACAGTCAGCCATAGATCTGTTTTGAATCCTATTTTTATTTATGCAAGTGAAGAGTGTCGCCACCTAGAGGGAAATTGTGCACTTATATTTCTGCTGATTGCGATAATCAAAGCAATACAGAAATTTACTCCAGTTTAAGTGTAAAGGACCCAAGTTATCCATGATTGCTATATAACAAGTATGCACATTAATATCCAATGTCCTCAAAAATTACAGAATTCACAAGACATAGACAGTTGGCCATAGCGACGTACAGCTTTACTTTTAGTATTCACTTAAATGGATTGTCCCCTTTCAGAACAGCTTTTCCTATAAGCTGTTAGTAAGAAGACATACTTTTTAGTAGTAAGAAAAGCCCGGTTTCAGTACGGAGTCTCCACTCTGCTGCTCCTGGTTAATGTTGTCTGCAACGCTGACGTTCTGTTGAAAGAACTGCAGACATTTGAACAAAAAACTACAGCAGCAAAGAGCCCGTGCTAGACCTGGGCAGGGTAAATAGAGCGCAGTTTTTAATTTTTTTTATCCATTAACGAAATTCATAAGAAAAACCTAGATCAGTTTACTACCACATTTGGCGCATGTGTTCATCTAGTTTTTTTTTATTGGAAAAATAGAAGGATAGAAAATGTTACAAACTGAGTCTCCTATTAGGCATAACTTTGTCTGGATGCATTCATTACTTTTTATGACCTTATTTTCTGGATTACTTTGATTGCAAATATCTTATGTTGCAAAAAAAAGTAGTATTTCTTTTCATCACAGTAAGTCAAGTCAGTCATAGCGAATACAAGCACTTTCACCTGATGTCAGCTAAAAAATTATCAAGTGAAGAGTTGTGACCTTTCCTGCATGACACTACCTAGTTTTCAAAGTGGTCCATCAAAATAGCTGAATGGCACTGTCCGTTCACTGTGAGCTATTTTTGTTGGCTGCTCTGCAATGAACATGCATAGAACTGACTAAGCATCTGTGACCAACTGTATTTGAAATATTAAATGAGCCTTCATGTTTCTGTATACTTTAAAATCGAAGTGGTGATATATTCTGCAAAAACACTGCATAACTTTGTTGGTTCAACTTCAGTAATACTGTGACGACACATCATTTAATATTAATTATGCCAGACTTGTCTTTCATTGGTGGGTCTGGAAAAATAGGCCATTGTTCATATGAGCCTAAACATTGACTCTTGAATTGCTTATTGTGTTGCTATCCTTGGAGGACAGGGATGAAGGGTCATTCAACAATCAGTTTGCAAGTATGATTACCAATTGTATGAGTCCATGCAGCTTGTTGATCTGCAAATAATAAAAACTGTGCAGATTGATTACATTGTGAAACAATGAGAGTTGATAACACCCCACCTTTCCCCTGACCTGTGTATGATGGCCTGAAGAACAGTTGTGAACTATGAAAGAGGGATCTGCCTTTTTTTCAGAAGAGACTCTACAGTACTACAGCCAAGGCCCCATGGCTCCATCAACAGGAATACATATTTAACCCTCTACAGGATGACAACTTAAGGGACTATGGCCCTAGCTGGAGGAGTACAGATCTGCTCCATTGACCAGCACTGAACCCAATGAGCCGTTCAGAGAAACCAGGTTGGGACCATCCGGTCACTTGGCCACGTACCTTAATGGACTGTCAGCTTCCTAAGCTTGTCCTTACTTCCTCTCTGTGGGTGGCCACCAAAATATAATAATTGAAAAGATTACACACTGAACAAAGCAAAAAAATATATTATTTTGTAAAAGTACCCATCAAGTGATGACCAAAAAATAATAATACATGAAGCTTAATTCTGGAGTGGTTGACAGACCATTCGGAAGGTTAAATTGTAGTGATGAGCGAATATACTCGTTACTCGAGATTTCCCGAGCACGCTCGGGGGTCCTCCAAGTATTTTTTAGTGCTTGGAGATTGTTTTCTTCACCGCAGCTGAATGATTTACATCTGTTAGCCAGCTTGATTACATGTAGGGATTCCCTAGCAACCAGGCAACCCCCATATGTACTTATGCTGGCTAACAGATGTAAATCATTCAGCTGCGGCGAAGAAAACTAAATCTCCGAGCACTAAAAAATACTCGGAGGACCCCCGAGCGTGCTCGGGAAATCTTGAGTAACGAGTATATTCACTCACCACTATTAGGCTGCTTTCACACTAGCATCGGTACGGGCCCGTCGCAGTGCGTCGGGCCAATGTACCGACGCATGCTGTAAAATAAATGCCCAACGTGGGCAGCGGAAGCAGTCTTACGACGCTTCCGCTGCCCCATTGCAAGGTCCGGGGAGGAGGGGGTGGAGTTTCGGCCGCGCATGCGCGGTCAAAAATGGCGGACTCGACGCACAAAAAAACGTTACATATAATGTTTTTTTGTGCCGACGGTCCGCCAAAACACGGCGCAACCGTTGCACGATGGTTGCGACGTGTGGCAATACGTCGCAATGCGTCGGGAATGTAAGCCTATGGGGAAAAAACTCATCCTGCGGACAACTTTGCAGGACGCGTTTTTTCTCCTGAACGACGCATTGCGACGTATTGCAAACGACGCTAGTGTGAAAGTAGCCTTAAATTGTAAATAGGTGGAAGAACCAAACTACAAGATCCCATGAGCAACAATCAAGACCAAAAGGTGGTTGAAGTACAAAACTGTTTATTTAAGACAAAAAAGAGGGAAGCACAAAATGATAACAGGATGCTAACAACACAAGATATATGTCTGCCAAGTACACACGATATGACCACACATGCTTACATGAAGAAGTACATAGCAAAGAAAAAAACACTACGTGTGATAAAAGGAGTCAATGTACACATAAAAAATGAATAAAATACATATATAAATAATTATATGTCTAAATATAAGGACTAGTGTGCAAAGGTAAAATGGAGAGACCCCACGTAAAAAGATATCAGAAAAACTATTAAGTCTATATCAAAATGCATATAGTAGATGTCAGTTTGACAACCACAAATATTATAAAAAGGTAATATTATGAAAAGGTAAAGAATGCATTGCGAGTCGTATATATGCAAAATTGGCAAGTACAAAAATTAATGATAATGGTGCTAAAAATGCATGTGGTACAAAAGTGGTCTACCCGCAATATGTCACCAGGCTGAAAAGAAAAGTACAAGCAATAGTCCTCATGCTGCAGAATAGGAGACCTAAATGCTATACAGGTGATAAATCAGGGAGAGTACAAGGCAAGGGTCAGATCACAATGGTCTGGAGAAACTAAATATTGCCATATGCACTAATTACGTGGTCATGGCAGTGTAGGCAGACACGAGCCCCGATGCGCGTTTCTGATAGAGATCCTTTGTCGGGGAGTGGCGTCCATGTCACAAGATGGGGTTTAAAAGGAGAGATGCGGCCAATGAAAGTGGACCAAACAAGTGTGCCGCATGCGCCGTCTAGCGCTGTGGTGGTATAGTCCCTTACGGCTTAAAGCTCCACATAAGGTCCTCACAGATGTTATCTCTCTCTCTCTGTCCCCTGGATAGGATAGGACATAACCCATATGACTGGTGGCTTGAGGCTGTTTATAGGGACTCTAGCACGCCCCGGCCTCTGAGGGGTGCCACCGTGCCTCCTGGGTGTTAGGTCGGACAGGTAACGTAGAGTTCAGCTGTCCTGCCGGTCTCTGATGTAAGTCATAGAGGTCCTTACAACCTCGGTGTTCTGGCTGCCGGTCTCTGCGCCTCAGAAGGATGCAGCCTGCTCGGGGCTGGTCTTCCCCTGATATTCTCTCCTGTGCTTTGCTCTCCTGCACGCTCTCTGTAATGTATTCGGCTTTCTTAGTGTCTCTTTCCAGGAGCTGCTGCACTGTGGCGGCACAGCTCCGTAAGACCTTCTGCTGCCTCTGACTGATCCAGTCCATCTCCTGACTGGACCTTCCTGGAACTGACTCACTCTCCCTACAGACTACCAGTTATATATATGTATATGTGGGGAGTCACCTAGCAAGTAGGATCAAAAGCTCCCCCTGGTGGCCTGGAGTGTGAATGTGTTGCATGTTTGTGGTACCTGGTTACAGTTATCCCTTCTTGCCTTCAAGCATAACATCACTCTCTTCGTGAGGAAAGCAATGCTACTGTGACGACCAGGACCCTGGGGCGCCACAACAGCATAGCTGTTCTCTGGGACATGTCTACAATCAAACTGCTCATGTGAGGGAAGAAGGAAAGGGGCAGAGCCCCTGGAGAAAGTTCAAACCAGGAAGCAACAGTGTACCTGGTAGCTAAGAGGATTGATGCCCTGCAGATTGGGGCTGAAGATTGATATGCTGCAGGATGGGGCTGTATATAAAGGCTCTGGAAGGAGAGATATGCTGCAGGATGGGGCTGTATATAAAGGCTCTTGGAGAGATATACTGCATGATGGGGCTGCATATATGGGGCTGACAGAAGTGATAATCTGTATTATGGGGCTTCATATATTGAGGGCTGAGAGAAGAAATACATTCCACAGAATGGGGCTCTGCATATAAAGGGGGCTGTTTGTTTTTCCTCAGTCTATTATTTGATTGACTGCTCTGGCTTCATAGAGCTAGAGAAGGGTGGAGATAGGTGGGAAGGTGTAAATAAATGATTGGTTCTACCATGATGCACCGAGCACCTGTATTTGGCATGAACAGTCATTCTGTCCATAGAGTTCTTTTAAGGCTAAAGGCTTGCTTACATGAGCACATAACACGGCAGAGTGCTATCTGAAGTTTTATCAGATAGCACTCGAACCAATGTTAGGGCAGTGCGGATCTGTTTTTTCTTTAGCAGTTCTCAGTTTCTCTACACCAATTTGACTTGTCTTCCTCAATGTCTGTCTCTGATTCAGCTGGCCAACATGCTCCTTGACTGCTGACTAGGTCCTTCTATTCTAATTCAAAGACAGATACATATAGTACTCACCCTTCCTAGATGCAGCGCAGACTCTCCTCTGTTTATCTGGTTTTGTTGTTTAAGTTCAGTGGCTTGTGCGATCTACCTCAAAATCTAAGCTTAGTAATTGAAGGCAGTGGTGATGTGTGCTGTAGTCATGACGTCAACACTATAACCAGTAAACAAACTGATCAGTGAAGGAGAGCCGATGCTGAACCTGGGGAGGATGAGTTCTATGTGTGCCTGTTGTTTTACAAGTAAAAAAGTATTTAGGTATTGTCATAGAGAGAAATTGAAATCCATAAGACATCACCAGAGAGGGGACATATCACCCTCACAATGAACATATGGAACTAATTAGAAATAGGGAAGAGACAAAACTAATTAAAACATGAAAAGTGGCCGAGAAAGACCTAACACTTCAACCGCCATTGAAGTAGCAATGACCTGCAGTGACCATGTAATAACAGCAGGGAGATTTTCTGGGGAAAAAAACACCAGGATATAAATACTGCCTAACTTTCTAGATTAAATATATAAAATTAAATAGTTCTGTTCCTCTTGTTCTGTAAACTGCACCCCTGAAGCCAAATGCTACCTGTAACGGTTGTCCAATCGGCCTGTATAAATGATTGGTGGTGGCAACTAGTAGTGGTTCCTTTTTCTGTTATTGTGGAGCTGGCAGTGACCGTAACGAGATATATATAGTCCATGTGTTGGAATCGGAGGTGAATGTACCATACGCTCACTGTGAGTTCCCCCAATAATTGGCCTAGTAGTGGAAGCAGCCATGTCCTCGTCCATACCTCGTCAGTTAATTGGGTAATTGTCCTGACGATTGAAGGCAGCAGAGTTGTGTTCTCTTAACTGGTATGATCTGTGGTACCCCCGGTTATGGGATCCATCCTGAATTTGGCTGCCAGGATCGTATTTCTATCCAGCTACTTCACTGATGCCTCCACCTTGTGCCAGTCATTACACTGGTTGCCCAGTCATTACAGGGTCCAATATAAACTAATCTCTTTCACCCGCAAAGCTGTTCATATATCTGCCCCCTCGTCTCTTTCTATCACTGTACCCATGCCCTTCTTTTTGCAAATATCCTAAGACTAATATCCTCCATAATGCGAACCTCGCACCTCTGTTTCCAACATCTCTTGTTCTGCGCCAGTTCTCTTGAATGCAGTTCCCCAGATTATCCGACTAATACCTAGCCCCCACGTTTTTAAACGTACTTTAAAAATCCATCTCTTTAAGCAAGTCTATCACTTCAACTCACTAAACTAACGCTCCCCTGTTCCCTCATTCTAAACATTATTCAGAATATGCTCCCTCCTATTCATCTGTCTCCACACACTCCATGCACATGATAATTACACTTAAACATATTGACTGACCAGATCATTTAGCTTTATATGAAAATTCCTGTTTATTATAATTGCTGGACCTGAAATAACAAGCACTTTTCACCAATTCCCCCCCCCCTTCCATTTTGCTGTAGATTATAAGCTTGTCTTACTGACTTACCTTGTACTGAATTTATTGATTGTATATGTCACCACTTAATTGTAAAGTGCTGCGGAATATGTTGGTTCTATAGAAGTAAAATTATTATCTGTGTGACTGTTCGATTGTGGAAAACTCCTTTACCTTCAATATGAGTAAAAATGTTTTTCAGCAGGACATGTTCATACACTTTGTGAGAGAAAAATGTGGGTTACTTATATTCCATCCCTGTTACATGCTTTTTGTGCTTCATGACGAAAAATATATAGGCTCCAATTGAGTAGGCCAGACATTGAAAGCCATCCATTGTATACGGTAATTATAGCTGTGCCACTACTCACAAACATTGGAAGTACATGCATGTTAAGTGTTTTCATGAATATAATCTTACGCAGTACTGGTCAAAAGTTTGGACACACCTGTTCTTGCTATGCTATTCCTTTTTCTTATTGGAATGGACACATTGTAAATTCAGACTGAAGGCAGCAAAATAAAAAAAGAAACCATATGGAAACAAGGAGTAAAGAATAGTGTAAACAAATGAGAATGATGTTAAGTCTTAGATTTCTCAAAGGTACCCCCCTTTTCCTCTGATCGCAGCTTCACACACCCTTGCCATTCTCTCAAGCAGCTTTATCGAGTAGTCACCGGGAACAGCTTTCAACAGTCTTGAAGGAGTTCCCTGAAGTTCTAAGCACTTGTTTACATTTCCTCCACTTTGTGGTTCATCTCATCTCAATCCTTTGGTTGATTGTGGTGGCCATATCAACTGACGTAGCACTCCATCCCTCTCCTTCTTGGTGATACCGCTCTTACATAGCCTTGCAGTGTGTTTTATGCCGTTATCTTGTTACAACATAAATAATATTCCCAATAAGTGCAAAATATGTGGGTTAGCCTATCATTGCAGAATGCTGTGGTGGCCATGCTGGGTGTGTGCCTTGAATTGGAATAAATCACACCTCAACCTTCATTCTTCTTGGTGGGAACCACATATGTAAAAATCATCCACTCAGCTTTTCTGCACCTCACAAATACATGTCTGTTTTGACTAAAAATCTCAAGTTTTGACTCAGCATCCCACAGTACAGCTTTCCGCTCATCTATTGACCAGTTCTTGTGTTGTTTAACCCAAACAATTTTTTTCTTCTTGTTTATGGTCTTCAGTATTGTGTTCTTTAAATCAATTTAGCCATAAAGACCTTCTCAGTCTCATCTGCACAGTTATATATTATGCTAGACACTTCTCACAGACGGCCCCCCAAAGAAGCCTACGCGAAATGCGCGTAGGAGCTGGCAGTCCCTTGACACACTGCGACCATGACGGGTGAGAACCTATCTTTGACTAGCCAATTTACTTGCTGCACTTAAAGGTGTACATACGTGGTTACTCCATGGTCTATCTGTGGAAAGAATTTTAGTTCTCTGGTCGGATCCTTTACTAGCAGCGTTTCTCATGGGACTCTTTTTTTACCTGTGTCCTTCAATTTTTTGTTTTAATGATCAGTGTATCTATATATTGGTACATTTTATACTTAATTGTTATTGTTGTATTTATGATCAATAAATTGCTTTTGTTTATATGATATCATTTTGACTCCAATTGTTCTAATTTGTCACACTTCTCACAGACAAGCTGTGAAACAGGGAAGTCAAACGTTTCAGGGTCTGATACCAAGAGAGCACGTCGTAAACTAAAGGGGAAAGTCACAGGTTTAGTCAGGTCACAGTACGAGGTCAGAATACCAGGAAGACTGCGGATCAGAGAATATGGGCTAGGCAAATGAATTCTCAGAACTAGGTCCAAGGTCAGTCAGCAAAACATCAACACACAGATCACAGGAATACAAGGCAAACATCCACCACCGAGCAAATGCCACGATTGGCAGAGATCAGCGACTGACACCTTCGCTTAGTAGCTGGGTAATAACTCAGAACAGTGAACACCTGTAGGAAGCTCAGCACCTCCCGGTCTCAGATTGTACGGCTGAGCTGTTTGTCAAGATACCGCCAGCTCAGCACGCCCCTGCACTAGATTCGACGACTGACCTCTCACTAACTGCATCCAAGACACGCTGAGCGGATGAATCATGACATTATGTTGAGATATGCCTGCTACTTTGTCTGTGCTTAATTCGAGGACTTTTAGCTGAGGTGCTGTCGATTTACGTTTTCTGAGACTGATAACCCTGATAAACTAATTTTCTGCATCAGAGGTAATCCTTGGTCGTCCTTTCTGGGAGCAGTGCTTGTGAGAGTTAACTTCAGCGTAGCAAATGATGGCTTTCATGACTGCACTAGAGGATACCTACTAATTTTCCAGATTGACTGACCTTCTTGTTATAAAGTCACGTCTTTACTTAGTTGAATGGTTCTTGCAATACCCCACAACTGATAACCTAATCACAAGGAGTATCAGTGCCGGGTCCTCTGTATTCATGTGTTCATATTCCCTGCATTGCTACCACTGTAGAAATTGGTTATTGCACAGATTTTATTGTCATTTTTGTTGTGGACACCATCTCCTTTATTTAATAAAATAATTATTTTAATAGGTTTATAGGAAAATGCTTTAATATTTATTGTTAATAAAGCAGAGTTAGTAATCAATTATTACTAAAGCGCTTTATTTCCCCCTCGTTATAATGGGTTCCTGTATGAATTGATAGACGGATACCCTTCGGTTTTTTTACCTTCCCCTGATGATTATGATAAACGAAACGCGTTGGGAAGCAATAGTTTTGGGGTTACGGTATGAGTCCTAGCTGGTGATTCATTGTGGGGTATTGTACGGACAAAAAAGTGCCTCCCCCTTATAAATGATACCAGTAATTATGGTCCCGGACTTATCTGATGAACAAAGGAATATGAGGTGAGATTGTTCCTTTATTATAGTTTGGACATTATTTTGGTCTGCTATGATTTTTCACATATGAGCAATATACAGAACTATTTACATTGATTTTTGCTCTTTGTCCACAATATCATTGACTTATGATTTTCCAAATGTTGGTTCCTACGTGAGTCCTCATACTGGAGCATTATTAGGAACTAATATGTGGTAATTTGATTCTTGGACTTTTTGAATAATATCGGACTGTGGATTAATGTATCCAGTTTTTATGTCGGCATACAGCTGAGTGTTATTCTTGTGAGTCTAGTTGTTTATATATATTGAAAGTTATATTTTTACTTATTAGTTTCACCCTGCTTTTTATACTATGAAAAAAATGTCAAAGAATTGTATGAATCTACAATCTCCGAATTGAGGGTTTTGGGTTAGTGTTTAGAATGCAATGGTAATATTTTTTGTTGTGAGGTAATCTGCCTTTTGTAAAGGCCTGGATATGCTAAGCATTGGTTATGGGATCAGGTTAGTTAGTGCTATTGTACTGGCTTTGGATCTGTTGTCCTACTACTAAGAGAGACGGCAGAAGGCAACAAATGATCTTCAGATGGCTGGCATCACCCTGCAGCAAACACTACCATATTAGAGCAGATGCAGTTGCCTAAGGGCATTTTTATTAATTGCATTCAGCACTTATGTATACTGTCCCTTTCCCACATGAACAGAAATAATTATCTTTCTTAACGCTTTTATGTGTTTTTTAGAGTGCTGGGCTGTTAAACATTTGAATTAAAGTTAACCATAAAATTTGCATGTCCTGTTGTATTTCTCAATAGATGCCGTTGAGCAATTATTCATAATGGATTTTTAAACAGTTACATCTCCTTTAAGATAAATAAAATTATCAGTCAATGGTATAAAATAAATGGATGAGGGTTTGGATTCGGACTCTCACATTACAATAGGCATATTTTGTATACTATTTCAAACAAGAGTCCTATGAGTGTTTCATTGGTTGGGATCTATTTCTCTACCGGTATAGATACTGAAGTAGAAAAACAATAAAAACTTAAACCTATATCAAAATAAGCCAAAAAAGGAATGCTTTCCAAAAATATGATAACACTAGATGGTGGCCCGATTCTAACGTATCGGGTATTCTAGAATATGCATGTCCACGTAGTATATTGCCCAGCCCACGTAGTATATTGCCCAGCCACGTAGTATATTGCCCAGCTCACGTAGTATATGGCACAGCCACGTAGTATATTGCCCAGCCCACGTAGTATATTGCCCAGCTCACGTAGTATATTGCCCAGCCCACGTAGTATATTGCCCAGCCACGTAGTATATTGCCCAGCCACGTAGTATATTGCCCAGTTAAGTAGTATATTGCCCAGTGACGTAGTATATTGCCCAGCCACGTAGTATATTGCACAGCGACGTAGTATACAGCACAGAGCCACATAGTATATTGCCCAGTTACGTAGTTTATTGCCCAGTGACGTAGTATACAGCACAGAGCCACGTAGTATATTGCACAGCAACGTAGTATACAGCACAGAGCAACGTAGTAAATTGCCTAGCCACGTAGTGTATTGGCCAGTCACGTAGTATATTGCCCAGCTATGTAGTATTATACCCAGCCACGTATGTCACAGGTTAAAAAATTAAAAATAAACATATACTCACCTTCCGAGGGTACCCTTGTAGTTCTGTTTCCTCCCTCTCACGCAGGCGCGCAGGACTTGTGATGACGTCGCGGTCACATGACCGTGACGTCACGGCAGTTCCTTCTCGCGCAGGACCTGTGATGACGTCACGGTCACATGACCGTGTCGCGACGGCAGGTCCTTGCGCAGGCGCGCAAGACCTGTGATGACGTCGCGGTCACATGACCGTGACGTCATGGCAGGTCCTTTTCGCAGACCATCCTTCCACCGGAACCTGCCTGGAGCGTCGCGAGGAGCGGGAATGGCGGCGTAGGTGAGTATATAATGATTTTTTATTTTTTTTATTATTATTACCATTAGATGTTTTTACAATTGACGCTGCATAGGCAGCATCAGTAGTAAAAACTTGGTCACACAGGGTTAATAGCAGCGCTAACGGAGTGAGTTACCCGCAGCATAACGCGGTTCGCCGGCATTAACCCTGTGTGAGCGGTGACTGCGGGGAGTATGGAACGGGCGCCGGGTATTGACTGCTGACTGCAGGGGAGTAGGGAGGGACTAATCGGACTGTGGCCGTCGCTGATTGTTTGCAGCAGCCATGACAGGCAGCTGCCGAGACCAATCAGCGACTTGGATTCCATGACAGACAGAGGCCGCGACCAATGAATATCCGTGACAGAAAGACAGAAGGACAGATAGACGGAAGTGACCCTTAGACAATTATATATATAGATATGGCGACCATGGTTAGATTATCTGCGTATTGCATCTAGAAACAGTTTTCAACAAAGTGGGTACAAAAGTTTAAAGTGGGACCCTAAATGCTAACATGTTGCACCCTCTCACTCAAACATTTAGGGTGCAGTGAGGTCATATCGAATATTATTGAAAGGGGTAGTTTGGGGGAATATTTTGGAGAGGATCAGCATAGAGAGGTATATTATGGAATGGGGCACTAGGCTATGTGCGCATGTTGCGTATTTGCTTGCAGAAAATTCTGCAAAGTTTTTGCATCTCTTGGCAGAAAAACGCAGCTGGAAATATGCGTGTTTTGTACGCGTTTTTGCATGCGTTTTGTCATGCGTTTTTGTAAATCCATAGATCTAGATAAAGATATATTATTAAAAAAAAGAATTGTGATGTCATTTCCTTGTTCAATCATTTCAGCCAGATACCCTCATTAATATTAAATAAAGGCACACACACCAGCCTATGTAGGAGCATTAAAATAAGTAACCTACATGTGCTGTAACTAAAAAAGCAACTGTCATAAATCTGCATGAAATGCAATATATGTTTATTTTTCAAAAAATTGCGTGGGCTCCCACATAATTTTAATAACCAGCAGAGGGAAAGCCGATGGCTGAGGGCAGATGTTAATATTCTGGGAAGGAGCCAATAGCCAAAGTTCCCAGGCTATTAAAATCAGCTCACAGCTGTTTGCTTAGCCTTTACTGGCTAGTTTACAGGGGAACCCCAGAAAAAAATTGACATGGTTCCCCCTATAAAATAGAACCAGCAAAGGCTAGGCAGACAGCTGCAGGCTGATATTAATAGCCTAGGAAAGGGCCATGGATATTGGTATCCCCCAGGCTAAAAACATCAGCTCTCAGCCGCCCCAGAAATGGCACATCTTATAGATGCGCCAATTCTGGCACTTAGCCTCGCTCTTCCCACTTGCCTTGTAGCAATGGCAAGTGGGGTTCATATTTGTGGGGTTGATGTCACCTTTGTATAGTACGGTGACATCAAGCCCACAGGTAAGTAATGGAGAGGCGTCTTTAAGACACCTATCCATTACTAATCCTATAGTTACATGGTAAATAAAGACACGGCAAGAATAAAGTCCTTTATTTGAAATAATCACAGACTCCTTTATTGAATCTAAATTTACCATACTTACTTGAATGCCTGATCCCCGATGCCCTCGTCTCCTGCAAACAATCAAAAAATAATAAACCAACTTATAATACTGTCCTGTCTGACGTAGTCCATTTAATACCAAGTGTCCCATGACAATCTCACTTGTAGAACAATGATGTGACCGCTCTATCTGGCTTCTGGCGATACACTGACAGGAGGTAATCGCTCCCGCAGTGTATCACTGAGCCACCGTGACAGTTCACCGGAGTTCATCAGCTCAGGTGCTCATGGCACTACCACTGTGTGAGAACTTTTCCACGCAGCTGTGCCAAAAGTGAGAGCATCGGAGCTGATGAACTCTGGTGAACTACCACGGCGGCTCAGTGATACACTGCGGGAGCGATCACTCCTGTTAGTGTATCGCCAGCGGCCGAGTGAGATCGACATGGGACACTCGGTATTAGGACAGAGATAGACTGACGTATTTCTCGTGCGAGAATCGCATTGTAAACCTTGTACTGGCTGACGACTCTCCTGACCTGAGATTGACACCTGCATAGTAATCCATCACGCTTTCTTGCTCATATCAGGGGAGGCGCCAGGCCAGTCCGTGCAGTGCTATGCAATTCTCGCACGAGAAATACAGCAGTCTGTCTTTGCCCTTAAATGGACTACGGCGGAAAGGTAAGTACCGTATATGTTGGTTTATTATTTTTGATTGTTTGCAGGAGACACAGGCATCGGGGATTAGGTGTTTGGTGAGTATGTATTTTGTATTAGTCCATGAGCCAAGAACCAAATTTGACGATATCGGTACCAAGCGGAGTGACTAATTCTCTTTGGTATTTTTAGGTAGATGCATGTCTGTAGTTTATTTTTTGATATGATAGCCCTTACATATACGTAGCTTATTAACCCCTTCAGCCCTAGGCCTATTTGTACCCAAGTGCCTAAGCCAATCTGACCTGTGCCACTTCATGGGCTAATAACTTTGGAACGCTTTCACCTATCCAAGCCATTCTGAGATTGTTTTCTCGTGACATATTGTACTTCACGTCAGTGCTAAATGGGAGTCAATATATTTTACCTTTCTATATAAAAAAATGCTAAATATTCGGAAATTTTGGAAAAATCGGCAATTTTTTAACTTTGAAATTCTCTGCTTTTTACAAAAATACTGATACCCCCCATAATAGTTATTAATTTACACTCCCCACATGTTTACTTCATATTGGCATCATTTTGAAAATGAAACCTTATTGTTTTACGACGTAATAGGGCTTATAGTTTTATGCGCAATTTTTCACATTTACAGCAAAACCCACTTTTCAAAGGACCAAGTCACTTCTGAAGTCACTTTAAGGGGCTTACATAACAGAAACCACCCATAAATTACCCCATTTTGCAAACTACACCCCTCAAGCTGTTCAAAACTCATTTTTAAAAACTGTTAACCCTTTAGGTGTTCCACAGGAATTTTAGCATGAGCCAAGAACCAAATATGACGATATCGGTACCACCCGGAGTGACTAGATGTAGTATTTGTAACAAAATTTAATCCAAGTTATGTAAATACACACTGAACATGTCATGTGCATATATATATATATATATATATATATATATATATATATATATATATATATATGTTACTCCATAATATCTTCAACATCGGACTCTGAATCTGACTGTTGTTCTACTGGCTCGTCTTCAGTACCCTTGTTCTGGCATGTCTGTAATCTGCACATGTCTGTGCACTTCAGGCCATTGCTGAGGCAAGTACACTGAGGAAGTTCACATGACCGCACACACTTGCAGGACAGTAGCTGTATAATAGCTTCTGGTGCTGGTGCCCCTTGCATCCACTTGACAACAAGCTTTCCGTCGTTATCTATCATCCAACCGCAGTCTGTTGGGTTTGCAACCCATGGCTGGCTCTGCAGACTTCTCCTCCAGATCGCAGCCTGGTAGTTTGCACGCAGTGCATGCATGAAAAGGCAGTCCTGGCAAGGAGGGAGTTGACTTGACTCTACCACTCCACGTCTGGCACAGAACAGCTGATAACGGAGCCTGTTTACCTCAGTTGTTTGGGTAGTTGGCAGGTACATGTGGCAGGTGATTTCCTGTAACTTCTCAAAAAGTTCGGTAGACACTTCCCATGAACGACCAACTTCCTGAAAGGCATCCTGGTATGTCTTGTTCATCTTCAACTGCTTGAGTGTCGTCATCTTCCCACGGCCAGCGAATGCACTGACGGTGTCACAGCCTGTAAATGCATGCATACCAATCAATGAATCACATACGCTGCCTCCCAATGTTCGGCTCAGAGTGGTGATATCCAGGAATCTTGTCCGGTTCTGTGTACCGCATTTCTGGAACAGGTGGGATGGGATTTTGTGGCACATGCCCAGACACAGGACCATGACATCAGTATCCTCCGAAGTGATGATGACCGACTTGTAACCAGATTCTGCTGCATGAAGAGCATGGAGAAGGAGGCGTGTGTCTGCTTCTTCTTGATTTGACTTAAGGTCAGCAGCCTCTTCCCACTGTTCTTTGGTGATCTTAAAGCAGAGCTGCTCACATGTGACATACAGCTCCTTCTCCTCAAGCTTCTCCCTGTGGTGTTTCGCCTTCCATTCTTCTACCAGAAACTTTATGAGACTTGCCTTGTTGGAGGAACTACTTAGAAGCTTTTTCCACTGCTGGATGTTGTGCCCATGTTGAATGTTCTTGAAATGGATCCCTGTGCCTTCATATCTGTTGACTCTTTCTGTATCTTTGATGGATGTCTCCTTGTAGACGTCAAAGACAATATCAATGCGCTTGCTCTTAGCACCCTCATGGATAGCGCGACTCATTGCTGTGCCTGCTAGCTGGCCAAATGTTGCATTGTTTCCCTTCAGTTTCTGAACCAGGCTCATCCCATCAATGATGGTTGCAGAGGGCTCGGGGATCACTTCTGCAGGACGAGCATTCCTCTCCAACTCCCTTGCGAGGGCAGCCTTGTTGGTCTTGCGGATAGACCCATCACCATTGGCAAGTGCCCATGGCAATGGACCCAGGGGATGAGTCAAGACATCACTCATTTGTAGCTTTCTGTTCTCAGCTACAAGTATCATCTGGCCAAATAGGTTTCTGTCAGCCTTCAAAATTACCTCCTTGCCAAGACCTTGTCTGCGTGTCTTCATTTGGATGTTAGAGAACGTTTTAAGTTTGTTCTTCGTCATCTTGTCATGAAACAATGTAGTTGGCTTATCGGTACCCAAACGCTCATCCTTGAATGTTTGATATGCATCCTCTCCTATACTGTATGCCCCTTGAAGGTCTTTGGCTACATCTGGTGGTGCTACAGTCGCTGTTGACAAACTGATAAGTTCACCATTATGCTCTTTGTTGAAGGGGTTCACCCAACCTGTCTCCAGCAGTTGAACGAAAGATTGGACATCGGCTTCATCTCTTCTAATCCTAGACACCTGTAGGTCTGAATGGCTGAAGTCAGTATATTGTTGGCCTACCAGGGCCCTCAGCTGCCTCAAGTACATACTGCGGTACTCTGATGTCAGGTAGAACCTGGAAACAGCTCCAACTTTGAGGCTGAAGCCTTTTGTGCCCCCTGGTGTCTGGGTGTCTTTGTTGATTGTCTCTTCAATGGTCTGGTCCACAGGAATTCGTCCAAAAGGATTCTTGCTACCGATCTGGACCGAAAAGCCACCTTGCATGAAGTATTCATGGACCTCTGGGTGTTCTATGGGCAGCCGAGACATTGTGGCATAGTAATAGGTTAGGTATCGGGCATAGTTGACCTTGTCATAGGCAAAACACCATGGTATCATCTGTCGGATTGCTCCTAGGTGAAGCATCCAGTTGCCTTCTCTTGAAGCTCGAACCAGGGCCAGCATGGTCTCGACCATGTATGTGTCAGTGTGTACGTGTATGTGTCAGTGTGTGTGCGTGTGTTGGGGCACCTCAGGGTGTCTTCAAATGTGACATAGCCCCCTAGATTTCTTCCAGTAAAATTTGCACTCCAAAAGTCATTTGGCGCTCCTTCCCTTCCGAGGCCTGCCGTTCCCCAATACTGCAGTGTACGACAACATATCGGGTGTTGTTGTGTTCGGGAGAGATTGGTGAACAAATAGTGGGGTGCATTTTTTGCTGGTACACCTCTTAAAAATAAAAAAATGAGCCTAAAATGACACCTTCATGTAAAAAATGCACTTTTTCCATTTTCTCAACCAAGTGTTTCCAACTACTGTGAAACACTGGTTGGGTCAAAGTGGTCACTATACCCCCTAAAAGATTCCTTGGGGGTGTAGTTTCCAAAATAGGGTCACTTTTTGGTGTTTCCACTGTGGGGGTACCTCAGGCAGCCTTCAAATGTGACATGGCCCCCTAGATTTCTTCCAGTGAATCCGCCACCCAAAAACCACATAGCGCTCCTTCCGTGTTGAGCTGTGCTGTGTGCCCATACTTTAGTTTACGAGTACATGTGGGGTGTTTCTATAAACTGCAGAATTAGGGTAACCAAGTTTGGGTTTGCCGTTAACCCTTGCTAGGTTGCAGGTAAAATTGGATTACAATGTAATATCTGGAAAAAAAATGAAATTTTGAAATTTCGCCTTCATTCTGCTAAAATTCCTGTGGAACACCTAAAGGGTTAACAGTTTTTAAAAATGAGTTTTGAACAGCTTGAGGGGTGTAGTTTGCAAAATGGGGTAATTTATGGGTGGTTTCTGTTATGTAAGCCCCTTAAAGTGACTTCAGAAGTGACTTGGTCCTTTGAAAAGTGGGTTTTGCTGTAAATGTGAAAAATTGCGCATAAAACTATAAGCCCTATTACGTCGTAAAACAATAAGGTTTCATTTTCAAAATGATGCCAATATGAAGTAAACATGTGGGGAGTGTAAATTAATAACTATTATGGGGGGTATCAGTATTTTTGTAAAAAGCAGAGAATTTCAAAGTTAAAAAATTGCCGATTTTTCCAAAATTTCCGAATATTTAGCATTTTTTTATATAGAAAGGTAAAATATATTGACTCCCATTTAGCACTGACGTGAAGTACAATATGTCACGAGAAAACAATCTCAGAATGGCTTGGATAGGTGAAAGCGTTCCAAAGTTATTAGCCCATGAAGTGGCACAGGTCAGATTGGCTTAGGCACTTGGGTACAAATAGGCCTAGGGCTGAAGGGGTTAATAAGCTACGTATATGTAAGGGCTATCATATCAAAAAATAAACTACAGACATGCATCTACCTAAAAATACCAAAGAAAATTAGTCACTCCGGGTGGTACCGATATCTGGCCCGGCTCATGGACTAATGTGAATATGTAAATGGTTTGATTTTTTTTTTTTTTTACAGTTGAACACAGGCGCCGGATAATGAAACTATTCTCCCATCATCGGCTCATGCTGTCTCTGTTATATGTGACAAAACACATAGCCGGATGGGAGTAGTAGTTCCATCAGACGACGCCTAGGCACACACGTCGCATGGGTACACACTCACAGACAGACAGACACACACATATTCTCCACCCACACACAGACACACACACAGACAGCCAGACACACGCACATATTTCCCACCTCCACACACAGACAGACAGACACGCACATTCCCTGCCCACACACAGAAACACACGCACATATTCTCCGCACACACACACTTCCTCTGTCTGCCTCTTTCCCTTTGACAAATTGCAGCGTTTTTGGCAGCAAATCTGCAGCAAATTAGCAAACCTTTTACACGTGTGTTTTTGCTGCAGATTTGACTGACTCAATTGAAGTCAATGAGTCAAAATCGCTGCAAATACAGCTGGAAATTTACAGATCATGTGCACAACACTTCAGGATTGACATTGAATTACCTTGCTTTAGTATTCCAGTGCATTTTGGAGCATTTACGTGTATAAAAAAACGCTGCGAAAACACATCATGTGCACATAGCCTTACTGTTCGGGTTCACCCATCTCTACCTATGAACTCTTGTCTGTGCAGCTGGGATTTATAAATGGATGGTACATACACACAGTATTTGACTCAACCACTGTATGTGATACCCCCAGAAGAAGGCACTACGCCGAAACGCACGTTGGAGTGGGTGGCACCACGGTCTTTCAGGTTATCCCACAGGCATATATGTATTTTACCTTCACGGTCTCTGCTCTGTACCCTTTCTTTCCTATTGTGGCGGTCAGCCTCTAGGGATCTTTACTGTGCTTCCGGTGTAGATTTACCTTTGGATTTATTTTTTATACACACTACCTACACTGGCATACCTTTTAGCACAATGTATTTGCACTTTTGAGCAGTCTCTTATTGTTACAATTACTTATTTGGCCTTTGGTTCCCTTTACCTGTCTGTATACCGTGGTTCCATCAACTGGTTTACCACTGTCATCTCCCTGTAATATTTCATATTTTTATACTATGTTTTATTGTTATTTCAATAAAGTTTTTCACTTATTAGTACTTTGGTTCTTGTTGGTGCTTTCCTTTGTATGATTTTCACTGTATGTTAATGTTACAGACAGACACAGCACATTCACATGTGTTCACTGGGCACATGCATACAAGTACATATACAGTATGTATACACACAGCACATACACATATGTATACAGGGTGTACATGCATATAAATGTATACAGAGCACATACATAGACATGTATGTATACACTTACACACATGTAGACCCAGAGCACATATACACAAACACGTGCATGCACGGAGCACATACATACATATAAACATATGTGTATACACAGAGTACCTTCATACAGATACATGCATGCAAAGAGGACATATATACCTATCAGGAGCCCATACATTCTAATATCTTCACTAATATATACCACCAGAAGCCCATACATCCTGATGTATTCACGAATATATACCGAATATATATATATATACGAATATATACCCATCATGAGCCCATACATTCTGATGTCTTCACTAACATATACTCCCCTAGAGCCCATACATTCTGATGTATTCACTAATATATACCCACCTGGAGCCCATACATTCTGATGTCTTCACTAATAAATGCTTCCCAGTTACCTATACATTCGGATGTCCTCGCTAATATATACCACCAGGAACCCATACATTCTGGTGTCCTCACTAAGGCTATCTTCACACGTCAGTGTGTCTGGTACATGTGGTGACCATTTTCACACGTACCAGAGAGCCTTACATGCACCCATTAAAATCCATGTGACCACGCACATGTCCGTGTGTTCACATGGAACGTGTGTCCATGTGACCCACATGTGGACATGTCTGTTTTTTTCTAGCAGCACGGCTGTCAATACGTCCCGCATAAAGTGTGACATCTTGTGTGCCCATCCGTGTGACGCATACCAGAATATGATGCAGAATAGGAATGACAGATGTTTAGGTGTTAGATGTGCAAAGATTAGATATAGATAGCAAGATAGATGTTTGTGAGATATCTAATTAGTTTCTTACATATGTATTTTACTGTACTTGTATTACAATAATAAAAAAATTATTGAAAAAGAAAGTTGGTCCCCCCTATTTTTGATAACCAGCAAAGGTAAATCTGACAGCTATGGGCTTATATTATCAGGCTAGGAAGGTCTGTGGTTGTTGGGCCACTCCCAGCCTAAAAATACAAGCCTGCAGCCGCACATCCATTAGATGTGCCAATTCTGGCACTTTGCCTGTCACTTCCCGATTGCCCTGGTGTGGTCACAATCGGGATAATGGTATTTAGGCTTGATGACAATCCCTGGGGTTTGTAATGGAGGGGTGTCTATCAGACACCCCCATTTCTAAGTCGGTAGTAAAAAATAAAAACACACAGAAAATAAACACTTTATTTGGATAAAGACTCCCCCACACTATCCCTTGTTCACCAATTTATTGAAAGAAAAAAAAACCCAGGTCCGACGTAATCCAAGGAATCCGACGTAGTCCCGAAATGGAAACCTGAGAAACAAAAAAAACACTACACCCTCGTTCATCAATGTATTCATAAAAATGTTGCCACAAAGGTCCATGGTAGTCCATATTCCTTCTTTCTATGAAGTCCATATGTCTTAAAAAGACATCCATGCAGGGGTTGTTTGCATACGATTCTTGGAGGACTGAGTTTGAAATTTGCTGTTTTTCAATTTCTCTAAGGCTGCAGACAGCAACATTACTAACTTCTTTTTATGCTTCTTTTAATGCTATACTATATTTAGAAGAAAAATTCTAAGATAAATTGAGATAACTTTTAAAAACGCTTCATTCCATTAGTATGAGGGGGTTGTTTGTAATTGAGATCATCAAAAAAATAGGTCCAAAGCCGTACAGAGGTTACAAAAAAAAAGAATTAAGCCACACTGTTACTTTTCATATGTAGGCTCAAACTATAGGTAATACCATTTCTTCAACGTAATTTATTACTAATGTATTTTGATGTTTGATCTCATGAGCTCATCATATTCATCTTATTGCAGGTTGTAGAGTTAGTATCTAGTGCCATTGGTGACCTGGTGCAAGGTATATACTATGAAAATTCATATTTGCCAGAGGTGAGTATCAAATTATGTTCGTAAGATATGTTCATTATGTGCAGTGGTTCTACTGTACCTTTAAGTTCCCAGCATTAAAGTGCTGACAATGCTTTACAAGAGTGTGCGTTTTTTGTAATGTATGTTTTTCTTCAAAGTGAATCTGTTATTAACATAAATCCCCTCCCCCCAAATCACATACATGGGTATGCAGATCTTTGAAATGTACTGTATATCTTCAATCTGCATTTCCCAGTAATTACCATTTTAATTTACATGCAAATTAGGTGCTAAGTGTTTTGGGCATGATAAAACTATTGCCTCCAGAGCCTCTTTCCTTGCCCAGCATCAGCTTCTTAAGCTTTATAGGTATCTCACTGCCTGCTTTCTTTGCATGGGGCCTGAAGTCGCAGTCAACGAGCTATCAAGCTAAAGAGGCTGGTTCTGGGTGGGGAAACAAGTCCTGGAGGCAGTGACTCCTTAAGTGCTCTATCACACCTAGAGCACTGAACACCTCATTCGCATATTTAAAATTCGAATTACTCTGTATTGCAGCAACTGTACTAGTGTAGTACAGTTATAAAAACTGTACATACTTCTATTAAAAAAAATGCTAGGTTTTTGTCATGTTGAAAAAAAATCATACCAAGAAGAATCGTTTCAAATATTTTTTCGACCTTTAAGCCGGGGTCACATTAGCTATTGACACTCGGCTCAAACTCTGCTGCAAGCGTGAGCCAAATAGACAACATCCATGGCCTTAGCTTGGTCTAGCCTGGAACTTCATAGAAGCTGATTAGATAAATCTGACAGGACCGATCCCTCATAAGTCCAATATTCCATGGTAGCATTTCTTAGAACAGTATTTCTCAACTCTCATCTCCAAGTACCTCACAATAAGTACGGTACATTTTTAAAGGATTTCTTTAATATTATACAGGTACAGTTATATGAAAAAGTTTGGGCACCCCTATTAATCTTAAGCTTAATGTTTTATAAAAATAGTTTTTTTTGCAACAGCTATTTCAGTTTCATATATCTAATAACTGTTGGACACAGTAATGTTTCTGCCTTGAAATGAGGTTTATTGTACTAACAGAAAATGTGCAATCTGCACTCAAACAAATGTTGACAGGTGCATAAGTATGGGCACCCTTATCATTTTCTTGTTTTAAATACTCCTACCTACTTTTTACTGACTTACTAAAGCACTTTTTTTGGTTTTGTAACCTCACTGAGCTTTGAACTTCATAGCCAGGTGTTTGCAATCATGAGAAAAGCTACTTAAAGTGGCCACTTGCAAGTTGTTCTCCTGTTTGAATCTCCTCTGAAGAGTGGCATCATGGGCTCCTCAAAACAACTGCAAATGATCTGAAAACAAAGATTATTCAACATAGTTGTTCAGGGGAAGGATACAAAAAGCTGTCTCAGAGATTTAACCTGTCAATTTCCACTGTGAGGAACATAGTAAGGAAATGGAAGAACACAGGTACAGTTCTTGTTAAGGCCAGAAGTGCCAGGCCAAGAAAAACATCAGAAGGGCAGAGAAGAAGAATGGTGAGATCAGTCAAGGACAATCCTCAGACCACCTCCAGAGAGCTGCAGCATCAACTTGCTGCAGATGGTGTCACTGTGCATCGGTCAACTATACAACGCACTTTGCGCAAGGAGAAGCTGTATGGGAGAGTGATGCGAAAGAAGCCGTTTCTGCAAGCACGCCACAAACAGAGTCGGCTGAGGTATGCAAAAGCACATTTGGAGAAGCCAATTTCTTTTTGGAAGAAGGTCCTGTGGACTGATGAAACCAAGATTGAGTTGTTTGGTCATACAAAAAGGCGTTATGCATGGCGGCAAAAAAACACAACATTCCAAGAAAAACACTTGCTACCCACAGTTAAATTTGGTGGAGGTTCCATCATGCTTTGGGGCTGTGTGGCCAATGCCGGCACCAGGAATCTTGTTAAAGTTGAGGGACGCATGGATTCCTCTCAGTATCAGCAGATTCTTGACAATAATGTTCATGAATCAGTGACAAAGTTGAAGTTACGCAGGGAATGGATCTTTCAGCAAGACAATGATCCAAAACACCGCTCCAAATCTACTCAGGCATTCATGCAGAGGAACAATTACACTGTTCTGGAATGGCCATCCCAGTCCCCAGACCTGAATATCATTGAACATCTGTGGGATCATTTGAAGAGGGCTGTCCATGCTCGGCGACCATCAAACTTAACTGAACAGGAAATGTTTTGTAAAGAGGAATGGTCAAAAATACCTTCATCCAGGATCCAGGAACTCATTAAAAGCTACAGGAAGCGACTAGAAGCTGTTATTTTTGCAAAAGGAGGATCTTCTAAATATTAATGTCACTTTTCTGGTGAGGTGCCCATACTTATGCACCTGTCAAATTTTGTTTGAATGCAGAATGCACATTTTCTGTTAGTACAATAAACCTCATTTCAAGGCAGAAACATTACTGTGTATCAGGACTGAGGTAGTGGACCCTCTGGGTCACGGCTTCAGAGCCCCCGAGGATGAGTGAACCAGATGAGGCCTCCCCCTATACAGGGAGAGTTTGGGACAGATCCAAGGAGGATGAAGCCGCAACTGCCGGAGCCAAAGGGACGACTGGTGATAGCCCAAATACACAACGAAGGACGGGGAAAAGACAGAGCTACAGAAGAGACTAGAATGGCGGGAGTACTGAACAGATGGCAGAAGCTAGGACAAAGTACTGACCGGTATAATGGAAGTACAGGCACGAGGGAACCAAGGAGACTCTAGACTGGCAGGAACGGCAAACACGCAGGACTGGTAAGACACGGCAGGAACACTGGACTGGCAGGAACACAGGACTGGCAGGAACACGGCAGGAACACAGGACTGGCAGGAACACAGGACTGGCAGGAACACGGCAGGAACACAGGACTGGCAGGAACACAGCAGGAACACAAGACTGGCAGGAACACAGGACTGGCAGGAACACAGGACTGGCAGGAACACAGGACTGGCAGGAACACAGGACTGGCAGGAACAAGGCAGGAACACAGGACTGGCTAGGACACGGCAGGAGCACAGGACTGGCAGGAACACAGGACTGGCAGGAACACGGTAGGAACACAGACGGGTAGAGTCACAGATCAGGAAACGAGAAACGGAGCCTAGGAACCTAAGGTGACACTGGCATAAGACCAGTGAACGCAATAGACGCAAAGGCGTCAGAGCAGGGCAGATGCTGGGAAGAAGTACCCGACGGGCGCCGCCATATTAGAGGCGGAGCCGCCGGGTCACGACCTCCCAGAAGCCCTAGCGACGAGGGGAGCTCATCTGCACATGCGCGGACCGGCAAAGGGACGAGCGCCGGAGAAGCAGGAAGACAGAGAGCAGGAGGGAGCATCGGGAGCGCGCCGGCCGGACAGGTAAGTATATGAAGGCGGCGTGACAGTACCCCCTCTCTTACCCCCCCTCTCTTTAAAACTGGAAAGGAATCTTTTCAAGATTACAGGAGCATTGATATTTTCCAGAGGTTCCTAAGATCGTTCCTCAGGACTAAAGCCTTTCCAATCAATTGAGAAAAAGGCCTTACCCTTAACAAACTTCCTAGCGAGAATATCCTTAACCTCAAAAGAATCTTCAGAAGAGACAGGTAAATGAGAAGGCGACGGAGCAGAATGATAATGATTAAAAATTGCGGGTTTGAGGAGTGACACGTGAAAAGAGTTAGGAATACGTAACGAGGTGGGCAACTTCAACTTGTAGGCTACATCATTAATTTGGCTAGAAATTTCAAAGGGACTGATGTAACGTGGACCTAATTTATGAGAGGGAATCTTGAGTCTAATGTAGCGAGAAGATAACCAGACCTTGTCACCCGGTTGATACTTAGGAGCATCTAAACGCCTCTTGTCAGCATGCTTTTTCATTCTGCAACTGTCCTTCAGAAGTGCCTCCTGCCAAATTTTAGAGAACTCTAAAGACAAGGAATCCGCCGCCGGTACACCTGAGGTGGGGGAAACAGGGAGAGGAATGCCGGGATGTTGCCCAAAAACAATAAAAAAAGGAGATTTGGAAGAAGATTCACTAGTATTGTTATTGTAAGCGAATTCAGCCCAAGGAAGAAGAGACACCCAGTCATCGTGATGAGCATTAGTAAAATGACGAAGATAAGATGTGAGAATCTGATTCACACGCTCCACTTGCCCGTTGGACTGGGGGTGGTATGCAGAAGAAAAATTTAACGATACCTTCATAAGTCCACAAAGAGCTCTCCAGAAACGAGAGGTAAACTGAACTCCACGATCGGATACAATATGCTGAGGGAATCCATGAAGTCGAAACACTTGATGAAGAAAGACCTTCGCGAGTTCAGGAGCAGAAGGCAAACCAGGTAGGGAGATGAAATGAGCCATCTTGGAAAATCTATCCACTACCACCAAGATTACTGTGCAGTTAGAAGATTTCGGTAAATCGGTGATGAAATCCATTGCAATATGACTCCAGGGAACCGAGAGCACAGGAAGTGGATGCAGTGGTCCAGAAGGTAGCTGACGAGGAACTTTGTTCCTGCACATGAAGAACATGAGGCAACGAAATCCAGAACATCTTGGCGAAGCGAAGGCCACCAGTAATGGCGAGAAAATAGAGTAAGAGTTTTCTTGCCTTCAACATGTCCAGCGAAGCGGGAAAAATGACCCCAATGTAAAACCTTTAATTTGTCATGATTTGACACAAGGGTTTTTCCCGGAGGTGTAGTTACCACCTTTAGCGGAGCCAATGAAATAATCCTAGCAGGATCAAGGATATGCGCTGGTCTTTCCTCCACATCCAGAGGTTGAAAAGATCTTGACAGAGCGTCAGCTTTAATGTTCTTATTCCCGGGTCGGAAATGTAACTCGAAGTCGAAACGACCAAAGAACAAAGACCATCTGGCTTGTCGCGGATTTAGTCTTTGGGCGGTCTGGACATAGGACAGATTCTTGTGATCTGTAAAAATAACGAAAGGATGTACAGCCCCTTCTAGGAGGTACCGCCACTCCTCTAGGGCCAATTTTATGGCCAGTAATTCCTTGTCACCAATGGAATAATTTCGCTCCGGAGGAGAGAAAGCCTTTGAGAAAAAGCCACAGGTGACTAACCGACCCGAATTGGATCTTTGGAGTAGGACCGCTCCAGCTCCAATAGAGGAAGCATCCACCTCCAGAATGAACGGTTTGTTGGAGTCCGGTCGATGAAGCACTGGTGCTGAAGCAAACTCTTGCTTCAGAGTCTGAAAAGCAGCTTCGGCCTCCAGAGGCCAGAGATTAGAGTTAGCCCCCTTGCGTACCAGAGCCGAGATTGGTTTGGTCAAAGAAGAGAAATGAGGGATAAATTGTCTATAATAGTTGGCGAAGCCAAGGAATCGCTGAATAGCCTTTTCTCCCGAAGGACGGGGCCAATTTAGGACCGCCGAGACTTTCTCAGGATCCATTTTCAGACCATCCTCTGAGACAATATACCCCAGAAAGGGTACCGAAGCCTGTTCAAAGACACACTTCTCAATCTTTGCGAAGAGATGATTCTGTCTCAAACGTAGTAAGACTCGACGGACATCTCGTCGATGAGTGGACAAATCTGGAGAAAAGACGAGGATGTCATCCAAGTAGACTACGACACTGGTGTAGAGGCAATCTCGAAAGATATCATTGACGAACTCTTGGAACACTGCGGGAGCATTACAAAGTCCAAAAGTCATTACCAAATACTCGTAGTGACCATCCCGAGTATTGAACGCGGTTTTCCATTCGTCCCCCGCACGGATACGAATCAAGTTGTAGGCTCCTCGGAGATCCAGCTTAGTAAAAATTCGTGCCCCCCTCAGGCGGTCGAAGAGTTCTGAAATAAGAGGCAAGGGGTATTTATTCTTCACAGTGATGTTATTTAACCCTCTGTAGTCAATACAAGGACGAAGGGTACCATCCTTCTTCACAAAAAAGAAACCTGCCCCTGCTGGAGACGAAGATTTTCGAATAAAACCTTTGGCAAGGTTTTCTTGGATATAGTCCGACATGGCTTGAGTCTCTGCAGGCGAGAGCGGATAAATTCTTCCTCTAGGGCGAGTGGTACTAAGTACAAGATCTACAGGACAGTCGTAGGGACGATGCGGCGGAAGAGTATCCGCCTCCTTCTTATCAAAAACATCTGCAAAAGAGGCGTAAACTGAAGGCAACCTGGAAGGGATGGAGAGGGAACAGGGAACACCAACAGGATGCACCGGCAGCAGACAACGAGTCCGACAAGAATCTCCCCAACGAAGAATGTTACCCCTATGCCAATCTAAGATGGGTTCGTGGAGCCGTAACCACGGAAGCCCGAGGAGAATGGGATGAGAGATGTTGGCTAAAACAAGAAACGAGATTCTCTCCCTATGAAGAGCCCCTACCTGAAGCTCAACTAACTGAGTAACTTGAGTAACAGTCTCTTGCAGAGGTCTACCGTCTACGGAAGCAAGGAGAAGAGGACTCTCTAAAGACCTAACAGGAACAGAAAACTTAATAACCTCCTCCAACCTAATAAAATTTCCCGCTGCCCCGGGAGTCTACATAAGCCTCAAGAGAGATATGCCTATCATGAGAGTGCAGCAAAACTGGTAAAGTGAGGGGTAGAGAGGTTTCACATGCACCTAGGGAGGCCTCTCTTACCTGACCTAGGTGGAGGAGTTTTCCGGACGATCTGGGCAGGCTCTGAGAAGATGAGAAGAGCTTCCACAGTAAAAACAAAGACCTTGGGCGCGTCTCTCTCTCCGACGTTATCCGGAGAGTTTAAGACGATCCACTTGCATCGGTTCTGGGACAGGAACCGAAGTAGAGACTCTGGGCCGAGGACTGAGAGGTCTACGAGAAGGCGTAGAAGAACGAGGAAATTTCTTCTCCCGAGCTCGCTCCTGAAAGCGTAGGTCTATGCGAGTAGCCAAGGCAATTAAGTCCTCCAAATTAGTTGGAGTATCTCGACCTGCTAACTCATCTTTAATACGACTAGAAAGTCCCCGCCAGAAAGCCCCTACTAAGGCCTCGTTATTCCAACCCAAGTCAGAAGATAAGGTCCGAAACTGGATGGCGTATTGCCCTACCGTTAAAGACCCTTGTAGTAAATTAAACAAAGCCTCAGTAGTTGAGGCCAAGCGACCTGGTTCGTCAAATACCCGACGAAAGGTCTCTAAAAATGGAGTGAGCTGAAGAACCACTGGATCATCCCACTCCCAAAGAGGATTAACCCATGCTAAGGCATCCCCCTCCAAATGCGAAACCATAAACGCCACCTTGGCCCGATCCGTGGGATACTGCAAAGGAAGGAGCTCAAAGTGAAGACTGCACTGGTTGAGAAATCCCCGACATTGTTTGGGATCTCCATTAAAGCGAGGGGGTTTAGCCAAACGGGGAGTGGGATGAGGAGCTAGAGCTAGTGAGGGAACGGACGCGGCAGCCTGGAGAGAAAGAAGGCGACTATCAACGGAAGCCATATACCCCAAAATATGGGACTGAGCGTCGCGCTGCTGTGCCTGTTCTTGTTGCAAACTGGCCAGCTGAGAGGCATTTCCCGGATCAGAGAACTGGAGAGCAGAGAGACGGGAGTCCATAGACTTCATGAAGGACATCATCCGAGACTGATTCTCCCGCAAGAAAACAAGCTCTTTCTGAGCCGCTGTGGCTCCAGCGGGATCCATGGCCTTTGCATACTATCAGGGCTGAGGTAGTGGACCCTCTGGGTCACGGCTTCAGAGCCCCCGAGGATGAGTGAACCAGATGAGGCCTCCCCCTATACAGTGAGAGTTTGGGACAGACCCAAGGAGGATGAAGTCGCAACTGCCAGAGCCAAAGGGACGACTGGTGATAGCCCAAATACACAATGAAGGACGGGGAAAAGACAGAGCTACAGAAGAGACTAGAATGGCAGGAGTACTGAACAGATGGCAGAAGCTAGGACAAAGTACTGACCGGTATAATGGAAGTACAGGCACGAGGGAACCAAGGAGACTCTAGACTGGCAGGAACGGCAAACACGCAGGACTGGTAAGACACGGCAGGAACACTGGACTGGCAGGAACACAGGACTGGCAGGAACACGGCAGGAACACAGGACTTGCAGGAACACGGCAGGAACACAGGACTGGCATGAACACAGGATTGGCAGGAACACGGCAGGAACACAGGACTGGCAGGAACAAGGCAGGAACACAGGACTGGCTAGGACACGGCAGGAGCACAGGACTGGCAGGAACACAGGACTGGTAGGAATACGGTAGGAACACAGACAGGCAGAGTCACAGATCAGGAAACGAGAAACGGAGCCTAGGAACCTAAGGTGACACTGGCATAAGACCAGTGAACGCAATAGATGCAAAGGCGTCAGAGCAGGGCAGATGCTGGGAAGAAGTACCCAACAGGCGCCGCCATATTGGAGGCGGAGCCGCCGGGTCACGACCTCCCAGAAGCCCTAGCGACGAGGGGACCACGTCTGCGCATGCGCGGACCGGCAAAGAGACGAGCGCCGGAGAAGCAGGAAGACAGAGAGCAGGAGGTAGCATCGGGAGCGCGCCGGCCGGACAGGTAAGTATATGATGGCGGCGTGACACTGTGTCCAACAGTTATTAGATATATGAAACTGAAATAGATAGCTGTTGCAAAAAAAACTATTTTTATAAAACACTAAGCTTAAGATTAATAGGGGTGCCCAAACTTTTTCATATAACTGTAATATAATTATTCTTAATGCTTCAGAAATTGCCATATATGTTCCTTTTATAGCATATGCAGAACTCAGGACCTGTCATGAGTTCTTGTAGAGTAAACTTAAAGGGATTGTCAACTACTTAGGGCATGTGAAATAAAAATAGCATATTCTTATCTACCGGAGCAGTGCTGTTTTAGATGGGCCACAGTTTAATTTAAGAAGGGGTTGTCTAAATAACGGCCAACCATTTTATCCGCTTCCTGACATTTGCTGTACATGGAGCTCAGAGGCTCAGCCCACTCCATTCGTGATCTGTTATAATTTTTTTCACATTTAAAAAAAATATAAAAAAGTACATGTTTTATATCACTGCTTCTGTAAAGTCCCATACATAAAACTAATCAACCTAATCCATAAATACCGTAAAGAGAAGAAATTGTAAAAATTTAGATTTTCTTTTCTCTAGGCCAAAAAAATGCAATGAGAAGTGATTAAAATGTATCTATCCCAAATGGGTGTCAATAAAAATATCAACTTGACCTGCAAAAAAAACATTCCCTCATACAGCTGTGAATATAAAAAATAATACCAACAAAAAACAATGAAAAAAAATCACAATTAAAAAAAAATGTTCAACACTAAAATAATAATAATAAAAAAATTAGAAAAGTTTGATATTGCCATAATCACACTGATCTGGAGAAACAGAATTCTAGTCCTTTTTTACAACACAATAAACTTCCTAAGAATAAAATCTAAGAAGTAATGTTGGAATTCTGGGGAGGGGTTACAATTTCACTGGACATGGATTATTTTTTTCCTGTCCTGTACTGATTTGGCTTTTTTCCTAAGTCATATTGCACGACTCGTTAAAGGGTTGATTGTGACTTGTAGGATCGCTACTTCCTACAGGTGGCGCTATAGAGTTTAAGTCCTCTTATTTTCAAAAGAGGCAATTTGCATTTTTTTTTTTTCCAGTTGTCATTCAATATTAGTCCTGTGGAAAAATAAAGTTATGACTCTTGTAAAAAAAGGAGGGGAAGAAACAAAAAAATATTGCATCATGAAGGGGTTAAAAAACACCTTCTTAGGCTAGGTTCACATTGCGTTATGGCTGTACGTTAAACGGACTGCGTTACACCGCGGTATAACGCGGTGTAACGTAGTCCGTTAACGCCGCCATTGAAAGCAATGTCGGACGCATCGCTAGCGCACACCCACAATGGGCGTGCGCTAGGCGATGTGCCGTCATGGAGTGACGGACCCAAGACGCGGGCTGCAGCGTTTCCCGGGTCCGTCACTGCTAGCACAGATTGAGCTAGCAGATGCTCCATCTGCGCTAGCGCTGTGCCAAAGTCAGCACTTGCATTAGCGCAGTCCGTTAGCGTATGCGCTGAACGGACTGCACTAACACAATGTGAACCTAGCCTTAGAAATTTTTTATTTGACATTTTACCAACACTAGAGGCTAAACTTACGGGCCTGCAGTTTACGTTTTCAAGCTCACATTTTGACCCGGTTTTGAATATTGCCACCACATTGCCTGTGCACCAGTCCTGTGGGGTAAGAACCAAGAGATAGGATGGGTTCTTATTCTTTATCCTTATGAGTTATCTCTGAGGTGCAATAGAAATGGATTAACTGGTATGGTATAACTCTTTCTTTTATTGTTTTCCCTTTTTATAGGTTAATTTACAGTAGATTTGCTGTTGAATTAATGAACATTTGATATATTTTCACTATATTTTTGTATGAACAATAGGAATGCTTACAAACATCAAGCTTAGTCCTGCTTATGGACATAATGCTCATCCTATCGTTCATGAAGTTCTGAACTGTCATTATGTTACCTTCTTACCATTCCTGAATTAATAGTCTGTCTGTGCATGGTGAATTTTGATATGACGCTTTCTTGCTACAAAAGATATTGTTTCTTTTCAAATCAGTCTCCAATTTTGTGATCCCTCCTCTCCATGTAACATTGCACGTCTTGGCACGTGCTCAAGTTAGTAAGATTAGAGTCTGCTGCTGGAATTTGATTTAGTCTCTGGTTTTGATTTCTAGAAAGATGATACCTCATAAGAGTGAGATGGGCTTAAATTTCATTCTTTTCTAGGCATATCATGTGTTGCATATTCTACAGTGGGCAACAGTTCAACAAGAATATTTTTTTCAGAAAGTAATGAGGCCATTAACATAAAATCTGTTTATTTTTAAACACGGCATATAAAATAGGTAACTGCATTTCTCAAAATTTGCATTAATATGATCAGAAAGGTGACTATTTCCCAGCCTTGTAAAGCAATGACCTCAATACAGTTCAGAAATGTAATTGGAATTGTGTGTCACGTTTATCACCAAGAAAATTCACGTATTGCAGCATGAATAGTCTGCATCAGTTCTGTCCCTTTGATGGAAATCATTTGTGCCAACACATTGGTTCCTTTCATTTAAAGGGTGTTCTTTACTTGTCATACCACATCTCGATCAGCACTAGCCTTAGAGGTTATGATGTGATGTTAAGGCCACTGGACGATAGTCTTGTAGGAAAGTTGGAAAAGTGGTCTTAGGAACCCACACTAGGCAGGTGGTCTTCCACAGTTCAGTTCTGGTACACCCTGTGATTGAAGGCTCCAGTTAAACAGGTGCTGGAAGACAGTACACAGTTGGTTTGCACACACTCTGAGGACACGTGGGCTGAGGCCATCGGGGCCAGCTGCTTTGCCAATAACTAGTCTACTAAACTGTTTTCTCACGTCGCTTTGGGAGATGGTGAAAGCAGGCAGTTTATCCCCCAATGTCAATGCTGCCGATCGTTTCCCAGCTCCGTCCCCCATTCCTGATGACGCTGTGCTTGTGTTGGTGAATCAGTTGAAAACCTCATTCATTTCATTATCCAAGGGCAGATCCACTTCCCCACGCTCCAGCTTTGCCTAAAACCCAGTTAGCTGTTTCATGCCCGACCACACCTCCAAGGAATTGTTGTGTGACAATTTATTTTCTAATTTAATTCGGAACACCTCACGGGCATTCTTAATTTTCCCCTTTAAATCTCTTAGTATCAATTTAAATTTCTTTGTATCCTTCATTTTAAATGCCAGTTTTTTCTTGTTTAGTAAGTGTTTCAATTCTTTTGTAATCCAAGGCTTGTTATTTGCATAACATCTAATATTTTTAGCTGGTACAACAGTGTGTTATTTATTAACTATTTTATGTGACCTACAGTAACTCACCGATTTAAAAATTAAAAGTTTGAAAATTGCAAAAATGCTTCAAAATTTCTGTTTTTGTTTTTTTTTATAAATGAATGCAAGTCATTTCAAATAAATTTTACCACTATAATGAAGTACAATATGTCACAAAAAAAACAATCTTAGAATCAGTGGGATCCATTGAAGTGTTCCAGAGTTACTACCTCATATAGTGACAGTGGTCAAAATTGTAAAAATTGGCCTGGTCTTGAAGGTGAAAACAGGTTTGAGGGTAAAGGGGTGTTCCAGTGAGGGCTAATTCTTAGTGATCATTGTATTAGGCCTAATCCTATCAACGTGATATAAACACTGTTTGGATTTGAGAGGTCATTGAAAGACTGCTCGTATGTGATTTGCATGCTTGATGTCACATGCTGCCAAGCACTAATATTGTTAGTGTACTGCATGCTACAGTGCCAGGAAAAATAGTCTTGGCCTGGAAAACCCCTTTCACCTGACTTATGTACAATGGAAAATGTTGTTTATCTGACTAAATTGTATAGTTTTACTTATAAAAGTGTATTTTGAGAGAGATTCTTAATTTGTTCAGTTTGGTAATTGTGCTTTAATTGTACTTTATATCATGTGCACATTGCTTTTGTGTATAGTCAGGTTTGTAGTAACACAGTAATTAGTATTGATTAAGAAAATTATGGAAGTTTCAGCGAGACAACCACATTTTCATATCGATGTTTATTTCAGAAAAATGCCTTTACTGATGACATGGGAATTGCCAATTGGAAGGAGCACATTTTCCTTTCTCACGGTGCACTGCTGGCTAAGAGCTGTCAATCGGCAATGGAACTAGCAAAGCATGATCCAGACGTCCAGTCCATGGCTTACCAATATGGAAAGCACATGTCTTTGAGCTATAAGGTACATTTACTGTAATACTCTTGGTATATATTAATATTATTATTTGTTACTAATATTAGTTTCACAATTTAGAAATATCTTGTTCCCAATGTCATAACTGGAGTCCTATGGGTGCCAGGGCAACATTTTGAGCTTGGCCCTTCCACCCTGACCTTCGAACACACTAGCATCTTGCTCAGCTGAGTGGCATCAGTACCATGGATTGTATTAGCACCCCGTAAAAAAATATAAATACAGTATATAAGTGTGACAAAAAAAACAGAGGACAAATAAGATAATGTTCTAATTAACACAGTCATATAATTCATAGAATGTTAGAGTTGGAAGGGACCTCCTGGGTCATCTGGTCCAATCCCCTGCTCAAAGCAGGATTCACTAAGTCATCCCAGATAGGTGTCTGTCCAGCCTCTGTTTGAAGACTTCCACTGAAGGAGAACTCACCACCTCTCGTGGCAGCCTGTTCCACTCACTGATCACCCTAACTGTCAAAAAGTTTTTTCTAATACCTAGTCTGTGTCTCCTCCCATTCAGTTTCATCCCATTGCTTCTAGTCTTTCCTTGTGCAAATGAGAATAAAGATGATCCTTCTACAATGTGACAGCCCTTGAGATATTTGTAGACAGCTATTAAGTCTCCTCTCAGTCTTCTTTTTGCAAGCTAAACATTCCCAAATTCTGTAAATATTCCTCATAGGACATGGTTTGCAGAACAGTCACCATTCTGGTTGCTCTTCTCTGAACTTACTCCAGTTTGTTGATGTCTTTTTTAAAATGTGCAAAAAATTGGACACAGTATTCCAGATGAGGTCTGACCAAAGAGGAGTAAGAGGGCAATAATGACTTCACGTGATCTGGACTGTATGCTTCTGTTAATACATCCCAGAATTCTATTTGCCCTTTTTGCTGCTGCATCACACTGTTAACTCATGTTCAGTCTGTGATCTATTAGTATACCCAAGTCTTTTTCACATGTGCTGTTGCTTAGCCCTATTCCTCCCATTCTGTAAATGCTTTTTTCACTTTTTTTACCCAGATGTAGTACTTTACATTTTTCTCTGTTAAAATCATTCTGTTAGTTGCTGCCCACTGCTCCAGTTTATTTATATCTTTTTTTTAATCCTCTCTCTCTTCTCTACTATTAGCTATCTCTCCTAGCTTTTTGTCGTCAGCAAATTTAATCAGTTTACCCTCAATTCCTTCATCTAAATCATTGATAAAGATGTTGAACAATACAGGGCCCAGGACAGAGCCCTGTGGTACCCCACTTAACAATTAACAAATAACAAATGTTATCCCCATACTATTACAGAATAAAACCCACTTGAACGTAATACCATATTCAGGGATGAATAATACTGCAATATCTTGACCCTAACATATATTACCACCACATAGTGTATGAATAATAAAACCACACTGATTATTAATAAAACCTGCAGTACTAACACTAATATTACCCCCATGCATTGACTGTATAGTGGATGATATTGGTATATGCAGCACAGGTAACTCTAAACACTCACCAGTGACATCTCCAATTGAAGTCATTATTTTCTCCTTTTCTTATTCACTAGACAGGATTCATCTCTGCAAAATGTTAGACATTTGTAGTTGATCTCCTTAAGAGTACCCTCCCCACAGTTTATTCCAATTCTACAATAACAATACCTCCCTATTGTTCCACAGTAACAGTATACCCATAAATAAAATATAATACAGTAATGATGCTCCCCTATGTGGCCCCGTACATTAGCAATGGCCCCCATACATTTATTAATGTTCCCCTATGTGCCCCCCCTTATATTGTCCCCCTTTTCTTTAATATTGGCCCATTTGTGGCCACTCATTTTGCCCATATGGTCTGTTCTCACAGTACTGTACTATTTAAAAGAAAAGAAACAACAACCGAATATCTTACCTGTCCCCGTCCTCATGTAGAGCATCTCTGTCCTCTTCCTCCATCTCCCAGCTTACTCCCTTCCCCACACTTACTGTATACATGCAGGTTTATTAGAGGCCTGCAGCTGCAGAGCACCACGGCGTCTTGGCGCCAAAGGTGCCATAATGACAAGATTCCTGAGCCTCCTCACAGGCCCACGTAACTTCATTATGTTGAAGTGCTCTGCATCTGCGGGTATCTGATAGGCCCGCAGCTGTAGAGTAAACACAGAGCAGGGAGCCTTTGGTTCTCTACTCCACATTAGTTGTCAACTGGAGTTTCATCTGAAAACACACCTTCAATTGAAAATACCACTAGTACCGATGGCCCCCCCCCCTCACCAAACGTCTCACACTGTATGACCATGGTCATTGCACCATTACTTGTTCTATAGATTAAATTTTAATGTAGGAGTCTGATGGGCTTTTGGTATTTGACAGTCACAGAAAAATGAAACAACACAATTTTCATTATTGTTCCATTTACACTATGTTCTAACAATATACTACAGTACTGTACAAAGGTTTGTGTTTAAAAAGGTCTGCAAAGTAAGAATACTTACAACTAAAAATGTTATTAGTTCAACAAAATGCAAAGTTAATGAGCAAACGAGAAATCTAAACCAAATTAATATGTTGTGTGACCACCCATTTGCTACAAAACCACATAAGAGAATTAATTGTTATAGGTACATTTGCACACATTTTTTTGAGCGAGCTCGACAGGAAGGTTGTTCCAAACAAGTTGCCGTACTAACACCAGATCCTCTATTGATGATTGCTTGTGTGAATCCATCTGTCTCTTCATGGAATCCCAGACAGAGTTGAGATCAGGCTGTGTGAGGGCTTTAGTATTATTTTATTATTATTATACATTTTTATAGCACCATTTATTCCATGGCGCTTTACATGTGAAAGGGGCACACATAGAGAACAACAATAAGCATGAGCAAAGCAAGGCACACACAAATACAGAAGGAGAGAGGACCCTGCCCGTGAGGGCTCACAGTCTACAGGGGATGGGTGAGAATACACTAGAAGAGAGTAGAGCTGGTCGTGCGGCAGCTCAGCAGACTAAGAATAAGGATCACTGCAGATTGTAGGCTTGTCAGAAGAGGTGGGCCTTCAGGTTCTTTTTGAAGGTTTCCGTGGTAGGGCGACAGTCTGATGCGTTGGGGTAGAGAGTTTCAGAGTATGGGGGAAGCACGGGAGAAGTCTTGGATGTGGTTGTGGGAAGAAGAGGGGAGTAGAGAAGGAGATCTTGTGAGGATCGAAGGTTGCATGTAGGTAACTCCGGGAGACCATGTCACAGATGTATGGCGGAGACAGGTTGTGGATGGCTTTGTATGTTATAGTTAGGGTTTTGAACTGGATCCTCTGGACAATAGGAACCAAGTGAAGGGCTTGGCACAGAGGAGAGGCTGGGGAATAACAGGGAGACAGGTGGATTAGTCGGTCAGCAGAGTGGATGGATTGGAGTGGTGCCAGAGTCCTAGAGGGTAGGCCAGAGAGTAGGAGGTTGCAGTAATCAAGGCGGGAGATGATAAGCGCATTCACTAGTGTTTTTGTGGTTTCATGATCAAGGAATGCACGGATCCGGGAAATATTTTTGAGTTTGAGTCGGCAGGAGGAGGCAAGGGCTTGGATATGAGGCTTGAAAGAGAGGGCAGTGTTGAGGATCACCCCGAGGCACCGAGCATGCGGGACTGGGGAAAGTGAGCAGCCATTGACGGCTAGGTCTGGTGGAGGGGCAGAGTGAGATGGGGGAAAGATGATGAATTCTGTTTTGTCCATGTTCAGTTTTAGAAAGTGAGCAGAAAAGAAAGCTGAAATAGCAGACAGACGTTGTGGGATTTTGGTCAGTAAGGACATGAGGTCTTGTCCAGATAGGTAGATCTGCGTGTCATCGGTGTAGACATGATACTGCAAACCGTGGAATTCTATGAGCTGTCCCAGGCTGAAGGTGTAGATGGAGAAGAGCAGGGGCCCTAGGACTGAGCCTTGGGGAACACTGACAGACAGGGCGCGAGGTGGTGTGGGAGAGGGAGACTCTGAATGTTCAGTCTGTTAGATATGACAAGATCCAGGATAGGGCCAAGTCTGTAATGCCAAGAGATGAGAGAATCTGTAGCAGGAGGGAATGGTCGACAGTGTCGAAGGCAGAACACAGGTCCAGGAGAAGAAGGAGAGAGTAGTGTCACTTGCTCTTGGCGGTTAGTTGGTCATTGGTGACTTTAGTTAGGGCAGTTTCAGTTGAGTGATGCTGTCGGATGCCAGATTGTAACCGGTCAAAGAGGGAGCAGGAGGAGAGGAAGGAGGACAGTTCAAGATGGACATGCTGTTCCAGTAGTTTTGAGGCATAAGGGAGAAGAGATATTGGGTGATAGCTAGACACAGAGGATGCGTCGAGGGAGGGCTTTTGAGGATGGGTGTGATCGAGGCATGCTTGAAGAAAGGGGAACACACCAGTTGTGAGTGAGAGGTTGAAGAGGTGTGTTAGGGTTGGGAGGAAGACTGTGGCAAGGTTGGGGATGAGGTGAGACGGGAGCGGGTCAAGCGTGCAAGTGGTGAGATGTGATCTTGACAGGAGGTTGGAGAGTTCATCTTCTGTCATCACTTACAGGATTCTGTCTTCCTCTTTACACTGAAGATGGTTGTTAGTAATATTGGCTGTATTCTTGGGGTCGTTGCCCTACTGCAGAATACATTTGGAGCCAATCCGACACCTCCCTGATCGTATTTCATGAGGGATAAGAATTCTCCTTTATTTCTCAGTACAGAGAATGCAGTGTATGCACTGGGGTTGGCCAATGAAACTTGGTGCAGCAGATGAAATCGTTATCATGCTTACGCCTCTTTAACAAAGGAAGATGTCCAGCAGTGCCTTCAATTCAGAACTGGCAGTAACCAGTTGGACACAGCTACACCTAACCACTTTCAACATGGAAAAGAGCACCCTGCCAATGACCTTCAAAAACTGCGTGCAAGTGTACCAAGAAGAACTGATGCTGTATTTGAACACAAAGAATGGTGTGACTAGTGATGAGAGAACATGCTCGGATAGGGTGTTATACGAATATACAAGCATGCTTGGGTGCTAACCGAGTGTCTTCTGTGTGCTCGAAAAATATGTTTGAGTCCCTGCACCTATATGTCCTGCGGTTGTTCAACAGCTGCAACACATGCAGTGATTGCCTAATAAACAGACCACCACTGCATGTGTTGCGATTGTCGAACAGCTGCGAGTCATACAGACGTAGGGACTCTGTTAGCATCTGAGCACATCGCTAATGATGATACCAAATATTGATCTGACTATATATTTCTCTTTTGTGCACTCAATTTGCATGTTGTTTACTTTACTTTTTAATATTCTAACTTTGCAGCAATTTTTACACACCTGCCTAAAACTTTTACACAGTACTGTATATTGCAGTGAGATTAATGCATAAGGTGGACTTTCCCATATACAGCTTGTATTTGCATTTATACTTCTGGAATAGTCTACTCTTCTAAAATAAATTCCTCCAAATACCCACTGGTATTGGCAGGCAGGTAATGTAGAAATTCAAGATCCCATCCTCCAAATAACGTGTAGTTCATACAAGGTAAAATATAAGTGGAGGAACTGAATTATCAGTTTGCTTTGGCCTTAAATGCAGAATTGCCTTTTTGGGTCAAATATGTAACTAAATCCCCTTCCTTTGAATGAAAAAACCATGAAGGAATTATTTGATTTAGGATTAGAGAGTTATTTCTGATGTAGGAACGACTAGACAGCGACTGCCTGTTTAGCTGTCCTCTTTAGTTAAGTAAATCATAAGATGTCGCCTATATTTACCCCACATGAAGGGGAATAGGCAAACACATATAACAATTTCAACAAGGTTATGTATAAAAATAATATATTTTATTAATTAAATTATTAATAGACAGATCAACAAATTATAATAAATTAGAAAGTGCCTCTTTTGTGAAGGACTGCATAATAAATATCCTCTCCTTACATCAACAATAGTGAATTGGTTCACAGGTTTTTATGTAAAATTCAAAAAAGTTGAAAAGCTCAACAGGCAATATATAAAGTGGTTATATAATGATAACCAGAATCATCAGAATATATTTGTAGTATAGCTTCTAGATATCCTCATATTAGAAAGTTCAAGTGCATGGAAGCAGGGATTTTAACTTATCCCCAAAATAAAAGCCAAATGGCCACTACTGTATGGAATATGAAGAGCTTACCCAATATTGCCAGGGACTGTAGGGATCCTATGAGCTGTAGCAGAGTCTATTTGTGCTTCCCTCAGCCCCTCATGGGCAATATGGCAATATTGGGTAAGGTCTCATTTTAGAACCTCACTTACAGGTATATACAGAGGATATAGGGGGGGGGGGGGTGTTACGCAGTATGTACAGGGGCTATATGGGGGCTCACACTTTGTATACTGAGGCTATGTGGGGCTCACATTGTATATACAGATGGTATGTGGGGCTCACACTGTATATACAGAGGCTTTGTGGGGCTCATACTGTATATATGGGAGGCTATGTGGGGCTCACACTGTATATATTGAAGTCTGTGGGGCTCACACTATATATTGAAGTCTATGTGGGACTCATACTGAATATATAGGAGGCTATTTGGGGCTCACACAGTCTATGGGAGGCTATATGAGGGCTCAAGCTTTATATGGGAGGCTATGTGGGGCACAAGCTGTTTATGGGAGCCTATGTGGGGGTTCATGCTGTATATAGGAGGCTATGTGGAGGTTGATACTGTATATAGGAGGCTATGTGTGGGCTTATGCGTTATTTGGACAAACAAGCCATAGAGAGATTTTGGTGACTGTAGTAATCATTTTTAGTATTGAAAGCAGTTAAAATAAAAGTAGCCACTCTCCTACTGTTTAAATCTGGATTTCATGTTAAATTTATTTATTTGTTGTTGGGTTTTTTTAGGTAAAAATTTGAATTTTTTGCACACTGGCCAGTTGGAATTTTGTTACTCACTCTTCCTGTCTTTTGAGGAAATGCACATGTATTTTAACAGCAATAGACTGACTTAAACCTTATCTTTTGCATTGAAGCATCTAATGAGTGTGTGCAAAGGGTCATTATAAAGGGACTGGAGTAGGGGGAGCTTTGACATATTAGTTGTGCACATATAGCTAGCTATGTACAGTTGAAACCAAAAGATTACATACACTATCTAAAAAGACACATATGCATGTTTTTCTCAATATTAGGTCAATTAGGATTAGCATAATTATTAATATTTGCCAAAGGCCAGAATAACGAGAAGGAATGTTTTAAGGTATTTTTATTACTTACTGCAAAGTCAAAAGTTTACATACATTTCATTAGTATTTGGTACTATTGCCCTTAAACTGAATGACTTGGGTTAAACGTTTGGGATATCCTTCCACGAGCTTCTCACTATAGTTGGTTGGAATTTGGGCTCAATCCTCCAGACAAAACTGGTGTAACTGATGCAGGTTTGTAGGTCGCCATGCTCGCACCTGCCTTGTCAACTTTGCCCTTAAATTTTCAATAGGATTGAGATCAGGGCTTTGTGATGGCCCCTTCAAAACATTAACTTTGTTATCCTTAAAGGGAACCTGTCACCCCCAAAATCAAGGGTGAGCTAAGCCCACCGGCATCAGGGGCTTATCTACAGCATTCTGTAATGCTGTAGATAAGCCCCCGATGTTACCTGAAAGATGAGAAAAAGAGGTTAGATTATACTCACCCAGGGGCGGTCCTATCTGGTGGGCATCGCGGTCCAGTCCGGCGCCTCCCATCTTCATAGGATGACGTCCTCTGATAGTCTTCACGCTGTGGCTCCGGCGCAGGCGTACTTTGTCTGCCCTGTTGAGGGCAGAGCAAAGTACTGCAGTGCGCAGGTGCCGGGAAAGGTCAGAGAGGCCCAGCGCCTGCGCACTGCAGTACTTTGCCGGAGCCGCAGCGTGAAGACCAGAAGAGGACGTCATCTAATGAAGATGGGAGGCGCCGGACCCGGACCGCCCCTGGGTGAGTATAATCTAACCTCTTTTTCTCATCTTTTAGGATACATTGGGGGCTTATCTACAGCATTACAGAATGCTGTAGATAAGCCCCTGATGCCGGTGGGCTTAGCTCATCCTTGATTTTGGGGGTGACAGGTTCCCTTTAACCCCTTTCTGTCATTAGACGTACTATTCCGTCCATGTGGGGTGGGCCCTACTTCCCAAGGACGGAATAGTACGTCATACGCGATCGGCCGCGCTCACGGGGGGAGCGCGGCCGATCGCGGCCGGGTGTCAGCTGACTATCGCAGCTGACATCCGGCACTATGTGCCAGGAGCGGTCACGGACCGCCCCCGGCACATTAACCCCCGGCACACCGCGATCAAACATGATCGCGGTGTGCCGGCGGTATAGGGAAGCATCGCGCAGGGAGGGGGCTCCCTGCGGGCTTCCCTGAGACCCCCGGAGCAACGCGATGTGATCGCGTTGCTCGGAGGGTCTCCTACCTCCCTCCTCGCCGCAGGTCCCGGATCCATGATGGCCGCGGCATCCGGGTCCTGCAGGGAGGGAGGTGGCTTACCGAGTGTCTGCTCAGAGCAGACACTTGGTAAGCCTGCAGCCCTGCACAGCAGATCGTCGATCTGACAGAGTGCTGTGCACACTGCCAGATCAATGATCTGTAATGCCCCCCCCGGGACAAAATAAAAAAGTTAAAAAAAAATGTCCACATGTGTAAAAAAAAAATTCCTAAATAAATAAATAAAAAAAAAATATTATTCCCATAAATACATTTCTTTATCTAAATAAAAAAAATCAAACAATAAAAGTACACATATTTAGTATCGCCACGTCCGTAACGACCCCACCTATAAAACTATATCACTAGTTAACCCCTTCAGTGAACACCGTAAAAAAAAAAAAAAAAAAAACGAGGCAAAAAACAACGCTTTATTCTCATACCGCCAAACAAAAAGTGGAATAACACGCGCTCAAAAAGACGGATATAAATAACCATGGTACCGCTGAAAACGTCATCTTGTCCCGCAAAAAACGAGCCGCCATACACCATCATGTGCGAAAAAATAAAAAAGTTATAGTCCTCAGAATAAAGCGATGCCAAAATAATTATTTTTTCTATAAAATAGTTTTTATCGTATAAAAGCGCCAAAACAAAAAAAAATTATATAAATGGGGTATCGCTGTAATCGTACTGACCCGAAGAATAAAACTGCTTTATCAATTTTACCAGACGCGGAACGGTATAAATGCCTCCCCCAAAAGAAATTCATGAATAGCTGGTTTTTGGTCATTCTGCCTCACAAAAATCGGAATAAAAAGCGATCAAAAAAATATCCCGTGCCCGAACATGTTACCAATAAAAACGTCAACTCGTCCCACAAAAAACAAGACCTCACATGACTCTGTGGTCTCAAATATGTAAAAATTATAGCTCTCAAAATGTGGTAACGCAAAAAATATTTTTTGCAATAAAAAGCGTCTTTCATGTGTGATGGCTGCCAATCATAAAAATCCTCTAAATAACCCGCTATAAAAGTAAATCAAACCCCCCTTCATCACCCGCTTAGTTAGGGAAAAATTAAAAAAATGTAAAAAATGTATTTATTTCCATTTTCCCATTAGGGTTAGGGCTAGGGTTAGGGTTAGGGCTAGAGTTGGGGCTAAAGTTAGGGTTAGGGTTTGGATTACATTTACGGTTGGGAATAGGGTTGGGATTAGGGTTAGGGGTGTGTCTGGGTTAGAGGTGTGGTTAGGGTTACCGTTGGGATTAGGGTTAGGGGTGTGTTTGGATTAGGGTTTCAGTTATAATTGGGGGGTTTCCACTGTTTAGGCACATCAGGGGCTCTCCAAACGTGACATGGCGTCCGATTTCAATTCCAGCCAATTCTGCGTTGAAAAAGTAAAACAGTGCTTCTTCCCTTCCAAGCTCTCCCGTGCGCCCAAACAGGGGTTTACCCCAACATATGGGGTATCAGCGTACTCGGAACACATTGGAGAACAACTTTTGGGGTCCAATTTCTCCTGTTACCCTTGGGAAAATACAAAACTAGGGGCTAAAAAATAATTTTTGTGGAAAAAAAAAAAAAATTTTATTTGCATGGATCTGCGTTATAAACTGTAGTGAAACACTTGGGGGTTCAAAGCTCTCACAACACATCTAGATGAGTTCCTTAGGGGTTCTACTTTCCAAAATGGTGTCACTTGTGGGGGGTTTCTACTGTTTAGGTACATTAGAGGCTCTGCAAACGCAATGTGACGCCTGCAGACCATTCCATCTAAGTCTGCGTTCCAAATGGCGCTCCTTCCTTTCCGAGCTCTCCCATGCACCCAAACGGTCTTTCCCCCCCACATATGGGGTATCAGCGTACTCAAGACAAATTGGACAACAACTTTTGGGGTCCAATTTCTCCTGTTACCATTGGGAAAATACAAAACTGGGGGCTAAAAAATAATTTTTTGGGGAAATTTTTTATTTTTTTTATCTTCACGGCTCTGCGTTCTAAACTGTAGTGAAACGCTTGGGGGTTCAAAGTTCTCACAACACAACTAGATAAGTTCCTTGGGGGGTCTAGTTTCCAATATTGGGTCACTTGTGGGGGGTTTATACTGTTTAGGTACATTAGGGGCTCTGCAAACGCAATGTGACGCCTGTAGACCAATCCATCTAAGTCTGCATTGCAAATGATGATCCTTCCCTTCCGAGCTCTGCCATGCGCTCAAACGGTGGTTCCCCCCCAGATATCAGGTATCAGCGTACTCAGGACAAATTGGACAACAATATATAGGGTCCAATTTCTCCTGTTACCCTTGGAAAAATACAAAACTGGGGGCTAAAAAATAATTTTTGTGGAAAAAAAATATTTTTTATTTGCACGGCTCTGCGTTATAAACTGTAGTGAAACACTTGGGGGTTCAAAGCTCTCACAACACATCTAGATGAGTTCCTTAGGGGGTCTACTTTCCAAAATGGTGTCACTTGTGGGGGGGTTTTACTGTTTAGGTACATTAGGGGCTCTGCAAACGCAATGTGATGCCTGCAGACCATTCCATCTAAGTCTGCATTCCAAATGGCGCTCCATCCCTTCCGAGCCCTCCCATGCGCCCAAACGGTGGTTCCCCCCCACATATGGGGTATCAGCGTACTCAGGACAAATTGGACAACAACTATTGGGGTCCAATTTCTCCTGTTACCCTTGGGAAAATACAAAACTGGGGGCTAAAAAATAATTTTTGTGGGAAAAAAATTTTGTTTTATTTTTACGGCTCTGCATTATAAACTTCTGTGAAGCACTTGGTGGGTCAAAGTGCTCACCACAGCTCTAGATAAGTTCCTTAGGGGGTCTACTTTCCAAAATGGTGTCACTTGTGGGGGGGCTTCAATGTTTAGGCACATCAGTGGCTCTCCAAACGCAACATGGCGTCCCATCTCAATTCCTGTCAATTTTGCAGTGAAAAGTCAAACGGCGCTTCTTCCCTTCCGAGCTCTCCCATGCGCCCAAACAGTGGTTTACCCCCACATATGGGGTATCAGCGTACTCAGGACAAATTGTACAACAACTTTTGGGGTCCAATTTCTTCTCTTACCCTTGGGAAAATAAAAAATTGGGGGCGAAAAGATCATTTTTGTGAAAAAATATGATTTTTTATTTTTACGGTTCTGCATTATAAACTTCTGTGAAGCACTTGGTGGGTCAAAGTGCTCACCACACATCTAGATAAGTTCCTTAGGGGGTCTACTTTCCAAAATGGTGTCACTTGTGGGGGGTTTCAATGTTTAGGCACATCAGTGGCTCTCCAAACGCAACATGGCGTCCCATCTCAATTCCTGTCAATTTTGCAGTGAAAAGTCAAACGGCGCTCCTTCCCTTCCGAGCTCTCCCATGCGCCCAAACAGTGGTTTACCCCCACATATGGGGTATCAGCGTACTCAGGACAAATTGTACAACAACTTTTGGGGTCCAATTTCTTCTCTTACCCTTGGGAAAATAAAAAATTGGGGGCGAAAAGATCATTTTTGTGAAAAAATATGATTTTTTATTTTTACGGTTCTGCATTATAAACTTCTGTGAAGCACTTGGTGGGTCAAAGTGCTCACCACACATCTAGATAAGTTCCTTAGGGGGTCTACTTTCCAAAATGGTGTCACTTGTGGGGGGTTTCAATGTTTAGGCACATCAGTGGCTCTCCAAACGCAACATGGCGTCCCATCTCAATTCCAGTCAATTTTGCATTGAAAAGTCAAATGGCGCTCCTTCGCTTCCGAGCTCTGTCATGCGCCCAAACAGTGGTTTACCCCCACATATGGGGTATCAGCGTACTCAGGACAAATTGTAGAACAACTTTTGGGGTCCATTTTTTCCTGTTACCCTTGGTAAAATAAAACAAATTGGAGCTGAAGTAAATTTTGTGTGAAAAAAAGTTAAATGTTCATTTTTATTTAAACATTCCAAAAATTCCTGTGAAACACCTGAAGGGTTAATAAACTTCTTGAATGTGGTTTTGAGCAGCTTGAGGGGTGCAGTTTTTAGAATGGTGTCACACTTGGTTATTTTCTATCATATAGACCCCTCAAAATGACTTCAAATGAGATGTGGTCCCTAAAAAAAAATGGTGTTGTAAAAATGAGAAATTGCTGGTCAACTTTTAACCCTTATAACTCCCTAACAAAAAAAAATTTTGGTTCCAAAATGGTGCTGATGTAAAGTAGACATGTGGGAAATGTTACTTATTAAGTATTTTGTGTGACATATCACTGTGATTTAATTGCATAAAAATTCAAATTTGGAAAATTGCGAAATTTTCAAAATTTTCGCCAAATTTCCATTTTTTTCACAAATAAACGCAGGTAATATCAAAGAAATTTTACCACTATCATGAAGTACAATATGTCATGAGAAAACAATGTCAGAATCACCAGGATCCGTTCAAGCGTTCCAGAGTTATAACCTCATAAAGGGACAGTGGTCAGAATTGTAAAAATTGGCCCGGTCCATAACGTGCAAACCACCCTTGGGGGTGAAGGGGTTAAGCCACTTTGCCATTTTGGCAGCATGCTTCAGGTCATTGTCCATTTGCAGGCCCATTTCTGCCCAAGCTTTAACTTTCTGGCTGATGTCTTGAGATGTTGCTTTAGTATTGCCACATAGTATTTTCTCATGATGCCATCTATTTTGTGAAGGGCACAGTTCCTGTAACTCACTCTTCTTAATTTACTCTTTCACTGCCATACCAATTTGTTGACACACAAAAATAAAAAAAATGCACAAAATTGGCTTTACATTCTCTGTAATGGCCGAAACCTATCACATTATTTATTTCTTTATGAAAACTCTTAAGAAAAAAAATTACCAGAGTTTTTTGTTATGTATGTTTCTCTCAAAATATAATAAAAAATTATCAAAAAGTGCTATGTAGCTCAAGCAGGTGGCAATGAACATTTCATCGTATCCCGAAAAAAAGAAGACTTAAGCAGCTACATCAATTAAAAATTATAGCTCTCAGAATACAGCAATGCTAAAATGTTGTGTTTTTTCTTTTACAAATGTTATTATTAGTTCAAAAGTAGTCAACAATTAAACAAAAACTGCATACATTTGGAATCACTATACTCAAACTGACCCAAAGAACAAAGTTCTCTCGGCTATCTGCCATCTTGGTGCATTACCACCAGGTTTAGCAAACAGTGATGATGAGGAGGTCTTCAAATGGACATTTTGGTGACTAGCCCAACATAAAAGAGCAGGTCTGGATTCATCTATACTGGTGTGAGGGGAGGATAGGATGATACTGGCATTTACAGGGACGCTTGAAGCTTGGTGTGATAGTATGAATAATGTGCTTAATGCACGAAGAAGAGGAAAAATGAAAATGGAACATTGCCCATCAGGAAAAGGAGTTAAAGGGAATCTGTCACCAGCTTCTTACTATGTAATCTGAGGGCAGCAGGAGGTAAAGGTTAAAACACAGAATTCAGGGATGTGTTACATGTCAGGCCGTGTGCTTTTTTTTTTACTTATACTGAAGGTTTTATCACTAGCACATTATCATTGCTGTGACCAGCTGGCGCATAGTTGGAAGACCGACACCACCTCCTCCTCCAATGAGCTGCTCTCTAAATAGACTTTGTACATAGGGAGCCTGGTGTAGGCGGGGTTAGCTTTCTCAGCTCAACTTCATGCTAAATCTGAAAACTGATGTGTCAGAACCACTGCACTCAGTAATATAAGGGATTCATCATTGGATTCAGGGTCTCTGCCTACATCAGGCTGCTTTGATGAGGTAGCAAAAACCTGCTGACAGATGCATTTTAAAGGGGTTAGCTTGAATATTTTTTTTTACCATGTGACTAAGCATTCCAGGCACAGGTTGCTAACTACCTGCCTATTCTGCCCACCGATCTCTGCTGACTCAGAGCCTGTCACAAGCTTGCTCCTACTGGCAATTCTGCGGCTTCCACTGACGTCACGTTGACAAGCAGCTGCTTCTCTTCTGCTCTGCACTTTTAATGAGGCATAACTGCTCATGTCATGCTGATTGACAGCAAGCTCCCCACTGTCTAACTGCGGGAAGCTGTCAATGAACATGACACTGGCAGCCATGCCCAGAGCAGCCCAGAAGAGGAAGAGCTACTCTGTTGATGTAGGGCAGCTGAATTTGAGCCGGCGCTGGTAGAACAGACAGGTAGTTATCAACTACCTGCCTGTTAGTTCTTAGGCCCATATTAAAAGAAAAACAAATAAAAAAGTCCTATCAAACCCATTTTAGTGGTATTGACCTTTTAATAAATGTGGTGCAAATCACTATTTTCTTTATTCATTCTGGTGTAATATACACTGTGTTCCAAATTATTATGCAAATTGGATTTAAGTGTCATAAAGATTTAATTGTTTTGTTTTTCAAATAAACTCGTGGATGGTATTGTGTCTCAGGGCTCAATGAATCACTGAAATCAATCTTAAACACATGTGATAATTAGTTTTCCAGGTGATTCTAATTAAAGGAAAACTACTCAAAAATGATGTTCCACATTATTATGCAGGTCACAGGTTTCAAACAATATGGGAAATAAAAAGGATCTCTCTGCTGCTGAAAAGCGTTAAATAGTGCAATGCCTTGGACAAGGTATGAAAAAATTAGATATTTAATGAAAACTTAACAGTGATCATCATACTCTGATGAGATTTGTGACTGAAGCAGAGCACAGACAGAGTTCATGCAAATAAAGGCATAATGAGGAAGTTTTCTGCCAGACAAATTCATTGGATTAAGAGAGCAGCTGCCAAAATACCATTACAAAGCAGCAAACAGTTATTTGAAGCTGCTGGTGCGTCTGGAGTCCCTCGAACCTCAAGGTGTAGGATCCTTCAAAGGCTTGCTGTGGTGCATAAACCTACTATTCGGCCACCCCTAAACAGTGTTCACAAGCAGAAACGGTTGCAGTGGGCCCAGACATACTTGAAGACTAATTTTCAAATAGTCTTGTTTACTGATGAGTGTCGAGCAACCCTGGATGGTCCAGATGGATGGAGTAGTGGATGGTTGGTGGATGGCCACCATGTCCCAACAAGGCTGCGACGTCAGCAAGGAGGTGGAGGAGTCATGTTTTGGGCTGGAATCATGGGCAACCAGCTGGTAGGGCCCTTTAAGGTTCCTGAAGGTGTGAAAATGACCTCAGCAAAGTAAATAGAGTTTCTGACTGACAACTTTCTTCCATGGTCTAAAAAGCAGAAACGTGCCTTCAGGAACAAAATCATCTTCATGCATGACAATGAATACCTCTGAGTAATTGGCTGCTATGGGCATAAAAGGAGATAAACTCATGGTGTGGCCACCATCTTCCCCTGACCTCAACCCTATAGAGAACCTTTGGAGTATCATCAAGCAAAAGATCTATGAGGGTGGGAGGCAGTTCACACCAAAACAGCAGCTCTGGGAGGCTATTCTGACTTCATGCAAAGAAATACAAGCAGAAACTCTCCAAAAACTCACAAGTTCAATGGATGCAAGAATTGTGAAGGTGATATCAATGAAGGGCTCCTATGTTAACATGTAACTTGGCCTGTTAGGATGTTTTGGAGTTAAATAGCTTTTTTGTTCAGTGAATGTGACCTCCTAATGCTGCAAATTCAACAAATGAGCATTTTCAGTTCTTTAAAACATATCAAATGTTTAGAAATACTACTGTGCCTAATAATTTGGAACAGTGCATTTTGAGTTTTTATTTATTTTGGAGATTATACTGTTATTATTGGGAGGTTTCTTCAATAAAATTCTATGTATACTCTATCGGGTGATGACTTTTATTAGACTGACTGTCATTTGCACCGACCATTTAGGAAAATCCGAGAAAAATGTCATTTGCATAATAATTTGGAACATAGTGTATAGTTAAAATCTTTATAGAATGAATGTATGAGGAATGTGGAGCATGTACATTACATCACACATTGCAATGCACATATTTCACTTTCTAACTGTTGTGGACCTTAGTCATATTCTTAGGTTATTCTTGAGCATATGATTGTTTTTGCTTTCTTTTTCCAATTAAAACAGAGGAAATCAATAAAGGAATCTATGCAAGTTTGTCAGGAGTTGACTATTCTTTTAGGTTGAAGACTGAAGATAAAAAAAAATGTTATGCTTCTTGTGTTAATGGGAAACAACAGATTTTGCATTCATAATTTAATAGTATTTTTCATGTACACTGCACTCTAGTGATGTATTCCCTGATGCTTAACTCCTGCCCAGGAGCACCATACAGTCCTCTGGGTAACCGCAATGACTTTTTCTTGTTATATTGCAAACTGTTGGTGACTTGGGGGAATTTAGCAGGTAAATATAATGCACAGATTACCGTATGTATAGCAAAGTAATAGACATTCTGCTGTAGAACCACTGCAGTGTGAATTGTTATTGTTAAAGGGAACCTGTCAGCAGGAACTCACATGCCAAACTATTTATACAGGTGCTTCTCACAAAATTAGAATATCATCAAAAAGTTGTATTATTTCAGTTCTGCATTACGAAAATTGAAACTCATATATTATAAGGAGTCATTACAAACAGAGTGATCTATTTCAAGTGTTTATTTCTGTTAATGTGGATGATTATGGCTTACAGCCAATGAAAACCCAAAAGTCATTATCTAAGTAAATTAGAAAACTTTATTACACCAGCTTGAAAAATGATTTTAAAACCCGAATTGTTTGCCTACTGAAATGTATGTTCAGTAAATGCACTCAATACTCAGTCGGGCAAACTTTTGCATCAATTGCTGCATCAATGCGGCATGGCATGGAGGCGATCAGCCTGTGGCACTACTGAGGTGTTATGGAAGCCCAGGTTGCTTTGATAGCAGCCTTCAGCTCGTCTGCATTGTTGTCTCTGGTGTCTCTCATCTTCCTCTTGACGATACCCCATAGATTCTCTATGGGGTTAAGGTCAGGCGAGTTTGCTGGCCAATAAGGCACAGGTATTGGTACTTTTTGCAGTGTAGACAGGTGCCAAGTCCTGCTGGAGAGTGAAATTTCCATCTCCATCACTGTGTCAAGCCATTCATGACCAATAGACAACGCAGAAGCGTCTTACCTGGGCCAAGGAGAAAAAGAACTGGACTATTGCTCAGTGGTCCAAGGTGTTGTTTTCAGATGAAAGTAAATTTTGCATTTCATTTGGAAATCAAAGTCCCAGAGTCTGGAGGAAGAGTGGAGAGGTGTTATGGTTCCCAATGGCAGGGGAACATCAGAAACATAGAAAAACGGACAAGCTCTCGGGTGATGGAAACTAGAGCTGACCGCGATGCTAAACCTATACACACAACTAATAGTAGCCAGGGAACGTGCCTACGTTTTCGCTAGACGTCTCGCACCAGCCGGAGGACTAACTACCCCTAATAGATGAAACACAGTCCTGGCTTGCCTCCAGAGGAAAATTCCCCACAGGAGATAGTAGCCCCCCACATATAATAACGATGAGTTAAGGTGAAAAGACAAACGTAGTATGAAAACAGATTTAGCACAGCGAGGCCCACTAACTAGATAGCAGAAGGATACAATAGTGGACTTCGCAGTCAGCTACAAAACCCTATCAAAAACCATCCTGAAATTACCTTAAACTCATGTGCCAACTCATGGCACCGGAGTGGCAATTTCAGCCCACAAGAGCTTCCAGCTGCAGAGAATCACATAACTGCAAACTGGACAAAACGTACAAAAATAGACTAAGGACAGAAATGTCCAACTTAGCTGGTCAGCAGACTGGGAGCAGGTACATGCAACAGAAAGACTCTGGTTACATTGATGGCCGGCATTGGAATGACTGAGGAACAAGGCTAAATAGGAAACTCCCACATCCTGATAGAAACAGGTGAAAAGCTCACAAGACACCAGTACCACAAGCGACCACTGGGGGAGCCAAATAACCGAATCACAACAGTACCCCCCCCTTAAGGAGGGGGCACCGAACCCTCACAAGAACCACCAGGGCGATCTGGATGAGCCCTATGAAAGGCACGGACCAAATCAGAGGCATGAACATCTGAAGCTGAAACCCAAGAATTATCCTCCTGACCGTAGCCCTTCCACTTAACCAGATATTGAAGTCTCCGTCTGGAAACACGGGAGTCCAAGATTTTCTCCACCACGTACTCCAATTCACCCTCAACCAGCACAGGAGCAGGAGGCTCAACAGAAGGCACAACTGGCACCTCATACCTCCGCAATAACGACCGATGGAAAACATTATGGATAGCAAAGGATGCTGGGAGGTCCAAACGAAAAGACACAGGGTTAAGAATTTCCAAAATCCTATAAGGACCGATGAACCGAGGCTTAAACTTAGGAGAAGAGACCCTCATAGGGACAAAACGGGAAGACAACCACACCAAGTCCCCAACACGAAGACGAGGACCAACACGACGATGGCGATTAGCAAAATGCTGAGTCCTCTCCTGGGACAACTTTAAATTGTCCACCACCTGACCCCAAATACGATGCAACCTGTCCACCATAGTATCCACTCCAGGACAATCCGAAGATTCCACCTGACCAGATGAAAAACGAGGATGGAACCCCGAATTGCAAAAGAAAGGGGAAACCAAAGTGGCAGAACTGGCCCGATTATTAAGGGCAAACTCTGCCAACGGCAAAAAGGTGACCCAGTCATCCTGATCAGCAGACACAAAACACCTCAAATAAGTCTCCAAGGTCTGATTAGTACGCTCCGTCTGGCCATTCGTCTGAGGATGAAATGCAGACGAAAAAGACAAATCAATGCCCATCCTGGCACAAAACGCCCGCCAAAATCTGGACACAAACTGAGATCCCCTGTCAGAAACTATATTCTCCGGGATACCATGCAACCGAACCACATTCTGAAAAAACAGAGGCACCAACTCAGATGAGGAAGGCAACTTGGGCAAAGGTACCAAATGAACCATCTTAGAAAAACGGTCACACACCACCCAGATGACAGACATTTTCTGAGAAACAGGGAGATCAGAAATAAAATCCATAGAGATGTGTGTCCAAGGCCTCTTAGGAATAGGCAAGGACAACAACAATCCACTAGCCCGAGAACAACAAGGCTTGGCCCGAGCACAAACATCACAAGACTGCACAAAAGTACGCACGTCCCGAGACAGGGAAGGCCACCAGAAGGACCTAGCCACCAAATCCCTGGTACCAAAAATTCCCGGATGACCTGCCAACGCAGAAGAATGAACCTCCGAGATGACTCTACTGGTCCACTCATCCGGCACAAACAATCTACCAGGCGGACAACGATCAGGCCGATCCGCCTGAAACTCTTGTAAAGCACGTCGCAGGTCAGGGGAGACAGCAGACAATATCACCCCATCCTTAAGGATACCCGTAGGTTTGGAATCACCAGGGAAATCAGGTTCAAAACTCCTAGAAAGGGCATCAGCCTTCACATTTTTAGAACCTGGCAGATACGAGACCACAAAATTAAACCGAGAGAAAAACAACGACCAGCGCGCCTGTCTAGGATTCAGACGTCTGGCCGACTCAAGATAAATCAAATTCTTGTGATCAGTCAAGACCACCACCTGATGTCTAGCACCCTCAAGCCAATGACGCCACTCCTCGAATGCCCATTTCATCGCCAAAAGCTCCCGATTACCAACATCATAGTTTCGCTCGGCGGGCGAAAATTTTCGAGAAAAGAACGCACAAGGTCTCATCACTGAACCATCTGAACTTTTCTGTGACAAAACCGCCCCCGCTCCAATCTCGGAAGCATCAACTTCCACCTGAAAAGGAAGTGAAACATCAGGCTGGCGCAACACAGGGGCAGAAGAAAAGCGGCGTTTAAGCTCTCGAAAGGCCTCCAGAGCAGCAGGAGACCAATCGGCAACATCAGCACCTTTTTTAGTCAAATCAGTCAAAGGCTTGACCACGCTAGAAAAACCAGTTATGAATCGACGATAAAAATTAGCAAAGCCCAAAAATTTCTGAAGGCTCTTAAGAGAAGTCGGCTGCGTCCAGTCACAAATTGCCCGAACCTTAACAGGATCCATCTCAATAGAAGAAGGGGAAAAAATGTACCCCAGAAAAGAAATCTTCTGAACCCCAAAAACACACTTTGCACCCTTTACAAACAGAGAATTGGTCCGCAAAACCTGAAAAACCTTCCTAACCTGTTGAACATGAGACTCCCAGTCATCCGAAAAAATCAAAACATCATCCAGATACACAACCATGAATTTATCCAGATATTCACGGAAAATATTGTGCATAAAAGACTGAAAGACCGAAGGGGCATTTGACAAACTAAAAGGCATTACCAAATACTCAAAATGGCCCTCGGGCGTATTAAATGCGGTTTTCCACTCATCCCCCTGCTTAATTCGCACCAAATTATACGCACCGCGAAGATCAATCTTAGAGAACCACTTAGCTCCCTTAATGCGAGCAAATAAATCTGTCAGCAATGGCAAAGGATACTGATATTTGACTGTGATCTTATTTAGGAGTCGATAATCAATACAAGGTCTCAAAGAACCATCTCTTTTGGCTACAAAAAAGAACCCTGCTCCTAAAGGAGACGAAGAAGGACGAATATGTCCTTTTTCCAAGGACTCCCTAATATACTCTCGCATAGCAGCATGTTCAGGTACAGACAGATTGAATAAACGACCCTTAGGAAATTTACTGCCAGGAATCAAATCTATGGCGCAATCACAATCTCTGTGAGGGGGAAGAGAATTAAGAGTAGACTCCTCAAAAACATCACAATAATCAGACAAAAAAGCCGGGATCTCAGAGGGAATAGATGAAGCAATGGAAACCAAAGGTGCGCCCCCATGATTTCCCTGACATCCCCAGCTTAGTACAGACACTGTTTTCCAGTCAAGGACTGGGTTATGGGTTTGCAACCATGGCAATCCCAGCACTAATACATCATGTAGATTAAACAACACAAGGAAGCGAATCACCTCCTGATGGTCTGGAGTCATACGCATAGTCACTTGTGTCCAGTATTGTGGTTTATTACTAGCCAGTGGTGTAGAATCAATACCCTTTAAAGGTATAGGGACTTCCAGAGGCTCTAGATCAAACCCACAGCGTCTGGCAAAGGACCAATCCATAAGACTCAAAGCGGCACCAGAATCCACATAAGCATCCGCGACAATAGAAGATAACGAACAAATTAAAGTCACAGACAAAATAAACTTGGACTGCAAAGTGCCAATAGCAGAGGATTTAGCAACTTTGTTTGTTCGTTTTGAGCATGCTGATATAACATGAGTTGAATTCCCACAATAAAAGCACAACTTATTTTTGCGCCTATAATTCTGTCGTTCGCTTCTGGACAGAAAACTATCACATTGCATACTCTCTGGTACCCTCTCAGAAGACACCGCCAAATGGTGCACAGGTTTGCGTTCCCGTAAACGCCGATCAATCTGAATAGCCATTGTCATGGACTCATTCAGACCCGCAGGCGTAGGAAACCCCACCATGACGTCTTTTATGGCATCAGAGAGACCTTCTCTGAAATTTGCCGCCAGAGCGCACTCATTCCACTGAGTAAGCACAGACCATTTTCGAAATTTTTGGCAATATATTTCGGCTTCATCTTGCCCCTGAGAGAGGGCTATCAAGGCCTTTTCAGCCTGTATCTCTAAATTAGGTTCCTCATAAAGCAACCCTAAGGCCAGAAAAAACGCATCCACATTGAGCAACGCAGGATCCCCTGGCGCCAATGAAAATGCCCAATTTTGAGGGTCACCCCGCAATAATGAAATCACTATTTTAACCTGCTGTGCAGGATCTCCTGCAGAGTGAGATCTCAGAGAAAGAAACAATTTACAATTGTATTTAAAATTCAGAAAACAAGATCGATCTCCGGAGAAAAACTCTGGTAAAGGAATTTTAGGTACAGACCGAGGAGCATGTATAACAAAATCTTGTATATTCTGAACTTTAGCAGCAAGATTATTCAAATTTGTAGCCAGACTCTGGAGATCCATATTTCAACAGATAAAATCTGAGCCATTCAGGGGTTAAGAGGAGAGGAAAGCAGGAGACTGCAATTAGAGCTGGAGTGCAACTTCAGAGAAAAAAAAAAAAAAAAATTCCACACAGTTCCTTTTTCTCTCCTGCTTCAGCCCATGGATTAAACATGTTGGCCGGCCATACTGTTATGGTTCCCAATGGCAGGGGAACATCAGAAACATAGAAAAACGGACAAGCTCTCGGGTGATGGAAACTAGAGCTGACCGCGATGCTAAACCTATACACACAACTAATAGTAGCCAGGGAACGTGCCTACGTTTTCGCTAGACGTCTCGCACCAGCCGGAGGACTAACTACCCCTAATAGATGAAACACAGTCCTGGCTTGCCTCCAGAGGAAAATTCCCCACAGGAGATAGTAGCCCCCCACATATAATAACGGTGAGTTAAGGTGAAAAGACAAACGTAGTATGAAAACAGATTTAGCACAGCGAGGCCCACTAACTAGATAGCAGAAGGATACAATAGTGGACTTCGCAGTCAGCTACAAAACCCTATCAAAAACCATCCTGAAATTACCTTAAACTCATGTGCCAACTCATGGCACCGGAGTGGCAATTTCAGCCCACAAGAGCTTCCAGCTGCAGAGAATCACATAACTGCAAACTGGACAAAACATACAAAAATAGACTAAGGACAGAAATGTCCAACTTAGCTGGTCAGCAGACTGGGAGCAGGTACATGCAACAGAAAGACTCTGGTTACATTGATGGCCGGCATTGGAATGACTGAGGAACAAGGCTAAATAGGAAACTCCCACATCCTGATAGAAACAGGTGAAAAGCTCACAAGACACCAGTACCACAAGCGACCACTGGGGGAGCCAAATAACCGAATCACAACAGAGAGGCACACAATCCAAGCTGCTTGAGGTCTAGTGTGAAGTTTCCACAATCAGTGATGGTTTGGGGAGCCATGTCATCTGCTGGTGTAGGTCCACAGTGTTTTATCAAGACCAAAGTCAGTACAGCCGTCTAACAGGAAACTTTAGAGCACTGCATGCTTCCCTCTGCCGACAAGCTTTTTGGAGATGGAAATTTCATTCTCCAGCAGGACTTGACACCTGTCCACACTGCCAAAAGTACCAATACCTGGTTTATGAACAACAGTATCACTGTGCTTGCTTCGCCAGCAAACCATGTCTGTTCTTGGTTACATAGCCAACAGATGTGTTTGGGTTATTGTTACACAAATCAGGGTCCCTCTAAGTGTAAACCAATTTGGATGGCATGTCATTGCAGATTGCTGTGGTAGCCATTTTGGGTAAGTGTGCCTCGAATTCAGAATCAACCGTCAACAGCAAACCACGTCCACACCATGACACCTCCACCCTTCATGCTTCATGGTGGGCACCACACCTGTAGAAACCATCTGCTCACCTTTTCTGCAAATCACAAAGACATGGCTGTTATTACCAAAAGTTTTAACTTATTAGACCCTTCTACAAATGTCTACTGATCTAATGTTTAACCCCTTCCCGACCTGTGACGCCACGTAGGCGTCATGAAAGTCAGTGCCAATCCGACCTGTGACGCCTATGTGGCGTCATGGAGGGATCGCGTCCTTCAGATCGGGTGAAAGGGTTACCTCCAATTTCACCCGATCTGCAGGGACAGGGGGAGTGGTACTTCAGCCCAGGGCCCCCCCCCCCCCCCGTGGCTATGATCGCTCTGATTGGCTGTTTCACTTTCAACAGCCAATCAGAGCGATTTGTAATATTTCACCTATGAAAACTGGTGAAATATTACAATCCAGCCATGGCCGATGCTGCAATACCATCGGCCATGGCTGGAAACCCTGATCTGCCCCCCCCCCCCCCCCGATCGCCTCCCCAGTCCTCTGTCCTTGCTCCGATCCCCCCCCATGCTCCGATCCCCCCTCATACTTACCGAGCCTCCCGGTGTTCCTCTTGTCTGCTCCATGGGCGCCGCCATCTTCCAAAATGGCGTGCGCATGCACAGTGCGCCCGCCAAATCTGCCGGCCGGCAGATTCGTTCCAGGTACATTTTAATCACTGTAATAAAACCTAGTAAATGAACCCCCCCTTTATCATCCCCATAGGTAGGGATAATAATAAAATAAAGAAAATATATTTACTTTTATTTTTCCACTAGGGTTAGAGTTAGGGTTAGAACTAGGGTTAGGGTTAGGGTTAGAATTAGGGTTAGGGTTAGAATTAGACTATGTGCACATGGTGCGGATTTGACTGCGGATCCGCGGCACATTGGCCGCTGCGGATTCGTAGCAGTTTTCCATCAGGTTTACAGTACCATGTAAACCTATGGAAAACCAAATCCGCTGTGCCCATGGTGTGGAAAATACAGCGCGGAAACGCTGCATTGTATTTTCCACAGCATGTCAATTCTTTGTGCGGATTCCACAGCGTTTTACACCTGTTCCTCAATAGGAAACCGCAGGTGAAATCCGCACAAAAAATACTGGAAATCCGCTGTAAATCCGCAGATAAAACGCAGTGCATTTTACCTGTGGATTTTTCAAAAATGGTGCAGAAAAATCTCACATGAATCCGCAACCCCGCAAAGGGTTGGAAATAGGGTTAAGATTAGGCTTGTGGTTAGGGTTATGGTTAGTGTTTGGGGTGTGTTGGAGTTAGGGTTGTGGTTAGGGTTGTGATTAGGGTTATGGCTAGAGTTGGGATTAGGGTTAGGGGTGTGTTGGGGTTAGTGTTGGTGTTAGAATTGAGGGGTTTCTACTGTTGAGGCACATCAGGGGTCTCCAAACGCAACATGGCACCACCATTGATTCCAACCAATCTTGCGTTCAAAAAGTCAAATGGTGCTCCCTCCCTTCCGAGCCCTGACGTGCGCCCCAAACAGTGGTTTACCCCCACATATGAGGTACCAGCATACTCAGGACAAACTGGGCAACAACTATTGGTGTCCAATTTCTCCTGTTACCCTTGCGAAAATAAAACATAATTTTTGAGGAAAGAAAAATGATTTTTTATTTTCACGGCTCTGCCTTATAAACTTCTGTGAAGCACTTGGGCATTCAAAGTGCTCACCACACATCTAGATAAGTTCCTTGGGGGGTCTAGTTTCCAAAATGGGGTCACTTGTGGGGGTTTTCTACTGTTTAGGCACATCAGGGGCTCTGCAAACGCAACGTGATGCCCGCAGACCATTCCATCAAAGTCTTCATTCCAAAACGTCACTACTTCCCTTCCGAGCCCCGACGTGTGCCCAAACAGTGGTTCCTCCCCACATATGGGGTATCAGCGTATTCAGGACAAACTGGACAACAACTTTTGGGGTCCAATTTCTCCTGTTACTCTTGTGAAAATAAAAAATTTAGGGCTAAAAATAATTTTTGAGGAAACAAAAATTATTTTTTATTTTCACGGCTCTGCGTTATAAACTTCTGTGAAGCACTTGGGGGTTTAAAGGTCACCACACATCTAGATTAGTTCCATGAAAGGTTTAGTTTCCAAAATGGGGTCACATGTGGGGGAGCTCCAATGTTTAGGCACACGGGCTCTCCAAACGCGACATGGTGTCCGCTAACGATTGGAGCTAATTTTTCATTCAAAAAGTCAAATGGCGCTCCTTCCCTTCCAAGAACTGCCGTGTGCCCAAACAGTGGTTTACCCCCCACATGTGAGGTATCAGTGTACTCAGGAGAAATTGCCCAATAAATTTTAGGATCCATTTTATCCTGTTGCCCATGTGGAAATGAACAAATTGAGGCTAAAAGAAATTTTTTTGTGAAAAAAAAAAGTACTTTTTCATTTTTACGGATCAATTTGTGAAGCACCTGGGGGTTCAAAATGCTCACTATACATCTAGATAAGTTCCTTGAGGGGTCTAGTTTCCAAAATGGTGTCACTTGTGGGGGAGCTCCAATCTTTAGGTACACAGGGGCTCTCCAAACGCGACATGGTGTCCGCTAACGATTGGAGCTAATTTTTCATTCAAAAGTCAAATGGCGTTCCTTCCCTTCCGAGCCTTGCCGTGTGCACAAACAGTGGTTTGTGACCACATATGAGGTATCCGTGTACTCAGGAGACATTGCCCAACACATTTTAGGATCCAATTTATCCTGTTGCCCATGTAAAAATAAAAAAATTGAGGCTAAAAGAAATTTTTGGGGAAAAAAAAGTACTTTTTCATTTTTACGGATCAATTTGTGAAGCACCTGGGGGTTCAAAATGCTCACTATGCATCTAGATAAGCTCCCTGGGGGGTCTAGTTTCCAAAATGGGGTCACTTGTGGGGGAGCTCCAATGTTAAGGCACACCGGGGCTCTCCAAACGCGACATGGTGTCCGCTAAAGATTGGAGCCAATTTTTCATTGAAAAAGTCAAATGGCGCTCCTTCCCTTCCGAGCCCTGTCGTGCGCCCAAACAGTGGTTCCCTCCCCCCCATATGGGGTATCGGCGTACTCAGGACAAATTGCACAATAACTACTGGGGCCAAGTTTCTCTTTTTACCCTTGGGAAAATAAAAAAATTGTTGCTAAAAGATCATTTTTGTGACTAAAAAGTTAAATGTTCATTTTTTCCCTCCATGTTGCTTCTGCTTCTGTGAAGCACCTGAAGGGTTAATACACTTTTTGAATGTGGTTTTGAGCACCTTGAGGGGTGCAGTTTTTAGAATGGTGTCACTTTTGGTTATTTTCAGCCATATAGATCCCTCAAACTGACTTCAAATGTGAGGTGGTCCCTAAAAAAAAATGGACCTGCCCCCATCCCTCTGGATCACTGCGTTGAGAAACACGTGATGGTGTCTCCGCGGTGTTGGATGTTTTGATCTCCCCGAGGTCATTCATCCTTATGTTTATAGACTTTTCACTAGGCACTGCTCCTAATAGCCAGTTTCCTACTCCACACTGATGAGCGGCAAATACCCCGAAACAGCTGTCTGTGGATGGATACCATGTTTTGGCATAGGTGGTTTTCCTTTATTGGATGCTGCCCTTCCCGTGAAAGACCTGGCTATTTATTGCTTGCGTTGAGAAACACGTGATGGTGTCTCCTCGGCTTTTCTACATGCATTTGCATATTTCCCTTTAGGGATGGGGGCAGTGTTCTGGATCACTGCGTTGAGAAACACGTGATGGTGTCTCCGCGGTGTTGGATGTTTTGATCTTCCCGAGGTCATTCATCCTTATGTTTATATTACCTCATAAAGGGACACTGGTCAGAATTGTAAAAAACGGCCAGGTCATTAAGGTCAAAATAGGCTGGGTCATGAAGGGGTTAATCCATGTGTTGGTTACCCCAAACGTGTCTCTTTTTGTTTGTTGTTTTTAGTAGTGGTTTCTTGTCACGATTCACACCGTGCTCATGGATCCCAGCAGTATGTCAGGGATCCCGGGGAGGATACCTTTATCGTCCCCACTACTCACACCAATTTGTCACGAACTGGGGTTGTTTGGTTGCCCCTGGTTCCTTCTGAAGGGGATTTATCTATAACCCACTTCCCAGTTCCAGTTTGGAACTTGCAGCTCTCTGGCGCCCCCTTTACCCTCAGGTCAGATTAGGTCCTGCACCTAGGGTAATTAGTCGCCAGAAAGGCGGCCTGCTATGTACTGGCTATTGGGCACGATGCAGCGAGGGCGATGTAACTACTCCCACTTAGGCAGGAACAATAATTATCAATGCGGTCCATCGCTACAACGATTCCCAATTCCACAGAACAAGTATGCTGCCACCAGCTCCCCTTAAACGGGTCCGAAGCCAACCCAAATAAGTAGTGCAATTCACTTCAGAGGACACAGTTCGTAATGGAGCAGAAGAGACAAGCTAGCAATTAAATATTTTACTCCATTAAAAAGATAGGCAGTGTTTATAAAAAGATATTATAAAGGAGAGACGATCATATGTACAGTACAGATTACAAAATAAAATAGGGATTAAAATAGAAGATTACACTCACATTTTGCTTAAGTCATTGCGGGCTAACCATGCTGGTTGAGGATCCAGACATCACAGTGCATGACCAAGGGTCTTCATGGATTAAGGTCCCGGGCAAGAATGCAAGCCAGGCTAAATGCTAAAGGACTGGTTAATGATATGCACTGAGGCTCAGAGATATTTACATTTTCCAAGGTCTGAGACAAAAGAAATTCCTGAGTGAGAAGGGAGGGACAATGGGTGGCTTTGCAGGATTGGTCACCTGCAGTTTAAAGCCACACCCTGCTCACACACTAGCTTCAGGTTACCCAGTGTCTTGGCCATATGGCTTGTTTGTTGTTTTTCAGGGGGGAGAGAGAGAGAGGGGTGTCAAAGCTGCTGTGTGCATTCAGGACCATGGTCACATGTGCAAAAATCCCTCAGCTATGGTATTTTACATTATCGTGACAATTCTTTACAGCAATTTGACTTTAAACTTTTGCTTCTCCCAGCCTCCTCTGAAAAGTTGACCTTGAGATGTGTGTGCTAGTTGACGTCTGTGGATCATTTTATAAGAGCTGTTATCAGGAGTTCTGTCAATTTGTGTCTTCTTAGGCTGATAACTCTTATTAACTGCTGTGATATCCACTGCAGCTGAAATATTGCTTGGTCATTTTTCTGCTGGCAGTCCTCACAAGGGCCAGTTTCATGAGAGTAACTTAACAATACCTTCAAGGTTCTAGCAATTTTCCGGATTGACTGCGCATCATGTCTTGAAATAATGATTGACGGTTTTTCTCTTCCATTAGTTGAGTGGTTCTTGTCATATTCTGACTTATAACAGATGTGGAAGAAGACTCAGAACTATGTGAAGCTGTGTACTCTCACTGCCTCTTGAAAACACACAAAACACACCTGATAGTCACAAACACTTTCTGAAGGCGTGTGATTCCACAAATGAACACATGACTAGACAAACCTGTTGATTGTAAGCCATGTCAGGTGATTAACTGATGAAGGTACTTAAGATGAGTAATCCTGTCATTAGTGTGAAAGTACATTGAGGAATCTAAGGTATAAAACACATTCTGGTTTGTTTCATATGTTTCTTTACTTCTTTATGTTCCTTTGTGATTGTGCTGCCTTCATTATTAATTTATTATGTATACAATCCAATAAAAACTAAGAAAACAATTGCATTAATAGGTACTGCCAAACTTTCGACCAGTACTGTATGTTACTCAATTTTTTTTAGAAGTATGAAAATATTTTTGGGGGTTTTACAGTCTGTATGAAGTTTCAACCAACATCATTGCTAAGAAATCGTAACAGTACATGGCGAATATAGAAATGAGAAATGTCCTCCATAGCAAGTCTCAATATATACTTACAGTGTTTTGCTCTTTCAGGATTGCTGTTCAATTTACCACAAGAATTGCAAGCTTTCTTAAGGTACCTTCACACGAAACGACATCGCTAGCGATCCGTGACGTTGCAGCGTCCTGGCTAGCGATATCGTTTCGTTTGACACGCAGCAGCGATCAGGATCCTGCTGTGATGTCGCTGGTGGCTGAATAAAGTCCAGAACTTTATTTGGTCGTCCGATCGCTGTGTATCGTTGTGTTTGAAAGCAAAAGCAACGATACCAGCGATATTTTACACTGGTAACCAGGGTAAACATCGGGTTACCAAGCGCAGGGCCGCGCTTAGTAACCCGATGTTTACCCTGGTTACCAGCGTAAAAGTAAAAAAAACAAACAGCACATACTTACATGCGTCCCCCAGCGTCTGCTTCCTGACACTTACTGAGCGCCGGCACCTAAAGTGAAAGTGAAAGCACAGCGGTGACGTCACCGCTGTGCTGTTAGGGCCGGAGCTCAGTCAGTGTCAGGAAGAAGATGCTGGGGGACGCGCAGGTGAGCATGTACTGTTTGTTTTTTTTACTTTTACGCTGGTAACCAGGGTAAACATCGGGTTACTAAGCGCGGCCCTGCGCTTAGTAACCCGATGTTTACCCTGGTTACCCGGGGACCTCGGCATCGTTGGTCGCTGGAGAGCGGTCTGTGTGACAGCTCTCCAGCGATCAAACAGCGACGCTGCAGCGATCAGCATAGTTGTCGCTATCGCTGCAGCGTCGCTTCGTGTGAAGGTACCTTTAGTAATATTTTTAAAAAATAAAAATGAATTAAGGTACCGTCACACTAAGCAACGTCGCCAGCGATCTGTGACGTTGCAGCGTCCTAGGGAGCGATATCGCTGTATTTGACACGCAGCAGCGATCAGAATCCCGCTGTGAAATTGCTGGTCGCTGCTAGAAGGTCTGCACATTATTTGGTCGCTAGGTCGCCGTGTATCGCCGTGTTTGACAGCAAAAGCAACCATACCAGCGATATTTTACACTGGTAACCAGGGTAAACATCGGGTTACTAAGCGCAGGGCCGCGCTTAGTAACCCGATGTTTACCCTGGTTACCAGCGTAAAAGTTAAAAAAACAAACAGCACATACTCACCAGCGCGTCCCCCAGCCTCTGCTTCCTGACACTGACTGAGCGCCGGCCCTAAACTGAAAGTGAAAGCACAGCGGTGACGTCACCGCTGTGCTGTTAGGGCCGGAGCTCAGTCAGTGTCAGGAAGCAGAGGCTGGGGGACGCGCTGGTGAGTATGTGCTGTTTGTTTTTTTAACTTTTACGCTGGTAACCAGGGTAAACATCGGGTTACTAAGCGCGGCCCTGCGCTTAGCAACCCGATGCTTACCCTGGTTACCCGGGGACCTCGGCATCGTTGGTCGCTGGAGAGCGGTCTGTGTGACAGCTCTCCAGCGACCAAACAGCGACGCTGCAGCGATCGGCATCGCTGTCGCTATCGCTGCAGCGTCGCTTAATGTGACGGTACCTTTAGTCTGCTTCAAGTTCCCAAGTCTCTTGCAATGTTTGCTAACATTTCAGATTGAAGGGTCTATTACAATGGTGCTTGATGTTCAGGCAATGCACCCAGTACTTTGTTAAATTTGACAAGATGGATTGTGATCATGACTGGAACCTTGTTTGGTAATTGTATTTCAGCTGAATTCAGACTTGCAACCGTTTGTGAATGGGAAGCACAGTGGCACATCTTTCAGCTTGAACTCTGCCCCGGCTGTCCTCCACCAGGAGTTTATAGGAAGAGAGGTGTGGATGGAGCAGGTCAAACAGGTAACTGTTTCTGGTTGTGTGATGCTCCTGTTGAAACTGACAGCATTTACCTCTTCATGTCTTACATAAATAATTGAAAGAATTGATCTCATCTGTTATATTATTTACCAGCATAAATGATTTATATAGCGCGCACATTTCTGTTTCGGCTAACAAAGTTGTAATTGCATAAAAGGTAGTAACAACAGCATGAGTAATTACATAAAAGGTAGTAACAACAGCATGAGTAATTACATAAAAGGTAGTAACAACAGCATGAGTAAACCACTTAAAACCTTGGTCTTTGCAACCAATTATTTTCTAAAAATTAAGCAACTTAAAATGTATTTATTAAAAATGACCAGTTGCATTGTGCCCCCAGGTCTTACACATCCCCATGCTAACATTCTGCAGTCACACTGTTTTTGTTCGTACTCAGATTCCTATTAAATAAAGTACCGGTAAGTGAATTACTGCTGCTTGACCTATGGGCAGTAAGAATCAGAGCCTGACTGCACGATTGCAATCCGGTATGTTTTTATAACATAGAGTAAAGAATTGGATTTATCAAACATTGCACTGGTTAATTTACACGTCACTCCCATGTGTGTTCAAAGGGAGAAACCTGTCAATCACATGGAGTGATGTGAGATGAAGTTGTCCGGGGCAGTGCCAAACTAGTCCGATCTTTGGCCCTGATTCATCAACGTGTTTACCCCAGAATTCTGGTGTAAAACACCTTCACATGTTGCACAATGAAGTTGCAAAAACAAATTGCAACTTTTGGCATTTTTTATTTTACAGCAATTTCACATCAGTTTTTGCCAGCTTTACCAAAATCGGCATCCATATGAAACATTAAAAGTTGCAGTGTACATAATGCCTTGACTGGAGGAATGTTTCTGGTGAGGTGCACGGAGGCGAACACCAGTGATAAGATTTGTCACATTCATTAGGTGGAGTGCACCCCCTAATGAATTCAATGCATCTTATTTCGGGCATGCATGTCATTTAAACTGGCATACGAAATGCCAGTCTAAATGAATCAGGGACCATTTTTTCCTCTGAAGCACCAGAGCACTTCAGAGAAAAACATGTCTTGCTGCAGTCATGCAGCCAGGCTCTAGTTCATTCTGCCCATGGCCTGGGCAGCAAGAATTAGCTGACAGGTTTCCCTTAACATACATTTAATCAGAAGTAGGGCACAGATGGAAGTGAGCATAGCCACAAAATCAAATACACAGGGTCTGTTACTGTCACGGGTGTGTCAGAAGCTGCAGATAGTCACACAGCATCTGGCTGCAGAAGGTCTCTGCGGTTTGCTTTGCAGACGCCTTCCTAGTCCTTCTGACTCTTGGACCCAGTGGCAATCTCCCCCCTGCTCTAATTGACACACCTGGACCTGGGTGTTTATAGACTTCCTGGCTGCTTCTGGGACTCGCCGATGATATTTCCATTTCCCCCTGTTGAGGCTTGTAGCTATAGCAGTCGGCTATCTTCCTTTTTCGTGCTGTTGGAGGACTGTATTTGGTGCTATAGTATCTCTCTGAGTCTACTCAAGATAAGTGTCAGGCAGGGATAACGTTCCTGCTTGGCGATAGGTGCAGAACCTATATAGGGACGTTTAGGGCAGACAAGGTGACTTTAGATCTGCCTAGGGGTCTCAACTCCCCTCTTCCTTAGTGTTGGGCTCCCTTCCCCTCATCCCTTCGTGTTACACTTTCCCACATTTTGCGTGACAATTACCATGGCAACACATAGATCTCCTTAGGAACTGAAAACATAAAACGATGCTATTAAGGCTTTGGAATAGTTGTCAACTTTAATATTAGATGCATTTAACTTCCAATGTACATCATAATTGAAGCTGTGCACTGGTAAGTATATGTTAATAATATAGTTCATAATAACCACAGGAAGGTTGTTCTGCCTGCTATAAGAATTTATGCACTTGTATTATAATTAATTATATGTGTGTGTATATGTATTAATATACTCCTCTACCGCCTCTTTCCGGGAACCAGTGCCATCCTTCTCTTCTGAGTGTCACCTTCGCTCTGCAGACTCCTCCAGGTCACACTGCGCTCTGGGTGATCCGGAAGTGATTTTTACCATGTAAGTCTATGGATCGTAAGAGCGAGGCTCAATAGACTTCCAATGTACAGTCATGGACAAAAATTTTGAGAATGAGACAAATATTAATTTTTCCAAAGTCTACTGCTTCATTTTTTCTAATGGCAATTTGCATATACTCCTGAATGTCAGAGTGATCAGCTTAACAGCAATTACTGTACTTGCAAAGTCAATATTTGCCCAGAAAATGAACTTTAACCCCCAAAACACATTTCAACATCATTGCAGTCCTGCCTTAAAAGGAGCAGCTAACATCGTTTTAGTGATTGATCCATTAACACAGGTGTGGGTGTTGATGAGGACAGGGCTGGCGATCAATCAGTCATGATTAAGAAAGAATGACATCACTGGACACTTTAAAAGGAGGCTGGTGCTTGGTATCATTGTTTCTCTTCAGTTAACCATGGTTATCTCTAAAGAAACACGTGCAGCCATCATTGCACTGCACAAAAATGGCCTAACAGGGAAGAGTATCGCAGCTACAAAGATTGCACCTCAGTCAACAATCTATCGCATCATCAAGAACTTCAAGGAGAGAGCTTCCATTGTTGTCAAAAAGGCTCCAGGGCGCCCAAGAAAGACCAGCAAGCCCCAGGACCGTATCTTAAAACTGTTTCAGCTGCGGGATCGGACTACCAGCAGTGCCGAGCTTGCTCAGGAATGGCAGCAGGCTGGTGTGAGTGCTTCTGCATGCACTGTGAGGCGGAGACTCTTTGAGCAAGGCCTGGTTTCAAGGAGGGCAGCAAAGAAGCCACTTCTCTCCCGAAAAAACATCAGGGACCGACTGATATTCTGCAAAAGGTACAGGGAGTGGACTGCTGAGGACTGGGGCAAAGTCATTTTCTCTGATGAATCCCCTTTTCGATTGTTTGGGACATCTGGAAAACAGCTTATTCGGAGAAGAAGAGGTGAGCGCTACCACCAGTCTTGTCTCATGCCAACTGTAAAGCATCCTGAAACCATTCATGTGTGGGGTTGCTTCTCAGCCAAGGGAATCGGCTCACTCACAGTCTTGCCTAAAAACACAGCCATGAATAAAGAATGGTACCAGAATGTCCTCCAAGAGGAACTTCTCCCAACCGTCCAAGAGCAGTTTGGCGCCCAACAATGCCTTTTCCAGCATGATGGAGCACCTTGCCATAAAGCAAAGGTGATAACTAAATGGCTCATGGAACAAAACATAGAGATTTTGGGTCCATGGCCTGGAATCTCCCCAGATCTTAATCCCATTGAGAACTTGTGGTCAATCATCAAGAGACGGGTGGACAAACAAAAACCAAAAAATTCTGGCAAAATGCAAGCATTGATTATGCAAGAATGGACTGCTATCAGTCAGGATTTGGTCCAGAAGTTGATTGAGAGCATGCCAGGGAGAATTGCAGAGGTCTTGAAGAAGAAGGGTCAACACTGCAAATATTGACTTGCTGCATTAACTCATTCTAACTGTCAATATAACCTATTGGTACTCATAATATGATTGCAATTATATTTCTGTATGTGATATAAACATCAGACAAACACTAATAAAAACCAGAGGGCAGCAGATCATGTGAAAATATAATTTTGGTGTCATTCTCAAAACTTTTGGCCATGACTGTAGAAGAGACTTCCTGTTCACATTTAGAGTGTAGAATGAGTCAGACTGAAGAGAGGTGACGACATTTTAGAAGAGAAGAATGGCTCTTGATTTCGTAGAGAGCAGCAGGAGGTGAGTGTATTAATACATTCACACTATTCTACATGCAAATATACACACACAGTCAATATATTAAAAAATAACTTAGTGGGAGTGCATCTTTAACAAGCCAACTCCAATCTCTTTTGTATTGCTGTCATATAAAAAGTATGAATTTTATGTAGTTTATAAATTGATTGTAAAAACATGTTTTTTTTATTTATTTTTTTAGTTATCTGAAAGCAAACTAATAATGGCCCATAAAGGACTTTAAGCATGATATATAAATTTATCAGGCATCTAAAACATCCTTGATCTCAACTGCTGTGTTCAAATTATTGAGTTTATTTTTCTATTTTTAAATCATCCACTTTAGTTGCATTTTAAAATAATAAGGCTCTGTTCACACTGTACGCAGTGTGCTGTCACCAATCACAGCATACACTCACCGGCCACTTTATTAGGTACACCATGCTAGTAACGGGTTGGACCCCCTTTTGCCTACAGAACTGCCTCAATTCTTCGTGGCATAGATTCAACAAGGTGCTGGAAGCATTCCTCAGAGATTTTGGTCCATATTGACATGATGGCATCACACAGTTGCCGCAGATTTGTCGGCTGCACATCCCAAAGATGCTCCATACAAGGCAGGATGGATCCATGCTTTCATGTTGTTTACGCCAAATTCTGACCCTACCATCCGAATGTCGCAGCAGAAATCGAGACTCATCAGACCAAGCAACGTTTTTCCAATCTTCTACTGTCCAATTTCGATGAGCTTGTACAAATTGTAGCCTCAGTTTCCTGTTCTTAGCTGAAAGGAGTGGTACCCGGTGTGGTCTTCTGCTGCTGTAGCCCATCTTCCTCAAAGTTCGACGCACTGTGTGTTCAGAGATGCTCTTAGGCCTACCTTGGTTGTAACGGGTGGCGATTTGAGTCACTGTTGCCTTTCTATCAGCTCAAACCAGTCTGCCCATTCTCCTCTGACCTCTGGCATCAACAAGGCATTTCCGCCCACAGAACTGCCGCTCACTGGATTTTTTTTCTTTTTCGGACCATTCTCTGTAAACCCTAGAGATGGTTGTGCGTGAAAATCCCAGTAGATCAGCAGTTTCTGAAATACTCAGACCAGCCCTTCTGGCACCAACAACCATGCCACGTTCAAAGGCACTCAAATCACCTTTCTTCCCCATACTGATGCTCGGTTTGAACTGCAGGAGATTGTCTTGACCATGTCTACATGCCTAAATGCACTGAGTTGCCGCCATGTGATTGGCTGATTAGAAATTAAGTGTTAACAAGAAGTTGGACAGGTGTACCTAATAAAGTGGCCAGTGAGTGTAGATGTACACTTCTGACAACTCTGTTCACATTTAAATACAATGTTTTCTAATATAACTTGTCTTCTTTTTTTTAGGCTCAACTAAAAGGAAACCTGATTGATTTAGCAAAGGTTAGTATATGTAAAAATCCTACTTATTCACTTAAATAATAATTTACCTGAAACAAACTCCAACAAAGTGTCACCCTGTTATATATTATTATTATTATTTTTTGTTATAGCGCCATTTATTCCATGGCGCTTTACATGTGAGGAGGGGTATACATAATAAAAACAAGTACAATAATCTTAAACAATACAAGTCATAACTGGTACAGGAGGAGAGAGGACCCTGCCCGCGAAGGCTCACAATCTACAAGGGATGGGTGAGAATACAGTAGGTGAGGATAGAGCTGGTCATGCAGCGGTTTGGTCGATCGGTGGTTACTGCAGGTTGTAGGCTTGTCGGAAGAGGTGGGTCTTCAGGTTCTTTTTGAAGATTTTGATGGTAGGCGAGAGTCTGATGTGTTGTGGTAGAGGGTTCCAGAGTAGGGGTGATACGCGAGAGAAATCTTGTATACGATTGTGGGAAGAGGAGATAAGAGGGAAGTAGAGAAGGAGATCTTGTGAGGATCGGAGGTTGCATGTAAGTAAGTACCGGGAGACGAGATCACAGATGTATGGAGGAGACAGGTTGTGGATGGCTTTGTACGTCATGGTTAGGGTTTTGTACTAGAGTCTCTGGGCAATGGGGAGCCAGTGAAGGGATTGACAGAGGGGAGAGGCCGGTGAATAGCGGGGGGACAGGTGGATTAATCGGGCAGCAGAGTTTAGAATAGATTGGAGGGGTGCGAGAGTGTTCAAGGGGAGGCCACAGAGCAGGAGGTTGCAGTAGTCAAGGCGAGAGATGATGAGGGCATGAACTAGGGTTTTTGCAGATTCTTGGTTGAGGAATGAACGGATTCGTGAAATATTTTTGAGTTGAAGTTGGCAGGAAGTGAAAAGGGCTTGGATATGTGGTTTGAAGGAGAGATCAGCGTCAAGGATTACCTCGAGGCAGCGAGCTTGTGGGACTGGGGAGAGTGGGCAGCCATTTACTGTAATGGTTAGGTTCGTTGGGGGGGTCGCGTGAGATGGGGGAAAGATGATTAATTCTGTTTTGTCCATGTTAAGTTTCAGAAATCTAGCGGAGAAGAAGGATGAAATAGTGGACAGACATTGAGGGATTCTGGTTAGTAGGGAGGTGATATCCGGTCCAGAGATGTAGATCTGTTTGTCATCAGCATAGAGGTGATACTGAAAGCCATGAGATTCTATGAGCTGTCCCAGGCCAAAGGTGTAAATGGAGAAGGGCAGGGGCCCAAGGACTGAACCTTGTGGGACTCCGACAGATAGGGGGCGAGGTGAGGAGGTGGTGTGTGAGTGGGAGACGCTGAATGTCCGGTCTGTCAGGTATGATGAGATCCAGGATAGGGCCAAGTCTGTGATGCCAAGGGATGAGAGGGTCTGTAATAATAGGGAATGGTCCACTGTGTCAAAGGCAGCTGACAGGTCGAGGAGGAGGAGGACAGAGTAGTGTCGCTTGCTCAGAGGGAGCAAGAAGAGAGATGGGAGGACAGTTCAAGGTAAACGTGTTGTACCAGTAGTTTGGAGGCATAAGGGAGAAGTGATATAGGGCGATAGCTAGATACAGAGGATGGGTCAAGAGAGGGCTTTTTGAGGATAGGTGTGATGGAGGCATGTTTAAAGCTTGAGGGGAAAACACCAGTTGTTAGTGATAGATTGAAGAGATGGGTTAGGGTTGGGATGAAGACTGTGGTGAGGTTTGGGATGAGGTGGGATGGGAGTGGGTCAAGTGCACAGGTGGTGAGATGCGATCTTGAGAGTAGAGTGGAGAGTTGATCTTCTGTAATGGTGGAGAAGTTGGTTTTGGAGGTGGAGGGCTGGGAAGTCGGGAGGAAGGGCTCTGGGGGTTGTTGACCAAAACTGTCTCTGATGCTATCAATCTTCTGCTTGAAAAATGAGGCAAAGTCTTCAGCGGAGATAAGTGGGGAGGGAGGAGGTGCTGGGGGACGGAGGAGAGAATTGAAGGTGTTGAATAACGGTTTAGGGTTGTGAGACGGAGGATATGAGAGATGAGAAGTAGGTTTGTTTAGCTGTGGCGAGTGTGGTCTTGAAAGTAGTGAGGGACTGTTTGAATACGATGAAGTGCTCGTTGGAGTGGGATCTTTTCCATCTGCGCTCAGCAGCCCTGGAAGCTCGCCTCAGTTCTTTGGTCAAGCTGGTGTGCCAGGGCTGTCTGTTGATTTTGCGAGCTTTGGTATGTGTAAGTGGGGCAGCAGATTCCAAAGCTACAGCTATTGTGGTGTTATATAGAGCGGCAGCGTCATCCGCATTGTGTATGGAACTTATGTCTGTGAGAGGGAGGAGGGATTCAGAGAATGAATGTAGGTCAAGATGTTTAAGATTTCTGCGAGGGTGTGAAAGTTTGTGGGGTGGGGATTGTAGACATGGAGTGGAGAGAGATGAGAATGTGAGAAGGTTGTGGTCAGAGAGTGGAAGAGGTGAGTTAGAGAGGTTAGATAGGGAGCAGAGGCAGGTGAAGATGAGGTCCAGTGTGTGACTATCTTTGTGAGTGGCTGCAGAAGACCATTGAGTGAGGCCGAAGGAGGAAGTGAGAGATAGAAGTTTAGTGGCAGCTGAGAGGGAAGTGTCAATGGGGATGTTGAAATCGCCCATGATGATAGTGGGGATGTCCGTAGAAAGGAAATGAAGTAGCCAGGTGGTGAAGTGGTCAAAGAAAGTGGTGGCTGGCCCTGGGGGGCAGTAAATGGCAGCCAGTTGGAGGTTGGAGGGGGAGTAGATGCGCACAGAGTGCACCTCAAAGGAAGGGAGGGTAACAGAGGGTGGCAGTGGGATTGGGGTGAAGGAGCAGTTATCTGACAGGAGAAAACCAACTCCTCCGCCATGCTTGCTGCTGGGGCGGGGTGTGTGAGAAAGGTGGAAGCCACCGTAAGAGAGTGCAGCAGGGGAGGCTGTGTCAGAAGGGGTGAGCCAGGTTTCGGTGATGGCAATATATAAATATGATGCCTATGCAGCATCAATAGTAAAAGATAGAATGTTAAAAATAATTTTAAAAAATATATATATATATGGTTGTTCTCACCTTCCGACAGCCCCCGATCTCCTCAGCGGTGCTCCCGGTACGTTCCGTTCGCGCTTTGCGCGAAGAACCTTTGTGACGTTACGGTCGCGTGACCGCGGCGTCATCTCAGGTGATTCGCGCAATGCATCCCTGGGAACGGAAGCCGCTGCGTGCACCGCTGAGAGGCGGGAGGACTCCGGGGGCCATCAGATGGTAAGTATATCCTTATTTTTTATTTTCATTGTTTTTTTTACAGGGGTATTGTGGGAGAGTTTCCTCTCCTCCAGACCCTGGGTACCATCCGCACATGAAGCGCTCACTTTACGCATGGTGGGCAAAGCCACATGCGTAAAGTGAGCGTTACAATGCAATCCTATGGTGGCGGAATCGCCGTGATTCTGCAGAAATAATGAACATGCTGCGGATTTTAAAGCTATGTGATTCCGCAGCGGGAAAATCCACAGCATTGGCACAGCAACTGCGGAATCCCATAGGATTGCATGGGAATGCGTTTTTAAGCGTTTCTGCTGTGGCAAAAAACGCGGCAGAAATGCATAAAAAGCGCAACGTGGGCACACAGCCTAAAGATGCACTCCTATTAAGTTTTTCATTCATTAAGTGTGTATACTGTGTATGCATGTAATGTAGTGTGCATGTGCTCTCTTCAAGATGTGGAGCCGTTCTTCTACTCTTCTCAGTGATGTCTCCGCTCTTTAGACTAGCCGCTCACTGTATGATCCATGTGTGAGCCAGAAGTTTCTCTTACAATAAAAGTCTATGGAGCCTCATTCTGACGCTCCATAGACTTACATTGTGAAAGTCACTTATGTGTCTCGCTGCAATCTGTATGACCCAGACAGTTTGCAGATCGGTGACATCAGTCAGAAGAGTAGAAGAACGGCGCTAAATCCTGGAGATCCATCCATACATACCCCCCGGTCCAGGGTCAGAAACTGGTGAATCCCTGCAGCGCACAGTATGTGCTCTGGGGAGATTCATCAGTCTGCAGTCACACAGAGTGACTGCAGACTAATCAGTTTGGACTGGACAATCCCTTTAACTATAGCCAGGCCTTATAAACAACATGTATCATTTATCCACAGTGCAAGTGATAAATGTGTGATCACTGGGAGTCTGATACTGTGACCCTCACCAATTATGAGAAAAGCAGTTCCAAAATCCCATATGAATGTACAACATGCTTTAAGATAGCAACGTGACTCCTTCTCCAGTCTGTAGTTTTCTCTCCGATTCTATTATAAATCACAATTACCGTATCTTTATTGGAGAAAAGTTCTATGAAGATAACATTTGTAAAGTAGTAGACAGAGCAACAAATTCCACTGTGCGCAATGCTGTAGCTACAGTGCTACAATGACCAAGATCTCTTTCTACAAATGTAGTGTTTAACCCCTTCATGACCGCCGACTGTAAAAAATAAAAAAAAAAGGTGGTGGTTGCTGGACTTTGCACAGGGCCGAAGTTTACCTATGGCCAGCGGTCTTGCAGTGACGTTCCATACAGGAACAAGGTTTAAAGCAAAAATTGAAAATATTTTTTTTTAAAAAGTCACAAAATAAATAAAAAAATTTAAAAAAATATTAAACAAATGAAGTGTATTTCTGTAAAAACAAAATTAAACCAAGTGCATATATCTGGGACCACCTAATCTATAAAACAGTCACACTAGTTAACCCTTTCAGTGAATGCTGTAAAAAAAAAAAAAGTGCCCAAAAAATATGCTTTTTCATCATACCGCCGAACAAAAAGTTGCATAAAACACGATTAAAATGACAAATGTACGGTATATAAAACCGAAAAAAGAAATGGGCAACTGAGCTGAGTAAAAGATGTCAAATTTTTATTCATACAATATTATTTCCATAAATACACAAATACAATAAGACACAATTAAAAAAGGGGGAGCGACACCATAGTGCCACGTCCGTTAAGGAATAAATTATAGATGTAAATAAAGGTCAATTAAATTGAAAAAGGCAGCTCAATTGGGACAGGGCATACACTCTAAATAGACACTATTCAAAGAGATTATTCCATAAAAAGCACTCATTAATGACATAATCATGCCCATGTATACAGTCTCAGTACCATAATATTAGTCAAAAGAGGCTACACCTAGTTAAATAGTATAAATAATAAGTGGTAAGAATAATTTCTAAAATAAGTTGCAAAGTCAATAATTTACAATGAAATGCCTAGTGCTATAGTGCAAGCCGAGCATATATGCAGGTACATACCTAAACCGTGTATACATACTCAGTAATCACCATGTCAGTAAGAATAGGTATATATGTATAATCAATGGGGTAGTAGATAATGTAGCAAGACAATAATTTACAATAAAGTGCCTAGTGCCATAGTGCAAACTAAAAGTTCATATCTAAACCGTATGGATATATACAGAAAGACCACTATACTGATGTAGGATACATGTATATATAATCAATGATACAATCAATGGTATATCTGCCAAAATGCTGTTTGGATTGACCAAACTGTTAAAGATGTGGGAGAACGGAAACCCCGACGCACGTTTCGCACTCTGCTTCCTCGGGTATATAAAACTGGTATCACTGAAAATCTTGTCCAGCAAAAAAGCAAGCTGCCATACAGCTTCATCAACTGAGAAATAAAGCAGTTATACCGCTCAGAATATAAAGATGCAAAAACAATTGTTCTTTCTATAAAATAGTTTTAATTGTGTAATAGAGGGTAAACATAAAAAAATGATACAAATGTGGAAACACTGTAATCGTACTGACCCAAAGAATAAAGCTGCTTTATCAAGTTTACCACACGGTGAACTGCATTTAAAAAAAAAAAAAAAACTCAAAAAAACAATTCCTGAATTGCTGGTTTTTGCTCATTGTGCCTCCCAAAGATCGCAGTAAGGCTCGGCGTACGTTTATCCTGCGCTGAGTGCTAACACCTGGGTTCTGAATAGAAAGAGATCCAAAAATATTATGTGTCTGAATATGTTAGCAATAAAAACATCAACTCATCCCAATAAAAACAAGCCCTCAAGTTACTCTGGCTGCAGAAATGTAGAAAAATTATAGCTCTCAAAATATGGAGATGCAAAAAAAAAATTTTTTCTATAAAAAGTGATTTTTTTAGTGTGTGATAGCAGCCAATCAGAAAAAAAAATGAATCTGATATCGCTGTCATCGCACTGAACTGGAAAATAAAGTAGTATAATCACTTATGCCATACGAAAAATGGTGTAAAAAATAAATACAACCAATTATTGACCTGCTGTTGATTTGTTCATTCTGCCTCCAGCTTACAACGGAGTTTCCATGTAAATCTGTGAAATACATGATTCAGATGGAACTCCCAATGGGAAACTACCTACAGTCATGGCCAAAATTTTTGAGAATGACACCAAAATTATATTTTCACATGATCTGCTGCCCTCTGGTTTTTATTAGTGTTTGTCTGATGTTTATATCACATACAGAAATATAATTGCAATCATATTATGAGTACCAATAGGTTATATTGACAGTTAGAATGAGTTAATGCAGCAAGTCAATATTTGCAGTGTTGACCCTTCTTCTTCAAGACCTCTGCAATTCTCCCTGGCATGCTCTCAATCAACTTCTGGACCAAATCCTGACTGATAGCAGTCCATTCTTGCATAATCAATGCTTGCATTTTGCCTGAATTTGTTGTTTTTTGTTTGTCCACCCATTTCTTGATGATTGACCACAAGTTCTCAATGGGATTAAGATCTGGGGAGTTTCCAGGCCATGGACCCAAAATCTCTCTGTTTTGTTCCATGAGCCATTTAGTTATTACCTTTGCTTTATGGCAAGGTGCTCCATCATGCTGGAAAAGGCAATGTTGGGCGCCAAACTGCTCTTGGACGGTTGGGAGAAGTTGCTCTTGGAGGACATTCTGGTACCATTCCTTATTCATGGCTGTGTTTTTAGGCAAGACTGTGAGTGAGCCGATTCCCTTGGCTGAGAAGCAACCCCACACATGAATGGTTTCAGGATGCTTTACAGTTGGCATGAGACAAGACTGGTGGTAGCGCTCACCTCTTCTTCTCCGAATAAGCTGTTTTCCAGATGTCCCAAACTATCGAAAAGGGGATTCATCAGAGAAAACGACTTTGCCCCAGTCCTCAGCAGTCCACTCCCTGTACCTTTTGCAGAATATCAGTCGGTCCCTGATGTTTTTTCGGGAGAGAAGTGGCTTCTTTGCTGCCCTCCTTGAAACCAGGCCTTGCTCAAAGAGTCTCCGCCTCACAGTGCGTGCAGAAGCACTCACACCAGCCTGCTGCCATTCCTGAGCAAGCTCGGCACTGCTGGTAGTCCGATCCCGCAGCTGAAACAGTTTTAAGATACGGTCCTGGCGCGTTCTGGTCTTTCTTGGGCGCCCTGGAGCCGTTTGACAACAATGGAAGCTCTCTCCTTGAAGTTCTTGATGATGCGATAGATTGTTGACTGAGGTGCAATCTTTGTAGCTGCGATACTCTTCCCTGTTAGGCCATTTTTGTGCAGTGCAATGATGGCTGCACGTGTTTCTTTAGAGATAACCATGGTTAACTGAAGAGAAACAATGATACCAAGCACCAGCCTCCTTTTAAAGTGTCCAGTGATGTCATTCTTACTTAATCATGACTGATTGATCGCTAGCCCTGTCCTCATCAACACCCACACCTGTGTTAATGGATCAATCACTAAAACGATGTTAGCTGCTCCTTTTAAGGCAGGACTGCAATGATGTTGAAATGTGTTTTGGGGGTTAAAGTTCATTTTCTGGGCAAATATTGACTTTGCAAGTACAGTAATTGCTGTTAAGCTGCTCACTCTGACATTCAGGAGTATATGCAAATTGCCATTAGAAAAAATGAAGCAGTAGACTTTTGAAAAATGAATATTTGTCTCATTCTCAAAATTTTTGTCCATGACTGTATAATGAGGTAGTCATCTTGGATGTTGCCTGGCTTATCATCTGGTGGTATCAGTCTTTTAAGCTTGCATAAAAGCGCAGTCCGCCACAGTTTTGTGCACCTCTAAAAAGAAGGACACTGCTGAACAGATGAAATACAGATTAACTCTGCTGCTTCATTATAGTGAATGGATCCCTCATGGATTTCCTCTGCATCATGTCATTTGGAGATTTAGATGGAAACACCAATGTAAGTGCTCAGCGTTAGAGCATAGGATAAATGTGATCCAAAATTATACTAATAAAAGCTTCAACTCTGTCCACAAAAAAAGTCCCAAAATCTGTCAATGGAAACATAGGGGGCTTTCACTTTACTGGTGGTAGCACAACGGCTCTGGAAAAGTGCTACTGCTCCCCCGCCCACCCCCAAAAAGTAAAATTAAAATTTAGAAAATTAAGCACTCCCAAATCAAAATTCTCCTCTCCTTTTTGAACACCACAGTGTGCCTAAACCATATTTAACGTCCATATGTTTGGCATTTCTGTAGCGATGAGAGCCCGCTTAATTTCTGGGGTGCATATCACCAGAAGTAAGAGCTGGGCATAATGTATGGGAACTACAACGTACTGGGCACTACAATGTACTGACACTACAATGGCAGATTTGCAATTTTCACTCAGCAGCATCCATAGCTGCTTATTTCTAGAAAACACTCATGGAATCAAAATCGTCACTATACCTGGAGATAAATTCCCAAAAGGGGTGTACTTGGCATGGGGTTCTGCTCTTCTGGCACTTAGGGCCTCTGTATATGGAGTACACAAAGTATTCGATGAAATTTGTTTTTCAAAAGTCAAATAGTGCTGCTTCCCTCCCAAGTCTCCCCATGTGGCCATGCAGTATTGTACAGCCGCATATGGGTATTGCCATGTTTAGCTGAAATTGTGTGACAAATTTTGGTGCCATTTTTACCCATTCGCCCTTGTGAGAATACAAAATCGAGGGCTAAAGCATATTTTTGTGTTGTAAATATGTAATTATTTTTTCTTCACTGCCCATTAGTATTTAAATTCTGTGACACTCTGTGATGATTTCATCACTGCTCCTTAGATGAATTGAGAGGTGTAGTTTGTGAAATGAGGTAACTTATGGGGAATTCTGCTGTTCTGGGATCTCAGGGGCTCTGCCAATGTGTCATAGAACCCGCAAACCATAACAGCAAAATCTGCATTCCGATATGGTGCTCCTTCCCTGCTGAACTTTGCATTGTGTCTCAAAAGTAGTTTTCGACTGCTTACGAGGTATTGATGTACTCAGGAAAAATCGCATAACAAATTGTTCTATTTATTTTCTCTTATTACCCCTTTTGAAAATTACAAACTTGGGACCAAAGCAACATTTTAGTGGAAAAAAAATGTAATATTTCATTTACTCAGCCCAAAGTTATACAATTATGTGAATCGCCTGAAGGTTAAAAATACTTACTACTCCCCTAGATTAATTCCTCGAGAAGTGTAGTTACCAAAATGGGGTCACTCATGGGGGTTTCTGCTTTTTTGGCATGGCAGGTGCTCTTCAAGTATGGCTTGATGTCCGCAACCTATTCCAGCCAAAGTGGCATTTCTTCCCTTCCGAGCCCTGACATGCACCTAAGCAGTAGCTTTCTACCACATGTGGGGTATTAGCGTACTTAGGAGAAATTGCACAACAAATTGTACAGTCCATTTTGTCTTGTTACCCTGCTGAACATGAAAATTTTGGGGCAAAATATTTTATTAATATTTTGGTAGGAAAAATGTGATTTTTTTTGGGGGGGGGTTGTTTTCACGGCTCAATATTATTAAATTCTGTGAAGCACCAGCGGGTTCAAGGTGCTCTCCACACATCTAGATAAATTCCTTGAGGGGTGTAGTTTCCAAAAAGGAGTCACTTGTTGTGGGGTTGCCACTGCTTAGGCACATTAGGGGCTCTGCAAACATGACAGGGTGTTTTGCTATCTATTCCATCCAATTTTGCGTTCCAAAAGTCAAATTTTGCTCCTACCCTTCGTAGCTCTGTTGTGTACCCAAACAGTAGTTTTCCCCCACATATAGGGAATCTGCATACTCAAGAGAAATTGCACAACAAATTGTATGGTGCAATTTCTTCCGTTACCCTTGTGAAAATGCAAAATTTGTGGCTAAAGTTAAATTTTGCAGAAAAAAGTGAAATTTAAAATTTTTCCTTCCATATTACTTTAATTCCTCTAAAGCACCTGAAGAGTTAATAAACTTATTGAATGTGGTTTTGAACAGTTTCGGGGTGCGGTTTTTAAAATGGTGTCACTTTTGGGTATTTTCTATACATAGGACCCTCAAATTCACTTCAAATGCGATGTTGTCTCTAAAAATTGGTTTTGTAAATTTTGTTGTAAAAATGAGAAATTGCTCATAAACTTTTAACCCTTCCAACTTCAACCACAAAAAAATGATGTTTCAGAAATGATGGGGGTGTAAAGTAGACATGTTGACAATGTTATTTATTAAATTTTGTATCATATAACTCTCTGATTTATCCCCTTAGTGACCGGGCCAAATTTTTTAAATCTGACCTGTGTCACTTTATGTAGTAATAACTCTGGAATGTTTAAACAAATCCCAGTGATTTTGAGATTTTTTTTTTGTGGCACATTATAATTTATGATAATGGTAAATTAACCCCTTAACGACCGCCGATACGCCTTTTAACGGCGGCCGCTGTGGAAAAAGTGAATAGCGCCCCCCAGAGTCGGATTTTCTCTGGGGTCTCGGTTGCCGAGGGTAGCCGAGACCCCAGAGAACATGATTCGGGGGGGTTTTACCGACCCCCGAGTTGCGATCGCCGGTAATTAACCGTTTACCGGCGGTCGCAACAAAAAAAAACAAAACGCGATTTGCCGTTTAATTTCTCTGTCCTCCGATGTGATCGCACATCGGAGGACGGAGAAATGTGGTCCCCGATGGCCCCCAATAGCCCCCCAATACTCACCTACCTCCCCCGGTGCTCCTCGTGTCTCCCCATGGGCGCCGCCATCTTTTTTCCGGGAAAAAATGGCGGGCGCACACACAGTGCGCCCGCCGCCCGGCACCCGGAAGATCTTTGGGGTCTCGGCTGCCGGGGGTAGCCGAGACCCCAAAGAACATGATCGGGGTCGGTTTGCACCGACCCCTGCTTTGCGATCGCCGGTAATTAACAGTTTACCGGCGACCGCAAAAAAAAAAAAAAAAAAAAAAAAAGCGATCAGTTATTTCTCTGTCCTCTGATGTGATCGCACATCAGAGGACAGAGAAATAGGGGGATTCGGGGACCCTATCATACTCACCCGGGGTCCCTGGGTCCTCTTCTGTCTTCTCCATGGCGCAGTGCGCCCGCCATCTGCTGCCATCTGCCGGCCAGCAGGAGAAGACAAGTTGGGGCTAAAATTAGGGTTAGGGTTAGGGTTAGAGTTAGGGTTAGAGTTAGGGTTAGGGTTAGAGTTAGGGTTAGAGTTAGGGTTAGGGTTAGAGTTAGGGTTAGGGTTGGGGCTAAATTTAGGGTTAGGGCTAGGGTTAGGGTTAGGCTACTTTCACACTAGCGTTTTTTGGCTTCCGTCGCAATGCGTCGTTGGAGAAAAAACGCATCCTGCAAAAGTGCTTGCAGGATGCGTTTTTTCTCCATTGGCTTGCATTAGCGACGCATTGCGACGGATTGCCACATGTCGCATCCGTCGTGCGACGGATGCGTCGTGCTTTGGCGGACCGTCGACACAAAAAAAACTACATGTAACTTTTTTGTGCGACGTGTCCGCCATTTCCGACCGCGCATGCGTGGCCGGAACTCCGCCCCCGCCTCCCCGCACCTCACAATGGGGCAGCGGATGCGTTGAAAAAACAGCATCCGCTGCACCCGTTGTGCGGCGCTTACAACGCTAGCGTCGGTACGTCGGCCCGACACACTGCGATGGGCCGAGTACGACGCTAGTGTGAAAGTAGCCTTAGGCTTCTTTCACACTTGCGTCGGTACGGGGCGGTCGCAATGCGTCGGCCCGATGTACCGACGCACGTTGTGAAAATTGTGCACAACGTGGGCAGCGGATGCAGTTTTTCAACGCATCCGCTGCCCAGTCTATGTCCTGGGGAGGAGGGGGCAGAGTTACGGCCACGCATGCGCGGAAATGGTGGACGCGACGTACAAAAAAAAGGTTACATTGAACTTTTTTTGTGACGACGGGGGCTAAAGTTATGGTTAGGGTTGGGGCTAAAGTTAGGGTTGGGGCTAAAGTTAGGGTTAGAGTTGGGATTAGGGTTAGAGTTTGGATTAGGGTTGGGATTAGTGTTACGTTTGGGATTAGGGTTGGGATTAGGGTTAGGGTTGGGATTAGGGTTAGGGGTGTGTTGGATTTAGGGTTTTGATTAGGGTTATGGTTAGGGTTGAGATTAGGGCTGTTTTGGGGTTAGGGTTGTGATTATCGTTAGGGTTGTGATTAGGATTATGGATCGGGTTGAGATTAGGGTTAGGGGTGTGTTGGGGTTAGGGTTGGAGTTAGAATTGGGGGGTTTCCACTGTTTAGGTACATCAGGGGGTCTCCAAACACGACAGCCAATTTTGCGCTAAAAAAGTCAAATGGTACTCCCTCCCTTCTGAGCTCTGCCGTGCGCCCAAACAGTGGTTTACCCCCACATATGGGGCATCAGCGTACTCGGGATAAATTGGACAACAACTTTTGGGGTCCAATTTCTCGTGTTACCCTTGTGAAAATAAAAACTTGGGGGCTAAAAATCTTTTTTGTTGGAAAAAAAAATATTTTTTTATTTTCACTACTCTGCATTATAAACTTCTGTGAAGCACTTGAGCTTTCAAAGTTCTCACCACATATCTAGATAAGTTCCTTAGGGGGTCTAGTTTCCAAAATTTGGTCACTTGTGGGGGTTTCTACTGTTTAGGTACATTAGGGGTCTGCAAACGCAACATAACGCCCGCAGACAATTCTATCAAAGTCTGCATTCCAAAATGGCGCTCCTTCCCTTCCGAGCTCTGCCGTGCGCCCAAACAGTGGTTTACCCCCACATATGGGGTACCAGCATACTCAGGACAATTTGGACAACAACTTTTGGGGTCCAATTTCTCTTGTTACCCTTGTGAAGATAAAAATTTGGGGGCTAAAAAAATCTTTTTTGTGGGAAAAAAAATATTTTTTATTTTCACTACTCTGCATTATAAACTTCTGTGAAGCACTTGGGCATTCAAAGTTCTCACCACATATCTAGATAAGTTCCTTGGGGGGTCTATTTTCCAAAATGGGGTCACTTGTTGGGGGTTTCTACTGTTTAGGTACATTAGGGGTCTGCAAACGCAACATAACGCCCGCAGACAATTCTATCAAAGTCTGCATTCCAAAATGGCGCTCCTTCCCTTCCGAGCTCTGCCGTGCGCCCAAACAGTGGTTTACCCCCACATATGGGGTACCAGCATACTCAGGACAAATTGGACAACAACTTTTGGGGTCCAATTTCTCTTGTTACCCTTGTGAAAATAAAAACTTGGGGGCTAAAATATCTTTATTGTTAAAAAATATATATTTTTTATTTTCACGACTCTGCATTATAAACTTCTGTGATGCACTTGGGCATTCAAAGTTCTCACTACACATCTAGATAAGTTCCATGGGGGGTCTAGTTTCCAAAATGGGGTCACTTTTGGGGGGTTTCTACTGTTTAGGCACATCAGGGGCTCTCCAAACGCGACATGGCGTCCGATCTCAATTCCAGTCAATTTTGCATTGAAAAGTCAAATGGCGCTCCTTTGCTTCCGAGCTCAGCCATGCGCCCAAACAGTGGTTTACCCCCACATATGGGGTGTCGGCGTACTCAAGACAAATTGTACAACAGCTTCTGGGGTCCATTTTCTCCTGTTACCCTTGGTAAAATAAAAATTTGGAGGCAAAAAGATCATTTTTGTAGAAAAAATGCGATTTTTTTATTTTCACGGCTCTACGTTATAAACTTCTGTGAAGCACCTGGGGGTTTAAAGTGCTCACCACACATCTAGATAAGTTCCTTAAGGGGTCTAGTTTCCAAAATGGTGTCATATGTGGGGGGTCTCTACTGTTTAGGCACATCAGCGGCTCTCCAAACGTGACATGGCGTCCGATCTCAATTCCAGCCAATTCTACATTGAAAAAGTAAAACGACACTCCTCCTCTTCCAAGCTCTGCGGTGCGCCCAAACAGTGGTTTACCCCCATATATGGGGTATCGACGTACTCAGGAGAAATTGCACAACAACTTTTGTGGTCTAATTTCTCCTGTTACCCTTGTGAAAATAAAAATTTGGGGGCAAAAAGATCATTTTTGTAGAAAAAATTAGATTTTTTATTTTCACGGCTCTACGTTATAAACTTCTGTGAAGCACTTGGGGGTTCAAAGTGCTCACCACACATCTAGATAAGTTCCTTAAGGGGTCTAGTTTCCAAAATGGTATCACTTGTGGGGGGTTTCCACTGTTTAGGCACATCAGGGACTCTCCAAACGCGACATGGCATCCGATCTCAATTCCAGCCAATTCTGCATTGAAAAAGTCAAACGGTGCTCCTTCACTTCCAAGCTCTGCGGTGCGCCCAAACAGTGGTTTACCTCCACATATGGGGTATCGACGTACTCAGGAGAAATTGCACAACAACTTTTGTGGTCTAATTTCTCCTGTTACCCTTGTGAAAATAAGAATTTGTGGGCGAAAAAATCATTTTTGTGAAAACAAATGCGATTTTTTATTTTCACGGCTCTACGTTATAAACTTCTGTGAAGCACTTGGGGGTTCAAAGTGCTCACCACACATCTAGATAAGTTCCTTGGGGGGTCTAGTTTCCAAAATGGTGTCACTTGTGGGGGGTTTCCACTGTTTAGGCACATTAGGGGCTCTCCAAACGCGACATGGCGTCCGATCTCAATTCCAGCCAATTCTGCATTGAAACAGTCAAACGGTGCTCCTTCACTTCCAAGCTCTGCGGTGCGCCCAAACAGTGGTTTACCTCCACATATGGGGTATCGGCGTACTCAGGAAAAATTGCACAACAAAATTTGTGGTTAAATTTCTGTTTTTACACTTGTGAAAATTAAAAAAAATGGTTCTGAAGTAAAATGTTTGCAAAAAAAAGTTAAATGTTCATTTTTTTCTTCCACATTGTTTTAGTTCCTGTGAAGTACGTAAAGGGTTAATAAACTTCTTGAATGTGGTTTTGAGCAGCTTGAGGGGTGCAGTTTTTAGAATGGTGTCACACTTGGTTATTTTCTATCATATAGACCCCTCAAAATCACTTCAAAGGTGATGTGGTCCCTAAAAAAAACATGGTGTTGTAAAAATGAGAAATTGCTGGTCAACTTTTAACCCTTATAACGCCCTAACAAAAAAAAAAATTGTTTCCAAAATTGTGCTGATGTAAAGTAGACATGTGAGAAATGTTATTTATTAACTATTTTTTGTGACATATCTCTCTGATTTAAGGGCATAAAAATACAAAGTTTGAAAATTGCAAAATTTTAAAAATTTTCGCCATATTTCCATTTTTTTCTTAAATAATCGCAAGTAATATCGAAGAAATGTTACCACTAACTTGAAGTACAACATGTCACGAAAAAACAATCTCAGAATCAGCGGGATCCGATAAAGCGTTCCAGAGTTATAACCTCATAAAGTGACACTGGTCAGAATTGTAAAAATTGGCTCGGTCATTAAGTACCAAATTGGCTCTGTCACTAAGGCTACGTTCACATCTGCGTTGTGCGCCGCAGCGTCGGCGCCGCAGCGCACAACACAAACAAAAACGCAGCAAAACGCATGCACAACGCTGCGTTTTGCGCCGCATGCGTCCTTTTTTTAATTGATTTTGGACGCAGCAAAAATGCAACTTGCTGCGTCCTCTGCGCCCGGATGCGGGCGCCGCAGCGACGCATGCGGCGCAAAACGCAAGTGCGACGCATGTCCATGCGCCCCCATGTTAAATATAGGGGCGCATGACGCATGCGGCGCCGCTGCGGCGCCCGCCGCTAATGTGAACGTAGCCTAAGGGGTTAAGGACAATATGTTTTGTGTTTATTTATAAAAAATGTCAAAAATTTCACAAAAAATGTGCAATTTTCAAACTCTAATTATCCCTTTAATCCAAACAGTGTTACCACAGAAAAACATTAATAAATAACATTTCTCTCATGTCTGCTTTACATCATTTACCATTTGTAAAATGTGTTTTATCTTGTTAGCATTTTGGGAGGTTTAAAATTGTAGCAGTCATTTTTCATTTTTTCAAGGAAATTAACATTTATTTTTTTAGGGACCTATCAAGGTTTGATGTGACTTTGAGGGTCCTATATATTGGAAACCCCCAAAAGTGATACTATTTTAAAAACTGCACCCCTCGACATAATGAAAACTGCTGACAGGTAGTTTATTAACCCTTCAAGTGATATTCAGGAATTAATCAAAAGTGGCATGATAGAAATGAAAAAGTGTATTTTTACCACCTAAATGCCGCTAACTTCTGAACAGGTCATTATAGTCGGCAGACTATCTAAGGCCGCTATTTGGCTGTAAAGTGCCATGGCAAACATCAGGACCACACAATCATGATCTCTGATTGCCGTTTAAATAGAAAGCCCTCACACTCTGTTAACCATTTGTATGATGTAGTCACTATTGACAGCAGCATCTAAGGGGTTAAACAGATATGGACGGAGCCAACACTGATCGTGGCTGATGCAGCAAGTTGTCAGCTATAGTGTACAGCCGACAGCTGCTGGATTGTCACCTGTATGGAGATGCTCTTCTCTTATATCTCAGGTCAGTAAAAAGACGTATTGTCGACCATTAAGGTGTTAAGGATGTGAAAATTAAACGTTTGACATTTTCTATTTCAAAATTTTCACCAAAATTCTGCTATTTACACAAGTAAACAAAAAATATTGACCTAAATTTACCACTAACATTAAGTACAGTGTCACCAAAAAACATCCTCAGAATCGATGGGATCTGTTGAAGCGTTCCAGAGTTATTACCGCATAGAGGGACACTGGTCAGAATTGTAAAACTCATCCTGGTCAGGAAGGTGGAAACAGGCGTGAAAGGGCTAAAGCAGGGTGTTGTCTCAGGAGCGGTCTCACTGTTACATGATGGTGACCTGTGGAGGTGTGCGCTATCACCCATAGGAAGGGTGTTCTTAGGAGGTTACATTTTCCGCTTTCTACTGAAGATGTCTGTATACCGTACAGCTATTGGTAGGAAAGAAAAGCGCCTTAGGTAGCAATTTTAACTTTGCAGCTTCCAGACTGAGAAGACCATAACGTCCCCCATCACTTAACTAAACAAAACAAGCTGTCTCAGGTTGGTTCAGCGTGATGTCTTTATGCCGTCATCGTCACAGCCGTGAGTTATAGCGGTGATGGCTTTTCTCTTTGTGGAGAACAATAGGGGTGAGATTCTTATTCATCATGTGTAATAAAAGTATTGTGTGCCATGTGGCAGTGTGCCACGCATTTCATGTATGCCTGTGCTTTCTGACAGTTGCAAGAGGCAATCAAGGCTGGCAAAGGTGTGACTGCAGCGATTGACCTGTGCCGTTACCATGGAAACAAAGCTCTGGAGAACCTACATTGCTTCCCTCCTTCGAAGGCCAGATCTGCCTTAGAGAACATCGTATATGCTGTGACCAGATTTCCGTGACATTGTCAGCAGACCATTCCTGCTGCTTAGTTTTATTTTCTTTTTCATTTCCTTTCCATTCATAACCCTGATCATCCAGCAAAGTATGGGGTAGTCACCATCGGACTTGTTTTCTTTCCTTTTCTCATTCATTACATTGAGCAGTGGATGTACTGCCTGTTTTTTTATCTTGTTTGGATTGCTTCTGATAAAAATAGAATAAGAGGAAAAAAAAAGGTCAAATCATTTTCTCTTGTCATGCCAGAAGCACACTTGAGGCTGAACTAGTAGAAATAATTAATGAGGTTTGCTGCTGTGACCTCAGCAAATGGCCAGGAAATAAGTTGTTATTGATTGGACATAGCCGGGGATGGCGCCAGCGTGGTGGCCTGTGGTTTTCCTGCTCCTGGGAGGACAGAAGGGGTGGGATTCTGCAGGTGTCAATAGGAAATCTCCCCCCCACACTGAGCTCCACAGTACCATGCAGTGTATGCCCACATCAAGGACACTCCTCATTAGCATGAAATGTGACGCTCTTCAGCCGCTATTCGTGCCCTGGACTTTCTACAGCGATGGCAATTCAGTTTAATTCTAAGACACTATTAAAAAAAGGAGCCTTTTCCAGTTTATGTATTATGTAATGTGCTGCTAGTTAATAATGATGTCTAATGGAAGGAATAAATTATATGCACTCATTTAAAGGAAATCTGTCATCAGGTTTTTGATACCACTTTTGAGAGCAGTATTATGTAGGGGCAGAGACCCTGATTCCAGCAGTGTATCACTTACTTTACTGCTGGCAGTTTTGATAAATCACAGTTATATCTGCTGCATATCTAACAGTTCTCTGAATGCTGAGCTCTGTACAACCCCGCCCACACCGCTGTGTAAACTGTGCATAGGCAGAAAGCTGCTAACAGTGGCGAAAGTGGGGGTTTCCAGAGCTCATGAATATGGAGGACTGCATTGCTGCAGATTTACGAACCCACTAGTGATCGTCTCCTGCTAATAAAACAGACATTTTATAAAAACTACAGCAAGCAAGCCAGTAAGTGACACAGCGTGGAATTAGAGTATCTGGACCCAATTAATTAACGTTTATACTCCAGAACTGGGTCATAAAATTCTTGGAAAATTTGCCAAATTTTGGTGCAACTTGAAGCTGTGCTAAAATTTTGAGACTTTTTTGCACAGCTGACAAAATATGTGGAGTTGGGCGCAGCAATGCTTGCTCATCAAATTGAATCCATGGCAAGCGGCATCATTCCTTACGCCACAAATCTTGCTCCAGTCCCCATGTGCACTCTTAATGGACCAGAAGCCTCTGACTCCCAGCATGTCTCCCCATCAGGCCTGTGCCTCTGTATTATGCTGCTCTCAGATTAGGTGGCCAAAACCTGGTAACAGATTAGGTGGCCAGAAGGTATCAGCATTGCCTAGATGCTTTGCTTTGGTGTAACTCCCTGATGGCAGCTGATGCATTTCCGTTACTGTTACCGCACAACTCTTCTCCAACGTGTTTACCAGAACGTCTGAAATGGAAAGAATATTTTTTACATTTTATGATTTTTTTAAAAAATTTGTCTCTGTTTAAATTGTCAATGTATTTCCCGCACTGGATGTGACCAGTAGGAACATACAATGTCTTGTGGGTATATTATTTTCTAATTTCACCTTTTGTTAGGGTGAACAACAGAGGAAAATATATCATTTATATAATAAATTGATCTTTGTTTTATTTCATCTTGTTTTTTAATGACATCTGTAAAATAATTCATTTTTATCGGAAACATATCATTCTAAAGCACGTTCTAATAAATTATGTTTTTACAAATACAAACCGTATAGGATTACCAGCTGGAGCGGCGTTTGTATACAATGAATGGATTTCCTCTGCTATGTGCGGTTATCCAGTATCTGAATGGGTTTCTTTCCTAACCTTAGTTTGTCAGATGAAACAACTCTGAAAACTTCAGTGACAGAATATAAGGTAATCACAAGCCTGGAACTCGAGCCTGTCTCTGTTTTGTTCATTGGAGATGATTTTTGTGGTTTGCATGCATGCAACGTGAGAACATCGTTGACAAGAAGGCTGAGTTTACACAAATGATCGAGATTGAGACTCAGCTACCTTTCTTCCTTCTGTGGTGTAATTACAGCCCAATCCGGAGACAGCTAGCACAGCAAACAGATTTCATTACATCGCTCACTTAGACACTTGAAGTAAAGTTATTTCAGTTAAGTTATCCTTTAGCTGTCTCACCTAGCCGGAAAATATGTCAGAAAGTTATCGCAGAAGAGCTTGTTGCGTTATTCTGAGCAGGAAGAGCATTTTGTTTTATTCTTTTTTCTTAAGCTTTTTGAAAAACCTGCAGCTTTTTTTTGTTTTAGGGAAACCTGTGCTTATTCCATTCTGCAACATACAACTTTTTTTTTTATATTCATCACAAGAAATGCACAACCCTATAAAATAGCTGCCAATGTTATAAAATAAGAAAAGTAGTAATACTCAATTTATGCACGTAAATGTCGAATAGTATTTGCGTTAGGAATCTTACCCGGGAGGGAGATAGGGCAGAACGAATAATGCACCTAAAGATGAATAATACTAATAATAAAGAGTCACAACCAAAAAATAAGCAGGATATGGGCATCGGGGTGACAAACAAGCAGAGCGTCCAACAATAAATAGTCAGTCAGTGATGGGCAGTTTAGTTAGGAGTGCTGGAAGAGGTAGCCCCAAAGAGGGGAAGGGTGCAGAGTCCCCCCACAGCTCCAGCTGAAAACCTCCGATGGAGGACAAAAAGTCAAAAGAAAGGGGTTATATAGCTTGGTCTCTGACTCTGGTGTCAGAGTTTTCTTTCGGCGCTCCTTGGACCAAGCTATATAACCCTTTTCTTTCAACAATAAATAGTGGCACACGTGCGCGTGGGATACTTGGGGACCCCGACAAGTCTTTAATTGCATGTATCAGTTCAACGCCTGTTGGTTGCAGAATGCCTAAATCAATATGAGAAGGGCTCCACTAAATCATAATCTTATTCACTAGGTTAAAAACAGTTAATTACCTTTCACCTGTTGGAAAAGTTGCCTCATCACAGGTACGACGGCGAGAGGAGTGTCGCTTGCTTATTGCTCGGTGGATGTGTGAGGACAGGTAGGGGAGCGGAGCGCTGTCCTGGCCGGTGACAGACGCCACGTGCGGCTCTTCCAGTCGGATGTGGGCGTCCAAGCGCTGCAGTGGAATCCTGTGCATGGATGGAGGCCAGTAGTTGCAGGACCTGTGTGACGTAGGTGGTCACGTGTAGCCTGCGTGACTTATGGTAAGAGGCGCTGAGAGGACCACTGTTTCCTACTCATTTCTGAAATCTGTGGTTTCCTTTATCAGGGATGGTCCTCCTCATGGTGTGGTTCCTAACTAATGCTTTTCAGGTGTGGGTTAGTAGAAGTCAAATAATTCAACCTCGCTGTTTAACCCTTTCGATTTTAAAGAATCCAGTAAGAATATCCAACGTCTCTCAGCCCGTGACATCTGCTTTATAAAATCGCCTTTTCTCCAATGTTTCTTAACCAGTTCTATGCCAGTTACTGTTATATCTTTCACTAAACCTCCGTGGTGTTCCATAAAATGTTTGGACAAGGAGTGTCCAACAAATTTCTTTTTGATGTTCCGTATGTGTTAGTTGATTCTTACGTTCAGGGGGCGTTCAGTGGGTACATACTTTTGGGTGCATGGATGATGTGGAGACAGATAAACTTAAAAATGTGGGGGTTAGATATTAATCAGATCGTCTGGGGTAGTGCATTCCAGAAAACTGGTGCAGCACAAGAGAAGTCTTGGACACGGAGGTGGGAGGTTCGGATTATGGCGAATGTTAGTCTTAGATCCGTTGCACAATGGATAGCACGGGTACTGTTATAGACAGAGATGAGGGAGGAGATGTATAGGGTGGTGCAGGACTGTGGAGAGATTTGTGGGAGAGAGAGATAAATTTGTATTCTATGCTGTAGTGAATGTGTAACAAGTGCAATGAATGTCGCAAGGTGGAGGCAACGGTGAAGAGGCTGGACAAAAATACGACCCTGGCTGTCGCATTCAGGACAGAATACAGAGGAGAAAGTTTGGTAAGAGGGAGACCAATCAGTAGATCATTTCAATAGTCCAAACAAGACTGGATTAGGCTGCTTTCACACATCAGTTTTTTTGGCACAATCTGGCGAATTTTGAAAAAAACGGAGAGAGAGAGAGACTCCAGAATGGAAAATGCATGATTTGTTTAAAAAAATGGAATCCGTCGCCGGATTCCATCATTTGACCACACATTTCATCCGTTTTTCGCCGGATCCGTCGCTGTCCGGTTTTTCGACATACAGAAAAAACGTTCCTATGTCCGTTTTCTCCGGCCGCCGGAAAATGAATTTTCAACGGATCCTGCAAAAAACAGATGAAACGTGAGGCCATACGTTGCAATCCGGCACTAATACAAGTCTACGAGAAAAAAAACGGATCCGTTTTTTTCAAAATTCGCCGGATTGTGCCTGACGGCAAAAACCTGATGTGTGAAAGTAGCCTTAGCGTAACAGAGTTTTTGCACTTTCAAAGGTGAGGAAAGGTCAGATTCTGGAGATGTTTTTAAGATGTTGATAACATGGGCAAGTTAATGATTGGATGTAGGGAAAGTTCTATGTCAAATACGACTATGTGGTGTTAATTGTGTGCACTATTTGTCCGAATGGAGTTCTCTATGTTGGAGAAATAGGACAGAAAGCAAAGATAAGATCTCATCGCCACAGGAATACAGACAAAACAAAACCATCAACCTGTGGCTAAATATTTCTGTGATCTAGGACACAACATAAACAATATGAAAGTTATTATATTAAAAGGCTGCTTCAAATCACAAAATCACACCTAGGGGTCTGTGAGCAAAAGTTTGAACAAAAATGTATGCCAATCTATCTACAAAATCTGAGGAATCTGCTCCAGAGACAGTGAGGCCTTCATGTCTGCGACAATAAATCTTTCACACCACTTATCTAAGCTAGTGAAGGATTCAGTCTCTGAGCTCAGTTTTTGTTAAATGTCCATTTAATATGTCATGTCTCTTTTTGTGTATATAGTGGGTACAGAAAGTATTCAGACCCCTTTACATTTTTCACTCTTTGTTTCATTACAGCCATTTGGTAAATTCAAAAAAGTTCATTTTTTTCACATTAATGTACACTCTACACCCCAGCTTGACTGAAAAAAAGACAAAAATAGAAAATAACTTGGCACTCAAATAGTATTGTGGCTTGAAAAAACAAATTATTTATTGTGCATCCGTAAAGCAAAAGGTTTGAATCTTTTCGGTCCACATCCGGACCTTCATCAGAACAATTTAACTGGCATAGTGGATATTATCAATATCGTGCCGTTTGCAGATCCAAAGGTTTTAAGTGGCCTGGAGGGGAGAGCCCTGACTTAAACTCAATTGAGTATCTCTGGAGAGACCTGAAAATGGCTGTCCACCAACGTTCACCATCCAACCTGATGGAACTGGAGAGGATCTGCAACGACGAATGGCAGAGGATCACCAAATCCAGGTGTGAACAACTTGTTGCATCATTCCCAAGAAGACTCATGGCTGTACTAGCTCAAAAGGGTGCTTCTACTCAGTACTGAGCAAAGGGTCTGAATACTTATGACCATGTGATATTTCAGTTTTTCTTTTTTAATAATTTGCAAAAATTACTATATTTCTGTTTTTTTTCAGTCAAGATGGGGTGCAGAGTGTACATTAATGAGAAAAAAATGAACTTTTTTGAATTTACCAAATGGCTGCAATGAAACAGAGTGAAAAATTTAAAGGGGTCTGAATACTTTCTGTACCCACTGTATATTTGTGTTTCTTCAGATACTTTGTTATACCATTCCTGACAAAGAGATCTAAGAAGTCCAGAAAGCTTACTTTGTAACATAATTTATTTTATTTTTGTTAGCCATTTAAAGGTATCATAACTGCAAGATTATTATTTTGTTTCTGCCATTGAGAACAATTATTTTTTTTTCAACTGGCTGACCTGGTATCAAAACCTTTTTTTCTTTTAAATATGACTCCAAGACAACGAGCATGCTGTTTGGGAGTTATGGTTGAACCACACAAGGCAATTGCAATATCTGGTACAGATAGTTGAATAAAGAGGAAAAACGAGGAGTTCAGTTTTGAAGAGATTCCGTTTTGGATGGTGGAAGGATATGATGTTAGAGATAGCAGACATACTTTCCCTGGTATAAAATGGGCTAAAAAGTTCTTCAGATTTATAAAAGTAAATAAATTTGTGGGAAACTAGGTGGTGTCTCTTGTCTGGAACTTGTGTCTTTAAATAATCTGTAACATTTATGTTAAGACAGCCCCCAAACAGAATTATGGGATTTTGTCATGAGAAACAGGTGTGATCCTTCATATATCATAGTCATTTTCTTCATTCAGAACCTAGAGAAAAAGTACATTTCAGTTAGCAAAACTGTGATTAGTCAGAAAAAACCCATGTTACTGTTCGGGTTTGGCAGCTCAAACAAAGCTTGTTGAAAGGCTGCAGCGCAGCCAATCAAGAAGCTTTTCCTGTGTGGGCACTTCCGGCCTCATTCCAGCCATGTCAAGTATTGAGGTCTGGGAAATGCGGTGGTCAATCCAGCACCTCTACTTCATTGCCATTGAACTATTTTTCCCCAATCTCGACGTACACTTCGGGTTGTTGTCCTGCTGGAACACTGTTGTCCTTTTCATACTCATAGTACTCAAGTATACAAAGTAAATTGTCTTGGATGATACTCACATGTCACTCAGCATTGAAACCACCATATGTCTTGGTCAAGTTTTCAACGAGTTTTGCTGTGAAACAACCCCATATCGTCAGACTTCCGCCACCAAAATTGCCAGTTCCTTCAATTTATCGATCTGTTAGTCCTTTTTTTCCATTTTCTTTCAGACACGTTTGCACCCATAGGAGCCTAGTCTATTGACTTTCATCTCATCGCTACGAATCACCTGTTTCCCATTTTCTTCTGTCCACTTTTCATACATTTTTGCAAACTCAAGTCTACGCTTCTTATGACGATATTGAAGTCGAGGCTTCTTCACCTCTTTCCTGGCCACCATTCCAGACTTATGTAACGTGCATCTCGTAGTGCTTGCATGGACGTCTGTAATCTCACTGTAACGAAGCATAAGAGCCACCTCCACTGCAGTGTTTGTCACGCCAGAACTGATAGCCCTTATGATGATATTTTGCATAGATGTCCACCTCTTGACTTCATTTCATATTCTTCCAACTGTCAAGCACTCACATGATGCAGTTTGTCAATTTTCTTGGCCAAGAGACCGCTATCGATTAGCTGCATGAGGCTGTTTCTCTTTCCTTGGGACATCTTCATGGCTGCTCCACAATTCGAACCAGTGACCTTTCAATTGCGAATCAACTAATAATACACTGAGCAATTAGGGAATGTGAGAACAGGTTGTAATTTGTAGTATACAGGAAGAAAAAGTTTTTCCCGCCACTAAAAGCAAAATGGTAATAATGCAGTGACATAACAACGAATCTGCATGACTAATCGTATGCTAAATATTTGCAAGTCAAATTTATGTATGAGATAGCCAAAGATGATATCTATAAAATGATTATAGTCTCATGTTAAAAGCTGTAGTCTATGGTGAGAACCTGAAAGTCAAAAGTTCAAAACATTGTTACCCTTTTAATTGTCAGTGTAAGTATTCAGCATTAGAGATGGGCAAAACTCAACTATAAAGTTTGGGGTTCGTACCGGACACCTAGCGGCCTTGCTCATACTCGAACTTGGACTTCTCCCGGAAGTCCGTGTTACTGTTCGAGTTTGGCAGCTCAAAAAACTTGTTGCAAGGCTGCATGGCAGCCTATCAAGAAGCCTTTCCTGTGTGGGCACTTCCAGCCTCATTCCAGCCATGTCAAGTATTGGCATGGCTGTAATTGGTTGGTGAACCGTGTAAAAAATAATAAAAAAAAGACGTGGGGTTCCCTCTTATTTGTAACAAGCACAGCTAAAACAGACAGCTGCTGGCTGCAGCCCTCAGCTATCTGGTTTATCTTGGCTTGTTATCAAAAACAGAGTTGCCCCATGTGTTTTTTTTTTATTATTTAAATAGCTAATTGAAAAAATGTGGCCCCCCCCCCTACATTTTTGATTACCTGCCAAGCTAAAGCAGACAGCTGAGGACTGGTATTCTCATGTTGGGAAGGCCCATGAATATTTGGCCCTCTTCAGCCAATTCTGGCGCTTTGTTCGGCTCTTCCTGCTTGCCCTGGTGTTTTGGAAAGCAGGGTGTTAGGTGTCGAGTTCCCGCCTCTGCACAGGGGGGATCTCAAACCATCTCCGCTGCGGTCTCCCATTCTTCTCCAGCCGCAGTGGAGTCTGCTCAGCGGAGATGTCGGTCCCAGCGTCTAGCTCAGGCGGATACTGGACGACTGGTTACTACTGCCCGTCCAGGCTCTGTCCTTGTAGCCAGCAATGTTCAGCAGTGAGCAGATCTTTCTGGGACTAACTCCTGCTTTTCCCCTTCTGAGCGTGCCCAAAGGAAGACCTCTCAGTGGGGGTCTGGGGTCACATGCTCAGGTACTGCAGTAGCTCCTATTGGTCCTCTAGGAAGGTCCTGAAGTTGCTCAGTTACTGTAGCATTCTCATTGGTCCTTTAGGAAGGTCCTTAACTTGCTGCAGCTATAAAAGGTTCGCATGGCCGCACGGCCATGTGCTAGTGTATACTTGAAATCGTGTGTGTTGATGTGTGAAAGTCGCTCATTAATCATTCCCTGCCTTGTGTATGACTGCTCGCGCAAGGTGGATGTTTGCTATCTAGCGCCCGACAGAGCCATCAGTACTAAACACACGATACAGCGTCAATTGCTGTGACCGCCAGTGCGGCGTTATTAGAGCGCTTTCCTATCCCAAGTCTGGGTGGTTAGTGGCGTCCGCCAAAGCGGCACAGCACGTACTCTTGTGCATTTAAATTATATTTTCAGTTACTCTGACACCCCAGTTGCGGTGTGGAGCGCAAGTGGTCTGAATGTACTCTAATCCTGTGTCTTGGGATGGAGTCCTGAGACTCCTTGCTTGCGCTCTTGGTGCGGTACCGCGGCCCTGTGACGCAACAGGGTTTGCTTCCTTCACACAGGGTGAAGTTAAGCCGTGTGTGTATCCACATTGTACCGCCATATAGTCCGTTATTACTCAGCAGCAGGTTCCATCTCTGCACGGTGGACCCCGGGCTGCGAACGCACCTTATACCATCTCTCTTATAATTTGGTGCTTTCCGCTAGCCCTAACATTACACTAGCGCCAGGGTCTGGCTAGTAATGACGGACAAACAGCAATCCTTGCTGTACATCCAGCAGCTGGAGGGTAGGTTGGCGGCTCTCGAGCGCACAACCTCATCTGTGGATGTAACCGCAGTTGCTGTTCAGGCTGCTAGCGTGGCTGCAGCAACCTTGTCCACTGCCACCGCTGTTCCGACTCTATCTCGCCTCCCGCTGCCAGAAAAATTTTCTGGTGATAGTAAGTCTTGTAGGGGTTTTGTGAGTCGGTGCTCTATACATCTCGAGCTTCTGGCCACTCGTTTCCCCACAGAGCAGGCTAAGGTGGGATTTATTGTGTCTCTCCTGTCGGACAGGGCGTTGGAGTGGGCTACGCTTCTGTGGGAGCGTGGCGATCATGTGGTGCAGAGTGCTTCGTTGTTCCTGAGCACTCTGAAACAGGTCTTTTTAGGACCTCGTGACACCCATGATACGGCGCTCCAACTGTTGGCATTGACTCAGGGCTCGTCCTTGGTCAGCCATTTTGCCGTCCACTTTCGCACCCTAGCATCTGAGCTGGAGTGGTCGGATAAAGCCCTTATTCCGATATTTTGGAGGGGGCTGGCTGACCACGTGAAGGACGCTCTGGCCACTAGGGAGATTCCCGCCACACTGGAGGAGTTAATAGCTGTGTCCACTCGTATTGACCTCCGTTTTCACGAGCGGAAGTTAGAGCGAGCCCAGTGTAGGCAGAGGTTTCGGCTGGCTCCCACCTTCACCAAACCTTTGGAATCTCCAGTCCAGGGCCCTGAGTCACATGAGGCCATGGAAGTGTCACGAGCGGGATCTAAGTCCCGGACCGCTCGTGCACTCCAGGTTTGTCATGTTTGCCAGCAGTCAGGACATCTTGCCACCAGATGTCCCCAGCGGTCGAGGAAACGTCAGCGTCTAGTGGTAGTAGGTGGAGGTACACTAGACACGGTGAAGTTTGCCTCCAAATTGTCCTTTAAGGGGACAATTACTATTGGCTCATTTACCCACTCAGTGGAGGTCTGCGTGGATTCTGGGGCTGAGGGCAATTTTATGTCTTCTGCCTTCGCCCAACGTCACGCAATTCCCCTGGTAATGTTAACTCAACCAGTAACCGTACGAGTGGTAAATGGGTCGACACTGCCCTCACAGATAACACACCAGACCATCAATTTTTCTCTGTCCATATCGCCATCTCATCAGGAAACCATATCTCTGCTCGTCATTCCTGAGGGAATTGATGAGGTCCTGTTAGGTATACCTTGGCTACGGGACCACTCTCCTCATATTGAGTGGTCCACAGGCAGAATTTTGGGATGGGGTGAAGCTTGTGGGGGTAGATGTCAGAGGGAATGTGTTCAGATTGCTACTACTGAGGTACCCACACATCTATCCTCTCTCCCCAAGCAATATTGGCCCTATGCGGACATGTTCTCCAAAAGGGCTGCGGAGACCCTTCCGCGTCACCGCCCCTATGACTGTCCTATTGATCTCTTGCCTGGTGCTGAGCCTCCCCGGGGTCGAGTCTATCCGTTATCTCTCCCGGAGATGGAGGCAATGTCACAGTACATCCAGGAAAATCTTTCAAGAGGATTCATTAGGAAGTTAGTGTCACCTGCAGGGGCTGGGTTCTTCTTTGTGCAGAAGAACGGGGAACTACGTCCATGCTTAGATTACAGGGGTCTTAACGCCATCACCGTTAAGAACAAGTATCCCCTGCCCCTGATATCTGAGCTCTTTGATAGGCTTCGGGGAGCAAGGATATTTACTAAACTAGATCTGCGGGGTGCTTACAACCAGATTCGCATCCGTGAGGGGGACGAATGGAAGACGGCTTTTAACACCAGGGATGGGCACTATGAATATCTGGTGATGCCCTTTGGGCTCTGTAATGCCCCAGCCGTTTTCCAAGACTTTGTGAATGACATCTTCCGGGATTTGCTCTCCACCTCGGTCGTAGTCTATCTGGATGATATTCTCATCTATTCTCCAGATATTGACTCCCACCGGAGAGATGTTTGCAGAGTCTTCGATCTCCCACGGGCAAATTCCCTCTACGCAAAGTTGGAGAAATGTGTGTTTGAGCAGGAGTCCTTACCTTTCCTGGGCTATATCATCTCCGCCCAGGGATTGGCTATGGATCCTGCCAAACTACAGGCTGTGATGGACTGGCAGGAACCCCATTCTCTTAAAGCGGTGCAGCGCTTTATGGGGTTCATTAATTACTATCGCCAGTTCATTCCACACTTCTCAACTTTGGTAGCTCCCTTGGTTGCCCTCACCAAGAAGGGAGCAAATCCCAAATTGTGGTCTGAGGAGGTCTCTAAGGCCTTTCACTCCATTAAGTCACACTTCGCTAGCGCTCCCATCCTATCGCCTGGCGAGAGGAATTATTCCATCGGGGACAGGGAGTTGCTAGCCATGAAGTTGGCCTTCTCAGAGTGGAGACATCTCTTGGAGGGGGCTCGTTTTCCCTTCCAAGTCTTCACAGACCACAAGAATTTGGTGTACTTGCAAACAGCCCAGCGGTTAAATTCTCGCCAGGCCAGATGGTCCTTGTTCTTCTCCCGGTTCCATTTCACCCTCCATTTTCTTTCCGGGGAGAAGAACATTCGCGCCGACGCTCTCGTTCCGTTGTATCATCTGAGGCGGAAGAAGAGGAGCCTCGGCTTATTGTCCCCACCGAGAGCCTGAGAACTGTGGCCCCGGTTTCTCTAGAGTCTGTGCCTCCGGGCAAGACTTTTGTACCATCCAGTCTGTGTCTGGAGGTTCTCTCTTGGGCTCACTCGTCCAGGGTGGGTGGACATTTTGGGTCCAAAGGGACATCTGAACTACTGACGAGGACATACTGGTGGCCGCATATGGCTCGTGACGTCGCAGACTATGTTTGGGCGTGTGTCTCCTGCGCCAAGAACAAGTCTCCTCGGCAACGGCCAGCTGGGTTGCTTTGCCCCCTGCCGGTGGTGGACAGGCCCTGGGAGATGGTCGGGATGGATTTTGTGGTGGGCTTACCCAAGTCTTGTAGCTGCACCATCATCTGGGTGATCACCGACCATTTTTCCAAAATAGTGCACTTGGTGCCTCTTCCACGGCTACCTTCTGCACGGGCTCTGGCAGCGTTGTTCATCAAACATATCTTTCGCATACACGGTATGCCGGACAAAATTGTCAGTGACCGGGGTCCCCAGTTTGCGTCTCGATTCTGGAGAGAGCTTTGTCGTCTACTCAGTATTGAGTTGATTCTCTCCTCGGCATATCATCCCGAGATGAATGGGTTGGTAGAGAGGGCCAACCAGACTCTGGTCACATATCTACGTCATTTTGTTTCTGCCTGGCAGGATGACTGGGCATCCTTGCTACCATGGGCAGAGTTTGCGCTTAACGCCGTAGCCGACTCCACCGGTCAGACTCCATTCCTCCTTAATTACGGCCAGCATCCATGTGTCCCTGTGCCCATGCCCGTGTTTTCTGCCGACTCCAGGGTGGCAGACTGGGCTGTAGAGGCACGGGATATTTGGGACCGCACTCAGGATGCCATTCGGGCCTCCAAGGAGAGAATGAGGTCCTCCACCGATGCACATCGGCGCCCCGCTCCGACCTTTGCTCCTGGCGACTTAGTGTGGCTCTCCGCCTGTAACATCAGGCTGCTTGTTGAGTCCACTAAGTTTGCACCTCGCTACTTGGGTCCCTTCAAGGTTCTCAAACAGGTTAGCCCTGTGGTCTACCATCTGGCCCTTCCTCCATGCCTAGGTATTACTGACACCTTTCATGTGTCCCTCTTGAAGCCCGTATACATGTCCCGGTTTTCTGAGTCATCTGCCGGGACATCGGGTTCGTCTACGGACGTTTACGAGGTGAACGCTATTTTGGGGTGCAAGGTGGTACATGGCAAGAAATTTTATTTGGTGGACTGGAAGGGTTATGGCCCAGAGGACAGGTCTTGGGAGCCTGCTGAGCACATTCGAGCTCTACAGCTCATTGCGGCCTTCGAGTGTAGCGAGGTCCAAGGAGGGGGGTAATGTTAGGTGTCGAGTTCCCGCCTCTGCACAGGGGGAATCTCGAACCATCTCCGCTGTGGTTTCCCATTCTTCTCCAGCCACAGTGGAGTCTGCTCAGCGGAGACGTCGGTCCCAGCATCTAGCTCAGGCTGATACTGGACGACTGGTTACTACTGCCCTTCCAGGCTCTGTCCTTGTAGCCAGCAATGTTCAGCAGCGAGCAGGTCTTTCTGGGACTAAGTCCTGCTTTTCCCCTTCTGAGCATGCCCAAAGGAAGACCTCTCAGTGGAGGTCTGGGGTCACATGCTCAGGTACTGCAGTAGCTCCTATTGGTCCTCTAGGAAGGTCCTGAAGTTGCTCAGTTACTGTAGCAGTTCTCATTGGTCCTCTAGGAAGGTCCTTAACTTGCTGCAGCTATAAAAGGTTCGCATGGCCATGCGCTAGTGTATACTTGAAATCGTGTGTGTGTTGATGTGTGAAAGTCGCTCATTAATTATCCCCTCCCTTGTGTATGACTGCTCGCGTAAGGTGGATGACAGAGCCATCAGTTCTAAACACACGATACAGCGTCAATGGCTGTGGCAGCCAGTGCGGCGCCGTGCGCTATTAGAGCGCTTTCCTATCTCAAGTCTGGGTGGTTAGTGGCGTCCGCCAAAGCGCCACAGCACGCACTCTTGTGCATTTAAATTATATTTTCAGTTACTCTGACACCTCATTTGCAGTGTGGAGCGCAAGTGGTCTGAACGTACTCTAATCCTGTGTCTTGGGATAGAGTCCTGAGACTCCTTGCTTGCGCTCTTGGTGCGGTACCGCGACCCTGTGACGCAACAGGGTTTGCTTCCTTCACACAGGGTGAAGTTAACCCGTGTGTGTATCCACATTGTACCACCATATAGTCCGTCATTACTCAGCAGCAGGTTCCATCTCTGCACGGTGGACCCCAGGCTGCGAACGCACCTTATACCATCTCTCTTATAATTTGGTGCGTTCCGCTAGCCCTAACACAGGGTAATATTTTGGGGTTGACATCAGCTTTGTAATGTCAGCTGACATAAAGCCCTGGGGTTAGTAATGGAGAGGCGTCTATAAGACATTCCCATTACTAATCCATAGTCAAAAGTAAGAAAGACACACACAAAGAAAAGTCCTTTAACCCCTTAATGACCAAGCCAAACTTAAATCTGACCAGTGTCACTCTGTGGTAATAACTCTGGAACGATTCAACATATCTTATTGATTTTGAGATTGTTTTTTCGTGACACATTGTACTTTATGATGATGGTAAATTTAGGTCTATTTGTTTTTTATTTGTTTATAAAAAATATCAGAAATTTTACAAAAATTAAAAGAAATAACAATTTTCATACTTTAAATGATTAATCCTTTAATCCATATAGTCAAACAACACAAAAACATTAATAAATAACATTTCACATATGTCTGCTTTACATCAGTAGAATTTGTAATATGTTCTTTTATTTTGTTAGCATTTTAGAAGGTTTAACAATGTAGCAGAAATTTTTCATTTTTTGAAGGAAATTTAGAAAACTAATTTTTTTGGGACCTGTTTAGTTTTGAAGTGACTTTGGGAGTCCAATATTTTGGAAACCCACAAAAGTTTTACCATTTTTAAAACAGCACCCCTCAAAGTAATTAAAATTGCTTCCAAGTAGTTCAGGAATTAATGCAAAGGACAGGAATGAGGAAACTTATTTTTACCATTTAAATGCTGATAACTTCTGAACAGGTCGCTATAGCAGGCAGACTCTACGGCCATTATTTGACCAGGGATTGACATGGCAAAAATCAGCAGCACCACGATCAAGATCTCAGGGTGCCGATGGGGTTAAAGAGGGAGTCTCCACACTCTGTTAACCATCTAGATGGTGAAGTCATTATTGACAGCAGCATTTAAGGGGTTAATTAGCTATAGTCGGTACCAACAATGATCGACTGCTGCTGGATTGTCACCCGTCGTGGTGACAGGTCATTAAAAAGATGTATTGATAGTCACTAAGGGGTTAATTGAACAAAATACCCCCCCAACAAATCCCTCTTTTACCCATTTGTTAAGATAAAATAAAAAATCTAAATAAAGCTCATCTGTTTGCCGTTAATCCATAATAATGACGTCCCATGATGATTCATGCTGACATATGGTGACATGAGGAACATCACTGCTCAGCTCGACTTCCGAGGTTAGTGTGAGAACCGCCAGCTTTAGTGACGAGTGGTGACGTACTGTATTTTTTGGACTATAAGATGCACCTAGGTTTTAGAGAAGGAATGTAGAAAAAAATGTAAGCAAAAAAATATGATCATGACACACTGTTATGGGGAGGGGATCTGCTGCTGACACTGTTATAGGGATAATGTCCTCCAATTCTGTACTAATATCCCCCTTTCTGGTATATATATGACCCCCAATCCATGTATATATAGCCCCCAATCCAGGTATACATGGCCCTTCATCCTGGTATACATGGCACCCCTTCCTGGTATATATGGCACCCCATCCTGGGATACTTGGCTCTCATCCCCATTCTGGTATACATGCCCTCCATCCAGGTATGTATAGCCACCCTTCCTGGTATACATGGCCCCCATCCTCATCTTGGTATATATGGCCCCTATCCCTATCCTGGTATTAATGCACAATTCTTTTAGTGTGTGACTGCTGCCAATCATACAAATCCGCTAAAAAAACAGATATAAAAGTAAATCAAATCCCCTTTCATCACCCCCTTAGTTAGGGAAAAATAATACAATTTTTAAAAATGTATTTATTTCCATTTCCCCATTAGGGTTAGGGTTGGGGCTAAAGTTAGGGTTATGGTTGGGGTTAGGGTTGGGGCTAAAGTTAGGGTTGAGGCTAAAGTTAGGGTTAGGGTTGGGGCTAAAGTTAGGGTTTGGATTACATTTACGGTTGGGATTAGGGTTAGGGGTGTTTTTGGGTTAGGGTTTCAGTTAGAATTGGGGGGTTTCCACTGTTTAGGCACATCAGGGGCTCTCCAAACGCGGCATGGCGTCCGATCTCAATTCCAGCCAATTCTGCGTTGAAAAAGTAAAATAGTGCTCCTTCCCTTCTGATCTCTCCCATGCGCCCAAACAGGGGTTTACCCCAACATATGGGGTATCAGCGTACTCAGGACAAATTGGACAACAACTTTTGGGGTCCAATTTCTCCTGTTACCCTTGGGAAAATACAAAACCGGGGGTTAAAAATGATTTTTTATTTTCAAGGCTCTGTGCTATAAACTGTAGTGAAACACTTGGGGGTTCAAAGTTCTCACACCACATCTAGATAAGTTCCTTGGGGGGGTCTAGTTTCCAATATGGGGTCACTTGTGGGGGGTTTGTACTGTTTGGGTACATCAGGGGCTCTGCAAATGCAACGTGATGCCTGCAGACCAATCCATCTAAGTCTGCATTCCAAACGTGCTCCTTCCCTTCCGAGCTCTGCCATGTGCCCAAACAGTGGTTTACCCCCACATATGGGGTATCAGCGTACTCAGGACAAATTGCACAACAACTTTTAGGGTCCAGTTTCTTCTGTTACCCTTGGGACAATAAAAAATTGGGGGCGAAAAGATCATTTTTGTGAAAAAATATTTTTTATTTTTACGGTTCTGCATTATAAACTTCTGTGAAGCACTTGGTGGGTCAAAGTGCTCACCACACATCTAGATAAGTTCCTTAGGGGGTCTACTTTCCAAAATGGTGTCACTTGTGGGGGGTTTCAATATTTAGGCACATCAGGGGCTCTCCAAACGTGACATGGTGTCCCATCTGAATTCCAGTCAATTTTGCATTGAAAAGTCAAACGGCGCTCCTTCCCTTCTGAGCTCTGCCATGCACCCAAACAGTGGTTTACCCCCACATATGGGGTATCAGTGTACTCAGGACAAATTGGATAACCACTTTTGAGGTCTAATTTCTCCTGTTACCCTTGGTAAAATAAAACAAATTGGAGCTGAAGTAAATTTTTTGTGAAAAAAAGTTAAATGTTCATTATTTTTTTTAAACATTTAAAAAATTCCTGTGAAACACCTGAAGGGTTAATAAACTTCTTGAATGTGGTTTTGAGGACCTTGAGATGTACAGTTTTTAGAATGGTGTCACACTTGGGTATTTTCTATCATATAGACCCCTCAAAGTGACTTCAAATGTGATGTGGTCCCTAAAAAAAAATGGTGTTGTAAAAATGAGAAATTGCTGGTCAACTTTTAACCCTTATAACTGCCTAACAAAAAAAAAAATTGGTTCCAAAATTGTGCTGATGTAAAGTAGACATGTGGGAAATGTTACTTATTACCGTATATACTCGAGTATAAGCCGAGATTTTCAGCCCAAATTTTTGGGCTGAAAGTGCCCCTCTCGGCTTATACTCGAGTCATGATTGGTGGTGGGGTCGGCGGGTGAGGACTGTCATATACTCACCTAGTTCCGGCGTTCCTGTCGCTCCCCCTGCCCGTCCCACGGTCTCCGGGTGCCACAGCTCTTCCCCTGAGCGGTCACGTGGGACCGCTCATTAGAGAAATGAATATGGACTCCACTCCCATAGGGGCGGAGCTGCCTATTCATTCCTCTAATGACAGTGCCGGTGACCGCTGATAGAGGAAGAGGCTGCGGCACCGAAGACCAGCTGTCTGGGGGAAGGAGCGGGACGCCGGGAGCAGGTAAGTATGTCATATTTACCTTCCCTCGTTCCACACGCCGGGCGCCGCGCCATCTTCCCGGCATCTCTCCGCACTGACTGTGCAGGTCAGAGGGTGCGATGACGCATATAGTGTGCGCACCGCCCTCTGCCTGATCAGTCAGTGCGGAAAGACGCCGGGACGGGACGCTGAGGAGCTGCAAGCAAGAGAGGTGAGTATGTGTTTTTTTTTTAATTGCAGCAGCAGCAATGGCACAGATTTATGTGGAGTATCTATGGGGCAACGGTGCAGAGCACTATATGGCACAGCTATGGGGCAATGGTGCAGAGCATTATATATATGGGGCAACGGTGCAGAGCACTATATATATGGCACAGCTATGGGGCAATGGTGCAGAGCATTATATATATGGCACAGTTATGGGGCAACGGTGCAGAGCACTATATGGCACAGCTATGGGGCAACGGTGCAGAGCACTATATATATGGCACAGCTATGGGGCAACGGTGCAGAGCACTATATGGCACAGCTATGGGGCAGCGGTGCAGAGCATTATATGGCACAGCTATGGGGCAATGGTGCAGAGCATTATATATATGGCACAGCTATGGGGCAACGGTGCAGAGCACTATATATATGCCACAGCTATGGGGCAATGGTGCAGAGCATTAAATATATGGCACAGCTATGGGGCAACGGTGCAGAGCACTATATGGCACAGCTATGGGGCAATGGTGCAGAGCATTATATATATGGCACAGCTATGGGGCAACGGTGCAGAGCACTATATATATGGCACAGCTATGGGGCAACGGTGCAGAGCATTATATATATGGCACAGCTATGGGGCAACGGTACTCGAGTCAATAAGTTTTCCCAGTTTTTTGTGGCAAAATTAGGGGGGTCGGCTTATACTCGGGTCGGCTTATACTCGAGTATATACGGTAAGTATTTTGTGTGACATATGTCTGTGATTTAAGGGCATAAAAATTAAAAGTTGGAAAATTTCGAAATTTTCAAAATTTTCGCCAAACTTCTGTTTTTTTCACAAATAAACGCAGGTAATATCAGAGAAGTTTTACCACTATCACGAAGTACAATATGTCACGAGAAAACAGTCTCAGAATCATCAGGATCCGTTGAAGCATTCCAGAGTTATAACCTCATAAAGGGACAGTGGTCAGAATTGTAAAAATTGGCCCGGTCATTAACGTGCAAACCACCCTTGGGGGTTAAGGGGTTAAATACCGTTCTGCGTGTGGTACAATTGCTAAGGCATCTTTATTTTCCAGGTCAGTTTGATTACAGCAATACTCCACTTATATCTTTTTTATGTTTTGGTTCTTGTACACATTAAAAACTATTTTATAGAAAAAATTATTATTTGCATCGCTTTATTCTGAGAGGTATAACTTTTTTATTTTTCCACTAACGGAGCTTTGTTGCAGCTTGTTATTTGCAGGATAAGATGGCGTTTTCAGCAGTACCATTTTTATTTAGACTCGTCTTTTTGAACTCATTTTATTGCACTTTTTGTTCGACAGTGTGATGATAAAACATTTTTTTTTATACGGCGTTAACCCCAACTAGTGGGACAGTTTTATAGATTGGGTGGTTCCGGACTTGGCAATTTCAAATATATATACTTTTTTTTTTTTTTTTTTTTTTTTTTAAACTTACAAAAATGTATGTACATTTTTTTTAAAACATTTTTTACATAAATAAATGTATTGGAATAATATTTTTTTATTTTTTTCTGTTCTTTATTTGAGGATTTTTTTAAATATTTTTACACTTTTTAATAAAAACTTTTTTTTACATTGTCTCACTATGGGACATCATCTTTATACTGACAGTTCTGCAATGCAGGGCATCAGAGCAGCATCTGACAGGCATGGGATGAGGCGTGTCAGCTTCTGCTCTTGGCAGGTGCTCACAAGCCACCTTCCCTGAAGGACCCCACGGTCCGATGGCATCGCATTGTGCTGATGGGAGCAGATAGAGAGCTTACTCCCTGTTCGATTCTTCTCGATGTTGCTGCCACTATTGACAGCGGCATCAGAGGGGTAAAGCATCAGCAATCGGTGTTAGCGCTGATTGTGGGCATTGCTGCAGGGTGTCAGTTCTCACATAGATCGCGCCGCCGTACATATACTGTGGTTTGCGAGAGCGCAGCGGTGCATAATGGTAAGGGGTTAACATATTATTATTAAATTTATTTTTTGCTTATCATTGAGAATATGAAACCCATATAATAATTTACTGCTTTTTAAAGTTTATAAAAGGTAGTAAATCATACTGCTTCTTTATTCAGCCCTTCCCCAAAACAGTATCATGCCCCCACAGTCCCCAACACATTACGATGGTTGCACAGCTCCTGACACAATATGCTGGACTTCATGCCCCCACAAAATGATGCTTTCACAGTCCCACCTAAAACAATATGATAGCCCCCAGAGCCTCTAATACAATATGATCCCAAACAGCCCCCCAAAAGGTATACAATATAATTGCTCCCACATAGTATGATCCCTCCACCATAGTATGATCCCCCACAGCCGCCAAATACAGTATAATGGCTCCCACTGCTCCCCAACACAGTACAGTGACTCCTGCAGCTCCCCAAAAAATATGATTCCACACACAGAATCAGGACCACCATGCAGTATGATCCCTTACAGCTCCCTCTATACAAAATGATTACCCCTACAGTATGCTCCCCCTTAGTCCCTCAAACATTGTGATAGCCCCCTATACAAAGTTTAATGGTACCTATGGTCCCTCACATAGTCCCCAAACGTTGAACGATAACACAAAAAATATGATCCCCAACACATTATGATCACCCTTCCAAGCAGCAGAAACCCCCCAAGTTTGGAAACTACTGCTCTCAAGGCAAGGATTTTAGCCAGGGGTATAGTGACCATTTTGAACCTACAGGTACAACACAGAATTTGAGAGCTTTATGTCGTCATACTGAACATTTACATTTTTGTCCCAAATGTTGCTTTGGCACCAAATTTTTTACTTTTCCAAGAGGTTAAACAAAAAATGGACCCCACAGTTTGTTTCCCACATGTAGTTAAAAATTTCTGTTTGGACACGCAGCAGGGTTCGGAAGGAAGGAGAGAATGGATATTTGGTATCTAGAATGTAAATTTGGCTGGAATAGATTGCAGACACCATGTCTCATTTGTAGAGCCCCTGAGGTACCAAAACAGCAGAAACCCCCACAAGTGACCTCGTTTTGGAAACTAGACTCATCAAGAAATTCATTATATCAGTGGTCATAACCAAGGATATCTAATGACCACTGATATAGTGACAGCTAGATGCTAGTGGTCGTAACCATGGATACCTAAGGTCCTGCAATGCATGGACATGAGGAAAGAGACATAGGAATCAGAAAAACTATACTACATTTCTAATTGGAGGTATTTGCTAATATTCTTATTATTAAACCTACTATATATTGGGATAGGCTCAAGGAGGTGAGAATACCCCTTTAAGTACACCTTCCCATCTGCTTGCGTTTGATTTATATCCACCCTTCTCTGGCTTTATCAATTCAGAGCTGTCAATCAAAAAAGGGAGGTGGAAAACAATCAGATGGGAAGGTGTAGTTAAATGATTGATCCCCCCATGATGCACTGATCACCTGTACTTAGTTTGAACAGTCATTCTTTGTTGATATAGTCCCATTCATAGACTTCCACTGGTGATAACCTATTAATCAGTAAGAGTCTGATCCTTGTAACCTATACCAATCTGCAGAGCGGGAAACTTATCTCTGTTAGAATGGAGTACATGACTATGACTAAGGGCGCCGTGGTGCGCCAGAAACAAGTCAGGCAGAGAGTCTCCTTCTGTTTTAAAATAGTTTTTTAAAATGTTCAAATAAAATTGAAATTTTACTAAAACTGGATGGACGTGCTGGAAACTCCCTTCCTTCTTCCCTACATTGAACATGCTCTGCCGCTGGTTCATACATTCCCTATGGGGCTGCTGTGTTGTGCTTAACTTTTTTCAGCAGCTCCATAAAGAATGAAGGATAAGGCAGTTGGGCATCCAACCTACCACTCCACATTGTAATGGGGACTAAAGTTCCCCGTTAGGTATAAAAAAAAATTCTCTGCTCTGCTTACTGATGTAGGTACCCGCAGTGGGACACCCACTGGTCAGATAGGTATTACTTATCCTATGGAAGGTGAGAAGTCATTTTCTCTGGTGACAGGTACTTTTAAAATAGTATCTGTACTTTGAAGTATCTTTTCAGAATAAACTGTGTATATGAACAATACCACTACAGTATAACTGGCCATTATATGACTTATGTCCTGCTTTCTTGCCAGTTTTCCCACCTGCATGGTCTATCTCGATTCCTGCTCTTTGTTCACTTTTTAGCACACAAAGACAACTTGCAGCAGCATGTAGGAAATTATAAAGTAAGACTGTGAATCAGCCTTGGGATGAGGTAAATGACTTGTTTGAAAGCTCACCACGTTCTTTCTATTTCTCCATATACCTAGTTCCTCTCTCTGCTCCTCACTCCTCTGAAAAGGGTGAGAGAAGATGATTTAAATTTTAAAGTTATATTTCAAAGTTTCCAATATTCACTTGTAATATTGATTTATGCAAAATGTGTGGAAAGGACGGTTATTATTATTATTATTATACATTTTTATAGCGCCATTTATTCCATGGCGCTTTACATGTGAACAGGGCAAATATAGACAAGTACAATAAACATGAGTAAAACAAGGCACACAAAAGTACAGGAGGAGAGAGGACCCTGCCCGCGAGGGCTCACAGTCTACAGGGGATGGGTAAGGATACACTAGTTGAAGGTAGAGTAGGTCATGCAGCGGTTCAGCAAACAGAGGATCACTGCAGGTTGTATGCTTGACAGAAGAGGTGGGTCTTCAGGTTCCTTTTGTAGGTTTCCGTGGTAGGCGAGAGCCTGATGTGTTGGGGTAGAGAGTTCCAGAGTATAGGGGAAGCACGGGAGAAGTCTTGTATGCGGTTGTAGGAGGAAGAGATAAGATGGGAGTAGAGAAGGAGATCATGAGAGGATCGAAGGTTGCGTGTAGGTAGGTACCGGGAGACCATGTCACAGATGTATGGAGGAGACAGGTTGTGATTGGCTTGGTATGTCATTGTTAGTGTTTTGAACTGTAGGCTCTGGGCAATAGGAAGCCAATGAAGGGCCTGGCAGAGAGGAGAGGCTGGGGAATAACGGGGAGACAGGTGGATTAGTCGGGCAGCAGAGTTTAGGATGGATTGGAATGGTGCCAGAGTGCTAGAGGGGAGGCCAGAGAGTAGGAGGTTGCAGTAATCAAGGTGGGAGATGATAAGGGCATGCACTAGGGTTTTTGTAGTTTCATGGTCAAGGAATGCACGGATACGGGAAATGTTTTTGAGTTGGAGGAGGCAAGGGCTTGGATATGTGGCTTGAAAGAGGGCAGGGTCAAGGATCACCCCGAGGCACCGAGCATGCGGGACTGGGGAAAGAGAGCAGCCATTGACATTGATGGATAGGTCGGGTGGAGGGGCAGAGTGAGGTGGGGGAAAGATGATGAATTCTGTTTTCTCCATGTTCAGTTCCATATAAAGTGTATATGGCTGATATAGACCTAACAATTAGGACATCTACATTGATCTTCAAACCAAAGAAGCCCTGATGATTTGAGATAAGCTGGACCAGTCTCCAGGATCCCAGAGAATCTCACCTATACTGAAGCAACTTTGGTAGGCTAACACTGATCCTATTATGTGATTCTTTCCATAACTTTTTAATGCTCAGCAATGTATTGCACTATGTATATGCATGAAATTACACAGCAAAAATTAACCGTTATTCATTTTCAAGGGTTGCACATTTCCATTTCATACATGTAATTCATGTTTCATCTTTGTGTATTTATACAAAAGATTATCTTGTTGTAAATGGCAGAAAAGAGTTTGGTACTAAAGTGACCTCTTGTGGTAAGAACAAGAATCATATTTTCCACAATCCAGTATCAGGACAGGCACACTGCTTGGAGATCTTAACAATTTATAATAAAACTTGTCAATACAATCATGTGAGTGTAACTTGTATAAATCACTGTATAAAAAAGACAACATTTAACCCCTCAATGACCACCAATATGCCTATTTACTGACCTGCGATATTACAGAAAGGCATCCCCGATGGGTTCAAATGCAGCAGCTATCGGCTGTATAATATAGCTGACATACTGCTGCATCAGCCATGATCAATGTTGGCACCGACTTTGGCTGTTTGACCCACTAAATGCTGCTGTCAATAGTGACAGTGGCATCTAGATGGTTCACAGGGCATGAGGGCTTCCTCTTTCACCCCATCGGCAACCTGAGATTGCGATTGTGGGGTCCTGATGGTTGCCATAGCAATCTAAGACCAAATAATTGCCTTAGAGCAGGGATTGAGATCCTTTTTCTGCCAGGGGCCATTTGGATATCATCGTTTGGGGGTCGTACAAAATTATCAACTTGAAATTTATCCTGCTATATTTGCACAAAAAATTAACTCACGGCTGGAACTGGTTCTCTTTGGTGCAATGTATGATGTTAGGTGGTATTGATGATGTTGCTATTCGCAGCTGCTTTTCCAGGTTTGGGTTGGTCTGGACTCTTTGTCATGAATTTTGAAAAGAACTTGCAGCAGTAAGACAGATGTATATTACATTGCATGTCTCCTCCCGGTGGGAAATTCATCACTGCTCTCGTTACATTTTTAGAACTCAAGCAATAGGGTTCTACAGTATATACAAGTACTTCTCTCAAAAATAGAATATCATCAAAAAGTTAATTTATTTCAGTTCTTCAATACAAAAAGTGAAACTCATGTTTGATAGTCTTGACAAACAGAGTGATCTATTTCAAGTGTTTATTTCTGTTAATGTTGATGATTATGGCTTACAGTCAATGAAAACCCAAAAGTCATTATCTTAGTAAATTAGAATAATTGACAAAAAACACCTGCAAAGGCTTCCTAAGCGTTTAAAAAGGTCGCTTAGTCTGTTTCAGTAGACTCCACAATCATGGGGAAGACTGCTGACTTGACAGATGTTCAGAAGGCAGTCATTGGCACACTTCACAAGGAGGGTAAGCTGTTGTGAAATTGGATTTTGGGCTCCCCCGGTGGCCACTGGTGGAATTGAACTGGTGTGCATCATCCTCTCTGTTCACCTGTTTCCATCAGGATGTGGGAGTCGCTATTTAGCCTTGCTCCTCTGTCACTTCCATGCCGGTCAACATTGTAATCAGAAGCCTTTCTGTGCATGTTCCTGCTGCTAGACAACTCCCAGCTAAGTTGGACTTAGTCCTTGTTTGTTTTTGCATTTTGTTCCAGTTCACAGCTGTAGTTTCGTTTCTGTGTCTGGAAAGCTCTTGTGATCTGAAATTGCCACTCTGATGTTATGAGTTAATACTAGAGTCTTAAAGTAATTTCAGGATGGTATTTTGATAGGGTTTTCAGCTGACCATGAAAGTGCCCTTTCTGTCTTCCTGCTATCTAGTAAGCGGACCTCAATTTTGCTAAACCTATTTTCATACTACGTTTGTCATTTCGTCTAAAATCACCGCCAATATTTGTGGGGGCCTCTGTCTGCCTTTCGGGGAAATTTCTTTAGAGGTGAGCCAGGACTATATTTTCCTCTGCCGGGATTAGTTAGTCCTCCGGCCGGCGCTGGGCGTCTAGGGATAAAACGCAGGCTACGCTACCCGGCTACTGTTAGTTGTGCGGCAGGTTTAGTTCATGGTCAGTTTAGTTTCCATCCTTCCAAGAGCTAGTTCGTATGTTTGCTGGGCTATGTTCTCTTGCCATTGAGAACCATAACAGTTTGACCGGCCCAAAAGGGTTAAATTAATTGACAGAGAAAGGAGAGAAAAGAGAAGTCTGCTGAAGATTTTTTTTTTTTTTTTCTCAGTTCTGAGTGTGCTTGTAATTGAATCTCTTGCAAGTCTGCCTATATTGCAGCCTTTCTCTCTCTCTCTCCTTCTAATCCTGGAATGGCTCTGTGTTCACCTGTTTAAAATGGATATTCAGAGTTTAGCTGCAGGTTTGAATAATCTCACCACGAAAGTTCAAAACTTACAAGATTTTGTTGTTCATGTTCCTATATCTGAACCTAGAATTCCTTTGCCTGAATTTTTCTCGGGGAATAGATCTTGCTTTCAAAATTTCAAAAATAATTGCAAGTTGTTTTTGTCCCTGAAATCTCGCTCTGCTGGAGATCCTGCTCAGCAGGTCAGGATTGTGATTTCTTTGCTCCGGGGCGACCCTCAGGATTGGGCTTTTGCATTGGCTCCAGGGGATCCTGCGTTGCTCAATGTGGATGCGTTTTTTCTGGCCTTGGGGTTGCTTTATGAGGAACCTCAGTTAGAACTTCAGGCGGAAAAGGCCTTGATGTCCCTATCTCAGGGGCAAGACGAAGCTGAAATATACTGCCAGAAATTCCGTAAATGGGCTGTGCTTACTCAGTGGAATGAGTGCGCCCTGGCGGCGAATTTCAGAGAGGGTCTCTCTGATGCCATTAAGGATGTTATGGTGGGGTTCCCTGTGCCTGCGGGTCTGAATGAGTCCATGACAATGGCTATCCAGATCGATAGGCGTCTGCGGGAGCGCAAACCTGTGCACCATTTGGCGGGGTCTACTGAGAAGACGCCAGAGAATATGCAATGTGATAGAATTCTGTCCAGAAGTGAACGGCAGAATTTTAGACGAAAAAATGGGTTGTGCTTCTATTGCGGTGATTCAACTCATGTTATATCAGCATGCTCTAAGCGTACTAAGAAGCTTGATAAGTCTGTTTCAATTGGCACTTTACAGTCTAAGTTTAATCTATCTGTGACCCTGATTTGTTCTTTATCATCTATTACCGCGGATGCCTATGTCGACTCTGGCGCCGCTTTGAGTCTTATGGATTGGTCCTTTGCCAAACGCTGTGGGTATGATTTGGAGCCTCTTGAAACTCCTATACCCCTGAAGGGGATTGACTCCACCCCATTGGCTAGCAATAAACCACAATACTGGACACAAGTAACTATGCGGATTAATCCGGATCACCAGGAGATTATTCGCTTTCTTGTGCTGTATAACCTACATGATGTGTTGGTGCTTGGATTGCCATGGCTGCAATCTCATAACCCAGTCCTTGACTGGAAAGCTATGTCTGTGTTAAGCTGGGGATGTAAGGGGACGCATGGGGACGTACCTGTGGTTTCCATTTTATCATCTATTCCCTCTGAGATTCCTGAATTCTTGACTGAATATCGTGACGTTTTTGAAGAACCTAAGCTTGGTTCATTACCTCCGCACCGGGAGTGCGATTGTGTCATTGATTTGATTCCGGGTAGTAAATACCCTAAGGGTCGTTTATTTAATCTGTCTGTGCCTGAACATGCTGCTATGCGAGAATATATAAAGGAGTCCTTGGAAAAGGGACATATTCGTCCTTCGTCATCTCCCTTAGGAGCCGGTTTTTTCTTTGTGGCTAAGAAAGATGGCTCTTTGAGGCCGTGCATTGATTATCGGCTTTTGAATAAAATCACGGTTAAATATCAATATCCGTTGCCACTGCTGACTGATTTGTTTGCTCGCATAAAGGGGGCCAAGTGGTTCTCTAAGATAGATCTTCGTGGGGCGTATAATTTGGTGCGAATTAAGCAGGGGGATGAGTGGAAAACCGCATTTAATACGCCCGAGGGCCACTTTGAGTATTTGGTGATGCCTTTTGGTCTTTCAAATGCCCCTTCAGTCTTTCAGTCCTTTATGCATGACATTTTCCGTGATTATTTGGATAAATTTATGATTGTGTATCTGGATGATATTTTGATTTTTTCGGATGACTGGGACTCTCATGTCCAGCAGGTCAGGAGGGTTTTTCAGGTTTTGCGGTCTAATTCCTTGTGTGTGAAGGGTTCTAAGTGCGTTTTTGGGGTTCAAAAGATTTCCTTTTTGGGATATATTTTTTCCCCCTCTTCCATCGAGATGGATCCTGTCAAGGTTCAGGCTATTTGTGATTGGACGCAACCCTCTTCTCTTAAGAGTCTTCAGAAATTTTTGGGCTTTGCTAACTTTTATCGTCGATTTATTGCTAGTTTTTCTGATGTTGTTAAACCATTGACTGATTTGACTAAGAAGGGTGCTGATGTTGCTGATTGGTCCCCTGCTGCTGTGGAGGCCTTTCGGGAGCTTAAGCGCCGCTTTTCTTCCGCCCCTGTGTTGCGTCAGCCTGATGTTGCTCTTCCTTTTCAGGTTGAGGTCGACGCTTCTGAAATCGGAGCTGGGGCGGTTTTGTCGCAGAGAAGTTCCGATTGCTCCGTGATGAGACCTTGTGCTTTTTTCTCGCGTAAATTTTCGCCCGCCGAGCGGAATTATGATGTTGGGAATCGGGAGCTTTTGGCCATGAAGTGGGCTTTTGAGGAGTGGCGTCATTGGCTTGAGGGGGCTAGACATTAGGTGGTGGTATTGACTGACCACAAAAATCTAATTTATCTTGAGTCCGCCATACGCCTGAATCCTAGACAGGCGCGCTGGTCGTTGTTTTTCTCTCGGTTTAATTTTGTGGTGTCCTACCTGCCGGTTTCTAAGAATGTTAAGGCGGATGCCCTTTCTAGGAGTTTTGAGCCTGACTCCCCTGGTAATTCTGAACCTACAGGTATCCTTAAGGATGGAGTGATATTGTCTGCCGTTTCTCCAGACCTGCGGCGGGCCTTGCAGGAGTTTCAGGCGGATAGACCTGATCGTTGCCCACCTGGTAGACTGTTTGTTCCTGATGATTGGACCAGTAAAGTCATTTCTGAGGTTCATTCTTCTGCGTTGGCAGGTCATCCTGGAATCTTTGGTACCAGGGATTTGGTGGCAAGGTCCTTCTGGTGGCCTTCCCTGTCTCGAGATGTGCGAGGCTTCGTGCAGTCTTGTGACGTTTGTGCTCGGGCCAAGCCTTGTTGTTCTCGGGCTAGTGGATTGTTGTTGCCTTTGCCTATCCCGAAGAGGCCCTGGACGCACATCTCGATGGATTTTATTTCGGATCTTCCTGTTTCTCAGAAGATGTCTGTCATCTGGGTGGTGTGTGATCGTTTCTCTAAGATGGTCCATTTGGTTCTCCTGCCTAAGTTGCCTTCTTCTTCCGAGTTGGTTCCTCTGTTTTTTCAAAATGTGGTCCGTTTGCATGGTATTCCGGAGAATATCGTTTCTGACAGAGGTACCCAATTCGTGTCTAGATTTTGGCGAGCATTCTGTGCTAGGATGGGCATAGATTTGTCTTTCTCGTCTGCTTTCCATCCTCAGACTAATGGCCAGACCGAGCGGACGAATCAGACCTTGGAGACATATTTGAGGTGTTTTGTGTCTGCAGATCAGGATGATTGGGTTGCTTTTTTGCCTTTAGCGGAGTTTGCCCTCAATAATCGGGCCAGTTCTGCCACCTTGGTGTCTCCCTTTTTCTGTAATTCGGGGTTTCATCCTCGATTTTCTTCTGGTCAGGTGGAATCTTCGGATTGTCCTGGAGTGGATGCTGTGGTGGAGAGGTTGCATCAGATTTGGGGGCAGGTGGTGGACAATTTGAAGTTGTCCCAGGAGAAGACTCAGCTTTTTGCCAACCGCCGGCGTCGGGTTGGTCCTCGGCTTTGTGTTGGGGACTTGGTGTGGTTGTCTTCTCGTTTTGTCCCTATGAGGGTTTCTTCTCCCAAGTTTAAGCCTTGGTTCATCGGCCCGTACAAGATATTGGAGATTCTTAACCCTGTTTCCTTCCGTTTGGACCTCCCTGCATCTTTTTCTATTCATAATGTTTTTCATCGGTCATTATTGCGCAGGTATGAGGTACCGGTTGTGCCTTCCGTTGAGCCTCCTGCTCCGGTGTTGGTTGAGGGCGAGTTGGAGTACGTTGTGGAAAAAATCTTGGACTCCCGTGTTTCCAGACGGAAACTCCAGTATCTGGTCAAATGGAAGGGATACGGTCAGGAGGATAATTCTTGGGTGACTGCCTCTGATGTTCATGCCTCCGATTTGGTCCGTGCCTTTCATAGGGCTCATCCTGATCGCCCTGGTGGTTCTGGTGAGGGTTCGGTGCCCCCTCCTTGAGGGGGGGGTACTGTTGTGAAATTGGATTTTGGGCTCCCCCGGTGGCCACTGGTGGAATTGAACTGGTGTGCATCATCCTCTCTGTTCACCTGTTTCCATCAGGATGTGGGAGTCGCTATTTAGCCTTGCTCCTCTGTCACTTCCATGCCGGTCAACATTGTAATCAGAAGCCTTTCTGTGCATGTTCCTGCTGCTAGACAACTCCCAGCTAAGTTGGACTTAGTCCTTGTTTGTTTTTGCATTTTGTTCCAGTTCACAGCTGTAGTTTCGTTTCTGTGTCTGGAAAGCTCTTGTGATCTGAAATTGCCACTCTGATGTTATGAGTTAATACTAGAGTCTTAAAGTAATTTCAGGATGGTATTTTGATAGGGTTTTCAGCTGACCATGAAAGTGCCCTTTCTGTCTTCCTGCTATCTAGTAAGCGGACCTCAATTTTGCTAAACCTATTTTCATACTACGTTTGTCATTTCGTCTAAAATCACCGCCAATATTTGTGGGGGCCTCTGTCTGCCTTTCGGGGAAATTTCTCTAGAGGTGAGCCAGGACTATATTTTCCTCTGCCGGGATTAGTTAGTCCTCCGGCCGGCGCTGGGCGTCTAGGGATAAAACGCAGGCTACGCTACCCGGCTACTGTTAGTTGTGCGGCAGGTTTAGTTCATGGTCAGTTTAGTTTCCATCCTTCCAAGAGCTAGTTCGTATGTTTGCTGGGCTATGTTCTCTTGCCATTGAGAACCATAACAGCGCCCAAACAGTGGTTCCCCCCCACATATCGGGTATCAGCATACTCAGGACAAATTGGACAACAAATTTTGGAGTCCAATTTATCCTGTTACCCTTGTGAAAATACAAAACTGGGGGCTAAAAAATCATTTTTGTGAAAAAAAAAAAGAATTTATTTTCACGGCTCTGCGTTATTAACTGTAGTGAAACACTTGGGGGTTCAAAGCTCTCAAAAGACATCTAGATAAGTTCCTTAGGGGGTCTACTTTCCAAAATGGTGTCACTTGTGGGGGGTTTTAATGTTTAGGCACATCAGGGGCTCTGCAAACGCAACATGGCATCCCATCTTAATTCCAGTCAATTTTGCATTGAAAAGTAAAATAGCGCTCCTTCCCTTCCGAGCTCTGCTATGCGCCCAAACAGTGGTTTACCCCCACATATGGGGTATCGTCGTACTCAGGACAAATTGCACAACAACTTTTGTGCTCTAATTTCTTCTCTTACCCTTGGGGAAATAAAAAAATGGGGGCGAAAAGATCATTTTTGTGAAAAAATATGATTTTTTATTTTTACGGCTCTGCATTATAAACTTCTGTGAAGCACTTGTTGGGTCAAAGTGCTCACCACACATCTAGATAAGTTCCTTAGGGGGTCTACTTTCCAAAATGGTGTCACTTGTAGGGGGTTTCAATGTTTAGGCACATCAGGGGCTCTCCAAATGCAACATGGCATCCCATCTCAATTCCAGTCAATTTTGCATTGAAAAGTCAAATGGCGCTCCTTTCCTTCCGAGCTCTGCCATGCGCCCAAACAGTGGATTACCCCCACATATGGGGTATCAGCATACTCAGGACAAATTGTACAACAAATTTTGGGGTCTATTTTCTCCTGTTACCCTTGGTAAAATAAAACAAATTGGATCTGAAATAAATTTTGTGTGAAAAAAAGTTAAATGTTCATTTTTATTTAAACATTCCAAAAATTCCTGTGAAACACCTGAAGGGTTAATAAACTTCTTGAAAGTGGTTTTGAGTACCTTGAGGGGTGCAGTTTTTAGAATGGTGTCACACTTGGGTATTTTCTATCATATAGACCCCTCAAAATGACTTCAAATGAGATGTGGTCCCTAAAAAAAATGGTGTTGTAAAAATGAGAAATTGCTGGTCAACTTTTAACCCTTATAACTCCGTCACAAAAAAAAATTTTGGTTCCAAAATTGTGCTGATGTAAAGTAGACATGTGGGAAATGTTACTTATTAAGTATTTTGCGTGACATATGTCTGTGATTTAAGGGCATAAAAATTAAAAGTTGGAAAATTGCGAAATTTTCAAAATTTTCGCCAAATATTCGTTTTTTTCACAAATAAACACAACTTATATCGAAGAAATTTTACCACTATCATGAAGTACAATATGTCACGAGAAAACAGTGTCAGAATCGCCAAGATCCGTTGAAGCGTTCCAGAGTTATAACCTCATAAAGGGACAGTGATCAGAATTGTAAAAATTGGCCCGGTCATTAACGTGCAAACCACCCTTGGGGGTGAAGGGGTTAAAATGGAGCAGAATTAATTTTGGCCTATTGGTTCGGCCCTCCACAGCAGCCACGGTCTCATGTTGCCCCTTCGGAAAATTAATTGCCCACCAGTGGTCTATATGGACATAAAAATAAAAATGATGGCTCTTGGAAAAAAAAGGAAGCACAAAACTAGAGCTCAAAGCTGAAAAATTTCCCCATCATGAAAGGGTTAACAAAATTAATAAAGGGGATGGGGGAACTACAATACCCAGAGAGATTAGTAAATTAGGATTATTTAGTCTAGAAAAAAGACGCTGAGGGACGATCTAATAACCATGTATAAGTATATAAGGGGACAATACAAATATCTCTCCGAGGATCTGTTTATACCAAGGAAGGTGATGGTCACAAGGGGGCATACTCTGCGTCTGGAGGAGAGAAGGTTTTTCCACCAACATAGAAGAGGATGAAGAAAGCCCCCACTATCTTTGTATGGGGTGGTATATGAGATGGTACAAAGATAGTGGGGCCATTCTTCATCAATGGAAACCTAAATGCCACTGGATATCTGAAATTGCTACATGATGATATGTTGCCCTCTTTATGCACTGAAGATGGCACGTTCCCTGAGTTTTTCCAGCAAGATCGTGCACCACCACATTATGGGTGTCAGGTCCGAGCATTCCTATATGAACAGTGTCCTGGAAAGTGGATTGGTCGTCATGGGCCAGGTGAATTGCCACCAAGGTCTCCAGATCTGACCCCCTTAAGGTACCTTCACATTAAGCGACGCTGCAGCGATAGCGACAACGATGCCGATCGCTGCAGCGTCGCTGTTTGATCGCTGGAGAGCTGTCACACAGACCGCTCTCCAGCGACCAACGATGCCGAGGTCCCCGGGTAACCAGGGTAAACATCGGGTTGCTAAGCACACGGCCGCGCTTAGTAACCCGATGTTTACCCTGATTACCATCCTAAAAGTAAAAAAAACAAACAGTACATACTCACCTGCGCGTCCCCCGGCGTCCGCTTCCCTGCACTGTGTGAGCGCCGGCCCTAACAGCAGAGCGGTGACGTCACCGCTGTGCTTTTACTTTCACTTTAGGGCCGGCGCTCAGTCAGAGCAGGAAGCGCAGGTGAGTATGTACTGTTTGTTTTTTTTACTTTTAGGATGGTAACCAGGGTAAACATCGGGTTACTAAGCGCTGCCCTGCGCTTAGTAACCCGATATTTACCCTGGTTACCAGCGTAAAACATCGCTGGTATCGTTGCTTTTGGTGTCAAACCTGACGATAAACGCCGATCTGACGACCAAATAAAGTTCTGAACTTTATTCAACGACCAGCGATATCACAGCAGGATCCTGATCGCTGCTGCGTGTCAAACTAAACGATATCGCTAGCCAGGACGCTGCAACGTCACGGATCGCTAGCGATATCGTTTAGTGTGAAGGTACCTTTAGACTTTTATCTTTGGGGTCATCTAAAGGCAATTGTCTATGCTGTGAAGATACGAGATGGGCAGCATCTGAAACAACGGATACTGGAAGCCTGTGCTAGCATTTCCTCTGAGGTGTTGCTACCAGTGTGTCAAGAGTGGGAGAAAAGTTTTCCCCCTCCCATACACTAATGTGCCACAAACAGGAAGTTGATATCACCATCCATTCCCATTTTATTTATGTGTATCCATATAAATGGCCCGCCCTGTATAGGACGCCTAATGTCATTATGTCAGGAGCTTGACCTGTATTTTGTTTTCTGCTCACTTCTATCTTTTTCTTGCCATAGTAAGCCGACACCAGACAATCTAACGGGTGAGTTCAATTTTGAGATCTCAGCCTCAGAATTGTGAGTAGTGCCCCTGTTTCCATTATTAATAATGATCATTCATGTTTTTATAGATGGGATGTCATTGTTTTCTTGATGTTCACATTTAGGAACAGGGTTCTCTACATCTTCAATCATGTGAGATTTAGGGTTCATTCACACGGCCATCAATTCTGTCATGCAAAAGAATTGGTCCGACTCAAACTCTCCCCGCTCTGTCGCAGAGTTTAACTGTAATGGCGCGCTGTGCACACCGATAGTTAAAATGTAGTGTAGCTCCAGGTGGGATCCTCAGAGCGCGGGGCCCAGGCCAACAGCACCCTCTGACCCCTATCCTTAGTTACACTACTGCATGCACCTATAGACTTGTATGGGTACGTGTCATCCGAATATCAGATACACTTGCACCTTGCTGCCATAATTGCACATCTGCACTATCCCATAGTAGAACACTGGGCCTAGTGCTATCCGATACAACATCACATAGCTCTCGGCTATGTCATACGCTCGTGTGAGCGAACCCATAAAATATAGTTCCTGGTCTGTGCGGTGAGCTGCTTATTAGGCCTCATCTGCACTGACATGTTTTCGTCAGTAATTTGAAGAATTAAATGTGAATCTTTCTATTATATTCTGTGTGGGTTCAGCTCTGAGTTTTGTCTTACAAATCCCAATGCTGAATGGTGACCAAAATACGAAAGTGTGAATGAGGCCTAACTCTGCATTAGTCTTGTAGTTTGGGGTATTTTTTATTTCACCACCAGAGTGGTATCAGTAATGTAAGTTCCCTGTGTGTAATAAAAAACGTAACAGTCACTGTCTTCTGCCACTGTGTCGTAGTTTTGGTCCTCTTAGTTGCCAGAAGCAGTGGAATATATTCAGTGGGATATAGAGGACCTCCTGTGCTGTGCATTATATAGAGGATGTGTCCTGTGCTGTGCAGTTTAAAGAGGATGTGTCCTATGTAGTGTAGTATATGGGTGATGTGTCCTGTGCTGTGTAGTATATAGAGGATGTGTCCCGTGTGGTGTAGTATATAGAGGATGTGTCCCGTGTGGTGCAGTATATAGAGGATGTGTCCCGTGTGGTGCAGTTTAAAGAGGATGTGTCCTATGTAGTGTAGTATATGGGTGATGTGTCCTGTGCTGTGTAGTATATAGAGGATGTGTCCCGTGTGGTGTAGTATATAGAGGATGTGTCCCGTGTGGTGCAGTATATAGAGGATGTGTCCCGTGTGGTGTAGTATATAGAGGATGTGTCCCGTGTGGTGTAGTATATAGAGGATGTGTCCCGTGTGGTGCAGTATATAGAGGATGTGTCCCGTGTGGTGCAGTATATAGAAGATGTGTCCCGTGTGGTGTAGTATATAGAGGATGTGTCCCGTGTGGTGCAGTATATAGAGGATGTGTCCCGTGTGGTGCAGTATATAGAGGATGTGTCCCGTGTGGTGTAGTATATAGAGGATGTGTCCCGTGTGGTGTAGTATATAGAGGATGTGTCCCGTGTGGTGTAGTATATAGAGGATGTGTCCCATGTGGTGCAGTATATAGAGGATGTGTCCCGTGTGGTGTAGTATATAGAGGATGTGTCCCGTGTGGTGTATATACAGGATGTGTCCCGTGTGGTGTAGTATATAGAGGATGTGTCCCGTGTGGTGCAGTATATAGATGTGTCCCGTGTGGTGTAGTATATAGAGGATGTGTCCCGTGTGGTGTAGTATATAGAGGATGTGTCCCATGTGGTGCAGTATATAGAGGTGTCCTGTGTGGTACAGTATATAGAGGATGTGTCCTCTGTGGTGCAGTATATAGAGGATGTGTCCCGTGTGGTGCAGTATATAGAGGATGTGTCCCGTGTGGTGTAGTATATAGAGGATGTGTGGTGTAGTATATAGAGGATGTGTCCCGTGTGGTGTAGTATATAGAGGATGTGTCCCGTGTGGTGCAGTATATAGAGGTGTCCTGTGTGGTACAGTATATAGAGGATGTGTCCTCTGTGGTGCAGTATATAGAGGATGTGTCCCATGTGGTGCAGTATATAGAGGTGTCCTGTGTGGTACAGTATATAGAGGATGTGTCCTCTGTGGTGCAGTATATAGAGGATGTGTCCCGTGTGGTGCAGTATATAGAAGATGTGTCCCGTGTGGTGTAGTATATAGAGGATGTGTCCCGTGTGGTGCAGTATATAGAGGATGTGTCCCGTGTGGTGTAGTATATAGAGGATGTGTCCCGTGTGGTGTAGTATATAGAGGATGTGTCCCGTGTGGTGCAGTATATAGAGGATGTGTCCCGTGTGGTGTAGTATATAGAGGATGTGTCCCGTGTGGTGCAGTATATAGAGGTGTCCTGTGTGGTACAGTATATAGAGGATGTGTCCTCTGTGGTGCAGTATATAGAGGATGTGTCCCGTGTGGTGTAGTATATAGAGGATGTGTCCCATGTGGTGTAGTATATAGAGGATGTGTCCTGTGTGGTGTAGTATATAGTGGATCTGTCAGCTCTCCAGTGTAGTTCTGTAAGTTGTACCCATTTTCTCACCTGACACCATACATGTAAGCAGACAGGTCTCCCTATTGAAGCAACATGCTGATCTAGAAGCAATGCAGTGTCTTGTGTAGGACCCATTTTACGAAACCTGGAGTAAGTTTGGTTGCATATTCTGCAGCAATACTGATTCCATATGCTGCAAAATAAGCTTGACATGGCTATGTAAAGTACAAGTGCATAGGCTCATATGCAAGGATTGTAGTTAGAAGTTTTATTAGAGGTCATGCACTAAGTTTAATTAGCTAATACTCAGATTACAATTTTTTCTATAGGAAGGAGATAGCACAATGTCTTCTAAAATAAATCCAGATTTAAAAGACAACCCAGAAGAAGCTGTTGCAAAAAAGAAAAAGTATAAGTCTGGTGCAGTTAAGAGGCTAGAGATATCAAGAAAGGGGTTAGCCAAAGCTGGTTCAGCATCAGGCCAGCAAAAATTATGGCAACCAAGAGGAATTGCCAGTGAAAGATTTGGGCAGCCAAGTGCCTCAACCTCGGAAGCTGCTAGTGCGGAGCGCCCCCACACCGCCGCAGGGCCGAGGGGTACCCGGAGCCGGGCCTCTGAGTCTCAGTCCTGGGGTTGTCACGGTGGCTAGACCCGGTCCGTGGCCCTGTCTGTCAGTGGGGGACGTCCGGTGCAATAAGTCGTGTTGTAACGGTGCAGTTGTGGGGTGCAGGTCGCGGTAAATAACGAGGACACCAGGTTGCAGTCTCTTTACCTCTTTACTGGAGATCTCTGAGTCCTCAGTCCAGAATACGGTTCACCAAGCTGCGCAAGTCCGGCCGGTCCAATGGCACCTCCAGAGTTCACTTCACAGGTGGAAATCGGTGCCTTCCTTCTTAGCGCTATGTGTTGTAGTCCTTCCCTGCTGTGCTTACGGAAAGTACCCCACAACCGTTGTGTCTGTTTCTTAAGTTCCCTCACAACTCGATTAAATGGTGTTCTTCTAATCTTCCGTCCCTTCCTGATGTTACAGTTAGAACGGCACCCGTTTGTCGGATAGGCCTGGAGTTCTTCCGGGACCCTAGAGACGCCCCTCTCCCGCAATTGCCTCCCAAGACTTCATAGGTGATATGTGTTAGACAGCCCGCCTTAAACTGACTGTCCTGCCGCTGTTTAGAGTATTGCTTGAAGCTGAATGTTATAATACTCCCTCGGCGTTCCGGCCACCGGTAGTGCGCCTCAGCAGGGTGTTGCTCCGGTCTTACAGCATGACCCCTACTGGAATTCTCCTATTGCTTGATCTCGTTTCTCACTCAGCACAATCTATCTCGCTTCTCGTCCTTTCTTGGGTCCCGCCGCTTCCCGGAGCTGGCGCGGACCCGTTACGTTCTTTCCAATGCCAAGCCTCTGTCAGGATCCCACCCCTGACAGAGACCCTACTGTCTCTTCCTCCACAACACCCTCTGCCACAAGGTGTTGCTTCGTTCAATCCAGTCAGCCTTCTCTGATCTAACTTCCTGCCTGACCCCCAGTTTACCCACTATGGTGGGGGAGTGGCCTAATGAATAGCACCCTTAGCTCCCCCCCGGAGGCCCAGCTGTGAAATGTATTGGTGTCTGTGATACCTGATCAGATGAACTCCTTCAGTGCCATCGGACGCACCATGGCTCCCCATAGTGGCGGAGCCACAGTACTGCAACGACCAGGACTCTGGGGCGCTGCACTCCCCCCTGGTTAAACACAGTACTCCGGGACTGGGAAGAAAAACAACAATACAAGTTAGCAAAAAGACATACAATTTTGTTGAGTGCAAACAACAATAAGCATACTTGAACAGGCTTCCCTTTATGGGAGGTGAGGACACTTGAACGTTACAAACAGAGTTAAATATTCAAACATTATAAATTACAGGCTATAAATAACTCCTGTTACCCAACCGGGTATTCTACTAAGTGCAAACATTATTGAACAATAATTTAACTTTGCCTTTAAGGACATACACTCTTCATCCACTAAAGACCTTCCTATAATCACATTATAAGGCATTTTAACTTTCTCATTCTCCTTCTTTGAACCTGCAGGACCGCCTGTCCCTATGGCACCAGACCTACTGCCTCTCCTTTCTTTTACAGGACCGCCCCGTTCAGCCAGGGCCTACTGCCTTTCTCTACTATACATGGTATAGACATAACATTCCTTTCAATTAGAGAACATGGAGCCGGCTCTACTTGGCTCCTATTAGGACTCACTCACTAACCCCTACGGGTTCACTTTCTGTCCTTAGTAACACATTATTAACTTTCTATGGGGACTCAGGGTTTACCTTCTATCCTCACCTTCATTATTACTTTCTTATATGCAAAACAGTTACATTTCTTCCAGGGCATCATCATCAGTATTTCTTTACATTTAACTAGTTAAAACACATACAACTTTTCTCATTCCAACATTATCATGGCATTACTGTTCTTAAAACAGTATCTCTCGTAAGTACGCTGTTGGACATCCCCTTTAAAAGAGGATCAAGTCTTTCTGAGGTAGCTCGTCTTCTCAGCCTACCAGTCTTTGTTCAGCAAAGGTTCCAGAACGGTATCTTCGCAAAGAGTCTTTAAATAAAACCAGTAGGAAGCGCCTTTAATAAGGTGCAAACTATTTACAAGAAAGTTTGGATCATGCACTGTTCATGATTTCTCAGTTTGTAAAACTTGTGCAAAACTGTAGAAAAACAAACAATAAGTATCCCGGGTCAACTAAGGGATCCCTTTAAGAGTTTACCCTGAACGGGTTTAGCAGAACACAGGAAACAAACAGTTAATACGAAGAACTATTTACATTTTCAGGTTTCCGAGGTTTATTCTTATTCAGGCGGCCTTGGCCCCTGGGCCCCGTCCACGGTGGCACGGATTCCAGCGGCAAGCCCCGCAGGGGCCACCAGGTCACTCGGTGTCTGGATTTGAAGATTAACCCGGCGGGCAAGCTCGGGAGCTACTACAAAGCGCACAGTGGAGACAGTAACAAGATCCGGCAACTCGGGATCATTCATGATCGGAGCAACAGGGGGCGCTCTTTCAGGCCCACACCGTCGAACGTTCCGGGCACACCATCCCTGTGCACTCCGATGGCGGGTGTAGGTCACCTGATCTCCCCTCTGTAACGGATCACCATTTCGGCTGCAGCAGGGGGTCTTCACGTTATAGCTAGTAACAAAAACATCAGTTGGTAGCCCCGGTTCTTGTATGGAACCCCATCCCCTCTTCGGGTGGTAGGCCAGCACGGTTCCCCGCTTTATCACGTCTTTCCTACCGGGACCAGACTTCTTACGTTGTGTGTCAGGCGATTCGGTCTCGTCTCGATCTTTCCAGTGTTGAATCAAACATTGCTTATACTGTTCCCAGGTAAGTACCGCAAGGGTGAGGCCCTCTTCCCGGGTCCCATCCGGCCCGGTCCAGGGGGTGTCCCACCGAAGGATCAACCCGTCTAAGCCCACATCTAGGGGTTCTCCCATCTTGGTTGGTAGTGGGGGCACTAGCTTCCCCATCGCGTTAGAGGTGAGGATCACCCGCTCCACCAAGAAGGAACGATCATTGCTAGGGTGAGGAGCGGTCACAGGAGCGGGATCGATCGGAGGAACCGGATCGGTCGGGGGAGTAGAATCGACCGGGGGAGTAGGGGCGCTTTCCATACCTGCGCCTGATGTGATTCCACCGGTGTCGATCCGCTCCGCCGACAAGGACACTGGAGTCAGCTGCTGCTCGGACCGCGGCTCCTCCAATGCGGACTCCGAACGCTGCTCCACTCGCTGGGGTTCCTCCTCTGCTGACTCCAAGGCCAGGATTGAGTGACTCGGCTCCGCTATCTGTTCCAAAGGCTTCGGATCTGCCGGCTGTAGAGGACACGGGTCCACCTCTAGTGAACGAGGGTAAGCCGGGACTGCTCCTTCCCCGTTCCGGCACTCGCTGTTCTTCATCATGATCTGTTGATCGGTGGCAATGCATGCATCTGACTCCGCCATTTCTCCGAGGTCGGGCTTCTCCGTCTCCTGCTTCCCGCCGTTGCAAATCAGGGGGTTGTCCTCTGCTTTGGGGCAGGTCATCTCCTTGCAGCCAGAAGCGCAGGGGGCGGTATCCATTTCTCGCGCCATTCTGGTAGTCTCCTCCCATAGCACGCCCTCCTTCTTTTCCGAAGTAGCAATGGCGGTGGCTTTTGGCGGGAACTTCTCTTGGTCAATGATAGCACGCAGTCTTCTTAATAAAGTACAGTCCAAGCACAACAAATCACAGTCTCTAGGCACACATGACCTGATTCTTCAGGCTTAAGTAGATCCTGTTCGTGACGCCAAGTTGCAAAGCGCCCCCACACCGCCGCAGGGCCGAGGGGTACCCGGAGCCGGGCCTCTGAGTCTCAGTCCTGGGGTTGTCACGGTGGCTAGACCCGGTCCGTGGCCCTGTCTGTCAGTGGGGGACGTCCGGTGCAATAAGTCGTGTTGTAACGGTGCAGTTGTGGGGTGCAGGTCGCGGTAAATAACGAGGACACCAGGTTGCAGTCTCTTTACCTCTTTACTGGAGATCTCTGAGTCCTCAGTCCAGAATACGGTTCACCAAGCTGCGCAAGTCCGGCCGGTCCAATGGCACCTCCAGAGTTCACTTCACAGGTGGAAATCGGTGCCTTCCTTCTTAGCGCTATGTGTTGTAGTCCTTCCCTGCTGTGCTTACGGAAAGTACCCCACAACCGTTGTGTCTGTTTCTTAAGTTCCCTCACAACTCGATTAAATGATGTTCTTCTAATCTTCCGTCCCTTCCTGATGTTACAGTTAGAACGGCACCCGTTTGTCGGATAGGCCTGGAGTTCTTCCGGGACCCTAGAGACGCCCCTCTCCCGCAATTGCCTCCCAAGACTTCATAGGTGATATGTGTTAGACAGCCCGCCTTAAACTGACTGTCCTGCCGCTGTTTAGAGTATTGCTTGAAGCTGAATGTTATAATACTCCCTCGGCGTTCCGGCCACCGGTAGTGCGCCTCAGCAGGGTGTTGCTCCGGTCTTACAGCATGACCCCTACTGGAATTCTCCTATTGCTTGATCTCGTTTCTCACTCAGCACAATCTATCTCGCTTCTCGTCCTTTCTTGGGTCCCGCCGCTTCCCGGAGCTGGCGCGGACCCGTTACGTTCTTTCCAATGCCAAGCCTCTGTCAGGATCCCCCCCCTGACAGAGACCCTACTGTCTCTTCCTCCACAACACCCTCTGCCACAAGGTGTTGCTTCGTTCAATCCAGTCAGCCTTCTCTGATCTAACTTCCTGCCTGACCCCCAGTTTACCCACTATGGTGGGGGAGTGGCCTAATGAATAGCACCCTTAGCTCCCCCCCGGAGGCCCAGCTGTGAAATGTATTGGTGTCTGTGATACCTGATCAGATGAACTCCTTCAGTGCCATCGGACGCACCATGGCTCCCCATAGTGGCGGAGCCACAGTACTGCAACGACCAGGACTCTGGGGCGCTGCACTAGTGCTACTCAACCTGAGTTAGTACCAGATGACTCTACTTCTGTAAATATAACATGTGATGCCAGAGAGCCATACACATCACATACCATTGAACAGGATTGTGAGTCAGAGAAGATAAGTGACTCCGATTCAGAAAGTTCAGTCTATGATGTATAGTGTTGAGCATTCCGATACCGCAAGTATCGGGTATCGGCCGATACTTGCGGTATCGGAATTCCGATACCGGGATTCCGATACTTGCCGCGTATCGGATACCGGAATCGGAAGTTCCAAGATTCAAAATTCAGAAATTCAGCCAATGAGAATGATTCCAAGTGTGGGCACATCCTGTTTAGCATGGAGGGCATGAAAGTACTGGCAAGGCTGTGATTGGCTGCTGAAATGATGTCATGATGCAGTTTAAAAGTCGCTGGCGCCATTTTGCGATCACTCTGCTGTGAATTCAGTTAGTGACAGGACGCTGTTTGCTGACTGAGGGACAGTTTAGAGATAGCGATTTGCTTCTTTGTGCTTTCCAAAGGCTAATTTAGCAACCGCTGTGTTCACCTACTATTCACCTTGCTTTTGCCTTGTAGCGCTGTTTTCACAGCGATCTGCAAGGTCTGTGTGTGTGTGTGTGTGAGTGCAGCCCACTCTCTAGTCTGAGTGCAGCCACATAGGCCATCCATAGCTGGTTGTATTCAGTTCAGGGAGGGTGGTTCATTGCCTCATACTGTTCTTTTTTTTTTTTTTTTTTTTTCAAGTAGTGTAGTTTGCTGCTAATTTATTCAAAAAAATCCTATTAGTGTCTTTCCACCCGTCTCCAGCTAATTTGTGGAAAAACACTACATAGGATAAAGTAGAGGAGGGTTTTTGGGCCTTGCAGCGCCGTTTACGGCTGTCTGCACGGTCTCCGTGTGACTGCAGCTCGCCCTGTAGTCTGTGAGCAGCTATAGCCTGGTTGTCTCCAGCTCAGGGTTGTTCACTGCGTCATACCGCCAAATCAATTTTCATTTTGTTTTAAGTAGTGCAGGCTGCTGCACATTTTTTCAAAAAATTCCTATTAGTGTCTTTCCACCCGTCTCCAGCTAATTTGTGGAAAAACACTACATAGGATAACGTAGAGGAGGGTTTTTTGGCCTTGCAGCGCCGTTTACGGCTGTCTGCACGGTCTCCGTGTGACTGCAGCTCGCCCTGTAGTCTGTGAGCAGCCGTAGCCTGGTTGTCTCCAGCTCAGGGTTGTTCACTGCGTCATACCGCCAAATCAATTTTCATTTTTTTTCAAGTAGTGTAGTCTGCTGCTAATTTATTCAAAAAAATCCTATTAGTGTCTTTCCACCCGTCTCCAGCTAATTTGTGGAAAAACACTACATAGGATAAAGTAAAGGAGGGTTTTTGGGCCTTGCAGCGCCGTTTACGGCTGTCTGCACGGTCTCCGTGTGACTGCAGCTCGCCCTGTAGTCTGTGAGCAGCTATAGCCTGGTTGTCTCCAGCTCAGGGTTGTTCACTGCGTCATACCGCCAAATCAATTTTCATTTTGTTTTAAGTAGTGCAGGCTGCTGCACATTTTTTCAAAAAATTCCTATTAGTGTCTTTCCACCCGTCTCCAGCTAATTTGTGGAAAAACACTACATAGGATAACGTAGAGGAGGGTTTTTTGGCCTTGCAGCGCCGTTTACGGCTGTCTGCACGGTCTCCGTGTGACTGCAGCTCGCCCTGTAGTCTGTGAGCAGCCGTAGCCTGGTTGTCTCCAGCTCAGGGTTGTTCACTGCGCATACCGCCAAATCAATTTTCATTTTTTTTCAAGTAGTGTAGTCTGCTGCTAATTTATTCAAAAAAATCCTATTAGTGTCTTTCCACCCGTCTCCAGCTAATTTGTGGAAAAACACTACATAGGATAACGTAGAGGAGGGTTTTTTGGCCTTGCAGCGCCGTTTACGGCTGTCTGCACGGTCTCCGTGTGACTGCAGCTCGCCCTGTAGTCTGTGAGCAGCCGTAGCCTGGTTGTCTCCAGCTCAGGGTTGTTCACTGCGTCATACCGCCAAATCAATTTTCATTTTTTTTCAAGTAGTGTAGTCTGCTGCTAATTTATTCAAAAAAATCCTATTAGTGTCTTTCCACCCGTCTCCAGCTAATTTGTGGAAAAACACTACATAGGATAAAGTAGAGGAGGGTTTTTGGGCCTTGCAGCGCCGTTTACGGCTGTCTGCACGGTCTCCGTGTGACTGCAGCTCGCCCTGTAGTCTGTGAGCAGCCGTAGCCTGGTTGTCTCCAGCTCAGGGTTGTTCACTGCGTCATACCGCCAAATCAATTTTCATTTTTTTTCAAGTAGTGTAGTCTGCTGCTAATTTATTCAAAAAAAATCCTATTAGTGTCTTTCCACCCGTCTCCAGCTAATTTGTGGAAAAACACTACATAGGATAACGTAGAGGAGGGTTTTTGGGCCTTGTAGCGCCGTTTACGTCTGTCTGCACGGTCTCCGTGTGACTGCAGCTCTATCTGTTGTCAGTTCAGCCCCCAAAAAATAAATAAATAATAAAGTTCACCAAACACACCAGTTACACCACTTTACATTTGTGTAGGCCACATTAGCTCATATTAAAGTCTAGTCCACACTTTAGAAAATTAGTGTTTCTTATACCTGTTAGGAGGAGTTGCTCAGGAATAAGCACACAAATCCGTTTTTTCTGCTTATCTTTATCAGTCAACCAAGATGAAGAAGGCAGTGAGTAAGGCACGTGGGCGTGGGAGCCGTCGCGGAGCAGGGAGGGGACGTGGGGATTCTGTGCCTGCTGCGGGCACCGGTGACTCATCAGCACCCACTTTCACCAGGCAACAGTCATTCATGCGTAGCTTTGTGTCAGAGCGCCGTACACCGCTGCTGCGTGAAGAACAAATTGAAGCTGTTGTCGGATGGATGGCAGCTAATGCATCAACTTCCATTAGTGCCACATCCTCTCAGACACAGAGCACTGGAGAGCAGCCATCTGTCTCTTCACCACCTGCCAAATTGCCCAGGCAGACAGAGAGCCCAGGACAGGAGCCGTCTCTACTTCTGTTCTCTGAATCTCTTGGCTTGGAAACAGGGGGCCAGCCAAGCAGCATTGGAGAAATGGAAGAAGAGGCAGGGTGCAGTGATGCCCAACAGCTTTTTCTGTCTTCCTCTGAAGAGGCGGGTGGGCCAGTGGCTCCGGTCACCACATCGCAGGCCGCATCAGCTGATGATGACACTCAGGTGCCACTTACTGGTGCGTGCTCTGCTGCTGAGACTACCCAGGAGGAGCAGTTGGGGGCAGAGGGTAGTGTAGATGATGAGGTCCTCGACCCATCTTGGCGTGAGGGACAGGAAGGTGGTGGGAGCAGCTCTGAGGAAGAGATTCCCCGTACGGCCCAAAGAGGGAGAGGGAGGGGGAAGACTGCGGATCCTGCAGCCTCCGCTTTGGCACCCGTTAGGAGCATGTCTCTTCCAAAAGCCAAAAAGGGCGCTCCCAAGACTTGCAGTGCCTGGTCCTTTTTTGACACAGTTGCAGATGACATTTGCTATGTCAGATGCAACGTGTGTCATCAAAAAGTCAAAAGAGGTCGAAATGTCAGCAACCTCAATACCTCCAACATGTGGAAACATGTGCGCAACAGGCACCCGGCGGAGTTAGAAAAACACACTGAAGAGGTAGGCCAACCAACAGCGGCAGCTACCACCTCTTCAGCTCGTGTTGCCTCTTCCTCTAGCTCACACGCAGCTGGTTCGGCTTCCTCCCAGGATCGCCGTGGAAGAACCTCTGGTCCTGTTGTCCAGAGACCCGCTGTAATTCCACCCGCAGCGCCACTTTCCCAGTCATCCACACACTCCCAGCCCAGTCTACAGCCATCGGTAGTACAGGCATGGGAGAAAAGGCGGCCTTTCTCGTCAAACCACCCACGAGCACAGGCTCTGACTGCAGGCATTGCCAAACTTCTGTCACTGGAAATGCTGTCATTCAGGCTGGTGGAGACTGACAGCTTCCGTGACTTGATGTCATTGGCAGTCCCACAGTACAATGTGCCCAGCCGCTTTTACTTCAGCAGGCAAGCCGTCCCTGCCCTGCACAAGCATGTGGAGGGACACATAAAACACGCGCTACTGAACGCCGTCAGTAGCAAGGTCCACCTCACCACCGATGCGTGGACCAGTCAACATGGACAGGGGCGATACCTTTCCCTCACTGCCCATTGGGTTAATGTTGTTGAGCCAGGTACAGACCGTGCGAGTGGCGCAGGACGTGTCCTGCCCACTCCAAGGATTGCAGGAATCCATTCTGTACGCATTGACTCCTCCTCTTACACCAGTTCCTCAGAATCATCGCTGCAGGAGCCGTCACAGTCCACCTCCACATGGACCCGTGATGAACGTGTACCTGTTACGACCGACATGAGCACAGCCGTGGCCAAACGTCAACAGGCCGTCTTGAAATTAATTTTTTTGGGGAATCGTAGCCACACAGCGCAGGAGCTCTGGAATGCCATCAAGCAGGAGAGCGATGTGTGGTTTGTGCCAGCGAATCTCCAGCCAGGCATGGTAGTGTGTGATAATGGCCGAAATCTGGTGGCAGCTCTGGGCCTCGGCAACCTCACTCACATCCCATGTCTTGCACATGTGCTCAATTTGGTCGTGCAGAGCTTTTTGAGGGACTATCCGGATCTTGATGCACTGCTGCACAAGGTGCGCCTAGAGTGTGCTCACTTGCGGCGTTCCAGCACGGCAAAAGCGCGCATTGCGGCTCTGCAGCGCCGACACCGCCTGCCGGAACATCGCATCATATGTGACCTACCTACCACGTGGAATTCCACGTTACATATGTTGGAGCGGTTGTGTGAGCAGCAGCAAGCTGTAATGGAGTACCAGCTGCTTCAGGCGCAAAAAAGTCGCAGTCAGCGCCGTACAGACTTCACAACCACAGAGTGGGCCACTATGAATGACGTCTGCCAGGTTTTGCGTCCCTTTGATTATTCCACGCGGATGGCGAGTGCAGATGATGCACTAGTCAGCATGACTGTCCCCCTTATCTGCCTGCTTGAAAAATCACTGCAAGCGCTAAGGGATGATGTTGTGGAAGAGGTGGAGGATGAGGATTCACCATTTCCATCATCTTCTGGACAGTCAGCGCCACGTGGTTCCTCACAAACGCGTAGGCAGGGGACAGTTTGTGAGGAGGAGTCAATGGAGGAGGAAGACATCCGTCCAGAGGAGGGAGTTACCGAATTGTCCAGTACTCAGTGTGTACAGCGAGGGTGGGGTGATGACGAGCGGGCAGATATCACGCCGCCAGCAGGGGACAGCGTTTCTTGGGCAGTTGGCAGTCTGCAGCACATGGTGGATTACATGCTGCAGTGCCTGAGAAACGACCGCCGCATCGCCCACATTCTCAACATGTCTGATTATTGGGTGTTCACCCTCCTCGATCCTCGCTACCGGGACAACGTAGAAAGCCTCATCACACCGTTGAACCGGGAGCGAAAAATGTGGGAGTACCAAGACACACTGGTCAATTCCATCATCTTCTCCATTCCAACTGAGAGAAGTGCTGCTAGTGCATTCCAAAGCAGCTCAGTGCGTCCAGGCAGTGGTGGAGGCTCTGCACAAAGAGGGAGCAGAAGCAGTGCCTCTGCCCAAGGCAAGACCAGTATGGCCCAACTGTGGCACAGTTTTCTGTGCCCCCCACAAAAGTCTACACCATCACAGACGGCTCCAGTCAGCAGGAGGCAACGGTTCCGTCAGATGGTGACAGACTACATGTCTTGCCCTCTTGCTGTACTCCCAGACGGCTCTTCCCCTTTCAAGTTTTGGGTCTCAAAGCTGGATACATGGCCAGAGCTAAGCCAGTATGCATTGGAGGTGCTGTCTTGCCCTGCGGCCAGTGTATTATCGGAACGTGTCTTTAGTGCTGCAGGTGGTGTACTAACTGACCGTCGCATGCGACTATCCTCCGATAACGTTGACCGGCTTACTTTCCTGAAAATGAACAAGGCCTGGATCTCGCAGGAATTTGCCACTCCTCCTCCTGATTAAATAATTAGGTCACTGTATACGTTATCCAGGTCTCCTGTTGTGTTCATCTTTCTACCACCTGAACTTAAATTCCTGGGCTCCAACACCGCCAGTTGAGGCTCAGAAGTGCCGTCTGCACAGTCAAAACATACGACCCAGTGTTATTGGGTTTCAGTAACGTCAGCTGATCCCCAGCTGTGTAGCCGGCAATGTGTCATGCGACCGCCACGCTGACACAACAACTGAAATGTAAGGGAATCTGTCCCCCCCCCCCAAGGCGTTTGTTACTGAAAGAGCCACCTTGTACAGCAGTAATGCTGCACAAGGAAAAAGGTAGCTATTTTGGTTTTGCTCCTTGCACACGCAAAACTTAACACTTATAAAATGTGTCCACTGATACCGTAAAACCGTCCCGGAGGTGGGACTTTCCTTCGTAATATGACGCAGCACAGCCGTCATTCCTACCCCCCCCCCGGCGCCGCGCCCCGGCTCATCAGCGTTGTTTGATTCCGTCCCGGAGCCTGCGCTGTTATGTTATCCCGTGGCCAGGCACACTTAGCGCTGCCCGTCTTCTGGCATCATTTGGTGTCAGGCTGGCTGCGCCTGTGCGGCCGCGCTGGCCGAGAGCCCGCCTCTCAGTGTCTTCTGATTTAATCCCACTGGGGGCCTGGGATCCATGGACATGCGCAGTGCATATCTGAACCTCCACCTCTCACTCATCTCCCTATGGCTTCTTCAGACTGTTCGGTGTCAGCTGGTCCCTAATAGCATGCCACGGCCGTGACACCGCACAGTCTTAAGAAGCCATAGGGAGGGGAGTGAGAGGTTCAGATATGCACTGCGCATGTCCATGGATCCCAGGCCCCCAGTGGGATTAAATCAGAAGACACTGCGAGGCGGGCTCTCGGCCAGCGCGGCCGCACAGGCGCAGCCAGCCTGCAACCAAATGATGTCAGAAGACGGGCAGCGCTAAGTGTGCCTGGCCACGGGATAACATAACAGCGCAGGCTCCGGGACGGAATCAAACAACGCTGAGGAGCCGGGGCACGGCGGCGGGGGGGTTGGAATGACGGCTGTGCTGCGTCATATTACGAAGGAAAGTCCCACCTCCGGGACGGTTTCACGGCTTCAGGGGACACATTTTATAAGTGTTTAGTTCTGTGTTTGCAAGGAGCATGATGAAAAGAGCCACCTTTTCCTTTTGCATCTTTTGTGCTGCACAAGCTGGCTCTTTCAGCTACAAACGCCTTGGGGGGGGGTTAAAGGTTCCCTTTCGACTTTCTCAGGCTTCGGCCTACATTGTGTTCCTCTGCTTTTCCACCTGCCCCTGGGCTCCAACACCGCCAGTTGCCGTCCAGAAGTGCTGTACGCACAGTCAACAGTCGCTCCTCTGTTATTGGGGTTCAGTAACGTCAGCTGTTCCCCTGCTGTGTGTGTGGCAATCCCTCCTACCTCCTCCAACCTCCTCCTCCTCCACCTGTCCCTGGGCTCCAACACCGCCAGTTGCCGTCCAGAAGTGCTGTACGCACAGTCAACAGTCCCTCCTCTGTTATTGGGGTTCAGTAACGTCAGCTGTTCCCCTGCTGTGTGTGTGGCAATCCCTCCTACCTCCTCCAACCTCCTCCTCCTCCACCTGTCCCTGGGCTCCAACACCGCCAGTTGCCGTCCAGAAGTGCTGTACGCACAGTCAACAGTCGCTCCTCTGTTATTGGGGTTCAGTAACGTCAGCTGTTCCCCTGCTGTGTGTGTGTGGCAATCCCTCCTACCTCCTCCAACCTCCTCCTCCTCCACCTGTCCCTGGGCTCCAACACCGCCAGTTGCCGTCCAGAAGTGCTGTACGCACAGTCAACAGTCCCTCCTCTGTTATTGGGGTTCAGTAACGTCAGCTGTTCCCCTGCTGTGTGTGTGGCAATCCCTCCTACCTCCTCCAACCTCCTCCTCCTCCACCTGTCCCTGGGCTCCAACACCGCCAGTTGCCGTCCAGAAGTGCTGTACGCACAGTCAACAGTCCCTCCTCTGTTATTGGGGTTCAGTAACGTCAGCTGTTCCCCTGCTGTGTGTGTGGCAATCCCTCCCACCTCCTCCAACCTCCTCCTCCTCCACCTGTCCCTGGGCTCCAACACCGCCAGTTGCCGTCCAGAAGTGCTGTACGCACAGTCAACAGTCGCTCCTCTGTTATTGGGGTTCAGTAACGTCAGCTGTTCCCCTGCTGTGTGTGTGGCAATCCCTCCTACCTCCTCCAACCTCCTCCTCCTCCACCTGTCCCTGGGCTCCAACACCACCAGTTGCCGTCCAGAAGTGCTGTACGCACAGTCAACAGTCCCTCCTCTGTTATTGGGGTTCAGTAACGTCAGCTGTTCCCCTGCTGTGTGTGTGGCAATCCCTCCTACCTCCTCCAACCTCCTCCTCCTCCACCTGTCCCTGGGCTCCAACACCGCCAGTTGCCGTCCAGAAGTGCTGTACGCACAGTCAACAGTCGCTCCTCTGTTATTGGGGTTCAGTAACGTCAGCTGTTCCCCTGCTGTGTGTGTGGCAATCCCTCCTACCTCCTCCAACCTCCTCCTCCTCCACCTGTCCCTGGGCTCCAACACCGCCAGTTGCCGTCCAGAAGTGCTGTACGCACAGTCAACAGTCCCTCCTCTGTTATTGGGGTTCAGTAACGTCAGCTGTTCCCCTGCTGTGTGTGTGGCAATCCCTCCTACCTCCTCCACCTGTCCCTGGGCTCCAACACCGCCAGTTGCTGTCCAGAAGTGCTGTACGCACAGTCAACAGTCGCTCCTCTGTTATTGGGGTTCAGTGACGTCAGCTGTTCCCCTGCTGTGTGTGTGGCAATCCCTCCTACCTCCTCCAACCTCCTCCTCCTCCACCTGTCCCTGGGCTCCAACACCGCCAGTTGCCGTCCAGAAGTGCTGTACGCACAGTCAACAGTCCCTCCTCTGTTATTGGGGTTCAGTAACGTCAGCTGTTCCCCTGCTGTGTGTGTGGCATTCCCTCCTACCTCCTCCAACCTCCTCCTCCTCCACCTGTCCCTGGGCTCCAACACCGCCAGTTGCCGTCCAGAAGTGCTGTACGCACAGTCAACAGTCCCTCCTCTGTTATTGGGGTTCAGTAACGTCAGCTGTTCCCCTGCTGTGTGTGTGGCAATCCCTCCTACCTCCTCCAACCTCCTCCTCCTCCACCTGTCCCTGGGCTCCAACACCGCCAGTTGCCGTCCAGAAGTGCTGTACGCACAGTCAACAGTCCCTCCTCTGTTATTGGGGTTCAGTAACGTCAGCTGTTCCCCTGCTGTGTGTGTGGCAATCCCTCCTATCTCCTCCACCTCCTCCTCCACCTGTCCCTGGGCTCCAACACCGCTAGTTGTTGCCTGGTAGTGCTGTACGCACAGTCAACAGTCCCTCCTCTGTTATTGGGGTTCAGTAATGTCAGCTGTTCCCCTGCTGTGTGTGTGGCAATCCCTCCTATCTCCTCCACCTCCTCCTCCTCCACCTGTCCCTGGGCTCCAACACCGCTAGTTGTTGCCTGGTAGTGCTGTACGCACAGTCAACAGTCCCTCCTCTGTTATTGGGGTTCAGTAACGTCAGCTGTTCCCCTGCTGTGTGTGTGGCAATCCCTCCTATCTCCTCCACCTCCTCCTCCTCCACCTGTCCCTGGGCTCCAACACCGCTAGTTGCCGTCCAGAAGTGCTGTCCGCACAGAGCCAAACACCTCGCCAATGTGTTAGTGGGGTTCAGCACCGCCAGCTGTTCCCCTGCTGTGTAGCCGGCAACGTGTACTGCGACCGCCACGCAGGCACAACAAGTTAAATTTAAGGGTACCTGTCCCCCCCCCCCAGGCGTTTGTTACTGAAGGAGCCACCTTGTGCAGCAGTAATGATGCAAAGGGAAAAAGTGCCTCTTTTCGTGGTGCTCCTTGCACATGCTGAACCTAACACTTATGAAAAGTGTCCCCTCCTACCGTGATACCGTCCGGTAGGTGGAACTTTCCTTTGTGATGTGACGCAGCACAGCCGTCATTCTTACCCCCTTGGCGCCGTGCGCCGCCTCCTCAGCGTTGTTTGAATTAGTCCCGGAGCCTGCGCTGTTAGGTTAGCCCTTGGCCATGCACACATTTTGCGCTGCCCGTCTTCTGACATCATTTGGTGTCAGGCTGGCTGCGCCTGTGCGGCCGCGCTGGCCGAGATCCCGCCTCGTACTGTCTTCTGATTTCATCCCACTGGAGGCCTGAGATCCGTGGACATGCGCAGTGCATATCTGAACCTCCACCTCTCACTCATCTCCCTACGGCTTCTTCAAACTGTGCGGTGTCAGCTGGTCCCTAATAGCATGCCACGGCCGTGACACCGCACAGTCTGAAAAAGCCGTAGGGAGGGGAGTGAGAGGCGAGGATATGCACTGCGCATGGCCACGGATCTCAGGCCCCCAGTGGGATGAAATCAGAAGACAGTACGAGGCGGGATCTCGGCCAGCGCGGCCGCACAGGCGCAGCCAGCCTGACACCAAATGATGTCAGAAGACGGGCAGCGCAAAATGTGTGCATGGCCAAGGGCTAACCTAACAGCGCAGGCTCCGGGACTGATTCAAACAACGCTGAGGAGGCGGCGCACGGCGCCAAGGGGGTAAGAATGACGGCTGTGCTGCGTCACATCACAAAGGAAAGTTCCACCTACCGGACGGTATCACGGTAGGAGGGGACACTTTTCATAAGTGTTAGGTTCAGCATGTGCAAGGACCATAATTAAAAGAGCTAAGTTTACCTTTTCCAGCATTAGTGCTGTACACGATGGCTCTTTCAGCTACAAACGCCTGGGGGGGGGTTAAAGTTTCCCTTTCAACTTGCTCCAGTGCAGGCTTCGGCCTACACTCTGCTCCCTCTCCTCCTCCTGCTGACCCTGGGCTCCAACACCGCCAGTTAGGGCCCGGTACTGCTAGCTGCACAGAGAAAAACACCTCGCCAATGTGTCAGTGGGGTTCAGCACCGCCAGCTGTTCCCCTGCTGTGCAGCCGGCAACGTGTCCTGCAACTGCCACGCAGGCACAACAGACCCAAAAGCTGCCGCCAGTGCAGGCTTCGGCCTACACTCTGCTCCATCTCCTCCTCCTGCTGACCCCGGGCTCTAACACCGCCAGTTAGGGCCCGGTACTGCTAGCTGCACAGAGAAAAACACCAGCCAATGTGTCAGTGGGGTTCAGCACCGCCAGCTGTTCCCCTGCTGTGCAGCCAGCATCGTGTCCTGCAAAAGCCACGCAGACACCAGAACTGAAATTGAAGGGAACCTGTCCCCCCTCCCCCAGGCGTTTTTACGTTATCCAGCCACCTTGTACAGCGGTAATGCTGCATGTGTGCAAGGTGGCTCATAAACGTATTCTCCTCGCACATGTGGAACTGAAAACACGCCTGAAATGTGTCCTCTGTGTGACCATTTAACCGTCCCGGTGGTGTGACTTTCCTTTGTAATGACACGCTGCAACCCCCTTGGTAGCGCTGCCCGTCTTCTGGCATCATTGTTTGGCTGGCTGCGCCTCTGCGGCCGCCCTGACCCACACAACGCCCCTCGGTGTCTTATTTATTGGGACTGCGAGGGTGTGATTGATGGGCATGATCAGTGCATCAGTTCGCCTGTCCCTCCTCTCCTTCCGCCTTCTTCGGACTGTGCGGCTTCATGGCCGTGGCATGCGATAAGGGATCAGATGACGCCGCACAGTCTGAAGCGGGTGTAAGGACCCGAGTGTGAGAGGCGAACATATGTGCTGCGCCAGGCCCTGAATCCCAGCCCCGCAGTGTTTTAACAATGTTAAGACACTGCGGGGCTGGGATTCATGGTCATCGCGAACCGCACCGGCCGACATTAAATGATGTCAGAAGATGGGCAGCGCTAACAGCGCTAGGCCAGGGGATAACACGACAGCGCAGACTCCTGTACAGCAAATAACAACGCTCAGGAGGCTGCACCCAGCACCAAGGTGGGATTCTTGACATCTGTGCTGCGTCTCATTACAAAGGGAACTCGCGCCTCCAACACAGTTTGACTGTATAAAGGGCTAAATGTTAGACGTGTTTCATTCAGCGTGTGCAAGGAGCGAAATTAAAAGAGCAACCTTTGACTTGTGCAGCACTACTGCTGCATAAGCTGTGGCTCTTCTACTTTGTAACCCCTGAGGGGGGGTTAAAGGTTACCTTTGAAATTGGTTCAATTAGGCTTCGGCCTACACTCTGCTCCCCCTGCAGAGCCCGGGCTCCAACACCGCCAGTTGGGGCCCGGTACTGCTAGCTGCACAGAGAAAAACACCTCGCCAATGTGTCAGTGGGGTTCAGCACCGCCAGCTGTTCCCCTGCTGTGCAGCCGGCAACGTGTCCTGCAACTGCCACGCAGGCACAACAGACCCAAAAGCTGCCGCCAGTGCAGGCTTCGGCCTACACTCTGCTCCATCTCCTCCTCCTGCTGACCCCGGGCTCTAACACCGCCAGTTGGGGCCCGGTACTGCTAGCTGCACAGAGAAAAACACCAGCCAATGTGTCAGTGGGGTTCAGCACCGCCAGCTGTTCCCCTGCTGTGCAGCCGGCATCGTGTCCTGCAAAAGCCACGCAGACACTTGCTCTTGTACCTTCTGCTCCCCATCCTGGTTCCAGTACCGTCAGCTGGTTCCGGGCAGAGCCTTTGGCTTAGGTGCCTCCCTCTGGGTATCCGAGTTCCACCAACGTCAGGTGGTCCTTGGTAGTGCTTTCAGGCACGGGTACCTCCTGCTTAGTAACCGGGTTCCAGTAACGTCAGCTGGTCCTCGGTAGTTCCATTGGCTCTTGGACCTTCGGCTACCCATCCGGGTTCCAGCAACGTCAGCTGGTTCTCGGCAGTGTCTTTTGCTCTTGTACCTTCTGCTCCCCATCCTGGTTCCAGTACCGTCAGCTGGTTCCGGGCAGAGCCTTTGGCTTAGGTGCCTCCCTCTGGGTATCCGAGTTCCACCAACGTCAGGTGGTCCTTGGTAGTGCTTTCAGGCACGGGTACCTCCTGCTTAGTAACCGGGTTCCAGTAACGTCAGCTGGTCCTCGGTAGTTCCATTGGCTCTTGGACCTTCGGGTAGCCATCCGAGTTCCAGTTCCATCAGCTGGTTCTCGTCATTTTCTCAGCCTTCTTGTACCTTCTGCTACATTGCCAAGTTCAAGAGACTAAACACGATGACCCGGAAGACCACCCCTAAGATGACGACGACACCAGAGACGACAACCACCGTGATGACGACGACCCTGAAGACCACCCGATGACGACGACCCCGGAGACGACGACCCTGGAGACGACGACGACCTGGAAGACCGAGAAGCAGAAGAACAAGAGGCTGCAGAACAAAGAGCAGAAGAACATTAAGCATAACACTAAATATCAGAGCAAAAAATATTATCTAAATTATAAGCAGAAGAAGACTAAGCAGTGTATGGGGGTGAGTCCGTTCCTCCTCGTGGTGCCCCTGGATAAAGCCTGATGCTGCAGGCCAAACTGAACGCGGACAAATGTAACTGTTTTGTGACAGGCAGAACGGAAGGTGTAATCTTCAAACTTTTATAGATAACAACTACGGGAATGCCTGTCACAAATAAGAATATGATGAAGAAGTAGAATATGATGAAGATAATAGTAAAATAAAAAGAATATGAACAATGTAACCCAAAAAATAATAGGTAGAAGATGAAGAAGAAGATGAATAAGGTGAAGAAGTTGATGTCAAAGAAGCTGATGATGAGGATAATGAAGAAGAAAGCGTGGGAGAAGTAAAAAAGAAGGTGAAGGGCGTGGAAGTAGTGAAACATCAATATCTGACATAAAAAAAAAAAAAAATTAACATAGTCAAATTCTTTCTAACGCCGAACGTCATAAAAAAAAAAAAAATCCTGCTATTCTATTACATTGGGCTAAACCTCTGTGCCTTTAATATCTCCGCCACGTCCCCCAATACATCCTACATTATTCTTAGTTGTTTTCCTTCATGTAGAATGAACCTACAAGTTTATAAAGGGTTTATTTTAATTCCGATATTTTCGTCCCATTGACTTGCATTGGGATCGGGTATCGGTATCGGATTGGATCCGATATTTTGACGGTATCGGCCGATACTTTCCGATACCGATACTTTCCGATATCGGAAGGTATCGCTCAACACTAATGATGTAACATGTGATGAGCCTTCAACACTAGACACTTGCATTGCATTTAGAGTACCAGATCAAATGTGCAATTTAACTACAAAGTTGGAGTTTATGAAAAAACATCCAATTCAAAAATCATCTGATGGTACCCATACATTGCCATTCCATGCACACAAAGTGTACTTCAGGGCTGTGCCCGGTGGTAGTGCCATTCAAAGAAAATGGCTGTCCTATTGTGTGCAAACTCAAAAGCTATTTTGCTTTACATGCATGGCATTTTGTAGTAACAGAAGAAGCCATTTCATTAATGGCTGGACAGTTGATAAAACACATGTGTATGCTCGCATAAAGGAACATGAGGAATCAATCCAACATCAGTCATCTGCAACAGCTTATTTGTCTGCTGAAAAAAAAAATGACATTGAAACGATGATCAATATAAATTTAGTCAATAAAAAGAAAGAAAAAATACAACAAAATCGCACTGTTGTTAAAAGAGTTATTGACATTATATTGTGCATAGCCAAGCTTAGCCTTGCATATAGAGGAAAGGATGAAGCTGCTCATTCTTTGCTAAATCCTGATCTCAATCATGGAAATTTTCTGGAGACAGCATTGCTTCTTAGCAAGTGTGATAGCACGCTGAAAAAACATGTAGATGATGTTGTGGCAATTAGTGAGAAAAAAAAGAAAGCACATCCACATAGCAAAGGACGTGGTGGTTTGGTGATATTTTTAAGTAAAACTTCAGTTAACCGTCTAATTGTAATAATGGGAAAAATGGTGAAAGACCAAATAAGTCAGGAAGTAAAAAATGCTGTTAAATTCAGTGTGGAAATGGACAGCACACAAGATATTTCTGTTCAAGAACAGTGCAGGATAATTTTGCGTTATGTGAAGGACAGGACTGTCTATGAATGACTTTTTTCTCTAATTAATGTCAGTAGCACAACTGGGCAAGAGCTGTTCTCAGAGTTGAAAGAACAATTACCGGTAGATAAATTTTCATTGAGTGTTACCAGTATTATTGGTTGTTCTTTTGATGGAGCTGCTAACATGAGTGGATGCTACAATGGTGTTCAGGCCCATATAAAGACCATGTCATGCAACTCTGTGTTTACTTGGTGTTATGCGCACATACTTAAGCTGGTCATTGTTGATGCTACAAAATCTGCCTATCAGGTAAAATCGTTCTTTGGCATTTTAGAGAAGACAGCAGTATTTTTCTCAGAATCATATAAAAGATCTGCTGTATAGACTCAACATGTTAGATCACAGACTGAAGGTCATGACAGATGGGCTAGACTTAAGAAAATTGGTGACACTCGCTGGTGGAGCAAACCAAGGGCCTTACATACAATTTTTGGATCCTTCCATGACCAATCAAAGCAACTCTACAGCACACTATTGTACTGCTTGCATTACATTTCAACATGCCCAACTTTTGATGACAAAGCAATAACTGAGGCAAATAACCTACTTCATTGCTGGACAAAGTATGAAACCTTGCTTGTTGCATTTTTGTTTATTAAAATTTTCGAAATTGCTACTCCCATTTCAGACTACCTCCAGACACGTGAACTGGATGTTTTACAGGCATGGCACATGATCGAAAGTGCCATAATCCAGATTCTTAGGCTCAGGGGTACGTTCTCTGATCTTATTAAAACAGTCAATTCATTTATTGAAAAGATGGATTCTACACTTGACGAACACTCAATAAATGTAATTATTGAAAAAGCCTTACCACAGAAAAGAATAGCTAGAAAAAAACAATGCCTGGTGAGTTAGCAAAGGATGAGCTTTCTTCTGACCCCCTGAAAAGTTTTCAGCATCAGGTTTTTTATAGAATGAAAAAAAGTAAGCGACTATAAAAGTCGCAGCCAGCTCACCAACCAGACCATTCACCACGAAGCACGGAGACCCGTCCTGATCACGACGTCCAGCAGTAGTACTTGAAACAAATGTAGATACTCCAGCTCCAGTGGAATAGGTAAAATAGTATAAGCTTTATTCGTCCATAATGGTAGTAAAAACAGAAAAAATATTCCTTACATAGGTGAATCAAAACAGGGAATTGTGCATATACGGCTACGCGTTTCGACCTGTAGCGGTCTTACTCATGCCTATATCACTCTAGGAATGAGTGAGATATATATCCTTGATTGGCCCAAAAAAAAAAAAAAAAAAGGCCCGCCCCCATGTCACATGACAGATTTGTAAGGTCCTAGAGCTACATATAAAGAGTCATTTTAAAATATTAGAAAAAACATGTTAAAACATTAACAATAATGATACATAATTTCATTTTTCTTGTTCATGTCTGCAGGATAGCGCGTATTTAGGTTATAGATCCAAAACGCCTCTCTCGTGAGTAGGCGTCTCCTTGAATCTCCTCCTCTGTGCGACATATATACTTTCTCAATACCATGTACCTTTAGATTAGTAATATCCCCGTTGTGTTGTATGTTAAAATGTTTTGATACCATGGAAATGTTTTTATTTCTCATATTGAGATTAGTGGCATCTCTAATGTGTTCAGTTATACGGGTTTTTAATTTTCGTGACGTACATCCTATATATGAGATGCGGCATTCCATACAATCCACTTTATATATTACGTTTTTTGTGTGGCAGTTTATAAAACTATTTATTTTATACTCTTTAGTGTTATTTGAGTTTTGAAAACTATTACCGGGTTGTATATGTGCGCACGTACTACATGCCTGGGTGCCACATTTAAAAAAACCTTTGCATTCAAGCCATGTATTGGATTTTACTTTAGTTTTGTTGTGGCTGGAATTTGGGGCAATAAAATCACCAATAGTACGAGCCCTTCTTGCTACCACATTTACTCCATCTTTTAGAATATCTGATAATATGTCATCCTCACACAAAATAGATAATCTCTTGTTGATAATACCTTTAATTTGGTTAAATTGGGAGGAGAACTGTAGACAGACAAACGGTTTTCTGTCAAACTTTTTCTTTTTTATTGAATTATTCATAGTTGGAACTAATAGCTCCTTTCTCTGTTTTTTATCGACCAGGTTTTTTGCTCTGTTTATAGTCCAGTTTGGGTATTTACGAATTTTTAACCTATCACTTATTTTATCAGATTCACTTTGTTTGTCTTCTTCCCTACTGCAGTTACGTTTAGATCTAATATACTCCCCTACCGGTATTGATTTAATTGTATGAGCCGGATGACTGCTTTTTGCGTGCAATAAAGTGTTTCCGCTAATTGGCTTTATGTGTGTCTTACTAATGATTTTTTCACCAACGCATCCGCGTAAATCTAGATCTAAAAACGAAATTTGAAATTGATCTTGCACATAGGTGAACCTAATGCCACAATCGTTGGAATTGATATATTCTATAAATTCTGGTATGGCAGATACATCGCCCCCCCAAATGATGAGGGTGTCGTCGATGTATCTGCCATACCAGAAAATGCATTCAGTGAAAGGATTAATGACAGAAAACATATATTTTTGCTCCCAATATGCCATGGTGAGGTTTGCCAATGAAGGCGAATATTTTGCGCCCATAGGAACTCCCGACTTCTGGACGTATATATCCTTGTCAAAGGAAAAAATGTTATTTTGCATAAGAAAAGACAAAACCTGTAAAGAAAAATTTATAAGGTCCTCAGAGTATTCGCCATAATCTCTTAGATGGAACTCAATGGCTTTCGCTGCCACATCATGCGGTATATTCATATATAAGGACACGACGTCACAGCTTAACCAGCTGTGTTCTTGTGTCCAAGTCCAGTCTGAGAGCATTTTTAAAACTGCTCTAGAGTCTTTGATATATCCTGGTGTTGTCAGAACTATTGGCTGTAGCAGTGAGTCCATCCACTCGCATAGATGCTCAAGCATGGATCCGATTCCTGATATTATTGGGCGCATGTTAGGAAACCCCTCACCCTTATGTAATTTGGGGAGACCATACATGATAGGTAGTATAGGGAACTCTACATATAGATAGTCTGCTTGTTTTTTATTTATTACCGCTAGATTTAGTCCTTCCTCAATGAGGCTAGCGATTTTACTGTTGATTTCTTTAGTTGGATTTCTTTCAAGTTTTTTATAGGTGGATTTATCCGATAATAATTCATAGATTTTTTCTTTGTAGTCATTTTCATTCATGACTACTATTAGGCCACCTTTATCACTTCTTTTGATAACAATATTATTTGTAGATTTTAGTTCGTTTAATGCCTTTCGTTGATTGAAGGATAAATTATTGTGATTTTTCTTTTTATGTTCCTCATATAGCATTTTTAGATCCCTTTTAATTGCTTCTTGGAATCTGTCCATGCATTCAGCTCTTGTCTGTAAAGGATAAAAAAAAGGATTTTTTGTTTTGAATTTTTTGGAAATACTCAAGAGGTCTTCAGTAGGCTCCAACTGCTGTTCTTTTGAAAGTTTCATAAGGCAGTTTAGCGTTACTTGTTCCTTAAAATTTAAGCCTTCAAATTCATTTATTTCTACAGTAGCCTCAGGACTGAGTATAGGATTTTCGTCTGAAAAAAAATGTTTTTTTATGGTCAGATTTCTGATGAATTTATTAATATCTAGAATAGTCATGAATAAATTAAAATCTGCATCAGGTACAAAATTTAAGCCTAAGGATAATAAATTTATTTGTTCTTGTGTTAGGGTATGAGAGGATAAATTTACCACATTGTTCATATCTATTGTTTCTGTCTTTTTTTGTATCGGGTCATTATTCCTGGCAGATTTTTTATGCTTCCTTCCTCCGCGTCTTCTCCGTTTTTTGATACTTTTTAAAAATGCTCTCAGACTGGACTTGGACACAAGAATACAGCTGGTTAAGCTGTGACGTCGTGTCCTTATATCCGAATATACCGCATGACGTGGCAGCGAAAGCCATTGAGTTCCATCTAAGAGATTATGGCGAATACTCTGAGGACCTTATAAATTTTTCTTTACAGGTTTTGTCTTTTCTTATGCAAAATTACATTTTTTCCTTTGACAAGGATATATACGTCCAGAAGTCGGGAGTTCCTATGGGCGCAAAATATTCGCCTTCATTGGCAAACCTCACCATGGCATATTGGGAGCAAAAATATATGTTTTCTGTCATTAATCCTTTCACTGAATGCATTTTCTGGTATGGCAGATACATCGACGACACCCTCATCATTTGGGGGGGTGATGTATCTGCCATACCAGAATTTATAGAATATATCAATTCCAACGATTGTGGCATTAGGTTCACCTATGTGCAAGATCAATTTAAAATTTCGTTTTTAGATCTAGATTTACGCGGATGCGTTGGTGAAAAAATCATTAGTAAGACACACATAAAGCCAATTAGCGGAAACACTTTATTGCACGCAAAAAGCAGTCATCCGGCTCATACAATTAAATCAATACCGGTAGGGGAGTATATTAGATCTAAACGTAACTGCAGTAGGGAAGAAGACAAACAAAGTGAATCTGATAAAATAAGTGATAGGTTAAAAATTCGTAAATACCCGAACTGGACTATAAACAGAGCAAAAAACCTGGTCGATAAAAAACAGAGAAAGGAGCTATTAGTTCCAACTATGAATAATTCAATAAAAAAGAAAAAGTTTGACAGAAAACCGTTTGTCTGTCTACAGTTCTCCTCCCAATTTAACCAAATTAAAAGGTATTATCAACAAGAGATTATCTATTTTGTGTGAGGATGACATATTATCAGATATTCTAAAAGATGGAGTAAATGTGGTAGCAAGAAGGGCTCGTACTATTGGTGATTTTATTGCCCCAAATTCCAGCCACAACAAAACTAAAGTAAAATCCAATACATGGCTTGAATGCAAAGGTTTTTTTAAATGTGGCACCCAGGCATGTAGTACGTGCGCACATATACAACCCGGTAATAGTTTTCAAAACTCAAATAACACTAAAGAGTATAAAATAAATAGTTTTATAAACTGCCACACAAAAAACGTAATATATAAAGTGGATTGTATGGAATGCCGCATCTCATATATAGGATGTACGTCACGAAAATTAAAAACCCGTATAACTGAACACATTAGAGATGCCACTAATCTCAATATGAGAAATAAAAACATTTCCATGGTATCAAAACATTTTAACATACAACACAACGGGGATATTACTAATCTAAAGGTACATGGTATTGAGAAAGTATATATGTCGCACAGAGGAGGAGATTCAAGGAGACGCCTACTCACGAGAGAGGCGTTTTGGATCTATAACCTAAATACGCGCTATCCTGCAGGCATGAACAAGAAAAATGAAATTATGTATCATTATTGTTAATGTTTTAACATGTTTTTTCTAATATTTTAAAATGACTCTTTATATGTAGCTCTAGGACCTTACAAATCTGTCATGTGACATGGGGGCGGGCCTTTTTTTTTTTTTTTTTGGGCCAATCAAGGATATATATCTCGCTCATTCCTAGAGTGATATAGGCATGAGTAAGACCGCTACAGGTCGAAACGCGTAGCCGTATATGCACAATTCCCTGTTTTGATTCACCTATGTAAGGAATATTTTTTCTGTTTTTACTACCATTATGGACGAATAAAGCTTATACTATTTTACCTATTCCGCTGGAGCTGGAGTATCTACATTTGTTTCAAGTATCAGGTTTTTTATGTCATCATTGACCAGGCAGCAATGAGCATTGAAAAAAAAATTCTCAAAAAACAAAAACCTTATCCAAGATCTAACGTACTTTGACCCCAGACAGTTTGACCAAATGAGCTATACTGACATTCCATCCGAGGCTATGAAGACTGTAGCTGAACTGGCTGATGTCGATATTATTCAACTTAAAGCTGAGCTAACTAGTTTTAAAGACAACTATTCCGTTCTCAAAAATCCATGCCCTCCTGTGGTTGAAATCACAGAAGAATTAGAGGAGGATGAAGAGGAAGCCACTGATACCAAAAAGTTAGCATGTGAAAACTGTCTTTCCTGTTGCTACACACATATATGTGTCTACAATTTACATTCTGCTGCATATACAGTACAAACCTTTTTGCAGTTTACACTTCTTACACTTGCTTGCACCCAAGTTTCATGCGAGTGCTCTCAAAGCTGAAAATTGTAAAAAATCGTCTGAGGTCTTTAATTGGACAGGAACTTTTAGAGTCACTTCTTCTGTTGAACATTGAGCGTGACATTTCAAGGAACTTAGACTATGATGACATTATTAATACTTATGCAATGTCATCTTCTGTTCTGAAAAAAATGCTTTTGTAAGTTTGCTGCTGCATGATTATTAGTGTACGTTCACTTTGCTATCATAGGTCTTATCATTAACAATTGAATGATATTGTATTAAAGAGGGGAAGGAAACATGCAAAACTAAAGTTCACAATGTTCATATAATTTTTAAACTTTTTCCAGTGGGGCAAGTTTGATGTGCTGCTTCAATGGTGCTGCTGGGTGATCCCAGCTTATTCTCAACATGCTTTGAGCTAATGTTGTGTATTTGCATTACTGAGTAAATTCTAAGAATATGCTGAGAAGGCCTGTAGGCAAATTTGATTTCCAATTTTTAAAATTGGGAAAAGTGAAATTCCTATTTCTTTGGGAATGATACATTTTGTTTAGTAAAATCTGTTTTACATCATATTTATTTTTATCTAATAAACAATACTCATTTTTTGTTGTTGCACTTTAATGGGTGCTCCCATATTTCCAGGATGTGCCAGAATAGTAGATGTGGTCCTCACAAATGGAACAGGCATCTGTTTTGCGGTTAGTGGAGAGATGGCCAGAATTTTGTCTACCTCACCACTTACATCACTGTGTGACAGGGCCCTGTGCTCAAATTAGATGCAAGTTCCATTTGTGGGACTTCTATTTTAAGGAAATGTACCTTGAAAGTATTTATTGTTGTCAAAGTATTGGAGTGTTTCTTTAGTTTATTATTTATACATTAAGTTAAATTGGTTATTTATTGGTTAATAAACACTTCGTTTGATATTACATCATTTTGCAACATAATTGGTATTATTTCTATATAACTGCAAGGTGGGCCCCAAGAATGATTTTTCTCTGGTGGGCCCAAGGTACTCCAGTCCGACGCTGCCCAGGGTATAGGGTTAGATTCTGGGGCTGCTGCTGGAGTTTCTCTTACGCGCCGTATCTCTCCTCTAATTTCTCTTATCTCTTGCTGTGAGTTACCCCGGGGTATGGGATTGAACTTCAAAGCAGCAGCAAGGGCTTCCTGTAGGCTCCCTATTTCTGCCCACATTTTTTGCATTTCTGCCATAATTTGTGGGACCACTCTGGTTCTGCTGCATTCGGGGTAGGTACTTTGTGGCTCCGAAGCATCACTGCCAAGGCTGCGTTCCCCTGCTCTTGTTCTCTTATGCATGCTTCGGCCCTAATTTCTAAGAAAGTCATACGCGGCCTAGAACGCAGGGGCTCCTGCAAAGCTTGTTTAAGCGGCATGTCTCTGAGGCCCGCCACGAACTGGTCTCTCAATATCACGTCAGGGGACAGCACTACAATTACCTCCACATATTCCCGGCGGGGGCGATAAACACTTGTGTCTCCTGCAGTGCATTAATGTACTGCGTCACGGACTCCCCCTCCCTTTGGACATGGCGGAACAAGCGCATCCGCAGTTCCCCAACATCAGTGGGATCTCCATGCATTTCCTCTAGGATCTGGAATACCTTGGTCAACGTATCCCATTCATGAGGGGGACAGAACCTTACAGAATACCAGGCCTCACCACCTAGGGACAATAACGCTATCTCTGCCTGCAGCGCAGGGGCCATAGGGTACATCCGCAGCATGCTCTTAACTCTTTCAGTCCAGTCTCACAACATCATGTTGCTCTCCGTGAACTTTGGGAGGTAACTAAGCATCGCCCCCAACAGCAAGCTGGCCCTTGGGACCCCCACAGCCATTTGGTCTGCCTCCTCTGTGCTTGTGGACTGCATCCTGCCGACTACGCCAAGTGTAAGCAGGTTGCAGGATGCAGTGACAGGCAGGAGGCAGAGCAAGGGTTAACAAAGTGTAACAATTTAATGGAACAAGGTATTCACTCCTCGCAGGGAGGTTAATGGTTAAAGGAGGGATAATAGGTGTAGTAACTGTAAGACAATAGCAGTCCAATGAAAGAACTTATCGTGTCCTGTATGGTCCTCTGCAGCAGATGATCCCACAGGGGTGTTGTAGAACCGGCAACAACAGGGCGATGTTATCGGTTGGGGTCCTTTAAGCGATGGTCCGTCTTCTGGCGGCAGCGGTCGGTCTTCAATACCTTCTGCTGAGCCCCTAGTCCATAAGCACATGTGGCTGAAACAAACAAGGCCGCGGCACTCTCAGAGTCAAATGTAAATGGGTGGGAAGCAAGTGGCGAGTTAGGCCGCAAAAGTCTGTCCTGTACTCGGCCTTTTCTCCTCTGCACATGCGCGGTACTCAGTCACTGAGCGTATGGCACTTCTGTCTCTGGCAGCTACTGAGCGCACGGCACTTCTCCTTGCAGCAGTCCCACTAGAGGTGGCGGGGTCTAAACTAAGCAGCACATCGTGGCGCCGGTGCTCAGAGGATGGAGCACGCTGCTCACTCGACTGCGTGCTGCTGCTGATTTACGCCAGACTGACTGGCACGCGCTGTTCTGTGCGTCCCCCGATACCAGAAAGTCTCTCACACAGCCGTTTACATTCAGCAACAGAAAAAATTAGAATTTTTTTAAATGCGCGTTAGGTCTGCAGACAGGTTCATATCACCGCCACAACATGACAATGTGTGATACGGCGGGCTGTATCACATTCAGCAAGAGAAAAAAATATATTTTTTTAATGCGTTATGTCTGAAGACAGGTTCTTATCACCGCCACATGACAATGTGGGATACGGCAGGCTGTATCACATTCATCAACAGAAAAAAATATTCTTTTTTTGTAATGTGCCTTAGGTCTGAAGACAGTTTCAAATCACCACAGCAATAAATGACAAGGTGGGATACAGCAGGCTTTTTCACATTTAGCTAGTGAAAAGATATTACTATGCTATACTTGTGCATGAAGCACAATAGAAGCAGTGCATAACACACTTGGAGGACTTGTGCCCTGCCGGCTTTGTCTGAGAACAATCAGAAATGCCCCCCTAAAAAAAAAAAATGGAAGGTAAATTTTACAGCCACACTGGACACTATCTAGCTACACTATCTGACTGATATGCAACCACCTATCTTACTAGCTAAAATGCGGGATACAGCAGGCTTTTCCACATTTAGCTACTGAAATATCATTTAGAATGCTATACTCGTGCATGCAGCACAATGGAAGCAGTGCACAACACACTTGTAGGACATGTGCCCTGCCAGCTTTGTCTGAAAACCATCAGAAATGCCACAAAAAAAATATTTCCAGAAGGTAAATTTTACAGCCACACTGGACACTATCTGATGTACAATCGCCTAACTAAATAGCTGAAATCTTGCTAATAACAGTGGCAGCATCAGAAGCAGCCTCTTTGCGTTGTATCAGTGTCAAAATGGCGCTAAAACCACATAAGATATTTATATGGACAGGGACATGTGATTTCAGCAGTCAATGACACAAGCCGTGGTGTCAGGACTTTGTGGATGTTTCCTGCACCCTGATTGGCTAGCTGCAATGTGCACACATAAAGTTAGGGGGAAAAAATGACTGCTGTGCTGTGCTTCCAAGAACGCGGCGCCTGAGCTTTGAAAACCCTTGCGTTGTGGCAACGCAAATATTTTCCCGCACTTTTACCAAATGTTACCGATTTTACAAAATTTTGCTCGGGTCTCCGATCACGAATCCGAATGTGCCATATTTGTGCCGAATTTATGTTTGGCGATCGTTTTCTGATCAAATTCGCTCATCTCTAGTCATGAACACTGACTTTAACGGAGGAACGTGAGGTCTGCAGTTATTTGGATATTGTTATGGTGTCTTTTGTGACCTCTCAGATGAATCGTCACTGCGCTCTTGGGGTATTTTGGTCGAGCAGCTACTCTTGGGAAGGTTCATCACTGTTCCATGTTTTTGCTATTTGTGAATGATAGGTCTCACTACTGTTCTCTGAGAGATCTCAATCACTTTGTTTCTCACTTGATCCAGAATTTCTTTGGATCGCGATATGATGTCTAGCTTTTGAGGATCTTTTGGTCTATTTCACTTTGTCAGGCAGGTCATATTTTAAGTGATTTTTTTAATTGAGAACAGGTCTGGCAGTAATCGGGCCTACATGTGGCTATTGAATTTTAACTCAGCTTCCCAAAGATGTGATAAACCACAGTTAATTTATGTTTTAAGGGGGTTGGGGGGAGCAACCACTTTTTCACCCAGGACCCTGTAGGTTTGAATTTTTTTCCCTTAATAATAAAGACCTTCATTTAAACTGCATTTTATGTTACTTGTGTTATCTTTGTCTAATATTTAAATTTGTTTGGTGATCTGAAACATTTAAGTGTGACAAACATGCAAAAGAATAGGAAATCGGGAGGGGGCAAACACTTTTTCACACAACTGTAAGTGGTTAAACAACAGCAATCGGGGATAGCTCTGATCAATTTAGAAGCAGGTGCCAGCTGTATAACACAGACATCACTCATGGTGCATGGAGCAGGCTCAGCTGATAAGGCTGTTTCATACAACTCTACCAGACAAAATTACATTAGAGTACATCATGCATACTGTACTTTGCAGACGGGGTTAAGCTTTGTATTGCTTTTGTATTCCTGTTCATGCCACATCAGAGCCTTTATGTAGAAGACTTAATTTTTTCCCATGGTATAAGCTTTAAGGCCACATTCACACATCCCTGTGAAATGTAAGTGTGCTGTTCAATTTTTCCTGACAGCACCTAAACCCATAGTTTTATTGATCCATATGTACAGTTGAAACCAGAAGTTTACATACACTACATAAAAAGACACATATGCATGTTTTTCTTAATATCTGACATGAAATCAGAATAAACCCTTCCTGTTTTAAGTCAATTACGATTACTATAATTATTAATATTTGCCAAATGCCAGAATGAGAGAGAATATTTTAAGGCATTTTTATTATTTACTGCAAAGTCAAAAGTTTACATACACTAAGATTACCATGCCTTTAAACAACTCTCGACTGCCCATATGATGATGTAATGTTTGGAACCTTTTTTGGCAACATCTGAGTTAATTAGAGACACACCTGTGTTTGTGTTTTAATCCACACCTGAAACACACTACTTCTTTGTGTAGCATCGTGGGAAAGTCTCAAGAAATCAGTCATAATATCAGGAAGAGAATTGTGGACTTGCACAAGTCTGGCTCCTCCTTGGGTACAATTTCAAGATGCCTGAAGGTGCCTCCTTCATCTGTACAAACAATTTTACGCAAGTACAAACGAGATGGGAGTGTCCAGCCATCATACCGCTCAGGAAGGAGACGGGTTCTGTGTCCCAGAGATGAATATGCTTTGGTCCGGCATGTGCATGTCAACTCAAGGACAAAAGCAAAAGACCTTGTGAAGATGATAGCGCAATCTGGTAAGATTGTGTTAATATCCAAAGTGAAACGTGTACTGTATCAACATGGGCTGAAAGGCCACTATGCCAGATTAATGTTTGCAAATGCACACAGAAACAAAGACCTTAATTTTTGGAGACATAGCTCGTGGTCTGATTAAACTAAAATTGAACTCTTTGGGCATAATGACCATCATTGCGTTTGGAGGAAAAAGGGAGAAGCTTGGAAGCCTAAGAACACCATCCGAACTGTGAAACACTGGGGTGGCAGCATCATGTTGTGGGGTTGTATTGCTGCAGGAGGGACTGTGTACTTCACAAAGTAGATGGCAACATGAGAAAGGAAGATTATGTGGCAATACTGAAGCAACATCTCAAGACATCAACCAGGAAGTTAAAGCTTGGGCGGAAATGGGTCTTCCAAATGGACAATGACCCAAAGCATACTGCCAAAATGGTAACATATTGGCTTAAGGATAATAAAAGCAATATTTTGGAGTGGCCATTACAAAGCCCTGATCTTAATCTTATTGAAAATGTATGGGCAAAGTGGAAAAGGCATGTGCGAGCAAGGCAACCTACAAACCTGGATCAGTTACACCAGTTTTGTCAGGAGGAATGGGCCCAAATTCACCAAATATTGTGAGAAGCTTGTGGAAGGCTATCCCAAATGTTTGACCCAAGTCATTCAGTTTATCCCCTTAGGGTATGTGTCCACGTTCAGGCTTGCTTCAGGCTTTGGTCAGGATTTTATGCAAGTAAAATCCTGACCAAAACTGCACCTGAGGTCACTGGCAGGTCACCTGCGGTGTGCCTGCGTGTTTTGCTCATTGTAGCAACATGCTGCGTTTTGAAAAAACGCACCGCATGTGCGTTTTCGCGGCAAAAACGCATGCGTTTTTTAACGCATAGTGGAGTCGGGATTTCATGAAATCCCCTCCACTATGCTGTAACATCTGGACACTGCGTTTTTGACGCTGCGGAAAAACGCAGCGTCAAAAACGCAGCGTTTCCTGAACGTGGACACATACCCTTAGTGACAGAGCTAATTTTGTACTTAGTGACCAAGCTATTTTTTGCAATTCTGACCACTGTCACTTTATGAGGTTATAGCTCTGGAACGCTTCAACAGATCCCACTGATTCTGAGACTGTTATTTCGTGACATATTATACATCATCTTAGTGGTAAAATTTATTCGCTATGACTTGCGTTTATTTATAAAAGAAATGGAAATTGTGGAAAAAATTTTAAACTTTTGCAATTTTCAAACTTTTAATTTTTGTGCCCTTAAATTGGAGTCATATTGCACAATAACAGTTAACAAATAACATTTCTCACATGTCTACTTTACATCAGCACAATTTTTTTTTGTTAAGACGTTATAAGCGTTAAAAGTTGACCAGCCATTTCTAATCTTTCCAACAAAATTTACAAAATTATTTTCTTTAGGCACTACCTCACATTTGAAGTGAGTTTGTGGGGTCAGTATAACAGAAAATACTCAAAAGTGACACCATTTTAACCCCTTTCTGACCTCGGATGGGATAGTACGTCCGAGGTCAGAACCCCCGCTTTGATGCAGGGCTCCGGCGGTGAGCCCGCATCAAAGCCGGGACATGTCAGCTGTTTTGAACAGCTGACATGTGCCCGCAATAGCGGCGGGTGAAATCGCGATTCACCCGCCGCTATTAACTAGTTAAATGCCGCTGTCAAACGCAGACAGCGGTATTTAACCGGTCCTTGAGACCTCTATGGTTACTGATCACCGGTAGCTGTGAGTGCCACCCTGTGGTCGGCGCTCATAGCACACCTGCATTTCTGCTGCATAGCAGCGATCTGATGATCGCTGCTATGTAGCAGAGGCGATCGAGTTGTGCCAGCTTCTAGCGTCCCATTAAGGCTATTGAAGCATGGCAAAAGTAAAAAAAAAAAGTAAAAAAAAATGTTAAAAAAAATATAAAAGTTTAAATCACCCCCTTTCGCCCCATTCAAAATAAATCAATAAAAAAAAATCAAACCTACACATATTTGGTATCGCCGCGTTCAGAATCGCCCGATCTATCAATAAAAAAAAAGCATTAACCTGATCGCTAAACGGCGTAGCGAGAAAAAAAATTGAAAATCCAGAATTACGTTTTTTGGTCGCCGCGACATTGCATTAAAATGTAATAACGGGCGATCAAAAGAACGTATCTGCACCAAAATGCTATCATTAAAAACGCCAGCTCGGCACGCAAAAAATAAGCCCTCAACCGACCCCAGATCATGAAAAATGGAGACGCTATGAGTATCGGAAAATGGCGCAATTGTTTGTTGTTTTTTTTTAGCAAAGTTTGGAATTTTTTTTCACCACTTAGATAAAAAATAACCTAGTCATGTTAGGTGTCTATGAACTCGTACTGACCTGGAGAATCATAATGGCACGTCAGTTTTAGCATTTAGTGAACCTAGCAAAAAAGCCAAACAAAAAACAAGTGTGGGACTGCACTTTTTTGCAAATTCACCGCACTTGGAATTTTTTCCCCGTTTTCTAGTACACGACATGCAAAAAATAAGCCCTCACATGGCCATATTGATGGAAAAATAAAAAAGTTATGGCTCTGGGAAGGAGGGGAGCGAAAAACGAAAATGGAAAACTGGAAAATCCCAAGGTCATGAAGGGGTTAAAAACTGCACCCCTCAAGGTGCGCACAACCACATTCAAGAAGTTTATTAACCCTTCAGGTGCTTCACGAGAACTAAAGAAATGTGGTAGGAAAAAATGAACATTTTACTTTTTCCTCCAATAAATGATTTGGAACAAAACGAGAAAATGGACAAAAAAATTTGTTGTGCAATTTATCCTGAGTATGCTGATACCCCGTATTTGGGGGAAAGCCACTGTTTGGGCGCATGGCAGGGCTCAGAAGGGAGGGAGCACTGTGTGACTTTTTGAACGCAAAATTGGCTGGAATCAATGGCAGGCGTCATGTTGCCTTTGGAGACCTGTCATGATTCTCAATGGCGAGAGAACATAGCCCAGCATATATGAGAACTAGCTCTTGGAAGATGGAAACTATACTGACCATGAACTAAACCTGCCGCACAACTAGAAGTGGCCGGGTAGCATGCCTACGTTTTTTATCCCTAGATGCCCAGCGCCAGCCGGAGAACTACCTAATCCTAGCAGAGGAAAAGACAGTCCTGGCTCACCTCTAGAGAAATTTTCCCAAAAGGCAGACAGAGGCCCCCACATATATTGGCGGTGATTTTAGATGAAATGACAAACGTAGTATGAAAATAGGTTTAGCAAAATCGAGGTCCGCTTACTAGATAGCATGAAGACAGAAAGGGCACTTTCATGGTCAGCAGAAAACCCTATCAAAACACCATCCAGAAATTACTTTAAGACTCTAGCATTAACTCATAACACCAGAGTGGCAATTTCCGCTCACAAGAGCTTTCCAGACACAGTAACGAAACAGCAGCTGTGAACAGGAACAAAATGCAAAAACACACAAGGACAAAAGTCCAACTTAGCTAGGAGTTGTCTAGTAGCAGGAACATGCACAGAAGGCTTCTGATTACATTGTTGACCGGCATGAAACTGACAGAGGAGCAAGGTTATATAGCGACTCCCACATCCTGATAGGAGCAGGTGAACAGAGGGGATGATGCACACAAGTACAATTCCACAAGTGGCCACCGGGGGAGCCCAGAATCCAATTTCACAACAGTACCCCCCCCTCAAGGAGGGGGCACCGAACCCTCACCAGAACCACCAGGGCGATCAGGATGAGCCCTATGAAAGGCACGGACAAGATCGGAGGCATGAACATCAGAGGCAGTGACCCAAGAATTATCCTCCTGACCGTATCCCTTCCATTTGACCAGATACTGGAGTTTCCGTCTGGAAACACGAGAGTCTAAGATCTTTTCCACAACGTACTCCAACTCACCCTCAACCAACACCGGAGCAGGAGGCTCAACGGAAGGCACAGCCGGTACCTCATACCTGCGCAACAATGACCGATGAAAAACATTATGAATCGAAAAGGATGCAGGGAGGTCCAAACGGAAGGACACAGGGTTAAGAATCTCCAATATCTTGTACGGGCCGATGAACCGAGGCTTAAACTTAGGAGAAGAAACCCTCATAGGGACAAAACGAGAAGACAACCACACCAAGTCCCCAACACAAAGCCGAGGACCAACACGACGACGGCGGTTGGCAAAAAGCTGAGTCTTCTCCTGGGACAACTTCAAATTGTCCACCACCTGCCCCCAAATCTGATGCAACCTCTCCACCACAGCATCCACTCCAGGACAATCCGAAGATTCCACTTGACCGGAGGAAAATCGAGGATGAAACCCCGAATTACAGAAAAACGGGGACACCAAGGTGGCAGAGCTGGCCCGATTATTGAGGGCGAACTCCGCCAAAGGCAAAAAAGCAACCCAATCATCCTGATCCGCAGACACAAAACACCTCAAATATGTCTCCAAGGTCTGATTAGTCCGCTCGGTCTGGCCATTAGTCTGAGGATGGAAAGCAGACGAAAAAGACAAATCTATGCCCATCCTAGCACAGAATGCCCGCCAAAATCTAGACACGAATTGGGTCCCTCTGTCAGAAACGATATTCTCCGGAATACCATGCAAACGAACAACATTTTGAAAAAACAGAGGAACCAACTCGGAAGAAGAAGGCAACTTAGGCAAGGGAACCAGATGGACCATCTTAGAGAAACGGTCACACACCACCCAGATGACAGACATCTTCTGAGAAACAGGCAGATCCGAAATAAAATCCATCGAGATGTGCGTCCAAGGCCTCTTCGGGATAGGCAAGGGTAACAACAATCCACTAGCCCGAGAACAACAAGGCTTGGCCCGAGCACAAACGTCACAAGACTGCACAAAGCCTCGCACATCTCGTGACAGGGAAGGCCACCAGAAGGACCTTGCCACCAAATCCCTGGTACCAAAGATTCCAGGATGACCTGCCAACGCAGAAGAATGAACCTCAGAGATGACTCTACTGGTCCAATCATCAGGAACAAACAGTCTACCAGGTGGGCAACGATCAGGTCTATCCGCCTGAAACTCCTGCAAGGCCCGCCGCAGGTCTGGAGAAACGGCAGACAATATCACTCCATCTTTAAGGATACCTGTGGGCTCAGAATTACCAGGGGAGTCAGGCTCAAAACTCCTAGAAAGGGCATCCGCCTTAACATTCTTAGAACCCGGTAGGTAAGACACCACAAAATTAAACCGAGAGAAAAACAACGACCAGCGCGCCTGTCTAGGATTCAGGCGCCTGGCAGACTCAAGGTAAATTAAATTTTTGTGGTCAGTCAATACCACCACCTGATGTCTGGCCCCCTCAAGCCAGTGACGCCACTCCTCAAAAGCCCACTTCATGGCCAAAAGCTCCCGATTCCCAATATCATAATTCCGCTCGGCGGGCGAAAATTTACGGGAAAAAAAAGGCACAAGGTCTCATCACGGAGCAGTCGGAACTTCTCTGCGACAACACCGCCCCAGCTCCGATTTCAGAAGCGTCGACCTCAACCTGAAAAGGAAGAGCAACATCAGGCTGACGCAACACTGGGGCGGAAGAAAAGCGGCGCTTGAGCTCCCGAAAGGCCTCCACAGCATCAGGGAACCAATCAGCAACATCAGCACCCTTCTTAGTCAAATCAGTCAATGGTTTTACAACATCAGAAAAACCAGCAATAAATCGACGATAAAAGTTAGCAAAGCCCAAAAATTTCTGAAGACTCTTAAGAGAAGAGGGTTGCGTCCAATCACCAATAGCCTGAACCTTGACAGGATCCATCTCGATGGAAGAGGGGGAAAAAATGTATCCCAAGAAGGAAATCTTTTGAACCCCAAAAACACACTTAGAACCCTTCACACACAAGGAATTAGACCGCAAAACCTGAAAAACCCTCCTGACCTGCTGGACATGAGAGTCCCAGTCATCCGAAAAAATCAGAATATCATCCAGATACACAATCATAAATTTATCCAAATAATCGCGGAAAATGTCATGCATAAAGGACTGGAAGACTGAAGGGGCATTTGAAAGACCAAAAGGCATCACCAAATACTCAAAATGGCCCTCGGGCGTATTAAATGCGGTTTTCCACTCATCCCCCTGCTTGATTCGCACCAAATTATACGCCCCACGGAGATCAATCTTAGAGAACCACTTGGCCCCCTTTATACGAGCAAACAAATCAGTAAGCAGTGGTAACGGATATTGATATTTAACCGTGATTTTATTCAAAAGTCGATAATCAATACACGGCCTCAAAGAGCCGTCTTTCTTAGACACAAAGAAAAAACCGGCTCCTAAGGGAGATGACGAAGGACGAATATGTCCCTTTTCCAAGGACTCCTTTATATATTCTCGCATAGCCGCGTGTTCAGGCACAGACAGATTAAATAAACGACCCTTAGGGTATTTACTACCCGGGATCAAGTCTATGGCACAATCGCACTCCCGGTGCGGAGGTAGTGAACCAACCTTGGGTTCTTCAAAAACGTCACGAAAGTCAGACAAGAATTCAGGAACCTCAGAGGGAATAGATGATGAAATGGAAACCAAAGGTACGTCCCCATGAGTTCCTTTACATCCCCAGCTTAACACAGACATAGCTCTCCAGTCGAGGACTGGGTTATGAGATTGCAGCCATGGCAATCCCAGCACCAAAACATCATGTAGATTATACAGCACCAGAAAGCGAATAACCTCCTGGTGATCCGGATTAACACGCATAGTCACTTGTGTCCAGTATTGTGGTTTATTACTAGCCAATGGGGTGGAGTCAATCCCTTTCAGAGGTATCGGAGCCTCCAATGGCTCCAAATCATACCCACAGCGTTTGGCAAAGGACCAATCCATAAGACTCAAAGCAGCGCCAGAGTCGACATAGGCGTCCGCGGTAATAGATGACAAAGAACAAATCAGGGTCACAGATAGAATAAACTTAGACTGTAAAGTGCTAATTGAAACAGACTTGTCAGGCTTCTTAGTACGCTTAGAGCATGCTGATATAACATGAGTTGAATCACCACAATAGAAGCACAACCCATTTTTTCGTCTAAAATTCTGCCGCTCGCTTCTGGACAGAATTCTATCACATTGCATATTTTCTGGCGTTTTCTCAGTAGACACCGCCAAATGGTGCACAGGTTTGCGCTCCCGCAGACGCCTATCGATCTGAATAGCCATCGTCATGGACTCATTCAGACTCGCAGGCACAGGGAACCCCACCATAACATCCTTAATGGCATCAGAGAGACCTTCTCTGAAAATCGCCGCCAGGGCGCACTCATTCCACTGAGTAAGCACAGACCATTTGCGGAATTTTTGGCAGTATATTTCAGCTTCATCTTGCCCCTGAGACAAGGACATCAAGGCCTTTTCCGCCTGAAGCTCTAAATGAGGTTCCTCATAAAGCAACCCCAAGGCCAGAAAAAACGCATCCACATTGAGCAACGCAGGATCCCCTGGTGCCAATGCAAAAGCCCAGTCCTGAGGGTCGCCCCGGAGCAAGGAAATTACAATCCTGACCTGCTGTGCAGGGTCTCCGGCAGAGCGAGACTTCAGGGACAAAAACAATTTGCAATTATTTTTAAAATTTTGAAAGTGAGATCTATTCCCCGAGAAGAATTCAGGCAAAGGAATTCTAGGCTCAGACATAGGTGGATGAACAACAAAATCTTGCAAATTTTGTACCTTTGTGGCGAGATTATTCAAACCTGTAGCTACACTCTGAAGATCCATTTGAAACAGGTGAACACAGAGCCATTCAAGGATTAGAAGGAGAGAAAGAGAGGAAGGCTGCAGCATAGGCAAACTAGCAAGTGATTCAATTAAGAGCACACTCAGAACTAGAGGGAAAAAAAAAAAAAAAATTGTAGCAGACTTCTTTTTTCTCTCCTTTCTCAGCCAGTAATTTAACCCTTTTTTGGGCCGGTCAAACTGTCATGATTCTCAATGGCGAGAGAACATAGCCCAGCATATATGAGAACTAGCTCTTGGAAGATGGAAACTATACTGACCATGAACTAAACCTGCCGCACAACTAGAAGTGGCCGGGTAGCATGCCTACGTTTTTTATCCCTAGATGCCCAGCGCCAGCCGGAGAACTACCTAATCCTAGCAGAGGAAAAGACTGTCCTGGCTCACCTCTAGAGAAATTTTCCCAAAAGGCAGACAGAGGCCCCCACATATATTGGCGGTGATTTTAGATGAAATGACAAACGTAGTATGAAAATAGGTTTAGCAAAATCGAGGTCCGCTTACTAGATAGCATGAAGACAGAAAGGGCACTTTCATGGTCAGCAGAAAACCCTATCAAAACACCATCCAGAAATTACTTTAAGACTCTAGCATTAACTCATAACACCAGAGTGGCAATTTCCGCTCACAAGAGCTTTCCAGACACAGTAACGAAACAGCAGCTGTGAACAGGAACAAAATGCAAAAACACACAAGGACAAAAGTCCAACTTAGCTAGGAGTTGTCTAGTAGCAGGAACATGCACAGAAGGCTTCTGATTACATTGTTGACCGGCATGAAACTGACAGAGGAGCAAGGTTATATAGCGACTCCCACATCCTGATAGGAGCAGGTGAACAGAGGGGATGATGCACACAAGTACAATTCCACAAGTGGCCACCGGGGGAGCCCAGAATCCAATTTCACAACAGAGACCCCCTGATATACCTAAACAGTGGAAACCCCCCCAATTCTAACTCCAACCCTAACCCCAACACACCCCTAACCCTATTCCCAACCCTAACCCTAACACCACTCTAACCCCAACACAACCCTAACCCTAGCTCTAACCCCAACCTTAACCCTAGCCACAACCCTAACCCTAATGGAAAAAAAATACATTTTTTTAATTTTATTATTTTTACGTAACTAAGGGGGTTATAAAGGGGGTTTGATTTACTATTTTTTTAATTTTGATCACTGTGATAGGGTCTATCAGTGATCAAAATGAACCAATAGGAAAAATCTCCTATTGTTGCTGGGTGCCGGTCGGCAAATCTCAGTGGGCGCACTGCGCATATGCCCGCCTTTTTGTTCCCGAATACAGAGCCGGAGGATGCCGGGGGAACCCATTTTTCTCTCCTCTGGTATGCTAGATCATATCAGAGGAGAAATAAATGGGAAATCTGACTTTTTTTTGGCAGTCGCCGTTACTTGGTAAATAACGGTGATCACAACACTAGGGTCGGTAAAAACCAAACCGAATCATGTTCTCCGGGGTCTCAGCTACCCCGCGAGCCGAAACCCTGGAGATTTTCCAACACTGGGGGCATTCTAACCTCATTTCTCAGCGCCGTTAAAAAGCGGCGCTGAGGAATAAGTACGCTTAACTGCTGCCGTTAAAGGTGTATCGTCGGTTGTTAAGAGGTTAAGGGCAATGATACCAAATACTAATGAAATGTATGTCAACTTTTGACTTTGCAGTAATAAAAATGCCTTAAACATTCTCTTTCTCTCATTTTTCTGGCATTTGGCAAATATTAATAATTATGGTAATCCTAATTGACCTAAAACGGGAAAGGTTTATTCTGATTTCATTTAAAAAAAACTGACCGTCACATCCAAACAGACTAAGTGTGAACAGGTGCTGAACCTAGAGTAACCAACTCATATACAGTCAAGTAAATAAGGCAGCACACTGCAGAGCTGAAACATGCAAACATGAAAACTGAACTGCATTACTGCACTAGAAATATGAAAAATTAGAGCGTTTAGGGCATAAAAATGGCCAATTTTATGTGTACCTGATAGCCACTTTAGGGCATCTCTCGTATACCAGGTCCTACGCTTTCCTTTCCTCGCTGAGAATAAACGTCTCCATCTGAATGGGTACCTGTGAAAACCTCTTCTTAGACTAAAGGCCCCGTCACACATAGCGAGATCGCTGCTGAGTCACAAGTTTTGTGACGCAACAGCGACCTCAGTAGCGATCTCGCTATGTGTGACACGTACCAGCGATCAGGCCCCTGCTGCGAGATCGCTGGTCGTGTCGGAATGGCCTGGACCTTTTTTTGGTCATTGAGGTCCCGCTGACATCGCTGAATCGGTGTGTGTGACACCGATCCAGCGATGTCTTCACTGGTAACCAGGGTAAACATCGGGTTACTAAGCGCAGGGCCGCGCTTAGTAACCCGATGTTTACCCTGGTTACCAGCGTAAATGTAAAAAAAAACAAACAGTACATACTCACCATCTGATGTCCGTCAGGTCCCTTGCCGTCTGCTTCCCACACTGACTGAGCGCCGCAAAGTGAAAGTGAAAGTACAGCACAGCGGTGACGTCACCGCTGCGCTCTGCTCTCACTGTACGGCGGCACTCAGTCAGAGCAGGAAGCAGACAGCAAGGGACCTGACGGACATCAGATGGTGAGTATGTACTGTTTGTTTTTTTTTACATTTACGCTGGTAACCAGGGTAAACATCGGGTTACTAAGCGCGGCCCTGCGCTTAGTAACCCGATGTTTACCCTGGTTACCTGGGTGCTGCAGGGGGACTTCGGCATCGTTGAAGACAGTTTCAACGATGCCGAAGTCGTTCCCCTGATCGTTGGTCGCTGGAGAGCGGTCTGTGTGACAGCTCCCCAGCGACCACACAGCGACAAAACAGCGACGCTGCAGCGATCAGCATCGTTGTCTGTATCGCTGCAGCGTCGCTGTGTGTGACGGGGCCTTAACATTCTCTCTCTCTGTGGAGGGGTAATGGACCTGTTGCGATAAAAACACCTGTGGCTAGGAGGCGGAGTGCTCGGTCAGAAGGCTAAAGAATACATTTAAAAAAACTGACCGTCACATCCATCACAATTTGGCGGGACCGGTTTTGGGTCATATGGGCGGGGTTTTCGGGTGTTTAATTCACCCTTTCCTTACCCGCTGGCTGCATGCTGACGCAATATTGAAGTTCATTCTCTGTCCTCCGGAGTACACGCCAGCGCAAGGCAATATTGCATGCAGCCAGCGGGTAAGGAAAGGGTGAATCAAACACCCGAAAACCCCACCCATATGACCCAAAACTGGTCCCGCCAAATTCAGGTGACAGGTTCCCTTTAACATTGAGTACACAGGCCATGCGGATGCCTCCGCATGCGTCGTTTTCATGCTGTGCCGAACGCAACGTTACATTTTGTTGCGGTCGGCACAGCGTGAATACGACGCATGAGGAGGCATCCACATACATCTGCATGGCCCGAGTACCCAATGTTAAAGATAGGGTATGCAGGACGCATGCAGCCGTAGGCACAGCTGAATGAAGAGGTGCGGCGGCGGGCGGGCTTCACGGAGGAAGTCCGCGGCCCTGCCAAACATTAGTGTGAAACTAGCCTAAGAAAAGAAACTATATGCATGAGACTCGCAGCATGTCCCATTTTCGTCCATTTGGCGGATCAGGCTATTCCATTAAAGTCTATAGGGATTTGTATAAAACAGATGAAATACAGAATACATACTTTGTACGTCAGTGTTTCATCTGTATTCCATCAGTTTTTCACTAATGTGTTGCCAAAAGCCAATGGATAATTAAACGTTTAGTTTTCCACCTTCAGCTTTTAAAAACAGGATGCAAAAAAAACACATGCAACACGTGGGCAATATGAATGACAGAGAAAAACTGCCCGTTTTATGGAAGCATAAAAATGGACACAGATGTGTGACTGTCGTAAAGAATACTTTGATGACTGCCAAACATTAACGTTTTAGGTTTGTACTAAAAGTGGGATGCTGAGAAGTGGGAGCCTTGGTTTCTTGAGGTGGTGTGGTTGGTGGTCAAAAACGTCTGAGGCAGATGCACAGCTAATCTTACCAGACTTCTATTGTTGTGTTTTTTTAAGTAAAAAGTATTTTAAGTACTTTAAGTAAAAGTATAGTGTGGTACACAGGTGCTATGTCTACATCCACTATTTAGCTATAGAGCCAGGAGAAGGCTGACATCTAATGGGAGCACAGAATGTACAGAAAAGGATGTCTGAGGGCTCCATGTCCTGCCCGGGGCATCCAGCCCATCCAGGAGATGTGTCTGTGGGGCGGGAAAGTGTGGGCCGCACAACAACTCTGCTTCTGAGAGGAAAGTTTGCAGCGAGTCATGTGAGAGCTGCGTGTAACTCCAGGGCTCCAGTGGGCAATCTACGCGTGACTGTGTCCTTGAGAAGTGATTCCCCATCCCCCGCCGTGTCTCGCCTGAGTGGAGAGCGGGCAGGGGGCTGTTCCCACCGCAGCCTTGGTCTCTCTGCTGTGTCCTTCTGCGGAAATGACACACGCGGAGTCCCGTCACGTCACGCGAGAGCGCACGGACACGCAGCACACAAAGACACGCCGGGGGAGGCAGTGGGGAAAGCACCCGACAACAAGCTGAGGCGGCGGCTTCCCCCTCAGTCTGAGCCTCTATAACGGAGTCCACATCACACACGCAGCTTCACAGCTGACTGGTCCCCACATGAGGTGAGTGGGAGCACGCAGCGCGACGTGAAACACGGGGGTGACGCGGCTCCACGGGTGGCAGGATGGGCACATTGATTCTCCTAGCTACAGCCAGACGCAGAAACAAAGCCACCGAGGCAGAAAGACCCCAGTCCAGCCCGCCATTGGGTGCAGGGATGAGGAGACTCCGCCGTCACCTCACACACTGCCGCGGTGACGTCATGGCCCGCGAACTGCCGCTGTGGAAACTCCGGTACCGCCTGCCGCTCCGGTGACTCTGAGTAACTTTCTGCCATTGGTGGGAGGAAGGTCTGGCCCCTGCAGGAGATGCCTTTTTCTGGCTACTGGTGTGGCGAGCCTTACTCGTGAGCTGCTCTGTAATGGAAACTTGTGCACGTTTTTATTATAGTTGCCCATGCCAAGAAATCAGAGCTCTCCTTTGGCACATAGTTACCAACAGCCATGATTTTGTCACCGTCCCCCTTCCAACTTTCCTTACACCTCATGGTACTGCTAAACTAATAGCATCTGCAGATCCTCACCTTCCCTGGGTCCTGTGCTGCGTCTCTGCAGCCAGTCATTGGATTCAGTGGCTTGCGCCATCTAAAGTAACAGATCCGCTTTGCCTGGTGATTGGCTGCAGCGCTGTTGTCGTGATATCACCACTACAGCTACAAATATGTAGTTCTGGACTCAAGGAGGCAGAGTACAAGCTGATTGTATTATACTTAAAGGGGTTGTCTGGGTCCATCAATGTGTGATCATCGGGGGTGCGGCACCCCTGCCAATCCGCTGTTGTCAGTGGTGGCGGGAACTGCAGGGCCCAGGTGTGGAGTTGCACAACTCTGTTGATGGAATGGTGACTGCGGTCTGGTACTCCACATCCACACCCTATTGATATGAATAGGGGGATGACGTTACAGTACCCAGTCACAACCCCTCTTCTGTCGATGGAGCTGTGCTATGCAGTTTCAGCCAACACCAGGATCATCTAATCACCGAGGTCGATGGGTGTCACACCCCCACTGATCGGACATTGATGACTTATCCTAAGGAGGCCATCAATGTTAAAGTCCCAGACAACCTCTTTAACGGAGCTGTGACGTGTGAGTAAAGAAAGTTGAAAGGGAAAAAAAAACCCTTAGACCAGTGTTTCTCAACTCCAGTCCTCAAGACCTCACAACAGGTCATGTTTTCAGGATTTCCTTAGTATTGCAAAGGCGATGGAATTAATGCTTGAGCAGGTGATGAAATTATCACCTGTGCAATACTAAGGAAATCCTGAAAACATGACCTGTTGTGAGGTCTTGAGGACTGGAGTTGAGATACACTGCCTTAGACCATGTTCACAAGTAGAGAAAATACTGAGTTTCCTCTATGTCGGTTTTTGTGCAGAAAATCTGCTTTTAACTATCCATGAAAAATTTATGCAATTTCATGAATCTCCTGCTCACTGCACCTTTTGTTGCCTTTTATTTGCTTTGTTTACAGCACACTTGGGTATTTTCTATCATATAGACCCCTCAAAGTGACTTCAAATGTGATGTGGTCCCTAAAAAAAAAATGGTGTTGTAAAAATGAGAAATTGCTGGTTAAATTTTAACCCTTATTACTCCCTAACAAATAAAAATTTTGGTTCCAAAATTGTGCTGATGTAAAGTAGACATGTGGGAAATGTTGCTAGTTAAGTATTTTGTGTGACATATCTCTGTGATTTAAGGGCATAAAAATTAAAAGTTGGAAAATTGCGAAATTTTCGCCAAATGTCTGTGTTTTATACAAATAAACGCAGGTAATATCAAAGAAATTTCACTACTATCATGAAGTACAATATGTCACGAGAAAACAGTGTCAGAATCATCAGGATCCGTTGAAGCGTTCCAGAGTTATAACCTCATAAAGGGACAGTGGTCAGAATTGTAAAAATTGGCCCGGTCATTAACATGCAAACCACCCTGGGGGGTAAAGGGGTTAATGGCTCTGAGGAATAAGAGTATTAATCAGAACGTGGCCGATTGACAACAGTATTTTAGGGGTTAATCTCAACTGTGGTATTTAAGTGGTTGTAAGGGGTCACAAGACCCCCTTTGCAACCATGAGCATCGCGGGTGCCGATCGTTACCATGACACCCTGAGGTCATGTGATGGTCATATAGCTGTGAGATCATATAGCTGTGAGATCCACCTATAAGCTGGGTCTCACAGGCTGTCAGTAACTCACTGATTGCTCTCATGCACTACAGTTTATTACATCAGTTATCAAAGTAAAAGATATACCTGTCCCACATTGAAACTACGTAAAAGAAGTGAAACTAAATATGTGAAAAAGTTTTTAAAAAATGCGCACACAAATCGCAAAAAGCCATTTTGCCACAAAAAACACAGCGCTTGTGATAAAACAAAAAAAATCCAAACATATAATTGGTATCGCCGCGTCCATAATGACCCGGTCTAGAAAACTGGCACATTATTTCTTTCATATGGCAAACGCCCAAAAAATAAAAATGCCAAAAATCTTGCTTTTTCAGCATACTAATTCACAAAAAAGTGAATAAAAAGCGATCAAAAAGTCCTATGTAAAAAAAAAAATAAAAAAATGGTATAAATGAAAACGCCAAACTGTCCCGCAAAAAGAAGCACTAATTTCGATAATTCGGCAAAAAAATGATATGATGATGCAAAATCAAATTACCGGTAATTTTCGTAAAATGTAACATAGTAACATAGTATTTAAAAATGAAGGAAGACTTTAAGTCCATCTAGTTCAACCTATAGCCTAACATGTTGATCCAGAGGAAGGCAAAAAAAAAACCCATGCGGCAAATACTAAGCTCCACATTGGGAGAAAAAATTCCTTCCCGACTGTACGTACTGCAATCAGACTAGTTCCCTGGATCAAAAATATTGTTTTTTAGTGTGTAAAAATAGCAAAGCATAAAAAAATCTAAATCTAGCATTGCTGTAATCTTACTAACCTGACAAATAAATGACCGTAGTCTTATCACTTTTACCGCACAGCGTATGGCATAAAAAATAAAACCAATACCTTACCTGAATTGCTGTTTTTTTTGTTAATTCTGTGTTTGAAAAATCTAAATAAAAAGCGATCAAAAAATATTGTCCCAAATATTATGTGTCCTGCAAAAAATAAGTGCTCATACAGCTGTTTGCCAAAATATAAAAAAGTTACAGCTCTCATAATATGGTGACGAAAAAAAAACAAAACACTTTTTATAAAAAGCATTTTTACTGTGATAGCAGCAAAACCTAAAAAAAACACTATAAATCTGGTATCTCTGTAATCACACCGACTCAAAGAATAAGCCCGCCTTTTCACTTATATGGCACGAGGAACGCCAGAAAAATAAGAACTATTCTTGTACTGCTGTCTATTTGTTCATTCTACCTCCCAAAAATCAGAATAAGGCTCGGCTCACATTTATCCTGCTCTCTCCGCTGAGTGCTTACGTCAGGGTTGCCTTGTAAATTCCCCAAAACCGACAAAACACCCGAAGGAACCACTCACTTTTGAGGCAGATAGTCACTCTGGAGTCATGATGGACTGGTCTGTGTTTCGACGGTGTCCCATCATTTTAGGTATCTTTTTCCCGCACAAGCATGGGCGACCACAGATCTGTACATGTCTAAAAAGATGGATACCACCAGAGCAGACGCCAAACCAGGGACGGACTGGGACTGAAATTCAGCCCTGGCATTTGAAATCACATAGGCTTATGCTCTGCCTGCCACCAACTCCCAGATGGAGATATATTACTAATATTACCCTGCTTATGGGAAATCAACATTTTTTACAAGACCAGTATTTATAATCCAATAATATTGCTATATAAGATTAAATAATTATATAAAAATATGATTTCAATATGCCAGACAAATTCTAACAAATCATAACCAAATATTACAAGCTTATGCAGTATTCATAATACCACCATACTGATTGTTAAAGGGGTTGAGGTTAAAGTCTATGTGATATCAGACATCTGAATACTCATAGCACGCACTCTGAAGATTCTCCAGTGTTGCCAGTGGGAAAGTGTCCATCATGTGACCTCATGTATGGGATTTTCAAACCTCTGGCCACATTTTGACTAATTGTACTCGGCTTTGCTGATTTCACTTGTATTGAGCGAGGCCGTGCACGTCTAGTCAGCACGTGACCACATGTATGCAAATCTCATAACATGATCAGGGGCGTAACTACAGTAGGTGCAAGGTTTGCAATTGCACCCTGGCCCTGGAGGCTAGGAGGCCCCAAAAGTCCCTTTGGCCTATATAAAAAGACCAATGCTATTAAAAACTTGCAATAATTGAGAGCACCATTAGATTTTTTGCTTTGGGGCCCATTCTGTTCAAGTTACTCCACTGCACCTGATCACCAATTCCCGGCACCGGAGAGTCCTCATAGCACGCAAGCCCTGTGAGGATTCAGAAGTCCGCAGTCACATAGTCACTGGAGACTTTAACTTCAAGCTTGGACAACTACTTTAACCAAAACCCCTGTACTAGGAATGATATTACCGTCATACAGTGACCATATAATGGTAATATCATATCTACACCAGTGCTCTGCAGACCATATATGTGTATATTGAGAAGGTTCTCACCAGTGACATCTCGCTAATTGTTGTTGTTCATTTTCCCCTTTCCTTTGCATTTGGTTCAGACCACCATGATCTGCTTCCATCCAAAACTCATCCCTGCAAAATGTAACACACAAACATCTTCAATTCACTGATTTTCCATGACCCTCCTCACATCCTACCACCTCTACACAAACCTCAACTTGTGATACCTTATAGTAATTCCCATGTGCCTCCTTTAATAATGCCCACAATGACCTCTTATAATAATGACCCTGTACCTCCTTATAATAAAAATATACCCTATGCTTTCTTATATTGATAATAATAATTATGACTCCTTGCTTCCCTTAAAAATGATAACAATCCCCCCCATGTGCCTCCTTATAATAAAGACCCTCAATGCCTCTATTGTAATAATGCTCCTGAGCAATGGCGTAAATAGAAATAACAGGCCCCATAGAAAAGGTCTGATCACGTCACAGTCAAAGAAGAGCATAGAGCATATCTCCCAACATTTTAGGAAACATAGAAGGAAATGTATTGCCGCACTTAGACAGTTATTTTGCCCGTACTGAAGCCCCTAAGTGGTCTCACTCACTATGATACCCCGTTCATGGCCCCCGTACAGTATTATGCCCCACAAAGTATGATTGCCCCACAAACCTTACACAAAGTATGATGCCCCACATCACCCCACACAGTAAGGGTGCGTGTCCATGGTCCATAAAGACGGCGCTTTGGACGGAGCAGAAAACCCGCGCCGCCCCTTTCTGTACGCATGGTGATTCCGTGTGTGTTCATTGCACACATCTGGAATCTCCGCACCCCATGCATAGGGCCCTGTGAGTTAGGCTAGGTTCAGATTGCGTTAGTGCAATCCGTTTAGCGCAAGCGCTAGCGGATTGCGCTAACGCAATGTCTTTTTCGGGGCCGCGTTCAGGGGTCGCGTTAACGTCCCCGCTCTCGCAGATCCCCGATCTGCGAGAGCGGGGAACGGACCTCTGGCGCGCCGCGGACGCTGCAAGCAGCGTCCGAGGCGCGCTACAAAAGACCGGCACATCGCTAGCGCGTGCCGAAAATGACACGCGCTAGCAATGCGCTCTAACATTGCCGGCAATGGGAGCGCTAACGGACGCGGTGCACGGCGTTAATTTCGCCGTGCAACGCTGTCCGTTAGCGCTATCCCATTAACGCAATGGGAACCTAGCCTTACTGTCGCCGCAAGGTAAACAGATATGCTGCGTTCTAAAAAGGCCCGCCGCATGTCCGTAAACGCAGGGCCGCCGGATGCGTGTTCGCACGCATAGTGGAGACGGGATTTCAAAAAATCCCCTCCACTATGCTGTAACATCTGGAGGCTGCGGGTTGAACGCTGCGGCTGTGCGCAGCATTCAATCCTCAGCTAATCCGGGTGTAATCCTGAACATGGACACATACCCTTAGAGAGTCACCATAGACTGCCATACAGTAAAGTATCCACCACAGACCCCCACACAGTATGATGTCCAGCACAGGCCCATATATAAAGTATGATGTCCAACAAAGCTCCCTATACAGTACTGTGACATCACAACCTCCATATAGTATGATGTCCCCCATGACCATGTCATACAGTATGGTGATCACCACAGCCTCCAAAATAGTGTAATGTACCCCATAGACCACCAGACAGTATAATTTCCACAACAGCCACCCCACACAGTATGATGTCCACCACAACCACCCTACACAGTAAGCTGGTCCCCCCACAGTCACCCCACATAGTATGATAGATCCCCCATACAGTATGAAGTTCCCCGATGGCTCCAATACTGTATTAGCCCCCTATATAGTATGATGGTCCATGTCACAGCCCCCATATAGTATGATGTTTCTCCCAACACCCCCCATATAGTATGATGGTACAACCCACAGCTCCTTATATATTGAGATGGTACACCTCACAGCTCCTATGTAGTATGATGGTACCCCCAACAGCCCCCCATGTAGTATGAGGGTTCATCTCTTAGCCCTCTATATAGTATGATAGTCTAACTCACAATTCTCCATATTGTATGGTGGGTCCACCCCACAGCCCCTTATATGCAATGTTGGTCCATCTCGCAGTGCCCTATATATTGTGATGGTCCCCCACAACCCCCAAAAATAAAAAAAATCCCTATACTCACCTAATCCAGGCACCTCATCCTCCTCTCTGTCTGACTGCTTTTCTATCCATTCTCGCAGTGGATGCTGGTGGCGAAATGCAGTGACGTTATTGCACGTCACTAGTGATCAGCGTTGAACACAAGAATGTGATCGACACTATGATTTTGTTTTTTATTAATTTATTTGTATTTCATGTTAATAAAATTCATATTTTGGTATAAAATGCTCCGTTTCCTCTTTGCTTGAATTAGCTGTTAGGGGTTGTGTATAAACATCAAAAACTCACCAAACGTAGCCTAAGATAGCAAACCACCTAGCCTAGAAAGTACAGTATTTGACATACCGTATACACCTATAAAAATGAAGAGACTGTCTAAAACCTGATGTGAAGGATGGCACCAGAGAGATCACACAGAATCCCATCGCTGCCACCAGGGCTGTGGAGTCGTGGAGTCAGAGTTAGTTTTGGTTGGAGTCGGAGTCAGTAGAAATGTACCGACTCCGATTCCAGCTTTAAAAAAAATTTATTAATATTTCATAATTGAACTTTCATATGAATTTTATAAATGTTACTCAAATATACATGTTCTATCAAACTATGAACCACAGTGATAAGCAGTTCTGCTGGATATAGAGACATTTCTTACTTCTTGTGTGTCACTGTTCTCCACTGCCCTTATCTAATCTTATACTTGGTTAACCTCATGCTGCCCCAACCCCCCTACTTACAATGTATGAAACTGAAAGTGAAAATGTGTTGCAAATTTTTAGTAGTAAAGCTCCTCCTCTAGACTAGATGTTTACTAGGTGTGCGTCTTCCAAGCATCTCACAGCTGCTACTCAGAAGAGGAAGACTGTAAGAAGTATTATCCTTTCAACAAACTTTGCATCAGTTAACTGTGAGTACATGAGGAGTAACAGTATTACTGACCACTATATCAGTTGTACGACCTGGCAATAATTTTGTACAATTGTTTTTAGGAAAAACAATTGTTATTTGGATTGTGAATGCAGAATTAAAAACCTGAGAATGTCAAAGAAGCGTCACATTAAATCAGCTGTATTTGAACATTTCACCATCACTCAAGATAGAAAACATTATGTCTGTCAGTGTATGACAAATGATCCAGACGAAAACAAATGCTGTGAAGCCAAGATCAGTGCATATTCAGGCAAAGATAAAAATCCTCCTACCAGAGCTTCTAATCTAAAGAGACATTTACAGCGCTTTCATCCAGAAGTACTGAAAGCAGTGGATGAGAGAGACTGCATCCAAACCAATGAACCAGTGCCCAGCTCTTCCAGCCAAACAAAGGAGCAGAGAACTTTGCAGCCATCAGTTGCAAGATATTTTGTCAGTGACAAAGTTACTGTGACAATGACAGATACGTTTAAAAAACAGATCATAGAGCTTGTTGTAAAGGATAGTGTGCCTATTTCATTATTTTCACGACCAGCTTTTATGTGTCTGAATGCGGAAATGGCCCGCAAGCTTGGTGTTTCTCTGGAGAGAGAGAGTATTAGAAAATTAGTAATCGAAGAAGCTTTTAAACAAAAGGAAGAACTTAAAAAAACTCTCAAGGGACGCTTTCTGTTTCTTAAAATGGATGCCTGCACACGTCACAGAGTGAACTATTTTGCCATCAATGTCCGATTTGTTTGTGACAAAAATGAAATAGTTACCAAAACATTGGCAGTAAAAAACACCAAAGCTCATCACACCAGTGAGTTTCTCCAGGTCTTGGTGGAAAAGGTTCTGCAAGACTATGAACTTAAAAAAGAGCAAGTTCTTTCTGTCGTAACTGACAATGCTTCAAATATGATAAGTACTATTAAGCTAATGAATGAGAGTAATGATGGTGACCAGCAGCTAGAAGAACATTCTGGGTCCACAGACAGAAATGTTTGAAATAGAGGAACACAGTCTTGTAACTGAGGAGCAAACTGAAGTTGCTTCAGATGAACAGCAACATGATAGTTTAGATCAGAGGTCCCCAACCGCCGGTCCGCGGACCAGGACCGGGCCGTTGGGGTTTTTCAGCCGGTCCGCGGCGCCCCTGTTCAGCGGTCACGTGGGACCGCTCATTAGAGAAATGAATAGGCGGCTCCACCTCCCATAGGGGCGGAGCCGCATAATTCATTTCTCTAATCAGCGGTGCCGGTGACCGCTGACAGAGGAAGAGGCTGCGGCACCGAAGACCAGCTGTCCGGGGGAAGGAGCGGGACGCCGGGAGCAGGTAAGTATCGCATATTTACCTGTCCTCGTTCCACACGCCGGGCGCTGTCTCCATCTTCCCGGCGTCTCTCCGCACTGACTGCAGGCAGAGGGCGCGATGACGCATATAGTGTGCGCGCCGCCCTCTGCCTGATCAGTCAGTGCAGAGAGACGCCGGGAAGATGGCGCCGAGGAGCTGCAAGCAAGAGAGGTGAGTATGTGTTTTATTATTTTTATTGCAGCAGCAGCAGCACAGCTATGGGGCAATAATGGACGGTGCAGAGCACTATATGGCACAGCTATGGGGCAATAATGGTGCAGAGCACTATATGGCACAGCTATGGGGCAATAATGGTGCAGAGCACTGTATGGCACAGCTATGGGGCAATTATGAACGGTGCAGAGCACTATATGGCACAGCTATGGGGCAATTATGAACGGTGCAGAGCACTATATGGCACAGCTATGGGGCAATTATGAACGGTGCAGAGCACTGTATGGCACAGCTATGGGGCAATAATAAACGGTGCAGAGCACTGTATGGCACAGCTATGGGGCAATAATGGTGCAGAGCACTATATGGCACAGCTATGGGGCAATAATGGTGCAAAGCACCAGGGAAACAAGCATGGTGCTCCCACTCATTCTGAACCTATGGTAAGTTGAATCACATTCTCATTATAAATGTCATAATTATATGATAAGTATGCACTAAGCTCCATCCCTCCATAACCCCACCCCCATATGACCAAAGCCCCGCCCCTGCCCAACCCCCACCGGGCCATGGAAAACTGGTCTTGCTTAAAGCCGGTCCCTGGTGCAAAAAAGGTTGGGGACCTCTGGTTTAGATGATCTTGTTGAAACTATGTCAATACGTTCTTTCATTCATCACATGCGCTGTGTTATGCATACGCTACAGCTGGCTATAAGAGGCAGTCTGCAAGAAGGACATGCTGCTGCACTGATTGGCAAGGTGAGAAAATTGGCTACTGTTGCCAGAACCCCTAAAGTTGACTCAATTTTGAAGAGATGTGCTGGAAAAGGGGCAATTATTGATCAAGCCACACGATGGGGCAGTACTTAATGATTCAGCGCTTGGTTGAACTGAAAACCTTTCTTGTAGACATGGCTAACCCTCAACTGACGCTAAATGAAAGTCAGTGGAATCAGGTGACTGAGCTGGAAAAATTGCTAGAGCACCCATTTACAGTGACTAAAAAATTACAAGCAGAGGACTTAACTCCAGGTATTTTCTTAAAGGAGTGGAAGACCCTGATGTTTCGCCTGTCCCAAAGAGGAGGGTTAATTGCAAGTGGCATTGTTACATCAATGAAACGGAGAGAGGAGCTACTATTACAAAATAACATTCTTTTGGCAGCTGTTTATGTAGACCCAATGCATCGGATTCGTCTAGATGATCAACAGCTAACTAAAGGAAAAGAAGCTCTGTTTGAAATAGCAGTAAGGATGAAAGGGTTGCAGAACAGTCAGGAGGAACAAGAAGAATTTGGTCGTCCTGCCACATCTTCACCCTCATCAACTGATGAAGAATTTAATTTAAAAAAATATTTGGATCACAAGGAATGTGCAAAGCGTTCCTGCATAGAAGGAGTCATCCCCATCAAAGAACACAGCCAGTACATTTCAGCAGAATTTTTCATGTGCTCTAAAAGAAATTGAGAAATTTGACCGTTCATCAAAAATAACAGTGCAACAAGCGATTCCTCTGTATCCTGACAGTGTCAGAGATGTTGCCCGAGTGGTTACTGCTTTGCCACCAACCCAAGTTAGTGTAGAGAGGTTCTCTGCTCTCAAAATAATTAGATCAGATTTGAGGGCATCCATAAAGGAGGATCTGACAGTGGCAATACTTTTTCTGAGGACAAATTTATAGATTTCTTATTAACTGCATAACAGTGTTTATTGCATATTTACTTACAAGAGTTTAGAAAAGTTATTTGCTATATTCTAATTATATTCTAATAAATATAGTTTTTGCTCTAAGTGGTCTGATTACTTATATGATGGTGAGAAACTGAATAAGCAGGATGTTAATATTTTACAACAGTAAATTTATTGTTACGTATTGGCCATTTATGAAGGAGCCGGAGTCGGAACCTGATAAAATCCAGGAGTCGGAGTCGCAACTGTGGCTTTCCGACTCCACAGCCCTGGCTGCCACCACATGTAATGAAGTCACACCTCGCCACCTGCCTGATGCCACTATTACGTAAGATGGATCACATAATGTGGTCTCCCCACTATCACCAATGTGACATTCTGCACCCCCTGGGGACATGTAAAGTCAGCTTTGTACAGTTTTACACAGACACCCCTTGTTCACACGGGACCAGGGAGGCATGGGGAATGAGAGGATGTGGCCCATGCAGTCACTGATGTGGCACCACACTTGCTCACAACCCTGACAGGATGAGAGGCTTTTTTTTACCAGTAAAGCAAAGCCCTGCCAGCCCGGTAGGACTGCCACCAGTTCCTCGTTAGATACAGTGGGAACGGAAAGTATTCAGACCCTTTACATTTTTCACTCTTTGTTTCATTGCAGCCATTTGGTAAATTCAAAAATTCATTTTTTTTTCTCATTAATGTACACTCTGCACCCCATCTTGACTGAAAAAAAAAAACAAATGTAGAAATTTTTGCAAATTTATTAAAAGGAAAACTGAAATATCACATGGTTATAAGTATTCAGACCCTTTGCTCAGACACTCATATTTAAGTCACATGCTGTCCATTTCCTTGTGATCCTCCTTGAGATGGTTCTACTCCTTCATTGGAGTCCAGTTGTGTTTCATTAAACTGATAGGACATGAAAGGCACACACCAGTCTATATAAGACCTCACAGCTCACAGTGAATGTCAGACCAAATGAGAATCATGAGGTCAAAGGAACTGGCCAAGGACCTCAGAGACAGAATTGTGACAAGACATAGATCTGGCGAAGGTTACTAAAGAATTTCTGCAGTACTCAAGGTTCCTAAGCGCACAGTGGCCTACATAATCCTTAAATGGAAGAAGTTTGGGACCACCTGAATTCTTCCTAGACCTGGCCGTCCAGCTAAACTGAGCAATTATGGGAGAAGAGCCTTGGTGAGAGAGGTAAATAAGAACCCCAAGATCACTGTGGCCGAGCTCCAGAGATACAGTAGGGAGATGGGAGAAAGTTCCACAAAGTCAACTATCACTGCAGCCCTCCACCAGTCGGGCCTTAATGGCAGAGTGGCCCGACGGAAGCCTCTCCTCAGTGCAAGACATATGAAAGCCCTCATAGAGTTTGCTAAAAAACAAACAAAGGACTCCCAGACTATGAGAAATAAGATTCTCTGGTCTGATGAGACGAAGATAGACCTTTTTGGTGATAATTCTAAGCGTTATGTGTGGAGAAAACCAGGCACTGCTTATCACCTGCCCAACACAATCCCGACAGTGAAACACGGTGGTGGAAGCATCATGCTATATGGGTGTTTTTCAGCTGCAGGGACAGGACGACTGGTTGTCATTGAAAGAAACATGAATGCCAAGTAAAGAGATCCTGGATTAAAAAATCTTCCAGAGTGCTCTGGACCTCAGACTTGGCCGAAGGTTCACCGTCCAACAAAACAATGACCCTAAGCACACAGTTAAAATAACAAAGGAGTAGCTTAAGAACAACTTTGTGACCATTCTTGACTGGCCCAGCCAGAGCCCTGAACTAAACCCAATTGAGTATCTCTGGAGAGAACTGAAAATGGCTGTCCACCAAAGTTCAACATCAAACCTGACGGAACTGGAGTGGATCTGCAAGGAAGAATGGCAGAGGATCCCCAAATCCAGGTGTGAAAAACTTGTTGCATCATTCCCAAGAAGACTCATGGCTGTACTAGCTCAAAATGGTGCTTCTTGTCAATACTGAGCAAATGGTCTGAATACTTATGACCATGTGATATTTCAGTGTTTCTTTTTTAATAAATTTGCAAAAATTTCTACCTTTTTTTTTTTCAGTCAAGATGGGGGTGAAGAGTGAACATTAATGAGAAAAAAATGAACTTTGTTTCATTGCAGCCATTTGGCAAATTCAAAAAAGTTTGAAAAATTTAAAGGGGTCTGAATACTTTCCGTACCCACTGTATAATCCGTTTAACGGACCGGGCTTATATCTGGCTAGAAACCAGCCCCTGTAGCATGGGAAGTTAAAACGGAAAATGGACGTGTGGATCGAGATAAAAGAGCATCCCAAGGTTGAATTATATATTTAATTGCCTTAACCCCTTTCTGCCAGCTGACGGAATAGTACGTCAGCTGGCAGAACCCCCGCTTTGAGGTGGGCCCACCTCAAAGCCGCGACATGTCAGCTGTTTTGAACAGCTGACATGTGCGCGCAATGAGCGTGAGCGGAATCGAGATCCGCCCGCGCCCATTAACTAGTTAAATGCTGCTGTCAAGCGCTGATAGCGGCATTTAACTAGCGCTCCCGGCCGCGCGGCCGGAGGTGCTCACTCCGCTGACCCCCGTCACATGATCGGGGGTTATTGGTGCATTGCCATAACAACCAGAGGTCTCCTTGAGACCTATGGTTGTTGATGGCCGATTGCTTTGAGCACCACCCTGTGGTCGGCGTTCAAAGCAACCCTGCATTTCTGCTACATAGAGATGATCTGTGCTTCACCTCTATGTAGCAGAGGCGATCGAGTTGTGCATGCTTCTAGCCTCCTATGGAGGCTATTGAAGCATGCCAAAGTAAAAAAAAAAGTGTTTAAAAAAATAAAAAATATATAAAAGTTCAAATCACCCCCCCCCCCTTTCACCCCAATCAAAATAAAACAATAAAAAAAAAAAAAATCAAACCTGCACATATTTGGTATCGCCGCTTTCAGAATCGCCCGATCTATTAATAAAAACAAAGGATTAACCTGATCGCTAAATGGCGTAGCGAGAAAAAAAATCAAAACGACAAAATTACGTTTTTTTGGTCGCCGCAACATTGCATTAAAATGCAATAACGGGCGATCAAAAGAATGAATCTGCACCAAAATGGTATTATTAAAAACACCAGCTCGGCACGCAAAAAATAAGCCCTCACCCGACCCCAGATCATGAAAATTGGAGACGCTACGGGTATCGTAAAATGGCGTTTTTTGGTTTTTTTTAAGCAAACTTTGGATTTTTTTTTTTACCACTTAGACAAAAGAGAACCTAGACATGTTTGGTGTCTATGATTCTCCAGGTCATTACGAGTTCATAATGGCAGGTTAGTTTTAGCATTTCGTGAACCTAGCAAAAAAGCCAAACAAAAACAAGTGTGAGATAGCACTTTTTTTGCAATTTCATCGCACTTGGAATTTTTTTCCCGTTTTCTGTTACACGGCATGGTAAAACCAATGGTATTGTTTAAAAGTACATCTCGTCCTGCAAAAAATAAGCCCTCACATGGCCATATTGACGGAAAAATAAAAAAGTTATGACTCTGGGAAGGAGGGGAGCAAAAAACGGAAAAAGCTCCGGGGGTGAAGGAGTTAAAGTGAACCTGTCTGCAGGATTTTGCCAAGTAAGGCTGTTTTCACATTTGCGTTTCAAAACGCAGCGTTTAAAAAAAAAACGCATGCAAACGCTGCGTTTTTTAGACGCATGCTGAGAAGTGTGTGACAGCTGCCAATCATCAAAATCAACTAGAAAACCCACTATAAATAGAAATAGCTAGGGTTAGGGTTAGGATCCCTAGTAACCCTAGGGTTCCTAACCCTAACCCTAGGGACCCTAACCCTAAGGGTTAGGATCCTAACCCTAAGGGTTAGGGTTAGGATCCCTAGGGTTAGGATCCCTAGGGTTACTAGGGATCCTAACCTTAGGGTTAGGGTTAGGATCCCTAGTAACCCTAGGGATAGGGTTAGGGTTTTCTTGTTTTTTCTTGTGTTTTCTTGTGTTTTTCTCTAAAAACGCATGCGTTTTTAACGCAAGCAAACGCATGTGCTTAAAAACGCATGCGTTTACATAGCAATACATTTTTTTGCCGCAAGAAAACGCATGCGTTTTTTGCGGCAAAAAAACGCCCACAGAAATTACGACAGGTTGCATTTCTGCAACAAAACGCAAGCATAAAAAAACGCATGCGTTGCCAAAAACGCGTCAATACGCATGCGTTTTTAATGTTAAGTATAGAAAAAAAACACATGCGTTTTTCAGCGCTAAAACGCAAGTGTGAAACCAGCCTAACCTACAGACACTGTCAGGTTGGTAGTGTTAAACTGATTAAAATGATACATGGGGTGAAGAAATCGTTTTGTGGTTCTTGTTTAATCAGTGAGAAGTTTGCCCTTAATTATATGTTTGTGCTCTGGGGCGGAACTGTAGGCAGAGTGTTATCTTCCTGCTCTAAGCCAGAGAAACCAAGGCGAGATCTGCCCACAGACTGCCCCGAAGCACAGTTATATTCCTGCTCTTAGGGTACCGTCTCACAGTGGCACTTTGGTCGCTACGACGGCACGATCCGTGACGCTCCAGCGTCGCTCCAATATCGCTCCAGCGTCGTAGACCGCAGTCACACGTTGCAATGCACGACGCTGGAGCGATAATTTCATGACGTATTTGCGATGTAGAAGCCGTTGGTTACTGTGCGCACATCGTATACAACCTTTGTTACACGATGCGATCATGCCGCCACAGCGGGAGACTTGACGACGAAAGAAAGTTTCAAACGATCTGCTACGACGTACGATTCTCAGCGGGGTCCCTGATCGCAGTAGCGTGTCAGACACAGCGATATCGTATGGATATCGCTGGAACGTCACGGATCGTGCCGTCGTAGCGACCAAAGTGCCACTGTGAGACAGTACCCTAAGACAGACTGCCCCGAAGCACAAACAGTCTGTCTTTATGATGAGGAACATGTTTGTGCTTGGGTTCGGCCTGTGGGCAGGTTTCGCATTGGTTTCTCTTGCTTTAGAGCAGGAAGATAAGACTCTGCCTACAGTTCCGCCCCGGAGCTCCAGCATATCGTTAGCTGCAAACTTCTCACTGACGTGAAACTCTGCTTCTCGTAGGGTACTTTGAAAGTGTTTGTGCCAAGTTGGCCAACATTCCACAGGTCAAGACCGCAGAACTCATTGATTTCATGCCTGACCAGGTTAAGGCTTTGAAGAAAGCAAGTGGTGGGACAACAGGGTTTAATATGCATATTTGGAATTTGTATCAAGCGAATACTGTGAAATAAAACACCGTCTCGGAGTCCCTCAATAAGTATACTCTGTCTTGACGTATACTTTTTTTTTTTTTTTTTACTGCATGGCATAAAATTCTATTGATTTGACCTCATGAAAGCTTGCGTAGCCTAGCACAATTAAAGAAAAGTTAAGAGTTTTCCACTTTGTTTAAAAAAAAAAAAAAAAAAATCATCCCCAAACTATTGCAGTTATGTAAAATAACAAAATTAAGTTGTGTCTACCCTTCCAATGTTTTATTCACCAAAATGTAGCAAAAACACAGCAAAATCTTTATTAGCTTTCTATTAGTGAAAACACGATGCAAAAACACTGAAAGAATTGACATGCTGATTTAAAAAGCAGTACAGTTCTCAAATTAAGTCGGGAAAGAGAAAAGCGTGTGCATGAGATTTCTAACGTTGTATAGCTTTTACTGGTACATGGTAACTTTTCTGTACAAAAAAACTGCAGAAAAAAAAGCTGTAAAAATGAACCTCTTTTAAAGGGTTTTATTAAAAAGTATTACCTAGTTACGGTAATTTACGCTTTACCACACTATTTTTTTATTTTTGATGCAGGAAAAGTAAAAAAGAAAATGAGTTCAGTTGAATTCCGAGACGAAGATGAAACTGAAGGTTTGTCCTTTTTTGTTGTTTTTTTTTAGAGCTAAACTTTGATTGGTTGCCTTGCTGTGGATAACAAAGGCTTTTTTTAAAAGTTGGTTTATGATTTGAAGCTGACACTCGGATTCTTGAGAAGACTAAATTGAGCTGTGCAGTATACATTTGTACAAAATACATTATGACCTTGGATAATTCTTCTTGAGGTTCAGTGTTGTTGTATTTTTCTCATAGTATAGTTGCTTCATTTCAAAAAGATAATTAAAATGGGGTTTTAAGATAGATAGAAAGTTGTTTCAATGTATTTGAAAATGATTAAAACTAGGAATGAGCGAATATCTTCGGATAACCTATTATCCGACTAGTTATAGCGCATACCGAATAGCTGCATCGGGAACCCGGATACCTGGAGCGCTCCCGATAATCAGCTGTTCGGCGCTGAAGCTGCATGTGTCACGGCTGTGTGACAGTCACAACACATGCATGGAGAGCCTGTGTGTTGGACTCTCCATGCATGTGTTGTGACTGACACACAGTCGCGACACATGCAGCTGCGGCGCCGAACAGCTGACTATCTGGAGCGCTCCAGGTATCCGGGTTCCCGATGCAGCTATTCGGTAAGCGCTATAGCTATTGGGATAAGGAGTTATCCGACGCTATTCGCTTATTCCTAATTATAACCTCTAGGACCAGACCTAATTTGGCTTCAATGTCCACACATTTTTTTTTTTTTTCTTTCGGTTTTTTTTTTTTTTTTTTTACATTCCAGGAGCTTTTTTTTTTTGTAGCTGACAACTTTTTTTTTTTTTTTGCGGGTTAAGGTGTACCTGTTAGTGGAAACATGGAAACATTTTGGCCTATATATAACCTAACACCTTACTTTTACTAACTCTTTTTGGGAAGAAATTGAAAAAAAACACCTATTCTGAGATTGTTTTTTGACATTTTATTTTAAATACTATGCTATTCACGTGCTGCACAAATAAAGTATTAACTTTCTTTTTTTGTGTCAGCATAATTGCCAATATCAAATTTATGCTGTTTTTTTGTTTATTACTTTTCTTCAATAAATACTGTTTTAAAAAAGTTTTTTATCCTCTTCTGAGAGTAAGGCTATGTGTACACAGTTCACTTTTGATGTGTTTTCTCTGTGCGGAAATGGGCCAAGAAAGTTATCGAATCCTTATGCAAGCTTATTCAATGACAATCCTGAAGTGTTGTGCACATGATCAGTAAATTTCCGTGCGTATTTGCAGTGTTTTTTTTTTTTTTTTTTCTGTAGCATGTTTCTGCACCCATTGACTTCAATTGAGTCAGTCAAATTCACAGCAAAAACGCAGGTATAAAAATGTTTGCGGATTTGCTGAGTATTTGTTTTGCATTTTACTATCTTCCTATGGTGTTTCCCACGCTCTCATCTGTGTGACAGCATGGGAAACACCGGCGCGGTGGTTCTTATCAGCGGTAACGCAAGCGCCGGTAAGACCATCGGTCAGAGCGCTGCGGGATCATGCAGTCGTGGGTCAATGAGACTACTGCTCCCATTAGGCTATTTCTGCTGTCACTGATAACATTGACAGCAGGTGCTGCTGATGGGAGACATAGTCTCATCTGCCGGCGCCTGTGCTCACAGTTAAAAAAAAAAAATAATAATAATTAAAATTACATACACATTCAAATAAAAAAAATTATGCTCACCTTAATGCCCAATGCCCTCGTCTCCTAGAAGTAATATAAAATAATAAACCAACATATACTCACCTGTCTGCCATAGTCCACGTAATCCCAAGTGTCCCACGCGATCTCACATGTAGAACAGTCACATCGGAAGATATGACTGCTCTACCCGGCCGCCGGCGATACACGGACAGGAGGTAAGTGCTCCCGCAGTGTATCACTGAGCTGCCGTGAGAGTTCACTGGAGCTCATCAGCTCCAGTGCTCTCACTTATGGCACTTCTGCTTGAGAACTTTCCCACGCAGCAGTGGTGCCGTAAAGGAGATTACCGGATCTGACCAGCTGATAAACTCCGGTGAACTCTCTCACGGCAGCTAAGTGCTACACTGACAGGAGGTAATCGCTTCCGCAGTGTATCGCCGGCTGTCTTTGAGAGCAGTCACATCAGTAACTGCTCTCAAAGTGATCAGGATCATCGTGGGACATTATGGATTACGTCGGCGGACAGGTGAGGAATATTGTGGTTTATTGTATTTTTGTTGCAGGAGACTTTGGCTTCGGTGGATCAGGCGTTCGGTAAGTATGGTTTAATTAAGATTATTAATGGAGTCTGTGTCATTATTTCAAATAAAGGACTTGATTCTGGGTGTCAGCGTTTTTATACAATATCACTATGGGGTTACTAATGGATAGGTGTCTTATAGACGCCTCTCCATTACTTACCTGTGGGCTTGATGTCACCTGACAGTACAAAGGTGACATCAACCCCACAAATATGAACCCTACTTGCCACCGCTACGGGGCAAGTGGGAAGAGTGAGGCTAAGCGCCAGATTGGGCGCATCTTATAGATGCGCCTTTTCTGGGGTGGCTGAGAGCTGATGTTTTTAGTCTGGGAAGGGCCAATATCCCTGGCCCCTGCCCAGGCTGTTAATATCAGTCCGCAGCTATCTGGCTTGCCTTTGCTGGTTAGATTTTATAGGGGGAACCTATGTCAATTTTTTTCTGGGGTCCCCTGTAAACTAGCTAGTAAAGGCTAAGCAAACAGCTGAGAGTTGATTAATAGCCCGGGAACCTTTATGGCTATTGGGTCCTTCCCAGAATATTAACGTCCGCCTTCAGCTGTCTACTTTCTCTCTGCTGGCTGTTAAAATTACGCGGGAGCCCACACAAATTTTTTTTTTCTTTAAAAGTAACTTTCTGTCTGGTTACAGCCTATGTATGTTCCTTCTGGTGACAATGTGTGTGTTTGTGTTTACTTATCGACTTAGTGATGATGGTGTTGGGCTGACACCTTTTCAATACTAATCCTAGAGCTAGGTGTCAATGACAGGTGCTGACAACAAGCCCTACTACTGCATCAGCATGAAAAAGGTTTTGAACCAAGAAATTACATCACAACTTTTTTTTAAAATATCTTTATCTAGGTCAAAAAAGCAATCATTATTGTACAAAACGCATACAAAATGAGATGCAGAAACCTTGCAGAAATTTCTCCAAGCAAATACTTAAAGTGCGCACATAGCCTAACAAGTTTAACATTTTTCCAGCAACTGTATGAGGGTTTTTTTTATGTCACAAGATGTAGTTTTCACTGGTCCAATTTTTGGGTAATTATGCATTTTTTTATAACCTTTTCTTACCTTTTCTTACACTGGAATGGTCAGAAAATCATTAATTCTAGGGTTTTTTGCATTTATCATACACTACTTACCATTCAGTATAATTAACATGCCACTTCTCTTTAGGTTGACATTATGATAATGAGAAAAACAAATTGAATTAGGGGTTTTAATGTTTTAATAATTTTGCTATAAAAAAGCCTTTCTGAGAACCACAAATGTTTTACTTTTTCTGTAGACTAATTTGTGTGAAGGCTTATTTTTGTGAGACAAGTTGCTGCTTTCACTGTTACTATTTTTTGGGTACTTCTGACTGCCTGCAATTCTTACATTGTTAATGTTTCATTCCTTGTGCAGGATAACTAATTTTTAATGTTTTATAGTATGAGTTGATACAATTACAGTGATATCCAATTTATAACTTTTTCTATGTTTCACCACATTTGAATATGATTATCACTTAAAAAATGTTTTTATTTTATTTGGTGTCATAACTTTCTAATTTTTCATAACATTGTTTTTATGAGGCTTATTATTCTTGAGTAATGAACTGTTTTTATTGGTACCATTTTGAGATGCATATGACGTTTAGATTTTTTTTTTATTTAATTTTATGTGAGGATAAGTGAACAAAAATAACTATTGTAGTCTTTTGTAGCTTGAACATACCATCCTTTTGATCGCATTAAAATACACTACACTACTTTTGTGGTGTAGAGCATTATTGTGTTAGTGTTATACTAAAAGGCAGGCTGGTAGGCTTTGACCTATACTAGACATAAAAGCCATTGTAAAGCCTCAGGTTGCCATAGGAATCACCAGCGCCCTGCGATTGTCCTGCGGGAAGCTGATGAAGTGACAGAGGAGAGCGCTTTCTCGACCACTAATGACTATGGCATCTAAAATTTTATTGGGCATCTGAAAACACTGACCGCACTCAATTTCCTCTTCAATATCTTTGCTATTAGGGGAAATTCAACTCTGGTAGGTCATTGGATCACAATCCTGAGGTGAAGATTCAGTGGCTTTACATGTCCTAATGTAAAGCGACACATTAATTATGATGTGAAAAGCCAGTAGGGTGATGGAATGAGGTTAAACACCACACCAATTCACGGTTCATTTCAGCACAAAAAGGGAGTACTACTATCACCACTGACATGTTTGAGTGGTGCTGGCTATAAGGCTTATAAGATTCAATAATGGCGAATAACAGTTTTCTTCGCCATTACAGTTGATGCAGAGACGGGAGCTAGCTTACTAAACTGAGGCAGACGGCCAACTTTCTTCAAACACGTTACTATTCATGTGCCAACACAGAGGGGAAGCTCCCTTTTTTTGTTATAACGGACCCGTATGTGAAGTTTTCTGGACTATGGAACTCCTCTGACATTGAAACAATGGGGCAGCTATTATCATGAAAGTATATTAATAGGTGCAATCAATTAAAAAAAATACTTTTATCTGATTAGATATTACATTTAAAACTTCCTTTGAAGCCATTTTAAATATAAAACCCAACCAACTCCATTGTTTTCAAAAGCACCTTACTCGGTGCAGGGAGGGAGACTGTTGGTAATTTTGGCCAGCATCTACTGTTACCTGCATTCTATATCTCAGTAATTATATTACATTTTTGATATTAATGTTTTCTGAACTTTACAGTCAAAGTTGTAAAAGTGGAATTACCGTGTGAAGAGGATCAACTGGTTTGTTCCCGTTCCATTTCAGTACGGAAGTTAATTCCAGAATCTACTGTCAACTGTCAGTCCAGTAAAAGGAAACAAGCCCTTAATACGTATGAAACTTCAAACAACGATGCTGAAATTATTGTAAAGAAAAGAAGACTTGTCCCAGAGGTGATGAATTAGATAATTTTTAGTTTCCAAGCAAATCTTGTTTAAATAGGGTTGTCCCCATTCAGAAAACTTTGGGCTTTAAGTTGCAGCAGTTATAATAAAACAAATCGAGTGTCACTTATCCCTCCCCTAAGGTCCAGCAATGGCTCTCCGCCGCTGCCCTTTCTCTGTTTGTCTGAAGGGTTGGTTTAACATTGACAGCACTGCAGCCAAGCTGAATTTTAACTGTTTAGAGCATCAATGATCCTATAAAAATCATGCTGGCATTGTAGCTTTTAATCAATGAATAAATGTGGTTAAAGGGAACCTGTCACCCCCAAAATCGAGGGTGAGCTAAGCCCGCCGGCATCAGGGGCTTATCTACAGCATGCTCTAATGCTGTAGATAAGCCGCCGATGTATCCTAAAAGATAAGAAAAAGAGGTTAGATTATACGCACCCAGGGGCGGTCCCGCTGCTGGTCCGGTCCGATGGGTGTCGCGGTCCGGTTCGGCGCCTCCTATCTTCATCAGATTACGTCCTCTTCATGCTTCGGCACAGGCGTACTTTGTCTGCCCTGTTAAGGGCAGAGCAAAGTACTGCATTGCGCAGGCGCCGGGAAAGGTCAGAGAGGCCCAGCGCCTGCGCACTGCAGTACTTTACTCTGCCCTCAACAGGACAGGCAAAGTACGCCGGAGCCGCAGCGTGAAGACCAGAAGAGGACGTCATCTGATGAAGATAGGAGGCGCCGGACCGGATCGCAACACCCATCGGACCGGACCAGCAGCGGGACCACCCCTGGGTGAGTATAATCTAACCTCTTTTTCTCATCTTTTAGGATACATCGGGGGCTTATCTACAGCATTCCAGAATGCTGTTGATAAGCCCCTGATGCTGGTGGGCTTACCTCACCCTCGATTTTGGGGGTGACAGGTTCCCTTTAAGAGAAAAAGTTTTATTACATATGGAAATGAGGGGGCCACCCTACACACTTGGCATGGCCAAGGGATCGTTGCACCTTTGTGCTGCCTCAATTACAGTATTTTTCCCTTTGCCACATGGTGATTGGCAGTGCTCTCTTTGGAGCATTGACTCATTTAATAGCCAGCCCTGTAGATACTGACACTGGAGCCGCCAAATGCATGCATAGATAGTGTTAGTGTGCAGTGGCAGAGTTCTCATCCTCCTCTCCTATGTATAGCATTCATTTGCTGCGCAGAGGAATGACGAGGAGCACTCAACAGCACAGAAGCCAATCATTTAGCTTGGCGGCTTTGAAGGATCCGTACCATCTACATTGGCAGAGCCGCTTAGCTCACTTTAACAAACTGCTGGCAGTACTGAACATTTTCTGAAAGGGAACAATCCCTTTTAAAGTGGTATTCCCATCTTCAAGATCCTATCCCAATATGTAGTACGTATAGTAGTACCGTGTTTCCCCGATAGTAAGACACCCCCGATAGTAAGACGTAGTGGGGGTTTTAGCGGGGTCGGCTAATGTAAGACGCACCCCCGAAAGTAAGACATAGTACTGTACGTTGTAAAAATATAAGCCGTACCGGTACCTTTTGCTGCATTAACTGCAGGATGCGGACGATTCAGCCACTGGTAACCAGGGTAAACATCGGGTTACTAAGCGCAGGGCCGCGTTTAGTAACCCGATGTTTACCCTGGTTACCAGTGTAAATGTTTAAAAAAAAAAAAAAAAAGTGAGGTGTCATATCTTGTTTTTTCTAGAGGTGATTTTGGAGTTTTTGGGCTGTCGGGACAGAATACAGTGGCTCTTCCTTTGCCTTTTGGTGTTTTTAATCCTTCAGAAAGATACTGTTGACTTCCATCTCCAAGTTCTAATCGTCGCTTCGCCGGAGGGCGCCCCAGTGCAGGCTGCAGTAGGCCGGCTCTGGCGGCGGGTCCATGCGGGGTGGAGTAGATGAAGCTGGCCGCTGTAGGTCGGAGCTGGGGCCCCGAGCACACACAGCCGTACAATCCGCCTCACAAGGAGAAGGCGGCGGCTCCGTACCATGAGAAAGGGAAGCCACCTCGGGCACGACCAGCTGCTGCTCCCCGACAAATGCTCCAGCTTCTCCGGGGGGTTCGTGGCCGGGGGCGGTGCTGTGGTTGGCGCAGGAGGCGGCGGATACTTGCATGTCCTGTCCTCCCCCGGCCCGGTGCACCATCCCCCGCACGGACTGTGCGCTCCGGAGCAGCAAGCAGCGGCCAGCTTCATCTACTCCACCCCGCATGGACCCGCCGCCAGAACCCGCCTACTGCAGCCTGCACTGGGGCGCCCTCCGGCGAAGCGACGATTAGAACTTGGAGATGGAAGTCAACAGTATCTTTCTGAAGGATTAAAAACACCAAAAGGCAAAGGAAGAGCCACTGTATTCTGTCCCGACAGCCCAAACCCTCCAAAATCACCTCTGGAAAAAACAAGATATGACACCTCACTTTTTTTCTTTTTTTTTTTACATTTACACTGGTAACCAGGGTAAACATCGGGTTACTAAGCGCGGCCCTGCGCTTAGTAACCCGATGTTTACCCTGGTTACCAGGGGACTTCGCATAGTTGGTCGCTGGAGAGCTGTCTGTGTGACAGCTCTCCAGCGACCACACAGGTTTTTTTCCCAATGTAAGACACCCCCCCGAAAGTAAGACATAGTGGGACTTTTGAGTGGTAAAAGAAAGTAAGACGCTGTCTTACTATCGGGGAAACACGGTAGTAGTAATAATATTAGCAAATACCTCCAGTTAGAAATGTATAGTTTTTCTGATTTGCTTTGTCTCTTTTCTCATGCGCAGGCATTGCAGGACCTTAGCTAGTTGCTAGTGGTCATAACCATGGATATCTATGATGCTGCAATGCCCTGCACATGAGAAAAGAGACGTAGGGAACCAGAAAAACTATACCACATTTCCAATTGGAGATATTTGCTAATATTATTACATCTACTACGTATTGCGATAAAATCTTGGAGATGGGAATACCCCTTAAGATTTATGAGTCTTCATTCAGTATGCTCATCACAACACAAGAGTGTAGGTTGTTTGACATATATCAATTTATGTTTTGTGTATAGTAAAGTATAATTTCAGCAAGTATCAGAACAGACCTGACTTTTTAACTTTTTTAATATTTTCGTCATTTCTAAGCTTTGCTTCTAATACTCGTGTTAATTATCTTTTGTATTTTAGACTTTTCTTTCATGTATGAGAAACAGAGAACCTGAGCCTTCAAACTTGGAGTTAAGAAATAATTCTGTACCTCACAGTGCTTCTTCTGATGAAGGAGACGAAATGTTCAATGAAATTACCTCTTCTCATAAGAAGCCTTTATATGGGATTTCACATAAAATCACAGAGAAAAGAAATCCTTTTACTTCGGATCTCACATTATCTAATGACATTTATGACAGAGGAAATCAGATCAGCACTTCAAATATTCGCATATTTACTGACTTGCGTAAACGCGATTCTAGCAGTAATGGTATGAGTTCCCAAACGAGTGATGACTCAAACATTTACTCCTTAATACAAAAAATGTTTTTCACTCTTAACACCCTTAATTCCAATATGACACAGCTCCACAGTAAAGTTGACCTTCTGTCTCTTGAGGTAAATAGAATAAAGAAAAAAGTGAGTCCTCATGAAATGGTGGCAGAATTTCACCCACCACCTGAGTATCAGCTAACTAGCACTGAACTTAAGCAAGTCTTAGATCAAAGTTCCTCAGCAGGTGATCTTGCATGTCGGCTATTGGTTCAACTGTTTCCCGAACTGTTTGGAAGTAATACATTGCCTAGAAACTGTAACACTTGTGGGTTCTCCAGTAAAAACAAACTTGAATCCCTTCATCTCCAGCTCATTAGAAACTATGTAGAAGCATGCTATCCTGCTGTTAAGAACACTACTGTATGGCAAGTTGATGTCTTACCTCAGATAAATGACTTCTTTAATCGATTTTGGGCTGAAAGAGAAATGGAGAGCACTCGTGAAATGCAGACCACTAATTTTTTTGAAAGTTCACCAAGTGAAAATGTTCACTTTATTGAAAATAAGGAGCAAGAGGAAAACGAGTGTCAAGAGAGGGCCAATGCCCTTGTCTCAGAGTTTTCTGTCAATTCACAGGACTTAAATGAGTATTTAGAAGAGGCTTCATCTCCTGGTGAATTTGCTGTGTTTTTGTTTCACCGATTATTTCCTGAAATTTTTAACCAAAGAAAATTCGGAGACAGATATTTTGTAGATCCTGAAGGTTTTAATCTAGATCCACATCGGTTGCAAATGATCCGCCAATATACGGAGATATATTTTCCAGACGTGCACGAAGAAGAGGTTTGGCTGCAGCAGTGTGTACATAGAATAAATGATGAGCTTGAAAGCATGTTTTTGGATGGGAGTGAATGTGATGATGCTAGAGATGACTGTTTTGAGTCAAACTTGCCTGATGATTTGACTGGAATAAAGGTAGAAGATGGTGCAGATCCTGAAAAGCCAGGAAGGAGATCTAAAAAAATATGGCTTGTTCCATTTGACTTTGATAAGGTTGACCTTCCCCAACCAGACTTTGAGGTTCCTTTTCCACAATTCCTGCTTAGCAAAGAGCAAGTTAAAAATATATATGAGACTAGCTTGTCAATTGGCAATTTTGCTTCGCGTCTTCTAGTTCGTTTGTTTCCTGAGCTTTTCACACATGAGAACCTAAGAAAACAATATAACTGCAGTGGATCTTTAGGAAAGAAACCACTTGATCCTGTTCGCATAAAACTTATCCGACATTATGTTCAGATACTGTATCCCAGAGCAAAGAATGACAGAGTTTGGACTCTGGAATTTGTAGGAAAGCTGGATGAGCGGTGTCGTAGAAGGGATACCGAACAAAGGAGATCTTACCAGCAGCAGAGGAAGATCTACGTTCCAATGCCTGAGAGGCAAGACTTTGTGTCTTTTGACTTGAACACTGAAAGATATAGAGATCTTATTGAAGGACCACCTCTCCCTCCTGAAAGAAGCACAAAGGACTTTTGCAAAATACCACTAGATAAGATTGCGGTTCCATCTCCAGACTTCCCAGTGCCTTCGGTGTATCTGTTAAGTGACAAAGAAATTAGGGACATTGTTCAGCAGAGTCTTTCTGTTGGAAATTTTGCTGCCAGGTTACTGGTAAGACTTTTTCCAGAATTATTTACTCCAGAGAATTTAAGACTTCAATACAACCACTCAGGTGCATGCAATAAGAAGCAGCTTGATCCTCTAAGACTGAGGCTAATTCGACATTATGTGGAGGCCGTGTACCCTGTGGACAAGATGGAGGAAGTATGGCATTACGAATGTATTCCTAGTATTGATGAAAGGTGCAGACGCCCAAACAGAAAGAAATGTGACATACTTAAAAAAGCTACAAAAAGTCAAAATAGTAACTGCTGAAGAAAACTTAGTAAAATATTCTGATGGGTTTTTTTTTTGTAATTTTTTTCTAGCGCTGCTTTAACATGTCTTCTTCTGAGTATTACAGTTGTAGGACAATGTTACTAGTACTTTCCAGAATGTGAGACCGATTGCATATTTGCACTCCATTATTATAATTTTTATTTTTTTTCTTGTATTTTATGCTGTTGGGTTTCTTGATATTGTCATTTTTTTTTTGCATTTTTGTTTTATATTTTGCCTTATTTTAGAAGGTATAATATTTTTGTAGCCAATGTTTCGTAGGCTCCTATGGTATTGTTGAATAGTATTTTTATTGCTGAGCTGAGACTTATTGCGCTCATGAATACATCATAAGAACTTTCTTTACGGTTTTGTTTTTCATACATTCCCTTGAAAATTGTTTTTTCTCACAGAACAATGCTTAAACCCAGATGGTAATAGTTTCATTTTTTGTTTTTAAATGTTTACTAGAAATACTATATTTTTTTAATTAAAAGTACCGTAATAATGTTGCTGAGAAAAATAAGGTAATATAAAAAGTCTACTTGAAAAAGAAGATAACAAAAATGTCTCATGAATCTTAAATTTTAGATTTTATATATCTAGATGTGACATGTCAGAGCTTAGGCTTTTACTTGTAATAGACAACATTATGTAAGAGCTGTCTGATGTGGTGTATGTAGTGAGTAGCACTAGGGGCTTGGTTACACAAACCTATTTCAGGCCTGTAATGGCTTCCATATCTTAGATTTCAACAAACGCAGGATTGGATCTCAGCAAACCTTAGTGGTTAATCCTATTGGTATAGTTCTCGCTTACATTTTTTATGCAGATTTTTTTTTTTTTTTTGCCGAGTGGGGCCTGAAAAAAGAAGTATAATTTATATTTGTATATATTTTTGTGAATCTATTTCCAGTGTGTATGCAGGCAAAGTGTGAGATTGCCTGATTAAGAAAAAAATCATTTATTTCAAAGGTTACTTTTAAGACCCCAAGCGATCACAATGTACTATGTATAGGAACTTGGTAGTAAGTGTTCAGTTCTTGTGCAGCGCCGCCAAAGGGGAAGCATTTCACATTGTGTGCTTATAATCACTTGGCTATCCATGTAATGCAGGCGTGCACTCGCTGTAATCCGCAATGCCGTTCTGTGCGACATTGGGACTCAAACGTTCTTGTCTGTGACTTCTTATGCAGAGAAATGAGTTGCATTATTACATGTTAGTCCCATTTTGACTTCCCCGCACAAATCAAAAATTTCAATGCAGGTGTTGCTGCTAAAATCGATTTTTCATATCTGCATCATATAAAAGTACAAAAAGGTAAACTCTAGAAGCCTTGGAAACCAATTGGTACCCTGTGATCTCTAGTATCCGCAGCACTATGTTATCAGTGTGTCACTTGTATGTTACAGCACACATTGCTGATGAAAATACTTACATTTCATAAATGTACAAAGGCATAAAGGCATATACTATTAATGTCATAAAACTTTCAAATGGGAAATAGTGTACCTTATTCAAGTTTTTTTCTCTGTTATATATCCTTAAGGTACCGTCACACTAGGCGATATCGCCAGCGATCCGTGACGTTGCAGCGACCTGGATAGCGATATCGCTGTATTTGACACGCAGCAGCGATCTGGATCCCGCTGTGAAATTGCTGGTCGCTGCTAGAAGGTCTGCACTTTATTTGGTCGCTAGGTCGCCGTGTATCGCCGTGTTTGACAGCAAAAGCAAGGATACCAGCGATATTTTACACTGGTAACCAGGGTAAACATCGGGTTACTAAGCGCAGGGCCGCGCTTAGTAACCCGATGTTTACCCTGGTTACCAGCGTAAAAGTTAAAAAAACAAACAGCACATACTCACCAGCGCGTCCCCCAGCCTCTGCTTCCTGACACTGACTGAGCGCCGGCCCTAAACTGAAAGTGAAAGCACAGCGGTGACGTCACCGCTGTGCTGTTAGGGCCGGAGCTCAGTCAGTGTCAGGAAGCAGAGGCTGGGGGACGCGCTGGTGAGTATGTGCTGTTTGTTTTTTTAACTTTTACGCTGGTAACCAGGGTAAACATCGGGTTACTAAGCGCGGCCCTGCGCTTAGCAACCCGATGCTTACCCTGGTTACCCGGGGACCTCGGCATCGTTGGTCGCTGGAGAGCGGTCTGTGTGACAGCTCTCCAGCGACCAAACAGCGACGCTGCAGCGATCGGCATCGCTGTCGCTATCGCTGCAGCGTCGCTTAATGTGACGGTACCTTTAGAGGTTTAAATGTCCCTCAGGTCTGAAACCCCCCCCCCCCCACACACACACACACACACACACACCCACACACCGATTTCTTAAGAGTATTTAGAAACGCCTGTGGAAGTACTGAGGTTAGAAGACTGCACGCATTTAGTAATGTGGCAGCTCAGTAGCACATCTATGGGTTCATACGTCGCTCTGTGCACACACATGAAGTGAGGGCTTCTAAACGTTTTCTTCTTAAAGTATCGCGGGTGTAGGAGTCTCAGGGCCAGAACAGTCCCTATTACATCTGACAAAACTTGTGAAAATATACATATTGTTGTGAAAAATAAGCGTGCTATGTTAGCTGGAGGGTAGTTTTCAACCCTTTTCCACTTTCTTTTTTATTATTTCTCCTGGAGTCTCACAGGCAAAACAGGGTAAAAACGTAAATAATTTTATAAATTCTCTAAAGTGGTCTTAAAGCAGATCTAACACAATTTTCCACTATACAAACTACATACATTATTAATACATTAGATCTGATGACGCTGGTGTATTTGCTTTGAAAATCTGTCATAATGACTATTATCCTTTTTGGAAGTTTTCCACTGAGCTATTAATTGAAGTCCAGTTGGGCATGTTTATACTGTTCTACATATTTTCAAAAGTTGTCAGGGGAAGTTATATATGCAAATTGCGAGGAGCATTGCACGGCGAATAAGCCTCCTTACCTTGACATGCCAGATCTGGTATGTCACTCTCCACAAGGAGCCCAGGTTCAGTTATGAAAGTATCTATGTCTTAATGGTTTTACCTCCTGAACTCTAATCTGACAATGAAAATTTTTAGTTGGCTCTTGTTTCTATGATAAAGTGTTTTCTTTTTACTGCTACATATAATGCATAAAAGCCTCAGTACTTTAAAACATTATTTTTGCAAATATAAAAATGCAGAATATTTTGTTATGCCAATTTTCAAATATTTTTTTTTAAAAAGAAAGTTGGCAAACAATTCAAATAACAAAAACCTGTCTAAACACTATTGCAATTATAAACGGTTATCAAAATTGCACTGCAAAATTTGGTCCTCATTCAGTGTCAAATCTTTTTTGCTTGTCTCTTGTACTCCTGCATCAGATAATCTCTTCCATTTGTTCAACAGTAATCTGCAAGAATTGATGGATTCCATTTTTCTTGATATCTTTTCACCATAGCCGCACTATCTTGGTGCAATCTCTCACTGTGCTCGTCGCTCACTGCTCTGCAGTATGTTGGGAAAAAAAAGTCTAAATGTGAATGTAAGAAATTAATCTTCAAAGGGAATCTGTCCCCACATTTGACCTATCTAAACTAACAATATGGGCATACAGGTTATAGAACACTGAAAAGTCATCCCTGTATGCCTCCTATCAGATGCCTTGTTGTTGATAAAAGATGATTGATCACTTTAAGTAAATGGGTTCTTCTAAGCTATGGGGAGGATGTTGACCAAAAGATAGCCGTACAGCTTATTTTACATGAAGGGGACATTACCAGTGTATGACAACTAAGGCCGGGGTCACACATGCGTGTTTTACGGACGTAAGAGCGCAGAAACTACGTCCGTAAAACTTGCATTACACACGGCACAATTATTCTCAATGGGGCTGCTCCTATCAGCCGTATATTACGGATACGTAATATACGGCTTTCTACGGCCGTACAAAATCGCAGCATGCTGCGTTTGTCAGCGTATTGCGCAAAAAAATCGCCAATGAAAGTCTATGGGGGCGAGAAAAATACGGATTCCACACGGACCAGCAGTGTGACTTGCGAGAAATACGCAGCGGTGTTAGTGAAAAGTCGGTAATTCAATTGCCGGCTTTTCATTTCTCCTGCACAAACCCGACAGGATATGAGACATGGTTTACATATAGTAAACCATCTCATATCCCCATTTTTTTGGCATATTCCACACTACTAATGTTAGTAGTGTGTATGTGCAAAATTTCAGCGCTGTAGCTGCTAAAATAAAGGGTTAAATGGCGGAAAAAATTGGCGTGGTTTCCCGCGCAATTTTCTCCGCCAGAGTGGTAAAGCCAGTGACTGACGGCAGATATTAATAGCCAGGAGAGGGTCCATGGTTATTGGCCCCCCCGTGGCTAAAAACATCTGCCCCCAGCCACCCCAGAAAAGGCACATCTGGAAGATGCGCCTGTTCTGGCACTTGGCCACTCTCTTCCCACTCCCTGTAGCGGTGGGATATGGGGTAATGAAGGGTTAATGCCACCTTGCTATTGTAAGGTGACATTAAGCCAGATTAATAATGGAGAGGCGTCAATTATGACACCTATCCATTATTAATCCAATTGTTTGAAAGGGTTAAAAAACACACACATGATTTAAAAGTATTTTAATGAAATAAACACAGCGGTTGTTTTAATAATTTATTGCTCTCTCAATCCATCAGCAACACCCTCGCTTGGCAAAATAATAAACGCACAAGATACATACCTTCTGATGTCCTATCACGTCCAACGAGGTAATCCATCTGAAGGGGTTAACTAATATTACAGGCACGAGCTGCGATAAACCACTCGCTCGTGCCTGTAATCCCCGGGTGCTGAAAGGAAAGCAGAGTGATCTATACTTACATTGAGTCGCGGTGATGCGCCCCTGCTGGATGTTCTCATGAACTGCAGCCTGGGAACTTTTTCCCACGCTCCAGGTCATATGAGGACATCCACCAGGGGGCGCATCACCGCGACTGAAGGAAATGTAGGTCAATGACCTACATTTCATTCATTCGCCGGGGATTACAGGCACGGAGCACAGCTGCATTTGCAGGGCTCCTGCCTGTAAAATATTTTAACCCCTTCAGATGGATTACCTCGTGGGACGTGACGGTTCAGCTGAGGGTATGTATCTTGTGCGTTTATTATTTTGCCAAGCGAGGGCCTGCAAATGGATTGAGAGAGCAATAAATTATTAAAGCAACCGCTGTGTTTATTTCATTAAAATACTTTTAAATCATGTGTGTGTGTTTTTTAACCCTTTCATACAATTGGATTAATAATGGATAGGTGTCATAATTGACGCCTCTCCATTATTAATCTGGCTTAATGTCACCTTACAATAGCAAGGTGGCATTAACCCTTCATTACCCCATATCCCACCGCTACACCGGAGTGGGAAGAGAGTGGCCAAGTGCCAGAATAGGCGCATCTTCCAGATGTGCCTTTTCTGGGGTGGCTGGGGGCAGATGTTTTTAGCCACGGGGGGGCCAATAACCATGGACCCTCTCCTGGCTATTAATATCTGCCCTCAGTCACTGGCTTTACCATTCTGGCGGAGAAAATTGCGCGGGAGCCCACGCCAATTTTTTCCGCCATTTAACCCTTTATTTTAGCAGCTACAGCGCTGAAATTTTGCACATATACACTACTAACATTAGTAGTGTGGAATATGCCAAAAAAATGGGGATATGAGATGGTTTACTGTATGTAAACCATGTCTCATATCATGTCGGGTTTGTGCAGGAGAAATGAAAAGCCGGCAATTGAATTACCGACTTTTCACATATATCGCGCTGAATGAAATCTAAATACAGAATATATATGTGTCTCAATGACATATATATATATATACTGTATATATGTTTTAATGAACATTTGAGCACATAAATCCATTAGATGTCGGTTTTGCAAGCCTGCGCGAAAATCTCGCAGTACGGATGCCATACGGATTACATACGGAGGATGCCATGCGCAAAATACGCTGACACACCCTGACTACGGATCAATATTTTGGGAACATTTCTCCGTATTACGGCCGTAGTACGGACGTATAATACGTGGCGTATTGTCTTACGCCAAGTGTGACCCCAGCCTAAGACAGAGCAGGAGAACTGAAGTTTGTCTTCTTGCAAATACCTTTTCGGCTTTTATCTGGGCTCAACTATATTGCAACAATACCCTGTAACCCTGTCTGCCTGTGAGATGGAAGCTGAGAGGAATCTGCAGATGTGTCATTTATAATCACACACAGCTCTGCAGTGAGAGGTCATTACTAGTGTTGAGCGATACCGTCCGATACTTGAAAGTATCGGTATCGGAAAGTATCGGCCGATACCGGCAAAATATCGGATCCAATCCGATACCGATACCCGATACCAATACAAGTCAATGGGACTCAAGTATCGGACGGTATCCCTGATGGTTCCCAGGGTCTGAAGGAGAGGAAACTCTCCTTCAGGCCCTGGGAACCATATAAATGTGTAAAAGAAAGAATTAAAATAAAAAATATCGCTATACTCACCTGTCCGACGCAGCCGGGACTTCAGCGAGGGAACCGGCAGCGTTGTTTGTTTAAAAATCGCGCTATTACTTGGTTACGTGAATTCCCGGCTTGTGATTGGTCAGGTCGGCCATGTTGCCGGGACGCGGACCAATCACAGCAAGCCGTGACGAAATTACGTCACGGCTTGCTGTGATTGGTCCGCGTCCCGGCAATATGGCCGCCCTGACCAATCACAAGCCGGGACGTCACGGGAGGCTGGACACGCGCTCATTTTAAAATGGGCGCGTGTCCAGCCTCCCGTGACGTCACGGCTTGTGATTGGTTGCGCCGCGATCAACCAATCACAAGCCGGGAGGCTGGACGCGCTCATTTTGAAATGGGCGCGTGTCCAGCCTCCCGTGACGTCACGGCTTGTGATTGGTTGCGCCGCGATCAACCAATCACAAGCCGGGAGGCTGGACGCGCTCATTTTGAAATGGGCGCGTGTCCAGCCTCCCGGCTTGTGATTGGTTGACCGCGACGCAACCAATCACAAGCCGTGACGTCACGGGAGGCTGGACACGCGCCCTTTTTAAAATGAGCGCGTTTCCAGCCTCCCGTGACGTCACGGCTTGTGATTGGTTAATGGCGGCCATGTTGCCGGGACGCGGACCAATCACAGCAAGCCGTGACGTATTTTCGTCACGGCTTGCTGTGATTGGTCCGCGGCCCGGCAACATGGCCGCCCTGACCAATCACAAGCCGGGACTTTGCGTAACCATGTAAAAGCGGGAATTTTAAACAAACAACGCTGCCGGTTCCTGCGCTGAGGTCCCGGCTGCGTCGGACAGGTGAGTATAGCGATATTTTTTATTTTAATTCTCTATTTTACACATTTTAACATTAATGTTGTTCCGATACCCGATACCACAAGAGTATCGGAATCCCGGTATCGGAATTCCGATACAGCAAGTATCGGCCGATACCCGATACTTGCAGCATCGGAATGCTCAACACTAGTCATTACACATCACACTAATAACTCCCCCTTCCTGTAAAATGAAGAAAAAAAGAGAGAGAGGAAAGCGCACCTTGCACAAATCACACTGGGAGACACTAAGCCACAGTGTAAAAGGTTCTCCCCTGAGGCACAACCCTGAGAAGAATGTGCTGCAAGTCCAAACGGCTGCTGCTCCACCCACTGGACTCTTAAAAATCCAAGAGAGGGAAATAAGGATGGTGGGTTGGTTCATCTCTGCCACTGATGTGAATTGAGTAATGTTAAAAACTTTATTCAGAGCCGTTCTGGTTCCTTCATCAGGCAGGTTGATAATCAGTTATAACTTTATCTAAATGGCATCAACAACAAGGCATCTGATATGAGGCATACAGGGATGACTTTTTTCAGCAGTCTAGAACCTGTATTCCCATATCCATAGTTTAAATAGGTAAAATGTGCTGACAGATTCTCTTTAAGGACGTTACAGGCAAGATCTTTATATGTTTTGAGATTTTTCACAAACCCTTCATAATTTTCTGCTCTTGAGTTTCCAAAAATATTAGTTGCTACCCATGCAGCCTTTTCCTTCCAACAAACGGAGAAACTCTTCATCTTGAAGAAGCTTACGAATCTGAGGTCCAATAAAGACTGCTTCCTTTATCTTTGCTTCACTCAACATTGGAACTTTTTCAACGAGATACTTTAATGCGTTTTAATTATTTTTAGCCATTGGCTTTACATAGTTTTTCATTAGATCCAACTTGATATACAATGGTGGTAACAAAATCTTATGTGGGTAAACAAGTGCAGAATGCAGGACATTTTTACTCCCTAGCCGAAGTGAATGTCGGAGAGGCCAGTCTCTTTTTTTTTTTTTTTTTTTTTTATAGTGATATTCTCTTGCACTGCTATTCCACTCACAGAACGCAGCAGTATTTTGCGTATCCACCCTGGAGACCAAGTAAGAGGGCAAGAACCTGTCACCATATCACCATAGAGGGGCCACAAATGTTGGTAATAGTTCAATATTTAGAATTGAGAGTCCTCAGTGGTTGATACCTTTTAATGGCTAACTGAAAAGATGGTAACAAATTGCAAGCTTTCGAGACTACATACGTCTCTTCATCAGGCAAAGACTAAAACAAATTCTGAAGAATCACATATTTATGCACAACATAGTATAGGAAAAAAAACAAAGGGAGAGGGGAAAAAAAACCATGGATAAGTCAGGTGACATGAAGCAGAATTACCATGGGTGATAAACAGTTACGTCCATAAATATTGGGCCAATTCTTAGATAAGGATTGTTTTATTGTCCTGTGACTAGGGTCTGTTGTGATGACCCCACAATAGTTCATAGGTATATAGGTAATAGTGCATGCATCTCAACAGCTGTTTCATGTCATAGGTTTCTTTCATGTGGACTGCATAACTAACTGGAATTGGCATGACACATTGCCATTATGAAGCAGCAGAACAGGTTTTAGACATGTTTTGGATGAATCGATGAAGAGACTCCATTCCTCTGGATTATGACTTATCTTCAGTGCTTCCATTAAACTGTTGCATGCCACAAGATCACCCTCCATGAAGAGGTATTGGACAAGTTCTTTATCGCGGTTGAGGAACAAAGAAATCCAAACATTACCCCCTAGGAGTTTTTACTGCTGTGGCCTGGAACCTGAGAGCTGATCCTTTCCATTGGGCAGATCCAAATCTCTAACAAGATCGTTCAGTTCACTTTGTATTAGATGTGTAATTCAGTTGAGGTTACTGACAAAGTCTGGGTCATGAAAGTAAGATGCTTCATGACACCAGGCGCATTCTTCTTCCTCACTTCACTCTATTGAAAATGTTTCTGGTGATTTTGGAACTGGCAATTTTTTGTATGTGGTACTGAGTGTATTGCAGATAGAATGTTTGGATACTGTAATGTCCACTTCTTCCTTGAATCTTTTCAATGGGGGGGGGGGGGGGGGGGCACAATGCAGCCATGGCAATTGGTATTGGGATCAGTTAGCTCTTTCCAGATCATTGGGACTGCAGGATGTATCAATTGCCTCTTCCCATACAACCACCGGGATAGATGTGATGCACATTAGTGATGAGCGAGTGTACTCGTTGCTCGGGTGATCTCCGAGTATTTGTTGGTGTACGGAGATCAAGTTTTCATCGCCTCAGCTGAATGATTTACAGCTACTACCCTGAGTACATGTGGGGGTTGCCTGGTTGCTAGGAAATCCTCACATGTAATCAAGCTGGCTAGTGGCTGTAAATCATTCAGCTGTGGCGATGAAAACTTAATCTCCGAACACTAACAAATACTCGAAGATCACCCGAGCAACGAGTACACTCGCTCATCACTAATGCACATCTATTGCAGCATATGTGTGGAGCTCAACTCTTGTCCGGATATATTCTGCAGCCAAAATACAGGTAGTAGGTTTTCCTTATCATGGTAGTCAAATTTCGCCTTTGTGACGCAAAAGTGACTTCTCTGCATATGTACCAAAGCTATCCACTTTGTTAATGCAAGAACGATGCAAATCTAAAAAAACATAGAAATTTGGAGCCAATCAGCAGATTTAAGCATCATATTAGTTTTCAGCACAAAATTAATTGAGTTCAACTGTTTTCGTCTCAACCAATTTTGGCTGTAGAGCAGTATCAGTCTCTCTGCCTAAGGGCTGACCCACACGTCCAGATAATTCCGGTACCGGAATAAATCGGTACCGGAGTTGTCCGTGTGCCTGGGAACTCACGGAGGCCATACCTGCGGCACACGTGTGCCACCCGTATGGCGAGTGGGTACCACACGGAGCGTGTGGTACCCACTCTGCATGGTGCTGAAGCTGCGATTCATATGTTCCCTGTAGCAACGTTTGCTGCAGGGAAAATATGAAGAATAGTGTTTAAAATAAAGATCCATGTGTCCGCCGCCCCCCCACCCCCTGTGCGCCCCCCCCGCTGGTCAGAAAATACTCACCCGGATCCCCCGTCGGCAGTCGCTCCTTCCTGGTCTGGCCGCGGCTTACTGTATGCGGTCACGTGGGGCCGCTCATTTACACTCATGAATAGGCGGCTCCGCCCCTATTGGAGGTGGAGCCACATATTCATGAGTGTAATCGGCCGCATACAGTAGAGAAGCCGCGGCCAGACCAGGAAGGAGCGACTGCCGACGGGGGATCCGGGTGAGTATTTGCTGACCAGCGGGGGGGGCGCACAGGGGGTGGGGGGGCGGCGGACACATGGATCTTTATTTTAAACACTATCATTCATATTTTCTCTGTAGCAAACGGTGCTACAGGGAAGATATGAATGGCGGCTTCAGCACCATGTGGGGGGGACAGCGCTTACTGTAGCGCTGTCTCCGGCACGCCACACGGACCCCAGACGGAGAATGTCCGTGTGAGGTCCGTGTTTTACACGGACCCATTGACTCTATTGGGTCCGTGTAATCCGTGCGCTCCCACGAACACTGACATGTCTCCGTGTTTGGCACACGGAGACACGGTCCGCACACGGTCCGCACAAAATCAATGACATCTGAACAGATGCATTGATTTTTATGGGTCTACGTGTGTCAGTGTCTCCGGTACGGGAGGAAAATGTCACCTCACGTACCGGAGCCACTGACGTGTGAAACCGGCCTTAGGCCGGAGACACACTGGTGCGAGAGACGGCCGAGTCTCGCTGGTTAAAAGCAAGCTGTGGCACCTGCACTCCGGAGCGGAGCGTGCGGCTCCATAGCAATACATGGAGCTGCACGCTCAGCTCCGGAATGCAGGTGCCACAGCTTGCTTTTAACCAGCGAGACTCGGCCGTCTCTCGCACCAGTGTGTCTCCGGCCTAATAGATGGAGTCATAAATGGTAAGGTATTTGAAAATTGGGTTTCTAAACCAGGATTCATCCCAAATAAGTTGTGCTTACAAGCGGTGAACACACTTTGTCACTGGCAATCTTTTTGTAAGTTCATAATTATAATATAGACAACCACAGCTAGCTCTTAAGATGAACGTTTTCTTTAACATTCTAGGAGAATCCTGCTAACACCTTTTTTTTTTTTTTTTTAAATCTTCACCTCAACCAGTTTCTTATATCACTTATTCAAAATGTAGTAGGGATAAAAAGTTGCTTTGCAAATTCACCAAATCACATTTTCTACCACCTTCATGCCTAGCATCATAATTGAGGTGTTCCTGCCCTGTTCTATTACTATTTTTATTATGGTCAGGTCTAAACTCAAAAGGTCCCTGAAACCAGAAGTGGTGCCACTTGATTGACCAATTCTGACGGACGTATGTTACTTGGAACTGAAGGTACTAAAAACTTGCAGGAAAAAGAAAAGCACAAATAGGGTCTTATCTCACGATTTACAAGTGTTGTATTGGCAAAGAGCTGCTCACCTGATCGTGGTGTAGTGAAAGCGTGTATATGCCAGCTGCCGCAGATCCACGGGTCGACACGCGACCATAACAGGAGTGTTATAAAGGAAGATTTGTGGATTATATCCGCGCTGCTAACCACTTTGAAGCCAGACGTAGTGAAGGAATTAATGGTGGTTTATTCAACATGTTTCAGAGTCTATATTATGACTCATTCAACATTGTTGATGTGGCATTTCCTGAAGGAGTCATATAGACTGAAACGTGTTGAATAAACCACCATTAATTCCATCACTACTTCTGGCTTCGAAGTGGTTAGCAGCGTAGACATAATCCACAAATGTTCCTCTATAACATACTTGGAACTGAAGAAAATATCAGATATGAAACGTATAACAAGTATGACTGACTGATCTTTTAAATATAATTGTAAGCATAAAATTTCCTTTGTGTTGATTTTTTACTCCATTATTGACTCATTGTCTATTGCTGCATGGTAAGAAGAAAAAAAGACTTGAGCCAAGTTCACCTGTTATAGATTTGTTTCAGATTCACAATCAAATACAGCCCAAAACAATTGATTGGAATTACAAAAAGCCTATTTTTATGTTGTGGATTTGGTTATGCTTGTGGTCCAATTGTGGATTTTCAGTAAACTCTAGCAATTAACATCACTGTATTTGTTAATCTGCAAATTTGGATTTAAATTGCAGATGTAACGTGGATCAAATATGTAGCGTGAACTTAGTGTAGACTGTTGTTCGGCCCGCCAATCTTGATGAATGGTGTGCTGGAATAAAATGCATTGACTTCATTGAGGTGTGTAAGGCTATGTGCACACGTTGCAGATTTGTCTGTGGAATTTTCTGTGCAGATTCTGCATCTCTTGGCAGAAAACGCAGGTCAGAATCTGCGCCTTTTTTTGGTATGTGCACACGTTGCAGATTTTTATGCAGATTTCTTCCTTTTTTTTACCCCTGCAGATTTCTATTATGGAATGGGTGCAGAAACGCAGCAGATATGCACAAAGAATTGACATGGTCCTTTTTTTGAATCTGCTGCGTTTTCTGTGCAGATTTTTCTGCACCATTAGCACAGCATTTTCTTTTTGCCATTGATATACATTGTACTGTAATTCACTTGCAGATCTGCTGCTTTTCTGTGTGGAAAAAAAAGCTGCAGTTCTGCAGGAAATCTGCAGCGTTTTCTTCATACCCTAACTCTTCAAGAAGTTGGAGAATTTTCCAGTTGTCCTGTGTATTCCAGGAAATGGTGTCCAGTCAGCGACTGAAATACATTTATTTTGTCATTCACGTCACTTTTGTGGCGTAATGTATGATAAATCATGGCCCAGCTCCACGCACTTTCCAAAAAGTTGGCCGTGACCGGCGTAAAAAAAAAAAGAGGCAAAATTAGAAATATCTGCCCTTTTTCTAAATACAAATTGCACCAAACTGTTGTAACAATTCAGAATTTTGTGCAAAACTGTTTTAGGAACCAGTCCCTAAGAGTATGTTGTTTCAAAGTTTAAATTGACTAAGGCTGCAAATTTGAAATCTGCAGGATGAAAATGTATACTGTGGATATCTGTGTATTATACCCTTTGCAACGCAGCTCTCCAGTACGTTTTTCCAATTATGTCTGCTGGAGATTACATTTTGGCATCTTTCCCATGGCAGGACTATAGCAAGAAAGCGAAATACTGGGTGTAGCTTTGTCATATGTGCCAGGAAAACCTCCATTTCGCCTCTACAGGTAGGTTTTTTAAGCTGTTTGGTATAGCACAGAAGAAGGCACCATTCCATACAGAAGCATTCAGTAACACAAAGCATACTGTGTGATATCTATAGTTTTCTTTTTACCTTGGAACTCATACATACGCAGTAGAGGATCCCATTGGTAGAGCGCTGGGTAAAAGGACCCTAACTAAAACTGATACACAGATTAGTTTGTCTGTTACCATGGAGACATAGGATAGTAAAGGAGCTCTACAGAGATAGTTGCTTCATATGTTTTTAGGGGTCTTTTTTGCACTAGCAAGTAGAATAGGTAATACTTATTTAAATAAGACTTCATAAGTCCAAAAAAAATAAATCTGTTTTATATTGTTGCAGAGGAAATATATCACACCATGGCCATTTACATGGATGACCACCTTAGTAATACTTGGCTATCGCTTTGGTGGTTCCTCTTTTATTCTTTGTTAGTGGCTTTCGGATTATTAAGTAGGGGTCGAAGATTGCAGATGGGAAATATTCTGTGATGTCCATTTTCACTTAACAGATTGCATGAAATGGGATTGTCTTCATGTGACCACTTTAAACTCCCCAATTTTTAAATAAAAAAAAAAAAAAAGTTTAAAAATAAAATTGTCAGCAATATCCACTAGTTTATTTTCATATCACAGAAAAACAGTATTATATTTTAGATGTAGGATAAAAAATCATACCAGAAATATGTGTATCAGTCTGCATTCGATGTAAAGGCATATTCTGGCTCCACGCACTTCTGGATTGTTGACGTTACATCTGTTAATACGTGCTGACTGTACATGTGTACCGGCAGATGATATATGTAATGTCACCCAATTAACCGTTCAAGCTGCATTTTTGTTTTTTTAATCCCCTCATCATCATCATCTACCTGAAGGAAGTGGCACAATTTTCGCTTTGATGTGGACCGACATTCCTGTTGCTAAGTTTCATTAGTGTGATTTCTACTGAATTACTATAGTGTACAAATATGATATAATGAGATGTCATATTTACATCTCTAAGAAAGTTTTGTTTTTTGATAATGTCCATGTCAAATACAGTAGCAGTTGTGCTATTTGCACTGAATGCTGTGCGACCTACATCTCAGGTTAGATATTCAATATGCAGACTATTACTTATACATATAGTGTCACGTATGTCATCTTTTTGTTATCTAACATTTAATATCTTATGTTGATGTTTTACTATTAGTAGTAAGTGTAAATGCACCAATGTTGGTAACCTATACTAGGGTTAATAAACATTTTTTTTTTTTACCAAAGGATACACTGTTTATTTCATACTGAACACTGCTGAAGGGCGTTCTTTGGTTTTTACAACCTGTAATGTGTAACCAAACACTAAATGTGCAGCGTCTATAGCATTTACTTTGTTCTCTGTCCTCGTTTACATGGCCAATCTACACAACATCTACTACTACTAGCATAAAGCAATAAGGGAAAAAGGCACGCTACTGTTTCCAAGATTTTCACTGCAATGTATTAATTAAATTACCAAAGAAAATGTCATGTTCAAGTAAAAATAAGACGCACCCCAAATTTTGAGGAGAAAAATAGGGGAAAAAAAACACAACTTTTTTTTTATAAAGTTATAAAGTGCGGTGAAGCGAGGTCCCAGGGTCGCTGCTGAAGGAGGCAACAGTGGAGCGTTGCTGCAGGCTGGGAGGAAGGGGTGTTCCGATGTTCGGTGGTGCGGGGGCTCTGCCGACATTTTCTGAAAGCCCAGAGCCCCCGCACTTACATCTTGGCACTGAGATTTCGTCTCCTGAGATCTTGGTGCCGAGATCTCCATCTGCGCATGCGCCACCCCGGCAGCCATTTTCCCGGAATCCACCGCATAGTAAACCATGTAAGTGCAGAGGCTCTAGGCTTTCACAAAATGTTGGCAGAGCCCCCGCAGCTGCACACATCCGAACACCCCTTCATCCAAGCCTGCAGCAACGCTCCACTCTTGCCTCCTCCAGCAGCGACCCTGCGCCAACGCAGTCGGTAAGGTATATCCACATTATAAGACGCACCCCCATTTTCCCCCCAAATTTGGGAGAAAAAAAAGTGCATCTTATAATCCAAAAAATACGGTCAGTGGGTGGTGTGTATCCGCTGTAATAGTTAAATCTATAAATAAGACATTACTAGCGTATTTAAATAAATCAGTTTTATTAATCACATATAATAAATATATTAAACAATGAGGGAAAATTGTCCTCAACTAGATAAAAAGCAGGCCATGGCGGTGTTAATCACAATGTAACATTCCCAAACATGTAGAAAATATAACACCAATGGATTACAAAATATCACTGACAGAGGTTGCTGTAGCATTCTAAAATGTAATTATAGTCAACAATCATATTAAAGGGAACCTGTCACCCCCAAAATCGAAGGTGCTCATTATACATTTCACCCAGCTAACCCTTGTTTTCTCTGCTCTATGTAGAAACAAAAGTTTCTTGTCCCTGCAGAAATCATTCCCCTCAACTACAGACCCAGCTGCTGCACCCCCTTGCAGTGATTGATGCATACAGGGAAAATTGACCCCCTGTTTCTATATAGAACTTAGAAGAATTCAGCTAGTCAGATTTTAATCATGTGATGTCATAGGCCTAATGGAAAAGAGAAGAATTAGCTGGGTAGAAAGGCAAAATGAGCAATTGTAAGTAAACAGTGCTATATGAGGATCACAATATATTAACAGGCTAAAAATGTTGATGGGAGTGCTTCTTTAACAACTATGCTAAGAACTATTCAGTGATTTACCCTCTGGTAGAGGCTATTGTGCATTTATGTATGCAACAAAATTGCTTAAGGCATACTTTTTCTCCAAAATTAAACCGAACACAACTAAATGAGGGCAGAGGTGTCCAGCAGCACTTGAGTTTTTAAAAAGAATAAATAGCTTGTACAACCTCTGGCAAAAATTAGGGAATCACCGGCCTTGGAGGATGTTCATTCAGTTGTTTAATTTTGTAGAAAAAAAGCAGATCACAGACATGGCACAAAACTAAAGTAATTTCAAATGGCAACTTTCTGGCTTTAATAAACAATAAAAGAAATCAAGAACAAAAAATGTGGTAGTCAGTAATGGTTACTTTTTTAAACCAAGCATAGTGGAAAAATTATGGAATCACTCAAGTCTGAGGAAAAAATTTATGGAATCATGAAAAACAAACAAAAAAACACCACTAGTATTTTGTTGCACCACCTCTGGCTTTTATAACAGCTTGCAGTCTCCGAGGCATGGACTTAATGAGTGTCACAGTACTCTTCATCAATCTGGCTCCAACTTTCTCTGTTTGCTGTTGCCAGATCAGCTTTGCAGGTTGGGCCTGGTCATGGACCATTTTCTTCAACTTCCACCAAAGATTTTCAATTGGAATGAGATCCGGACTATTTGCAGACCATGACATTGACCTTATGTGTCTTTTTTCAAGGAATGTTTTCACAATTTTTGCTCTATGGCAGGATGCATTATCATCTTGAAAAATGATTTCACCATCCTCAAACATCCTTTCAATTGATGGGATAAGAAAAGTGTCCAAAATATCAACATAAACGTGTGCATTTATTGAAGATGTAATGACAGCCATCTCCCCAGTGCCTTTACCTGACATACAGCCCCATATCATCAATGACTGGAAATTTGCATGTTCTCTTCAGGCAATCATCTTTATAAATCTCATTGGAAGGGCACCAAACAAAAGTTCCAGGATCATCACCTTGCCCAATGCAGATTTGCGATTCATCACTGAATATGAGTCATCCACAGTCCACGATTGCTTTTCCTTAAGCCCCCGTCACATTAAGCGAGGTCGCTAGCGAGATCGCTGCTGAGTCACAAGTTTTGTGACGCGACCTCAGTAGCGATCTCGCTATGTTTAACACGTAGCAGCGACCAGGCCCCTGCTGTGAGATCGCTGGTCGTGTCGGAATGGCCTGGACCTTTTTTTGATCGTTGAGGTCCCGCTGGGTAGCACACATTGCTGTGTTTGACACCTTACCAACGACCTCGTTGACTACAACGTCACACAGGACGTCCCTCATCGAGGTCTGAATCATAATAGCTGCCATGTGACAGGGTCACAACGACATCGTTGTACAGGTCGCTACAGGTCGCCGCATCACTGCTGCGTCATTGGGAAGATCTCACTGTTTGACATCTCACCAGCGACCTCATAGCGACGCAGCAACGATCCCTGACAGGTCGTATCGTTGTCGGGATCGCTTTAGCCTCGCTAAGTGTGACGGGGCCTTTAGCCCATTGTAACCTTGTTTTTTTCTGTTTAGGTGTTAATGATGGCTTTCGTTTAGCTTTTCTGTATGTAAATCCCATTTATTTTAGGCGGTTTATTACAGTTTGGTCACAGACGTTGACTCCAGTTTCCACCCATTCGTTCCTCATTTGTTTTGTTGTGCATTTCCTATTTTGGAGACATATTCCTTGAAGTTTCCGGTCTTGACGTTTCGATGTCTGCCTTGGTCTACCAGTATGTTTGCCTTTAACAACCTTCCCATGTTGTTTGTATTTGGTCCAGATTTTAGACACAGCTGACTGTGAACAACCAACATCTTTTGCAACATTGTGTGATAATTTGATAATCCTTTCCTTTGTTTCATGTGCAAAAAAAGAGAGAAAAAAAGAAAATAATCCACACTAACAGATATAGAGAAACGAGTTTTTCTGCTGTGTGTTAATCAGTTCCATCAGAGCTGAGGGACGGGGTGCACTTCTGAAAAAAGTATAGTCCGTGAATATCAGAATGCAACAATGGAAAAAGAAGGCACTCACCGTCCGTTATTCATTTCTATCCTTTATTGTGGCATAAAACGTAGTTGTGGAAGCAGGTCTTACAGGAGAATGCAGGTGTCAAAACGACGGCCCGTTTCGCGCAAGTGCGCTTCTACAGGTCTACCCGCGCGCAAAACAGCTGACATGTCGCGACTTTAATATGGGCTCACCGCCGGAGCCCACATCAAAGGGGGAGACACGACATGCGCAGTACTAGTACGGCGCATGTCGTAAAGGGGTTAAAGCCAGAAATTTGCTGTTTGAAATTACTTTAGTTTTTGTGCCATGTGTGTGATCTGCTTTTTTTCTACAAAATTAAACAACTGAATGAACATCATCCTCCAAGGCCGGAGATTCCATAATTTTTGCCAGGGGTTGTAGTAAGGGTAATAGTCCATGTGTATTTTACATTTTTGTGTATTTCTACTTCGCAGTAAGTATAATTACAGGGAATATGAGAACTTTTGGTTTTAACAGCTCCTTCTGAATATGGCAACAAATAGGTACAAGGATAGATTCACATGCATTTTTTAAGGCTTTTCCTTTTTTCTTAAACTAAAGACAGATATTCCTCAATAGCTACGACTCACATTAAATTGAGTGGTCTAAAGGTACCTTCACACTAAACGACTTTGCAACGAGAACGACAACGATCCGTGACGTTGCAGCGTCCTGGATAGCGATATCGTTGTGTTTGACACGCAGCAGCGATCTGGATCCCGCTGTGATATCGCTGGTCGTTGCTGAAAGTCCAGAACTTTATTTGGTCGTCAGATCGGCGTGTATCGTCGTGTTTGACAGCAAAAGCAACGATGCCAGCGATGTTTTACAATGGTAACCAGGGTAAATATCGGGTTACTAAGCGCAGGGCCGCGCTTAGTAACCCAATGTTTACCCTGGTTACCATTGTAAATGTAAAAAAAACAGGACATACTCACCTTCTGATGTCCGTCAGGTCCCTGGCCGTCTGCTTCCCGCACTGACTGTGAGCGCCGGCCGTAAAGCATAGCACAGCGGTGACGTGGTGCTTTTACTTTACGGCCGGCCGGAGCTCAGTCAGTGCGGGAAGCAGACGGCCAGGGACCTGACGGACATCAGAAGGTGAGTATGTCCTGTTTTTTTTTTTTACATTTACAATGGTAACCAGGGTAAACATCGGGTTACTAAGCGCGTCCCTGCGCTTAGTAACCCGATGTTTACCCTGGTTACCCGGGGACTTCGGCATCGTTGGTCGCTGGAGAGCGGTCTGTGTGACAGCTCTCCAGCGACGCTGCAGCGATCGGCATCGTTGTCGATATCGCTGCAGCGTCGCTTAATGTGACGGTACCTTAAGGGACTCTATCACCAGGTGTTTGCTACCCCATCTCAATTACTCCTCATCCCCATTTTGGGATTTTTTTTGGCATTGAGTCCAAAGCTCTGTCTTAAAGTTTTAGACATATTTCGTGGAATTTTGCACTAACAATAATGATGACCCTATTGCTTGATGCAGGTGAGGCTAAGCAGAGCTGTAATTGTGACCAAATTTGTTATTGAGATCTTAAAGAGAGTGTCCTCTAGCAAGGTACATCAAATCTATCGCACAGCACACCATCATCTACAGCAGGGGTCAGGAACCTTTTTGGCTAAGAGAGCCGTAAACGCCACATATTTTGAAATATAATTCCGCGAGAGCCGTACAATATGTTTAAAGGGCCATTGACAGATCAATCGCTCCAATGTTCACTTAGTACAGCAAGGAATGCTCCTCCCTACTGTATAAAGCCACAACTGGACTGAAACAATGGTAATTAGCAGTAAAAAAATTAAATAAATAACTTACATTGTGAGCTTGCGATGCATGACATCAGTCCAGCAGTCTGGCTTCTTCTTTTTCCAGCGCATGACTGGAAGCTGGCATTCTTCCCACCTGATGTTGAGAGAATGCCAGCTTTGAGGCATTCGCAGAAGAAAGAAGCTGGAATGTTGGACATGTCACACAACGCATTGTCAGTTATGTCAATTATCTATTTTATTATTTTACAGCGAATTATTGTTTAGGTCCAGCGGTGGCTTAGTGCAGCAGAGAGGAACACTCCTTTGTGTACTAAGTGACCGCTGGAGCAATTGTATCTGTCAGTGGCCCTTTTAAAAGTGTTGGTCTTACAGAAAATGAACAAAAAAAGAGAGGCTCAGACCCATAGGGAACTAAAGCATTTACTACTTAAAGTGGTACATACAAGCAGGCACACCCAGCGTAATAAATAATTGAACTTTATTAAATAGTCTCACTGTACATAAAGTGCACACATTGACTTGTATTTAATTTTAAAGAACAACAAATCTCCGAACTCTTTTTTTTATAACATAATAACGTTTTAATGCTGTTGCTAACCAACGATGAATAGAATACTTCCTACCATTAATGTGACTTCTGGTGCTGCATGGATTTGCTGATGGCTTTGTAATCTGGTTCATACGTGGTGAGGTTTAGCTTCATGCAGGCGTTGAGACTTCCATCCGTTAAACGTGAACGTATGTTAGTCTTGATGTGCTTTAGATGTGAGAAAGACTGCTCGCATGCATAGGTAGAGCCAAACATTGTCAGTACAGCAATACCCACACGCTGCAGTGTTTGGTATGTGACAGGAAGTGCATTCCAAGTTTTGACAATCAGCTGGTCTGCATGTTGGAGTTGTTTCATTTCTCTCCACTTGTGTTTGCTTGCCAACTCTGCTTGCTGTCGTGCAAGTTTTTCCAAATCTTCATTAAGTGATTTAAACTTATTCACCCACATGTCTGAAGCCTTCAGGTCAGCAGCTTGTAGCTCAAAATCTCTGATGGAGACACCAGGGATATAACTCAGGTCAGTGCTGTCCAGTGCACACTCATGTGGATGAGTGATGAACTTAAAAAGACGAGTGTGCTCACGAAATTCTCCAAAGCGCGCTTTGAATGATTGCAGGAGATTGGATGTAAAGCCTGCTAGCTGCTGAATATCAAGATGTTGTGCAGGGTCATTTGCTGTGCATGCATCTTTAAACTCTCCCAGTTTTTCAAAGTGTATTAAACGACCTGTTTCAATGTCTGCGATAAACAGTTCCAGCTTATTTTCAAATGCAAACACAGCTTGTTGAAGCGATAAAACTGTATTACCAACGCCTTGCATTTTCACATTGAGCTGGTTCAGATGTTCAGTCAGATCTACAAGATAGAAGAACTTCAGGAGCCACTCAGTGTTGGACAACTCAGGATGGTCAACGTTTTTCATTTCAAGAAAAGTTCGTATTTCACTCAGACAAGCTGCGAAACGGCTGAGCACCTTCCCTCTTGACAGCCAGCGCACGTTGCTGTGCAGAAGCAGACCAGGATAATTATTCCCAACTTCATCCAGGAGTGTTTTAAACTGGCGATCATTTAAAGCACGGGCAACAATAAAGTTGACCACCTGAATGACAAGTGACATCACCTCACCAAGCTGCTCACCAAACATCTGAGCACAAAGTGCCTCCTGATGTAGGATGCAGTGAAAACTAAGGATAGGTCTTTTTTCATGTTCACGAAGAAGCGCTACAAATCCTTTGTTTTTTCCTACCATGCATGGAGCACCATCAGTACACACTGAAATAAGTTTATGCATTGGTAGATTTTTTTCTTTAGTGAACTCAGTGAATGACTTGAACAAATCACCCCCTCTTGTTGTCCCTTTCAGAGGCAAAACAGCAAGACTTTCCTCATGTAACGTGTCACCGACAGCATACCTTGCAATGATGCTGAACTGAGATATATGGCTTACGTCAGTTGATTCATCCAAAGCAAGAGAAAAGAACAGAGCTGTATTTATGTCCTTCACTTGGGATGCCTCAATCTGATTTGCCATCATGATGGCACGGTCATGAACTGTTCTTGCTGACAGAGGCATGTCTTTTATCCGTTTGATAATCTTGGCTTTATCCAGAAAATCATCAAAAAGTTCATTGGCAACATCAAGCATAAATGTTTTGGCATACTCCCCATCTGTGAATGGTTTTCCGTTTCTGACAATTGCCAAAGCACCAACAAAGCTAGCCGAATTTAAGTCACCTTGTTGGGTCCAAACTCGAAGTTGCTGCTGACTAGCTTGCACTTTGCACAGCAGCTCTTGACAGGCTTTCTTCCTGCTGTCCCCTGCAGGATATTTCGATGCAAATGAAGCATGGCGTGTGTCAAAGTGGCGCTTTATATTTGACCGCTTCATGGATGCAATTTTATCATTGCATATAAGACAAACTGGTGAACCTGCTCTCTCCACAAAGGCAAATTCGTCTGTCCACTCCTGCTGAAAAGTACGATACTCCTCATCCTTCTTTCTTTTAGCCATCTTCTTCAATAAAGGGCAGTACTGTGGGGGTGAATAGAAGGCTCTGAGTCATTATTTCTTTAATTTGTGGATTTGTCTGCAAGCAGGGCCAACTCCAGGTTTCTTTTGGTCCTTGTGCTATAGAACTTTAGTAGACCTCTAGAAGAGCTGTCTTCTTTTCGTCACGGGTTAGTCGGGTGCTGACGCCGGCCGTGTTCAGCTGTCACTTTCAATACCCCAGCATGGCCCACCATATGGGTAAGATGTCAGCTGTAGGGATACCTACTACACCCCAGTAGCCCCCCCCCCCCCATCCAGTGACTACAGGTGGTGTGCCCTTACCCATACCTATTACACCCAGTGACTACAAGCAACATCACCCACCCCTGCCCACGTACCTATTACATTCAAAACATCATAATTTTATCTAATAAAGCCCCATTTGTGTTTAGATATTTTCTTACCTCAAATTTTATCCTTGGGGGGAGTCTGCAATTTGATTGAAGGTCGCTTCTTCTCAACTTAGTGTTCTTCACCAATATGGCGCAGATAGCTTCACAACTTCCAGTCTTTCCGAGGAAAAAACAGTCACTGAGCAAAGAAGAGACACTGTGACAGGAACAGTCAAAACTCCTCTTCTGGGACATAAATCTGAGGTCAGAACAATAGGTAAGTATAAAGGGGCTTTATTAGCTAAAAGGAGCAAGTACTTCAGCAGTGAATGTAGCTCATTGCTGAACTAATAACTCTGTTTTTGTATCAAAGTGACATTCATTTTAATTTAACACAGCTTATCTTGATCACTTTATTGAGAGTTTGTCACACAAGCTTATTGTTTCTCAAATTTTCCCATATATAGAATAACCCACATTCACACAGAGTAATACAGCACAGAAAATTGCACTCCTCAGTGCTGCCTGCGTGAGGCTAGAAGCACAAGGGCTGTGTATACTGCCCAATTTCAGTCCAGAAATGCTGCAGCATTCCTCCTGCCACTGAGCTCCTATTGACATAAAGACCCTGACAATAAATGTTGCAGGTCTGCGCTGACCTCCTGTTATGCTCAAGAGGAGCTCAATGGGAGCCCACAGGACTCGCAGAAGCATTTCTGCACTCAAATTGGGCAGTATACACAGCCCATGTTCATCGCGCCAACACTGAAGAATGAAGTACAATTTTCAGTGCTTCATTCCTCAGTGTGAATAGGAGCCTAAGTGTGCCAAAAATCTAGTTTCTCTGAGAATAAGACAGTCTTATATTACTGTCACCCAAAAACGTGGGGTGTCTTAGAAAACACCTGGTGGAAGCGGTGGGCTTCTAACAGTAGAGGACCACCACTGATGTCACAGTCCCATCACTGCTATCCGCTGCCTGTATACCGCTGCTTGGAATAGTGGAGGCTGCAGCGCTGGCTGTGATAGGATTGTGCAAGATGTCACATCCTATCACCTCCACCGCAATCCTGGAAAGCACAGGGGTATCACTGCCTTAAGTGCTGTATACAGGCATCAGTTAGCGGTGATTGGCCTGTGACACTATTAGGCTATTATAATTACTATTATAATGTTCACCTTCAAAGCAGCAGCACAGCCAGGGGTTTCTGGAACGTCCAAGGGAGACACAAGGGAGGAGGCAGATGCCGCTTCACTAGGGGACGCAGGTGCGTGCTTGCAGACGGCGTGGCTATGCAGGGAGTTATGGGAAATGTAGTCCATGCTCCCTGCCGCTCACCACTGCCGCCAATGCTTATCAGGCCATCAAAGAACTACCAATATCAGCGTGCACCGCGGCCTGATGGAGCGCGGTGCATGCATCCTTCCCATAGACAGGTAGGAGCCCTGTCTGCGAGCCAGATACGGCCATCAAAAGAGCCATATCTGGCTCGCGAGCCATAGGTTCCCGACCCCTGATCTACAGAGTGTGCCATTTATATGGATAAACCTAAAAACAAATGGGAATGGTTGAGGATATCAGCTTCCTGTCTGTGGCACATTAGTATATGGGAGGGGGAAAACTTTTCAAGATGGGTGGTGACCATGGTGGCCATTTTGAATCCAACTTTATTTTTTTCCAATAGGAAGAGGGTCATGTGACACATTAAACTTATTGAGAATTTCACAAGAAAAACAATGGTGTGCTTGGTTTTAACGCAACTTTATTCTTTCAGGAGTTATTTACAAGTTTATGACCACTTATAAAATGTGTTCAAAGTGCTGCCCATTGTGTTTGTCAATGCAACCCTCTTCTCCCACTCTTGACACACTGATAGCAACACCGCAGAAGAAATGCTAGCACAGGCTTCCAGTATCCGTTGTTTCAGATGCTGGGGTCATCTGAAGGGAACTGTCTATGCTGTCAAGATACGAGATGTTCAGCATCTGAAACAACAGATACTGGAAGCCTGTGCTAGCATTTCTTCTGCGGTGTTGCTATCAGTGTGTCGAGAGTGGGAGAAGAGGGTTGCATTGACAAACACAATGGGCAGCACTTTGAACACATTTTATAAGTGGTCATAAACTTGTAAATAACTAAAGAAGAAAGTTACGTTAAAACCAAGCACACCACTGTTTTTCTTGTGAAATTCTCAATAAGTTTGATGTGTCACATGACCCTCTTCCCATTGGAAAATATATATAATATAATAAGGATGATATACCCAATATATCACTGTTAAATTTGCAAGAGTATTTATTTGTGATGTGCAATAACCTGGGTTGGCACTGTCAGTTATACAAGAACCTCATTCTTTTTCTAGTGGTACCTCAACAGCCAAAACCTGATGATGCATGAGGCCCACTAATGCAAGGAAAAATTAAACCCAAACCCAGTATAAAAATAAAAAAAGCACAAAAGGATTTAAGAAGAACAACTTGAAAACTTTACAGCTGGTGCTACACAGCGACTTTGACACCACGGTTGTTCGTTCTACCAAAGTTTGCTAGTTATCACAGCATAATACAATATAATATAACATTGCAGCGCCTAAAAGTCGCCATGCAGCCTTATGCACATACCAGTAAAAGCTCCCACCCACTAAAGGAGTTGTACAGTGTAAGAAGAAAAGTCTGCTGTCACTATGTGCACATTATGAGCCCCCATATTCCCCATGTGGGTGGGCAGTCACATGACAGCATGTATGCAATTTGCTCAATGTTGTAACACAGGAGAGTCCAGTTGGCACATGACAGCAAGTATGCAAATCGCATACATGCCATCACGTCACTGCCTGCCCATTGCACATGGCCATGATTTGGAAGTCTTTAAAGTGACTGCAGACTTTTCTTCTAGGACGTTTAAGGCCAAAAGAGTGTCATTTAGGCCCTTGTCTGACCATTATATACCTCCATATAATTTTTTTTCTGAACTGTATAAAAAGCAGAGAGACTGCTTTTTATGTAGAGGGCTCCAAAACCAAAAATACATCATTCTGTATTTTTTTCCCATTATAATGGAACCCAGACACATGGCAACCATCAAAAGCCACAAGAGGTATACATGAGAAGCATGTACATGTGTGTATAATTACATTTAGTGTAATCTGATGCATTTACATTACATACCAGTGAAAAAAATAAACATTTTTAAAGAATTTTTATGAAAACTATTACATGATTTTAACAATAGGTGAAAGCTAGAAGGTCACTTCAAAACCCCCAAAACACTCAAACTCTTTCAGTAGGATCAATATTTTCTCCCATACACCATGCATATATAGTAAAAATAACATTTTATTGTCTCTTTAGAAGTTATTCTTTAATATAAATGTCACTTGTCTGAATCTCTTGTGTGCAGGCCACTTGTTTTTGGAGCCTCAGAAACTTTTGGAACAGTCAGTTTCTTCCATCGTCTCAAGAGAACTTTGAATTTATCTGTTGATGTTTTTTCCTTTAGCACATTTTTCAAGATTGTTCTCATCACAGTTACTGTCCCTGCTTCCCGGTTTTCTTCGACAATTAAGTCCAAAATGTCTCCCACTTTCACCTGAAAATAATTAATATGCACATTCCGTATATTAGCTAATCAAATATATTAATGTCACAGATTTATAGCTCTATTATTTTATGCAACTAGTGGCTGTAATATGCATACAAGAGTGTGCCTGTATTTCTGCAAGGAATATGCAAAAGTATTTAAAGTGGGTACGGAAAAAGCATTCAGACCCCTTTAAATGTTTCACTCCGTTTCATTGCAGCCATTTGGTAAATTCAAAAAAGTTCATTTTTTTCTCATTACTGTACACTCTGCACCCCATCTTGACTGAAAAAAACAGAAATGCAGACATTTTTTCAAATTTATTAAAAAACAAAAACTAAAATATCACATGGTCATAAGTATTCAGACCCTTTGCTCAGTACTGAGTAGAAGCACCCTTTTGAGCTAGTACAGCCATGAGTCTTCTTGGGAATAATGCAACAAGTTTTTCACACCTGGATTTGGGGATCCTCTGCCATTCTTCCTCGCAGATCCTCTCCAGTTCTGTCAGGTTGGATGGTGAACGTTGGTGGACAGCCATTTTCAGGTCTCTACAGAGATGCTCCGTTGGGTTTAGGTCAGGGCTCTGGCTGGGCCAGTCAAGAATGGTCAGAGTTGTTCTGAAGCTACTCCTTTGCTATTTTAGCTGTGTGCTTAGGGTCATTGTCTTGTTGGAAGGTGAACCTTCGGCCAAGTCTGAGGTCCAGAGCACTCTGGAAGAGGTTTTCATCCAGGATATGTCTGTACTTGGCCGCATTCATGTTTCCTTCAATGACAACCAGTCGTCCTGTCTCTGCAGCTGAAAAACACCCTCATAGCAAGATGCAGCCACCACCATGTTTCACTGTTGAGATTGTATTGGTTTTCTCCACACATACCGCTTAGAATTATCACCAAAAAGGTCTATCTTCGTCTCATCAGACTAGAGAATCTTATTTCTCATAGTCTGGGAGTCCTTCATGTGTTTTTTTTAGCAAACTATGCGGGCTTTCATATGTCTTGCTCTGAGGAGAGGCTTCCGTCGGGCCACTCTGCCATAAAGGCCCGACTGGTGGAGGGCTGCAGTGATAGTTGACTTTGTGGAACTTTCTCCCATCTCCCTACTGCATCTCCTGAGCTCAGCCACAGTGATCTTGGGGTTCTTCTTTACCTCTCTCACCAAGGCTCTTCTCCCGAGATTGCTCAGTTTGGCTGGATGGCCAAGTCTAGGAAGACTTCTGGTGGTCCCAAACTTCTTCCATTTAAAAATTATGGAGGCCACTGTGCTCTTAGAAACCTTGAGTACTGCAGAAATTCTTTCATAACTTTGGCCAGATCTGTGCCTTGCCACAATTTTGTCTCTGAGCTCCTTGGCCAATTCCTTTGACCTCATGATTCTCATTTGGTCTGACATGCACTGTGAGCTGTGAGGTCTTATATAGACAGGTGTGTGCCTTTCCAAATCAAGTCCTATCAGTTTAATTAAACACAGCTGGACTCCAATGAAAGAGTAGAACCATCTCAAGGAGGATCACAAGGAAATGGACAGCATGTGACTTAAATAAGGGTGTCTGAGCAAACGGTCTGAGTACTTATGACCATGTGATATTTCAGTTTTTCTTTTTTATTAAATTTGCAATTTACGTTAATGCGAAAAAAATTGAACTTTTTTGAATTTACCAAATGGTTGCAATGAAACAAAGAATGAAAATTTTAAAGGGGTCTGAATACTTTCCATACCCACTGTATATATTACCAAAGGTCATCTATGAGCTGCGGAAAAAAAATTGGTACACATTGTTCAATGGGGGGGGGGGGGGGGGGGTCAAATACATTTGTTGCAGTTTATCCACACACTCTAAAATGGATTATACTGCTCCAGCAGTTTACTTTCTCCCTTGCCTGGTCTTTATATAACCTGGCTTCCTGTGATGAGGACTTGTCCCATGGGACATTATTTTAGGAATTCGAGTTGCATTCAGACTGTCAATGAACCAAACGGGAGACACAGGGGGTGAAAAGAGTACAGTGGGGGAATTTTTATAGATTACCAGATTGGCAGTAAAAAAGTCTATAGTGAAACACTGAAGAATCTACAGACTGCGATTTAGTTTGTGCATTTTTTTTGCTTAAAAAAAATATGAAACAAAACATAGATAAGTATGGGCAGAGTGTTTATACCCAACTGGCTTCTCTAAAAAAGTATTTGAAAGGGCCATAAAAAGGGGTACCAAAAATGCTTGAAACTCTAGGGCCCACATTCATCAAGACCGTCAATTTTCTGGTTTATACTGTTTGACCAATATATTATTCTGTCCAAGATTTGTTTATGTTCTTGTTGCTCTAAAGCAATAAGAAAATGGTTAAAAACAGCATTTAAAGGGAGCCTGTCAGCAGGATTGTGCTCAGTAACCCACACACAGTATCAGGTCAGCGTAATAAACAACCACATACTCTCCTGTCTGATGTAGTCCACGTCATCAAGCGTGTCCTACAGCAATCTCACTTGTAGAACAGTCACATCGGGAAATGTGACTGCTGTAACCGGAAGCCGGCTAAACACTGACAGGAGCGTTAGAATATTGCCCAGCCATGTAGTATATTGCCCAGTGACGTAGTATATTGCCCAGCCACGTAGTATATTGCCCAGTGACGTAGTATATTGCCCAGTGACGTAGTATATTGCCCAGTGACGTAGTATACAGCAGAGCCACGTAGTATATTGCCCAGTTACGTAGTATATTGCCCAGTGACGTAGTATATTGCCCAGTGACGTAGTATATTGCCCAGTGACGTAGAATATTGCCCAGCCACGTAGTATATTGCCCAGTGACGTAGTATATTACCCAGCCACGTAGTATATTGCCCAGCGACGTAGTATATTGCCCAGTGACATAGTATATTGCACAGCGACGTAGTATACAGCACAGAGCCACGTAGTATATTGCCCAGCAACGTAGTATATTGCCCAGCCACGTATGTCACAGGTTAAAAAATTAAAAAATAAACATATACTCACCTTCCGAGGGTACCCTTGTAGTTCTGTCGCCTGTGTTCGGTTCAGGCGGCAGCTTCCGGTCCGAGGGTGTGATGACGTCGCGGTCACATGACCGTGACGTCATGGCAGATCCTTGTCCACACCAACCTTAGCACCGGAACCTGCCGCTTGCATGGACCGGTCACCGGAGCATCGGAAAGGCGGCGGAAGGTGAGTATATAATGATTTGTTGTGTTTTTTTTTAATTATTTTTAACATTAGATGTTTTTACATGCATAGGCAGCCTCAATAGTAAAACTTGGTCACACAGGGTTAATAGCGGCGGTAACAGAGTGAGTTACCCGCGGCATAACGCAGTCCGTTACCGCTGGCATTAACCCTGTGTGAGCTGTGACTGCAGGGAGTATGGAGCGGGCCCCGAGCAGTGACTGCAGAGGAGTAGGTAGGGACTAATCGGACTGTGCCCGTCGCTGATTGATCACGGCAGCCATGACAGGCAGCTGGCGAGACCAATCAGCGAATGAATATCCGTGACGGAAGTTGCCGACAGAAAGACGGAAGTACCCCTTAGACAATTCTATATATAGATGCGGACAGGTGAGGAATATTGTGGTTTATTTTTTTTAAATATTCATTTACAGGAGATGTTGGCTTCAGTGGATTGGGCGATGACGCGAGTGTGTGTCATGCTCACGCCCTGACTGGGTGGCGTGAGCGTGGGGATTGTGGCCCCACTGTGCCACAAACCAGACTTCCCTGGAAGGGGTGTGACTAAGGAGCTTCCTTGGTGTTAGCTGGAGCCTCTGATGGTGAGGTCAGACTTGTGTGGCAGGTAGCTGCCAGGTACCACTCTAGGGTGGAATCTTGCTGTGGCTGCTGATCCCACAGGGGGACGGAACGCTAGGACAGGGGCAGGCAATGGGCTCAACTGGCAGGCGGGCACGGCAGAGACACTGGCAGTCGGGCACGGCAGAGACACTGGCAGGCGGGCACGGCAGAGACACTGGCAGGCGGGCACGGCAGAGACACTGGCAGGCGGGCACGGCAGAGACACTGGCAGGCGGGCACGGCAGAGACACTGGCAGGCGGGCACGGCAGAGACACTGGCAGGCGGGCACGGCAGAGACACTGGCAGGCGGGCACGGCAGAGACACTGGCAGGCGGGCACGGCAGAGACACTGGCAGGACAGGCGGACACGGTTGGTACCACTCCAGGGTGGAATCTCGCTGTGGCTGCTGATCCCACTGGGGGACGGAACGCTAGGACATGGGCAAGCAATGGGCTCAACTGGCAGGCGGGCACGGCAGAGACACTGGCAGGCGGGTACGGCAGAGACACTGGCAGGACAGGCGGACACGGTTGGTACTCTGGTAGAACAGGTACTGACTTGGTAGGGACAGGAATACGGGCAGGTATACGGAAACAGGTAGGGACCTGCTCAGACTGTGGGGTACAGTATAGACCAAAAGTTTGGACACATCTTCTCATTTAAAGATTTTTCTGTATTTTCATGACTATGAAAATTGTAAATTCACACTGAAGGCATCAAAACTATGAATTCACACATGTGGAATTATATACTTAACAAAAAAGTGTGAAACAACGGAAAATACAGTATGTCTTATGTTCTAGGTTCTTCAAAGTAGCCACCTTTTGCTTTGATGACTGCTTTGCACACTCTTGGCATTCTCTTGATGAGCTTCAAGAGGTAGTCACCGAAAAAGGTTTTCACTTCACAGGTGTGCCCTGTCAGGTTTAAAGGGAACCTGTCACCCCCAAAATCGATGGTGAGGTAAGCTCACCGGCATCAGGGGCTTATCTACAGCATTCTGTAATGCTGTAGATAAGCCCCCGATGTTACCTGAAAGAGGAGAAAAAAACGTTAGATTATACTCACCCAGGGGCGGTCCCGGTGCGGTCAGGTCGGATGGGTGTCTCCGATCCGCTCCGGCGCCTCCCATCTTCATTCCATGACGTCCTCTTCGGGTCTTTACGCCGCGGCTCTGGCGCAGGCGTACTTTGTCTGCCCTGTTGAGGGCAGAGCAAAGTACTGGAGTGCGCAGGCGCCGGAAAGGTCAGAGAGGCCCGGCGCCTTCGCACTGCAGTACTTTGCTCTGCCCTCAACAGAGCGTAAAGACCCAAAGAGGACGTCATGGAATGAACATGGGAGGCGCCGGAACGGACCTGAGACGCCCATTTGACCAGACCTCAGCGGGACCGCCCCTGGGTGAGTATAATCTAACGTCTTTTCTCCTCTTTCAGGTAACATCGGGGGCTTATCTACAGCATTACAGAATGCTGTAGATAAGCCCCTGATGCCGGTGAGCTTACCTCACCATCGATTTTGGGGGTGACAGGTTCCCTTTAAACCTGACAGGGCACACCTGTGAAGTGAAAACCTTTTTCGGTGACTACCTCTTGAAGCTCATCAAGAGAATGCCAAGAGTGTGCAAAGCAGTCATCAAAGCAAAAGGTGGCTACTTTGAAGAACCTAGAACATAAGACATACTGTATTTTCCGTTGTTTCACACTTTTTTGTTAAGTATATAATTCCACATGTGTGAATTCATAGTTTTGATGCCTTCAGTGTGAATTTACAATTTTCATAGTCATGAAAATACAGAAAAATCTTTAAATGAGAAGATGTGTCCAAACTTTTGGTCTATACTGTACCCCACAGTCTGAGCAGGTCCCTACCTGTTTCCGTATACCTGCCCGTATTCCTGTCCCTACCAAGTCAGTACCTGTTCTACCAGAGTACCAACCGTGTCCGCCTGTCCTGCCAGTGTCTCTGCCGTACCCGCCTGCCAGTGTCTCTGCCGTGCCCGTTTTGATGCCTTCAGTGTGAATTTACAATTTTCATAATCATGAAAATACAGAAAAATCTTTAAATGAGAAGGTGTGTCCAAACTTTTGGTCTGTACTGTATATGGTAACAGGTAGGGGGGACCTGGCCCGCAGGTTGCAGAACGGAAGTAGAGCAGGACAGCAAGGTTGTGGAGCCGAGAGCAAATCAGAGATGCTGGTTGCAGTGCAGCGAGCTGAACCGCAAGAGGCGGAGCCAAGAGCAGAACCGCTGGAGGCAAAGCCAAGAGCAGAACCGCTGGAGGCGGAGCCAAGAGCAGAACCGCTGGAGGCGGAGCCAATAATAGACATGTGGGAGGCAGAGCCAAGAGCAGAACGAGTGAACACAAAGAAACGCACAGTAGAATAGCAAAGTTTACATATAGGGATACTAAATGGGACACAGGTGGACTAAGTTCAGACAGTCAGGAACGGGACAAGGCACAGAAACAAGGACTCTCAGACCAGGGTACGAAGCCAGTCTGGGTGGCAGAAACAAGAGACACAGGTACAGGCTAGGGTACGAAGCCCCTCTGGGTGGCCAACACAAAGGAAATAGTAAAACAGGACCTGGCACCTCAACAAGACACTAACTGAGGAAGTAAGTTGCTCAGGCATCCCCCTAGGGGTGGGAATGCTTTAAGTATCTGATGCCTCTTTGCAATTGGCGGGGGACACCTAGGGAAGGTGCACACAGTCTCTGCAGGTGAAGCCCTCCTGTGCACTCAGCCAGGAAGTATGCAGAGAGCAGGCAGGAAACAAGTGGCACCCAGCATGCAGTTTCGCAGCGGAAAAAAACGCAGCAAAGATGCATACACAACGTATGCACATAGCCTAAACGGATCCGACACAAAAACAGACCCAGTGCACCCGTTTTTTACAATCTGCACAGGATCCGTCTTTTTCAACATTTTGACGGATTGTGACTGATTGTAAAAAACGGAAGTGTGAAAGAGGCCTAAGCAGTAAATGCTATGTAAACAGCTGTGAGCTGATATTAATAGCCGGGGATCCTTTTTGGATATTGGCTCGTTCCCAGAATATTAACATCAGTTCTCACCTGCTGACACCAAGCCATAATCCCATTACCCTGATTACTGCATCAGAATGAAAAAAAGTGTTGAACCAAGAAATTACATCACAAAACATTTTTTTAAATCTTTGTTCTGCTTAAAAAAAGCATTCACTGCTGTAAAAAAATGCATACAACAAAGCATACAAAACGGCACACTTTGGCTGCCAAGAGATGCAGAAACACTGCAGGAATTTCTGCAAGCAAATACTCAGCGTGCGCACGTACCCTTAATATGGGCATACAAGCTATAGACAGCTGAAAACAGTCCTGTGTGTCTTAGATGTGTTGTTGCTGAGAAATCTTTTATCACTTTAAATAAATAACCTCTTCCAGGCTCTTGGGATGATGTTGCCTGGAAGAGAACTCTGCCTCCAGAGCTTGCTTTAAATAGAAGGTGGAGTTACAAGTGCGATGTGTAATAGTTACCAGTGTGAAATGTAATAACCGCTCTTTGCTCCCCTAATCTTACTGCAGAGCTGTGTGTGATTATAACTGACATCTCCAGGTTCCTCTCAGCTTCAGGTTCCAGCTCACAAGCAGATTAAGCTGTAATATAGTAGCAATACAGCAGAGCTCAAAAAGAAACAAAAAATGTGTTTGCATGAAGACAAATGTCATTTCTTCTGTTCTGTGTTAGTTACTTGTCACACAGGTAACTCCCCCTCATGTATAATAATCTCTGGAGGCAGAGTTCTCTTCCAGGCGCAATCTTCCCTAGAGCCTGGAAGAGGGCACTTATATAAAGTGATAAAAGATGATTTCTCAGCAACAACAATCTGTTATGAGACACACATGTATGACTATTTTCAGCATTCTATAACCTGTATGCCCATATTAATAGTTGAGATAGGACAAGTGTGGTGACAGATTCCATTTGTGATCCAAACAATTAGACCAACATCTATCTTTCATTTACACAGGTAAATTGCACCGGCATATGAGAAACTGAAAATTAAACTATTATTAAACATGTACTGTAGACAAATGACACATGCAATCTGCACCAAAACCTGCTTTTCGTAAGCAGCTTTTTTACTGCCAAGAGCACGGCTGGGCTATAGGAAAAAAAAGCAGCAAAAAAAGCAATGTGTGAACATAACCTAAAATCACCTCTGCAAACCGCTATTGCAGTTTTTCCAATGATTCTTTAAGCAGCCCATGATTTTGTCAGTTAACAGCAATCACTCCTGCAATACTGCAGTGCGCACATTAGTGTCCTCTCATCTCTCCTTACCTCAGGACAGTATAATCCACAACAGTTTACATGCACAATCATTACGTACCGCTCTGCTCTTCTTCCATAGCTTCTCTCCATTAAGTCGTAGCTTGCCATCATAAAATGCTTCTTCAACTTTGCTGCAAAAAAAAAAAATCAACAGAATTGTACCGCAGAACAAAAGGAATATAATAAAGACTTCAATGGTCCTAAATTATCTTAATTATTTTTACCAACCATTGTAGATGCTACATGAGGAAAGACACTAGGGCTCCGATTCATCAAGACCGGTGATTTTCTTGCCAGTCTTGATGGGGCGACGTGGTAGAATCATACGCTCCGGATTCATGAAGATGCACACGCCTCTTAATAAAAACTGGAGCATCTAAGGGTATGTGCCCACAATCAGAAAGTAGCAATGCTTTGGATGCAGCGCTGCGTTCTAATCACACAGGTAAATCAGCATGTGTTCGATGAACAATGCAGATTTACCGCATCCAATACATTCTAATGTGGAAATTTGCTACGGAGACTAGTGCCTCTGCAGCAAAAATTGATATGTCCCAGCTCATAAACCCACGCCGCAGGTCAGTTTTCACAGCAGTAAGTAGAAGCACAGCTCGAACCTTTGTTTTGACCCAGCTACACCCATTTTGGTGTAGCTCGGACAAACTGAGTCAAAATGTCAAAAGTTGCAAAATATACACGCAACTCTCGATTTACGCCAAAAGGTTGTGACTTTTCAAAGCTTTTATGCCACTTGTATAAATATATCTTTATTATTTTAGAAGAAATTTCATTAAAGGGAACTGGTCATGTTATTTGTAGCATCTAAACTGTCCACAGTGTGTCCACATTTTTTTTCCCTTTAAAAACGGCGCAGTAATCATGTGCAAAAAGCACTTTATATAGTTAGATTGTATCTGCTCATTCAGTCATAGGGGTGTTGCTCAATTTCATTCAGTTGTTGTTGCCGCCCACACAATTTGAATGATGTTCCCAGGGTTGCGCCAATGTAAAATCTGCGTTAAGTGATCGAATCCGTGTGGGCGGTGACAACCGTGACTGAATGGAATGAAGCACACACCTATGACTAAATGAGCAGGTAAGATTTAACTATATAAAGTGCTCTTTGCACATGATTACAGCGCCGTTTTAATGAAAAAACGTGTTAGTGATGCACATTGCATTACTAACAACACAAAGGAGACAGTTTACATGCTAAAAAGGACATCACAGGTTCCCTTTATGTCAATAGTATCCATTTTCCTACCTACTGGTTCCCTTTAAAGGAGCTGTCCAAGACTTAACCGCTTTCTGTGCTTAGTGTAGCTTTCCTCACAAACGGAGCAGCACTTCTGTAAAATGGCTGCTGGTGGAGGAGCATGTGACTATACCTGTACTTCAGCCCCCACTAATTGTAAAACATCTTACAATGGCAAGCTGCTTTTCTACTGCGGGAGGCTGATAGGCTGGTCTGGTCACATTTTCCTCCATCAGCGGCCATTGTAAAACTTGAGAAGAAACTTTTTGCATACATAACAATACATGTGCATTGTCAGAAACAAGTGTCTGATCAGAAGTGCACAACTACTATATGTCAGAAAAAGAGCATATTTGCTGTGTGTACAGTATAACAATTAAATGTAATACATTGAATCTGTCACCCCCTGGGACGTGTATGACCTATTAATATGGGCATACAGGTAATAGAAATGTTACACTAGTCCTACCTGTATGCCTTATAATAATGGTCTTGTTGTTGAGAAATCTTATATTCTTTCCTTCTGCTAAAGATTTCTTCCAGCCTGGAAGAAAACCCCGCCTCGTGTGTTTATTATAATATCACCCCCTGCCATGCACATCAGTTGAGGCCCGGAATCCTGCGCTCCCTCAAAAATCCATACCTCTTCCTCCCTTCTGTGGGCGCTGTATTCAGAGATCTTGTGTGCAGGTGGCTTCTGCTCCAGTGACCTCTGGTGTGCGTGCCGATAAGGTTCTCTCCCTAAATCCTCCCTACACAGTCATTGCTATGTACATGATTCCTAGCGATGACTATGCAGTGAGGAAGTGGGGAGAGAACCCTATCGGCGCACACGCTGGAGGTCACAGTGACTTACCAGCGCATGCGCAGAAGATCTACTGAATGCAGTGCCCATAGAATAGAGGAAGAGGTATGGATTTCTGAAGGAGCGCAGGATTCCAGGGCCGTAACTGACGGGCATGGGAAAGGGGTTATATTACAATGAAGACAGGATTCAGTGATTTGTTCCAGGCTCCGCACGCCCCGTAGCCCGGAAGAAATCATTAGTATAAGGAAAGAATATAACATTTCTCAACAATAAGACCATTAATATGAGGCATACAGAGAGGACTAGTATAACATTTCTATTACCTGTATGCCCATAATAGGTCATATACGTCCCGGGGGGGTGACAGATTCCATGTAATGGACTTTCAGAGTGATGAGGCATTGGAACACTTACTTCCGAGACGTGTCTAACCCAGCAGTGAGTATCACATCAAAACGAAATGACTGCACAGCTTTTTCTATGTCTTTATAGTCCTTTGGTATGCTCGGGTCTTCCACAAACTCATCTTCATAATCACTTAGGTCTTCTGGATCCACCTCTTCTTCGTCGTCATCATCATCTTCTTCTTCTACTTGAGATGCATGGGTCTTGTTCTGTTTTTGACTTTTCTTACTTTTATGCCTCACAGCACATAAAAATGGTTTCATAAGAGAAGTAGTCAAACATCCATTGGTGTTTGTGTGCAGTAACGCGGTGATCGGCTGTCTGTAGCCAGCACAGTTTGACAGCTGCCTACAATGTGTCCACCATCTGATGCATTGTGCAGAGCTGTGCGTGAGTGATCGTGGCCTCGGACATGAGCTTGAATAAAAGTGCAAATTTCTGAAGGCTCTGATGGACAGTCTGATCCCAGTCATTTCATAACCTGTCCTGTAAAATAAAAGATATCAACAGAAGCTCTATATGGTGACGTGTCCCAAATAAGAAATATCTCTGTACCTTTCGTTTTTCTCAGATTATCACTTATTAAGCTGTACACCGAGAGCTATACTATACTACAAAGACATTATAGCGGCATACGGTGCATAGCAATCTCATTGCGTCAGTGGTATAGTGCGGCTGCCAGTACCTGGGGCAAGGCAAGTATTTTACGCCCCCTAACCCATAAACTGTTAACACCCCCCTTTGTCAATTCCATCATTTCAGTTTTGCAGCCACAGAGTTTTCCTAGGAGAAGAAGCTTCAGGGAAACGCTGGTGGTAATTTTCCTTAGCCGGCTTCACCGGCTCTCACCATACTGGGAAGCCGCCTGAAGAATGAGAATGTCACTTCTTTTAACCAAGTGTTTCCCAAACTCCAATTCTCACAGCACCCGAACACATCATGCTTTCAGGATTTCCTTAGTAGTATACTGGGTTTTTTACATCAGTATTTGTAAGCCAAGACCAGGAGTGGAACAAAGTATAATAGAAACATATGCACCACTTCTGCATTTATCACCCACTCCTGGTTTTGGTTTATACATACGGAGGTAAAATACTGACCAAATACTGAATGTGTGCACGTGGCCTAAACATGAAAGCAGTTCTCTTAATAATGAATAAAGATAGTAATGAATCATATGCACTGCTCTGTCTACATTCATCAACTGTTATCGCAATCGCTGCTTATGCAGAACAGCAGTCGAGATAAGATTGTTATTATTGGGGTTGGGGTTGTTCTCACACCCTCAGGCTGGCAAGTATGCTGGTCATTTATGCTTCTGTTACTATTATGAAAGTATCAGTGGGTGTTGTTTATCACATTAATGATTCGGTCACTGCCTGTCCTTTCACAATGAGGACTTCAGTGCTGTCACACCTTTGACTTTGCCTACTATACATAGTGTACCTATTATATTTCTATGACTCAGGTACAGTTCCACTGGTGATTTCAGATCACGTCCTATTCCAGTGTGTCTGCATACCTTTCCACATTATTGCCTTACCTCCCATAGTGTATTAAAGTTTGGTATTTTCTACCTTTGATCTTTTGTATAGGTTTTGCTTTGGGTGGTTATATGCTTTGCACTATGCCTTGCACTTTTATAGCTTAGTTGTATGGCTAAATTTTCCATGCTGCTATATGCTCCATGAGTGGTTCTGCACTCATACATAGTTACATACATAGTTATTAAGGTTGAAGGAAGACTTTAAGTCTATCTAGTTCAACCCATAGCCTAACCTAACATGCCCTAACGTGTTGATCCAGAGGAAGGCAAAAAAAAACCATGTGGCAAAGAGTAAGCTCCACATTGGGGGAAAAAATTCCTTCCCGACTACACATACTGCAATCAGACTAGTTCCCTGGATCAACACCCTATCAAGGAATCTAGTGTATATACCCTGTAACATTATACTTTTCCAGAAAGGCATCCAGTCCCCTCTTAAATTTAAGTAACGAATCACTCATTACAACATCATACGGCAGAGAGTTCCATAGTCTCACTGCTCTTACAGTAAAGAATCTGCGTCTGTTATTATGCTTAAACCTTCTTTCCTCCAGACGTAGAGGATGCCCCCTTGTCCCTGTCTCAGGTCTATGATTAAAAAGATCATCAGAAAGGTCTTTGTACTGTCCCCTCATGTATTTATACATTAAAATAAGAACACCCCCTAGTCCTCTAATAACCTTGGTCGCTCTTCTCTGCACCCGCTCCAGTTCAGCTATGTCTTTCTTATACACCGGAGACAAGAACTGTACACAGTATTCTAAGTGTGGTCGAACTAGTGACTTGTATAGAGGTAAAATTATGTTCTCCTCATGAGCATCTATGCCTCTTTTAATGCATCCCATTATTTTATTTGCCTTTGTAGCAGCTGCCTGACATTGGCCACTAAATGTGAGTTTGTCGTCCACCCATACACCCAGGTCTTTTTCATTGACGGTTTTGCCCAGAGTTTTAGAATTAAGCACATAGTTATACATCTTATTACTTCTACCCAAGTGCATGACCTTACATTTATCCCCATTAAAGCTCATTTGCCATTTATTAGCCCAAGCTTCTAGTTTACATAAATCATCCTGTAATATTAAATTGTCCTCCCCTGTATTGATTACCCTGCAGAGTTTAGGGTACTGTCACACATTGGCACTTTGATCGCTACGACAGTACGATCTGTGACGTTCCAGCGATATCCATACGATATCGCTGTGTCTGACACGCAGCAGCGATCAGGGATCCTGCTGAGAATCGTACGTCGTAGCAGATCGTTTGGAACTTTCTTTCGTCGCTGGATCTCCCGCTGTCATCGCTGGATCGTTGTGTTTGACAGCGATCCAGCGATGCGTTCGCTTGTAACCAGGGTAAACATCGGGTTACTAAGCGCAGGGCCGCGCTTAGTAACCCGATGCTTACCATGGTTACCAGCGTAAAAGTAAAAAAAAAAAAAACAGTACATACTCACATTCCGGTGTCTGTCCCCCGGCGTTCTGCTTCTCTGCACTGTGAGTGCCGGCCGGCCGGAAAGCGAGCACAGCGGTGACGTCACCGCTGTGCTTTCCGGCTGGCACAGACACAGTGGAGAGAAGCAGAACGCCGGGGGACAGACACCGGAATGTGAGTATGTACTGTTTTTTTTTTTTTTTACTTTTACGCTGGTAACCACGGTAAACATCGGGTTACTAAGCGCGGCCCTGCGCTTAGTAACCCGATGTTTACCCTGGTTACCCGGGGACTTCGGCATCGTTGGTCACTGGAGAGCTGACTGTGACAGCTCCCCAGCGACCACACAATCACTTACCAACGATCACGGCCAGGTCGTATCGCTGGTCGTGATCGTTTGGTAAATCGTTTTGTGTGACAGTACCCTTAGTGTCATCTGCAACTATTGAAATTCTACTCTGAATGCCCCCTACAAGTTCATTAATAAATACACTGTGTTCCAAATTATTATGCAAATTGGATTTAAGTGTGATAAAGATTTAATTGTTTTGTTTTTCAAATAAACTAGTGGATGGTATTGTGTCTCAGGGCTCAATGGATCACTGAAATCAATCTTAAACACATGGGATAATTAGTTTTCCAGGTGATTCTAATTAAAGGAAAACTACTTAAAAATGATGTTCCACATTATTAACCAGGTCACAGTTTTCAAGTAACATGGGAAAGAAAAAGGATCTCTCTGCTGCTGAAAAGCATCAAATCGTGCAATGCCTTGGTGAAGGGATGAAAACATTAGAAATTTCCCGAAAACTTAAGCGTGATCATCGTACTGTTAAGAGATCTGTGGCTGTATCTGAGCACAGATGTGTTTGTGCTGATAAAGGCATAATGAGGAAGATTTCTGCCAGGCAAGTTCATCGGAATAAGAGAGCAGCTGCTAAAAAGCCATTACAAAGCAGCAAACAGATATTTGAAGCTGCTGGTGCCTCTGGAGTCCCTCGAACCTCAAGGTGTAGGCTCCTTCAAAGGCTTGCTGTGGTGCATAAACCTACTATTCGGCCACCCTTAAACAGTGTTCACAAGCAGAAATGGTTGCATTGGGCCCACACATACATGAAGACTAATTTCTAAACATTCTTGTTTACTGATAAGTGTTGAGCAACCCTGGATGGTCCAGATGGATGGAGTAGTGGATGGTTGGTGTATGGCCACCATGTCCCAACAAGGCTGCAACAACAGCAAGGAGGTGGAGGAGTCATGTTTTGGGCCGGAATCATGGAGAAACAGCTGGTAGGGCCCTTTAAGGTTCCTGAAGGTGTAAAAATGACCTCTGCAAAGTATATAGAGTTTCTGACTGACAACTTTCCTCCATGGTATAAAAAGCAGAAATGTGCCTTCAGGAGCAAAATCATCTCATGCATGACAATGCACCATCTCATTCTGCAAAGAAAACCTGAGTCATTGGCTGCTATGGGCATAAAAGGAGATAAACTCATGGTGTGGCCACCATCTTCCCCTGACCTCAACCCTATAGAGAACCTTTGGAGTATCATCAAGCAAAAGATCTATGAGGGTGGGAGGCAGTTCACATCAAAACAGCAGCTCTGGGAGGCTATTCTGACTTCATGCAAAGAAATACAAGCAGAAACTCAATGGATGCAGGAATTGTGAAGGTGATATCAAAGAAGGATTCCTATGGTAACATGTAACTTGGCCTGTTAGGATGTTTTGGAGTTAAATAGCTTTTACTTCAGTGAATGTGACCTCCTAATGCTGCAAATTCCACAAATGAGCATTTTCAGTTCTTTAAAACATATCAAATGTTTAGAAATTCTACTATGCCTAATAATTTGGAACAGTGCATTGTAAGTTTTTATTAATTTTGGAGATTATACTGTTATCATTGGGAGGTTTATTCAATAAAATTCGATGTATACTCTAAGGCCATGTTCACACTTTGCGGTTTTTACCGCGGAACCGCCGCGATTTTGATGCTGCGGGTCCGCAGCAGTTTCCATAGCGTGTACATTAACATGTAAACCCTATGGAAACCGCAAACCGCAGTGCACATGCTGCGGGAAAAACCGCGCAGAAATGCAGCGGTTTACAACCCGCAGCATGTCACTTCTTTGTGCAGAATCGCTGCGATTCTGCACCCATAGGAATGCATTGAACCGCTTACTTCCCGCATGGGGCTGTGCCCACGTTGCGGGAAGTAAGCGGTTAATGTGCGGGTGGTACCCGGGGTGGAGGAGAGGAGACTCTCCTCCAGGCCCTGGGAACCATATTTGGGTGTAAAAAAAAGAATTAAAATAAAAAATAATGCTATACTCACCTCTCAGCGCTGCCCGCGGCGTCCGGTCTCAGTTGCTGTGCCGAACAGGACCTGTGGTGACGTCGCGGTCACATGACCGTGATGACGCCGCGGTCACATGACCGTGACGTCACGAAGGTCCTTGTCGGCACAGCCGCTTGCAGCGCCGGGGAGATCGCGACGTCAGAGGGTGAGTATAACCAATTTTTATTATTTTTTACATTACTATTGATGCTGCATATTGCTGCATATGCAGCATCAATAGTACAGGAGTAATCCCGCAGCGGAAACCGCGGAACAAACCGCGATAAATCTGCAGGGATAACCGCAGCGGTTTTGCCCTGCAGATTTTCAATTCCGCTGCGGGATTAACCCGCAGAGGAACCCGCAGCGTGTGAACGTGGCCTAACGGGTGATAACTTTTATTAGACTGACTGTCATTTGCACCAACCATTTAGAAAAATCAGAGAAAAATGTAATTTGCATAATAATTTGGAACATAGTGTATGTTAAAAAGAAGAGGGCCCAATACTGACCCCTGTGGTACCCCACTGCTAACCGTGACCCAGTCCGAGTGTGCTCCATTAATAACCACCCTTTGTTTCCTATGTTTCCCTGAGCCAGCTCTCAACCCACTTACACATATTTTCCCCTATCCCCATTATTCTCATTTTATGTATCAACCTTTTGTGTGGCACCGTATCAAAAGCTTTTGAAAAGTCCATATACACTACATCTACTGGGTTCCCTTGGTCCAGTCCGGAACTTACCTCTTCATAGAAATTGATCAGATTAGTCTGACAGGAACGGTCCCTAGTAAACCCATGCTGATATTGGGTCATGAGGTTATTCCTTTTCAGATACTCCAGCATAGCATCCCTTAGAATGCCCTCCAGGATTTTACCCACAGTAGAGGTTAAGCTTACTGGCCTATAATTTACAAGTTCAGTTTTTGTCCCCTTTTTGAATATTGGCACCACATTTGCTATACGCCAGTCCTGTGGTACAGACCCTGTTATTATGGACTCTTTAAAAATTTAAAATAATGGTCTATCAATGACTGTACTTAATTCCTGCAGTACTCGGGGGTGTATCCTATCCAATGCCGCAGAACAGCCACACTCACGCAGAACAGCCACACTCACGCAGAACAGCCACACTCAGCCACACTCACGCAGTACAGCCACACTCGGCCGCACTCACGCAGAACAGCCACACTCACGCAGTACAGCCACACTCACGCAGTACAGCCACACTCACGCAGTACAGCCACACTCACGCAGAACAGCCACACTCACGCAGAACAGCCACACTCACGCAGAACAGCCACACTCACGCAGAACAGCCACACTCACGCAGAACAGCCACACTCACGCAGAACAGCTATACTCACGCAGAACAGCCACACTCACGCAGAACAGCCACACTCACGCAGAACAGCCACACTCACGCAGAACAGCTATACTCACGCAGAACAGCCACACTCACGCAGAACAGCCACAATCGGCCGCACTCACGCAATACAGCCACACTCACGCAGTACAGCCACACTCACGCAGTACAGCCACACTCACGCAGTACAGCCACACTCGACCACACTAACGCAGTACAGCCACACTCACGCAGTACAGCCACACTCGGCCACACTCACGCAGAACAGCCACACTCACGCAGAACAGCCACACTCACGCAGAACAGCCACACTCACGCAGAACAGCCACACTCACGCAGAACAGCCACACTCACGCAGAACAGCCACACTCACGCAGAACAGCCACAATCGGCCGCACTCACGCAGTACAGCCGCACTCACGCAGTACAGCCACACTCACGCAGTACAGCCACTCACGCAGTACAGCCACACTCACGCAGTACAGCCACACTCACGCAGTACAGCCACACTCACGCAGAACAGCCACACTCACGCAGAACAGCCACACTCACGCAGAACAGCCACACTCACGCAGAACAGCCACACTCACGCAGAACAGCCACACTCACGCAGTACAGCCACACTCGGCCACACTCACGCAGTACAGCCACACTCACGCAGTACAGCCACACTCACGCAGTACAGCCACACTCGGCCGCACTCACGCAGAACAGCCACACTCACGCAGAACAGCCACACTCACGCAGTACAGCCACACTCACGCAGTACAGCCACACTCACGCAGTACAGCCACACTCACGCAGTACAGCCACACTCACGCAGTACAGCCACACTCACGCAGTACAGCCACACTCACGCAGAACAGCCACACTCACGCAGAACAGCCACACTCACGCAGAACAGCCACACTCACGCAGAACAGCCACACTCACGCAGTACAGCCGCACTCACGCAGTACAGCCGCACTCACGCAGTACAGCCACACTCGGCCACATTAACGCAGTACAGCCACACTCACGCAGTACAGCCACACTCACGCAGTACAGCCACACTCACGCAGTACAGCCACACTCACGCAGTACAGCCACACTCACGCAGTACAGCCACACTCACGCAGAACAGCCACACTCACGCAGTACAGCCACACTCACGCAGTACAGCCACACTCACGCAGTACAGCCACACTCACGCAGAACAGCCACACTCACGCAGTACAGCCACACTCACGCAGTACAGCCACACTCACGCAGTACAGCCACACTCACGCAGTACAGCCACACTCACGCAGTACAGCCACACTCACGCAGTACAGCCACAATCGGCCGCACTCACGCAGAACAGCCACACGCACGCAGAACAGCCACACGCAGAACAGCCACACTCACGCAGTACAGCCACACTCACGCAGTACAGCCACAATCGGCCGCACTCACGCAGAACAGCCACACGCACGCAGTACAGCCACACTCGGCCGCACTCACGCAGAACAGCCACACTCACGCAGTACAGCCACACTCACGCAGTACAGCTACACTCACGCAGAACAGCCACACTCACGCAGAACAGCCACACTCACGCAGAACAGCCACACTCACGCAGAACAGCCACACTCACGCAGAACAGCCACACTCACGCAGAACAGCCACACTCACGCAGAACAGCCACACTCACGCAGAACAGCCACAATCGGCCGCACTCACGCAGAACAGCCACACGCACGCAGTACAGCCACACTCACGCAGTACAGCCATATTCGGCCGCACTCACGCAGAACAGCCACACTCACGCAGTACAGCCACACTCACGCAGTACAGCTACACTCACGCAGAACAGCCACACTCACGCAGAACAGCCACACTCACGCAGAACAGCCACACTCACGCAGAACAGCCACACTCACGCAGAACAGCCACACTCACGCAGAACAGCCACACTCACGCAGAACAGCCACACTCACGCAGAACAGCCACACTCACGCAGAACAGCCACACTCACGCAGTACAGCCACACTCACGCAGTACAGCCACACTCACGCAGAACAGCCACACTCACGCAGAACAGCCACACTCACGCAGAACAGCCACACTCACGCAGAACAGCCACACTCACGCAGAACAGCCACACTCACGCAGAACAGCCACACTCACGCAGAACAGCCACACTCACGCAGAACAGCCACACTCACGCAGAACAGCCACACTCACGCAGAACAGCCACACTCACGCAGAACAGCCACACTCACGCAGAACAGCCACACTCACGCAGAACAGCCACACTCACGCAGAACAGCCACACTCACGCAGTACAGCCACACTCACGCAGTACAGCCACACTCACGCAGTACAGCCACACTCACGCAGTACAGCCACACTCACGCAGTACAGCCACACTCACGCAGTACAGCCACACTCACGCAGAACAGCCACACTCACGCAGAACAGCCACACTCACGCAGTACAGCCACACTCACGCAGTACAGCCACACTCACGCAGTACAGCCACACTCACGCAGTACAGCCACAATCGGCCGCACTCACGCAGAACAGCCACACGCACGCAGAACAGCCACACGCAGAACAGCCACACTCACGCAGTACAGCCACACTCACGCAGTACAGCCACAATCGGCCGCACTCACGCAGAACAGCCACACGCACGCAGTACAGCCACACTCGGCCGCACTCACGCAGAACAGCCACACTCACGCAGTACAGCCACACTCACGCAGTACAGCTACACTCACGCAGAACAGCCACACTCACGCAGAACAGCCACACTCACGCAGAACAGCCACACTCACGCAGAACAGCCACACTCACGCAGAACAGCCACACTCACGCAGAACAGCCACACTCACGCAGAACAGCCACAATCGGCCGCACTCACGCAGAACAGCCACACGCACGCAGTACAGCCACACTCACGCAGTACAGCCATATTCGGCCGCACTCACGCAGAACAGCCACACTCACGCAGTACAGCCACACTCACGCAGTACAGCCACACTCACGCAGAACAGCCACACTCACGCAGAACAGCCACACTCACGCAGAACAGCCACACTCACGCAGAACAGCCACACTCACGCAGTACAGCCACACTCGGCCACACTAACGCAGTACAGCCACACTCACGCAGTACAGCCACACTCACGCAGTACAGCCACACTCACGCAGTACAGCCACACTCACGCAGTACAGCCACACTCACGTAGTACAGCCACACTCACGCAGAACAGCCACACTCACGCAGAACAGCCACACTCACGCAGAACAGCCACACTCACGCAGAACAGCCACACTCGGCCGCACTCATGCAGAACAGCCACACTCACGCAGAACAGCCACACTCACGCAGTACAGCCACACTCACGCAGTACAGCCACACTCACGCAGTACAGTCACACTCACGCAGTACAGCCACACTCACGCAGTACAGCCACACTCACGCAGTACAGCCACACTCGGCCACACTCACGCAGTACAGCCACACTCACGCAGTACAGCCACACTCACGCAGTACAGCCATACTCACGCAGAACAGCCACAATCGGCCGCACTCACGCAGTACAGCCACACTCACGCAGTACAGCCAAACTCACGCAGTACAGCCACACTCGGCCGCACTCATGCAGAACAGCCACACTCACGCAGTACAGCCATACTCACGCAGTACAGCCACACTCAGCCACACTCACGCAGTACAGCCACACTCACGAAGTACAGCCACACTCACGCAGAACAGCCACACTCACGCAGAACAGCCACACTCACACAGAACAGCCACAATCGGCCGCACTCACGCAGCACAGCCACACTCGGCCACACTAACGCAGTACAGCCACACTCACGCAGTACAGCCACACTCGGCCGCACTCACACAGAACAGCCACACTCACGCAGTACAGCCACACTCACGCAGTACAGCCACACTCACGCAGTACAGCCAAACTCACGCAGCACAGCCACACTCACGCAGAACAGCCACACTCACGCAGAACAGCCACACTCACGCAGAACAGCCACAATCGGCCACACTCACGCAGTACAGCCACACTCACGCAGTACATCCACACTCACGCAGTACAGCCACACTCACCCACACTCACGCAGTACAGCCACACTCGGCCACACTCACGCAGTACAGCCACACTCACGCAGTACAGCCACACTCACGCAGTACAGCCACACTCGGCCGCACTCACGCAGAACAGCCACACTCACGCAGTACAGCCACACTCACGCAGAACAGCCACACTCACGCAGAACAGCCACACTCACGCAGAACAGCCACACTCATGCAGAACAGCCACACTCACGCAGAACAGCCACACTCACGCAGAACAGCCACACTCACGCAGAACAGCCACACTCACGCAGAACAGCCACACTCACGCAGAACAGCCACACTCACGCAGAACAGCCACACTCACGCAGAACAGCCACACTCGGCCGCACTCACACAGTACAGCCACACTCACGCAGTACAGCCACACTCACGCAGTACAGCCACACTCACGCAGTACAGCCACACTCACGCAGTACAGCCACACTCACGCAGTACAGCCACACTCGGCCGCACTCACGCAGAACAGCCACACACAGCCGCACTCGCGCAGGACAGCCGCACTCGCGCCGGACAGCCGCACTCGCGCAGGACAGCCGCACTCGCGCAGGACAGCCGCACTCGCGCAGGACAGCCGCACTCGCGCAGGACAGCCGCACTCAGTATAGCCGCACGCAGGACAGCCGCACTCACGCAGTACAGCCACACTCACGCAGTACAGCCACACTCACGCAGTACAGCCACACTCACGCAGAACAGCCACTCACGCAGAACAGCCACACTCACGCAGTACAGCCACACTCACGCAGTACAGCCACACTCACGCAGAACAGCCACACTCACGCAGAACAGCCACACTCACGCAGAACAGCCACACTCACGCAGAACAGCCACACTCACGCAGAACAGCCACACTCACGCAGAACAGCCACACTCACGCAGAACAGCCACACTCACGCAGAACAGCCACACTCACGCAGAACAGCCACACTCACGCAGAACAGCCACACTCACGCAGAACAGCCACACTCACGCAGAACAGCCACACTCACGCAGAACAGCCACACTCACGCAGAACAGCCACACTCACGCAGAACAGCCACACTCACGCAGAACAGCCACACTCAGCCACTCACGCAGTACAGCCACACTCGGCCGCATTCACGCAGAACAGCCACACTCACGCAGTACAGCCACACTCGGCCGCACTCAGGCAGAACAGCCACACTCACGCAGTACAGCCACACTCACGCAGTACAGCCACACTCACGCAGTACAGCCACACTCACGCAGTACAGCCACACTCGGCCACACTCACGCAGAACAGCCACACTCACGCAGAACAGCCACACTCACCCGCACTCACGCAGTACAGCCACACTCACGCAGTACAGCCACACTCACGCAGTACAGCCACACTCACGCAGTACAGCCACACTCACGCAGTACAGCCACACTCGGCCGCACTCACGCAGAACAGCCACACTCACGCAGAACAGCCACACTCACGCAGAACAGCCACACTCACGCAGAACAGCCACACTCACCCGCACTCACGCAGCACAGCCACACTCACGCAGCACAGCCACACTCACGCAGCACAGCCACACCCACGCAGCACAGCCACACTCACGCAGCACAGCCACACTCACGCAGAACAGCCACACTCACGCAGAACAGCCACACTCACGCAGAACAGCCACACTCACGCAGAACAGCCACACTCACGCAGAACAGCCACAATCGGCCACACTCACGCAGCACAGCCACACTCACGCAGTACAGCCACACTCACGCAGTACAGCCACACTCACGCAGTACAGCCACACTCACCCACACTCACGCAGTACAGCCACACTCGGCCACACTCACGTAGTACAGCCACACTCACGCAGTACAGCCACACTCACGCAGTACAGCCACACTCACGCAGTACAGCCACACTCACGCAGAACAGCCACACTCACGCAGAACAGCCACACTCACGCAGAACAGCCACACTCACGCAGTACAGCCACACTCACGCAGTACAGCCACACTCACGCAGAACAGCCACACTCACGCAGAACAGCCACACTCACGCAGTACAGCCACACTCACGCAGTACAGCCACACTCGGCCGCACTCACGCAGAACAGCCACACACAGCCGCACTCGCGCAGGACAGCCGCACTCGCGCAGGACAGCCGCACTCGCGCAGGACAGCCGCACTCGCGCAGGACAGCCGCACTCGCGCAGGACAGCCACACTCGGGCAGTACAGCCACACTCACGCAGTACAGCCACACTCACGCAGTACAGCCACACTCGGCCGCACTCACGCAGAACAGCCACACTCACGCAGAACAGCCACACTCACGCAGTACAGCCACACTCACGCAGTACAGCCACACTCACGCAGTACAGCCACACTCACGCAGTACAGCCACACTCACGCAGCACAGCCACACTCACGCAGCACAGCCACACTCACGCAGCACAGCCACACTCACGCAGCACGGCCACACTCACGCAGCACAGCCACACTCACGCAGCACAGCCACACTCACGCAGCACAGCCACACTCACGCAGCACAGCCACACTCACGCAGCACAGCCACACTCACGCAGAACAGCCACACTCACGCAGAACAGCCACACTCACGCAGAACAGCCACAATCGGCCACACTCACGCAGAACAGCCACACTCACGCAGAACAGCCACACTCACGCAGTACAGCCACACTCACGCAGTACAGCCACACTCACGAAGTACAGCCACACTCACGAAGTACAGCCACACTCACGCAGAACAGCCACACTCACGCAGAACAGCCACAATCGGCCGCACTCACGCAGCACAGCCACACTCACGCAGCACAGCCACACTCACGCAGCACAGCCACACTCACGCAGAACAGCCACACTCACGCAGAACAGCCACACTCACGCAGAACAGCCACACTCACGCAGTACAGCCACACTCACGCAGTACAGCCACACACAGCCGCACTCGCGCAGGACAGCCGCACTCGCGCAGGACAGCCGCACTCGCGCAGGACAGCCGCACTCGCGCAGGACAGCCGCACTCGCGCAGGACAGCCGCACTCGCGCAGGACAGCCGCACTCGCGCAGGACAGCCGCACTCGCGCAGGACAGCCGCACTCGCGCAGTACAGCCACACTCGCGCAGTACAGCCACACTCACGCAGTACAGCCACACTCACGCAGTACAGCCACACTCACGCAGAACAGCCACACTCACGCAGTACAGCCACACTCGGCCGCACTCACGCAGAACAGCCACACTCACGCAGAACAGCCACACTCACGCAGTACAGCCACACTCACGCAGAACAGCCACACTCACGCAGAACAGCCACAATCGGCCGCACTCACGCAGAACAGCCACACTCGGCCGCACTCACGCAGAACAGCCACACTCACGCAGAACAGCCACACTCACGCAGTACAGCCACACTCACGCAGTACAGCCACACTCACGCAGAACAGCCACACTCACGCAGAACAGCCACACTCACGCAGAACAGCCACACTCACGCAGAACAGCCACACTCACGCAGAACAGCCACACTCACGCAGAACAGCCACACTCGTCCGCACTCACGCAGTACAGCCACACTCACGCAGTACAGCCACACTCACGCAGTACAGCCACACTCACGCAGTACAGCCACACTCACGCAGTACAGCCACACTCACGCAGTACAGCCACACTCACGCAGTACAGCCACACTCACGCAGTACAGCCACACTCACGCAGTACAGCCACACTCACGCAGTACAGCCACACTCACGCAGTACAGCCACACTCGGCCGCACTCACGCAGAACAGCCACACACAGCCGCACTCGCGCAGGACAGCCGCACTCGCGCAGGACAGCCGCACTCGCGCAGGACAGCCGCACTCGCGCAGGACAGCCGCACTCGCGCAGGACAGCCGCACTCGCGCAGGACAGCCGCACTCAGTATAGCCGCACTCAGCACAGCCGCACTCACGCAGTACAGCCACACTCACGCAGTACAGCCACACTCACGCAGAACAGCCACTCACGCAGAACAGCCACACTCACGCAGTACAGCCACACTCACGCAGTACAGCCACACTCACGCAGAACAGCCACACTCACGCAGAACAGCCACACTCACGCAGAACAGCCACACTCACGCAGAACAGCCACACTCACGCAGAACAGCCACACTCACGCAGAACAGCCACACTCACGCAGAACAGCCACACTCACGCAGTACAGCCACACTCGGCCGCATTCACGCAGAACAGCCACACTCACGCAGTACAGCCACACTCACGCAGTACAGCCACACTCGCGCAGTACAGCCGCACTCGCGCAGGACAGCCGCACTCGCGCCGGACAGCCGCACTCGCGCAGGACAGCCGCACTCGCGCAGGACAGCCGCACTCGCGCAGGACAGCCGCACTCGCGCAGGACAGCCGCACTCGCGCAGGACAGCCGCACTCGCGCAGGACAGCCGCACTCAGTATAGCCGCACTCAGCACAGCCGCACTCACGCAGTACAGCCACACTCACGCAGTACAGCCACACTCACGCAGAACAGCCACTCACGCAGAACAGCCACACTCACGCAGTACAGCCACACTCACGCAGTACAGCCACACTCACGCAGTACAGCCACACTCACGCAGAACAGCCACACTCACGCAGAACAGCCACACTCACGCAGAACAGCCACACTCACGCAGAACAGCCACACTCACGCAGAACAGCCACACTCACGCAGAACAGCCACACTCACGCAGTACAGCCACACTCGGCCGCATTCACGCAGAACAGCCACACTCACGCAGTACAGCCACACTCGGCCGCACTCAGGCAGAACAGCCACACTCACGCAGAACAGCCACACTCACGCAGAACAGCCACACTCACGCAGAACAGCCACACTCACGCAGTACAGCCACACTCGGCCGCATTCACGCAGCACAGCCACACTCGCGCGGCACAGCCACACTCGCGCGGCACAGCCACACTCGCGCGGTACAGCCACACTCGCGCGGTACAGCTACACTCACGCAGAACAGCTACACTCACGCAGAACAGCCACAATCGGCCGCACTCACGCAGTACAGCCACACTCACGCAGAACAGCCACACTCACGCAGAACAGCCACACTCACGCAGAACAGCCACACTCACGCAGAACAGCCACACTCACGCAGAACAGCCACACTCACGCGGTACAGCCACACTCACGCGGTACAGCCACACTCACGCAGAACAGCTACACTCACGCAGAACAGCTACACTCACGCAGAACAGCCACAATCGGCCGCACTCACGCAGTACAGCCACACTCACGCAGAACAGCCACACTCACGCAGAACAGCCACACTCACGCAGAACAGCCACACTCACGCAGAACAGCCACACTCACGCAGAACAGCCACACTCACGCAGAACAGCCACACTCACGCAGTACAGCCACACTCACGCAGTACAGCCACACTCACGCAGTACAGCCACACTCACGCAGTACAGCCACACTCACGCAGTACAGCCACACTCACGCAGTACAGCCACACTCACGCAGTACAGCCACACTCACGCAGTACAGCCACACTCACGCAGTACAGCCACACTCACGCAGTACAGCCACACTCACGCAGTACAGCCACACTCGGCCGCACTCACGCAGAACAGCCACACTCACGCAGTACAGCCACACTCACGCAGAACAGCCACACTCACGCAGAACAGCCACACTCACGCAGAACAGCCACACTCACGCAGAACAGCCACACTCACGCAGAACAGCCACACTCACGCAGAACAGCCACACTCACGCAGAACAGCCACACTCACGCAGAACAGCCACACTCACGCAGAACAGCTATACTCACACAGAACAGCCACACTCACGCAGAACAGCCACAATCGGCCGCACTCACGCAGTACAGCCACACTCACGCAGTACAGCCACACTCACGCAGTACAGCCACACTCACGCAGTACAGCCACACTCACGCAGTACAGCCACACTCACGCAGTACAGCCACACTCACGCAGTACAGCCACACTCACGCAGTACAGCCACACTCACGCAGTACAGCCACACTCACGCAGTACAGCCACACTCGGCCACACTAACGCAGTACAGCCACACTCACGCAGTACAGCCACACTCGGCCACACTAACGCAGTACAGCCACACTCACGCAGAACAGCCACACTCACGCAGAACAGCCACACTCACGCAGAACAGCCACACTCACGCAGAACAGCCACAATCACGCAGAACAGCCACACTCACGCAGAACAGCCACACTCACGCAGTACAGCCACACTCACGCAGTACAGCCACACTCGGCCACACTCACGCAGTACAGCCACACTCACGCAGTACAGCCACAATCGGCCGCACTCACGCAGTACAGCCACACTCACGCAGTACAGCCACACTCGGCCGCACTCAGGCAGAACAGCCACACTCACGCAGAACAGCCACACTCACGCAGAACAGCCACACTCACGCAGTACAGCCACACTCGGCCGCATTCACGCAGCACAGCCACACTCGCGCGGCACAGCCACACTCGCGCGGCACAGCCACACTCGCGCGGTACAGCCACACTCGCGCAGTACAGCCACACTCGGCCGCACTCACGCAGTACAGCCACACTCACGCAGTACAGCCACACTCGGCCGCACTCAGGCAGAACAGCCACACTCACGCAGAACAGCCACACTCACGCAGAACAGCCACACTCACGCAGTACAGCCACACTCGGCCGCATTCACGCAGCACAGCCACACTCGCGCGGCACAGCCACACTCGCGCGGCACAGCCACACTCGCGCGGTACAGCCACACTCGCGCGGTACAGCCACACTCGCGCGGTACAGCCACACTCGCGCGGTACAGCCACACTCGCGCGGTACAGCCACACTCGCGCGGTACAGCCACACTCGCGCGGTACAGCCACACTCGCGCGGTACAGCCACACTCACGCAGAACAGCTACACTCACGCAGAACAGCCACACTCACGCAGAACAGCCACACTCACGCGGTACAGCCACACTCACGCGGTACAGCCACACTCACGCAGAACAGCTACACTCACGCAGAACAGCTACACTCACGCAGAACAGCCACAATCGGCCGCACTCACGCAGTACAGCCACACTCACGCAGAACAGCCACACTCACGCAGAACAGCCACACTCACGCAGAACAGCCACACTCACGCAGAACAGCCACACTCACGCAGAACAGCCACACTCACGCAGAACAGCCACACTCACGCAGTACAGCCACACTCACGCAGTACAGCCACACTCACGCAGTACAGCCACACTCACGCAGTACAGCCACACTCACGCAGTACAGCCACACTCACGCAGTACAGCCACACTCACGCAGTACAGCCACACTCACGCAGTACAGCCACACTCACGCAGTACAGCCACACTCACGCAGTACAGCCACACTCGGCCGCACTCACGCAGAACAGCCACACTCACGCAGTACAGCCACACTCACGCAGAACAGCCACACTCACGCAGAACAGCCACACTCACGCAGAACAGCCACACTCACGCAGAACAGCCACACTCACGCAGAACAGCCACACTCACGCAGAACAGCCACACTCACGCAGAACAGCCACACTCACGCAGAACAGCTATACTCACACAGAACAGCCACACTCACGCAGAACAGCCACAATCGGCCGCACTCACGCAGTACAGCCACACTCACGCAGTACAGCCACACTCACGCAGTACAGCCACACTCACGCAGTACAGCCACACTCACGCAGTACAGCCACACTCACGCAGTACAGCCACACTCACGCAGTACAGCCACACTCACGCAGTACAGCCACACTCACGCAGTACAGCCACACTCACGCAGTACAGCCACACTCGGCCACACTAACGCAGTACAGCCACACTCACGCAGTACAGCCACACTCGGCCACACTAACGCAGTACAGCCACACTCACGCAGAACAGCCACACTCACGCAGAACAGCCACACTCACGCAGAACAGCCACACTCACGCAGAACAGCCACAATCACGCAGAACAGCCACACTCACGCAGAACAGCCACACTCACGCAGTACAGCCACACTCACGCAGTACAGCCACACTCGGCCACACTCACGCAGTACAGCCACACTCACGCAGTACAGCCACAATCGGCCGCACTCACGCAGTACAGCCACACTCACGCAGTACAGCCACACTCGGCCGCACTCACGCAGTACAGCCTCACGCAGAAGAGCCACACTCACGCAGTACAGCCACACTCGGCCACACTCACGCAGTACAGCCACACTCACGAAGTACAGCCACACTCACGAAGTACAGCCACACTCACGCAGAACAGCCACAATCGGCCACACTAACGCAGTACAGCCACACTCACGCAGCACACCCACACTCACGCAGTACAGCCACACTCGGCCGCACTCACGCAGAACATCCACACTCACGCAGAACAGCCACACTCACGCAGTACAGCCACACTCACGCAGTACAGCCACACTCACGCAGTACAGCCACACTCACGCAGTACAGCCACACTCACGCAGTACAGCCACACTCACGCAGTACAGCCACACTCACGCAGTACAGCCACACTCACGCAGTACAGCCACACTCACGCAGTACAGCCACACTCACGCAGTACAGCCACACTCGGCCACACTCACGCAGTACAGCCACACTCACGCAGTACAGCCACACTCACGCAGTACAGCCACACTCACGCAGTACAGCCACAATCGGCCACACTCACTCAGCACAGCCACACTCACGCAGCACAGCCACACCCACGCAGCACAGCCACACCCACGCAGCACAGCCACACCCATGCAGCACAGCCACACTCACGCAGTACAGCCACACTCGGCCACACTCACGCAGTACAGCCACACTCACGCAGTACAGCCACACTCACGCAGTACAGCCACACTCACGCAGAACAGCCACAATCGGCCACACTCACTCAGCACAGCCACACTCACGCAGCACAGCCACAATCGGCCGCACTCACGCAGAACAGCCACACTCACGCAGAACAGCCACACTCACGCAGTACAGCCACACTCACGCAGTACAGCCACACTCACGCAGTACAGCCACACTCACGCAGTACAGCCACACTCACGCAGTACAGCCACACTCACGCAGTACAGCCACACTCACGCAGTACAGCCACACTCACGCAGTACAGCCACACTCACGCAGTACAGCCACACTCACGCAGTACAGCCACACTCACGCAGTACAGCCACACTCACGCAGTACAGCCACACTCACGCAGTACAGCCACACTCACGCAGTACAGCCACACTCACGCAGTACAGCCACACTCACGCAGTACAGCCACACTCACGCAGTACAGCCACACTCACGCAGAACAGCCACACTCACGCAGCACAGCCACACTCACGCAGCACAGCCACACTCACGCAGCACAGCCACACTCACGCAGCACAGCCACACTCACGCAGCACAGCCACACTCACGCAGCACAGCCACACTCACGCAGCACAGCCACACTCACGCAGCACAGCCACAATCGGCCACACTCACGCAGTACAGCCACACTCACGCAGTACAGCCACACTCGGCCGCACTCACGCAGAACAGCCACACACGGCCGCACTCGCGCAGGACAGCCGCACTCGCGCAGGACAGCCGCACTCGCGCAGGACAGCCGCACTCGCGCAGGACAGCCGCACTCGCGCAGGACAGCCGCACTCGCGCAGGACAGCCGCACTCGCGCAGGACAGCCGCACTCGCGCAGGACAGCCGCACTCGCGCAGGACAGCCGCACTCGCGCAGGACAGCCGCACTCGCGCAGGACAGCCGCACTCAGGCAGTTCAACTGCACTCAGTATAGCCGCACTCGGGCAGTAGAGCCGGAGAGAGAAAGATGGGAGCAACATATGGCAAAATGGAAACAGGAATCAGGTAGAATGGGTGCAGCACATTACAACAGAATGGGGGCACAGGATGGGAGCAGCACATGACAGAATGGTTACGCACGATGGGAGCACCACATGACAGGATGGGGGCAAGATGGGAGCAGCACATGACAAGACGGGGGAGCAGGATGGGAGCACATGACAGGATGTGGACGCAGGATGGAGCAGCACATGACAGGATGGGGACACAGGTTGGAGCAGCAGATGACAGGATGGGGGCGCAGGGTGGAGAAACATGACAGGATGGAGCAAGCACATAGCAGGATGGAGCAGCACATGACAGGATTGGGGCACAGGATGGAGCAGCACATGACAGGACGGGACACAGGATGGAGCAGCACATGACAGGATGGGGGAGCAAGATGGGAGCAGCACATACCAGGATGGAGACCATATACCAATATAAATGCTCGCCACCCGGGCGTAGAAGGGGTTCAATAGCTAGTAAAACAATATACACATTTTTCCATCTTTATTAGTCTGCCATTCCAAGCGAAGCCCTCTATCTCCTGGATAAAAGTCAAAATACCGGATTACTTACCGGTAATGCTCTTTTATAGAGCCCACGACAGCACCCACTAGAGAGAGGGGATCCGCCCCTAGGAACAGGAAACCTACAGAGAGATAAAAGGGGCTGCCCCTTCTCGCTCCTCAGTTGTATTACAGAGAATAGGAGGAACCGCCGCCAGGTTTTAGTTAATAGGCTCAGATTATATATATATATATATATATATATATATATATATACATATACATTTACAACCTTATACTATATCTTTCTATTATTTACACCTCACCACAACTGCACCATGTGCAACTATATAAAGAAAAAGGGAGGGATGTGAATGGGTGCTGTCGTGGGCTCTATAAAAGAGCATTACCGGTAAGTAATCCGGTATTTTCTATTCGCCACGACAGCACCCACTAGAGAGATTTACAGAGACTATAGATTGGGTGGGTTTACTGAGTCAAGGACCGATATCCCAAAGGTTAGATCAGAAGCAGAAGATAGGTCTAATCTATAGTGCTTATAGAAGGTATTAGGCGAAGACCAAGTTGCAGCCTTACATATAAGGTCTATTGGTACGTTCGCCTTCTCTGCTCAGGAAGTCGACAAGGCTCTTGTAGAGCAGAGGTGTCAAACTGCATTCCTCGAGGGCCGCCAACAGGTCATGTTTTCAGGATTTCCTTGTATTGCACAGGTGATAATTTAATCACCTGCACAGAATGATTCCAGCACCTTGTGGAATGCTAAGGAAATCCTGAAAACATGACCTGTTGGCGGCCCTCGAGGAATGCCGTTTGACACCTCTGTTGTAGAGTGTGCTCCCACATGCAGTGGAGGATCTCTTTCTCTAGCTTTATACACCAAGATTATGGCATCTCTGATCCAGCGTGATAACGTGTTCTTTGTGACTCTGGATCCTTTGTTTTTACCCTGGAATGACACAAAGAGCCCTACTCTTCCTCCAGTCCCTAGTCCTTTCTAAATAGGCCAGAACAGTCCTTTTAACATCTAGGGTATGAAGTCTTACTTCTTCTGGAGTCGAGTGATCTTTATAAAAAGTAGGTAAGAAGATCTCCTGGGATCTATGAAAACTAGTCGCTACTTTAGGGAGATAACATGGGTCAGTCTTCAAAATTATCCTGTCAGATGTCACAGATAAGAATGGAGGATCTATTGATAGGGCATGTAGATCGCTCACTCTTCTAGCAGATAACAATGCTACTAATAATACCGTTTTTAACGAGATATTTTTTAATGAGGCTGTATGAAGAGGCTCAAAAGGGCTTTGTGTCAATGCATCCAGGACTAAAGTTAGATCCCACGGAGGAACCTGTGGTATATTAATTGGTCTTGATCGCTCACATGCAGATATAAACCGGGATATCCACCTATTGCCAGCAACATCATAATTAAAGAGAGCTCCTAGAGCTGAAATCTGAACCTTCAGAGTGCTTACGGAGAGCCCTAACTCCAGACCCTTCTGTAGAAACTCTAGTATTGAGAATATAGGAACTTCAGAAGAAAGTTGTGTGGTATGGAATTCGAGAAATTTTCTCCAGATTCTAACAAATTCTGGTAGTAGAAGGCTTTCTACTCTTCATGAGGGTATCTATTAACCCTCTAGAAAATCCTCTAAGATTTAGTAACTGCCTCTCAAATTCCAGACAGTCAAGTTCATGCCCTTTACCTGAGGATGGAGGAATGGTCCCTGAGACAGCAGGTCCTTGGTCTGAGGCAGAATCCAAGGGTCTGTAATTGACATTGCCCTGAGCCACGAAAACCATGGCCTCTTGGGCCAGAATGAGGCTATCAACAGAACTCTTGCCCCTTCCTCCCATATTTTTCTTATTACTATGGGCAATAGATTCCATGGGGGAAAACCATAAGCCAGGTCGAATGTCCATCGTACCTCGAGGGCATCGAATATGTCCGGATTGTCCTCTCTGCATAGAGAGGCAAACACTTTGACTTGACGGTTGGCTCTTGTGGAAAACAAGTCTATTTGAGGTAAACCCCATCGGGCTGTTATTAATTTGAAAATCTTTCTGTTGAGCATCCATTCTCCCTGATGAAGAGTGTGACAGCTGAGGAAATCGGCACGAAAGTTGTCTATGCCTCTGATGTGTACCGCTGACAAGGATAGCAGATGACCTTCGGCTAACTCCATGATGTCTGATGCCACCCCCATGAGATTGTCTGACCGTGTACCTCCTTGATGGTTCAGATAGGCCACCGCAGTGGTGTTGTCGGAGAAGACCCTTGTGTGGGAGCCGCTCAGCTGAGGAAGAAAGTGGAGTAGGGAATAATATATAGCCCTTAACTCTTTAACATTAGAGGAATTATTAAGTTCTGATCTGGACCAAAGACCCTGAACCATCTGGTCCTGAAAATGTGCCCCCCAGCCTTCAGGACTAGCATCTGTGGTCACTATACTAGAAGGAGTGATCACCCATAGAACTCCTCTCAAAAGATTTTCCCAATCCAACCACCATGTAAGGGAGTGTACTACCTCTAACTTTAGAAAAACTGTCTGATCCAAACGTCCTTTATTTTTAATGTCTTCTTCTAATACAAATTTCTGTAGATGTCTAGTATGGAATCGTGCCCACTGAACCGCAGGAATACAAGAAGTCAGTGAACCTAGCAATGACATGGCATTTCTTAATGACATACTACGCTTTTTGAGCGCTAAGCTCACTTATCAATTATGGAGGCCTTCTTATCATCAGGAAGTCCACATATCTGGTCAACTGAATCCAGATGGAGCCCAAGAAATTTTTGACATGTTACAGGTTGGAGTCTGGATTTTTCCCAATTGACAATCCAGCCAAGTGTCTGCAAAGAAACCACTACCTCCTCCAACCTTTGCTCACACTGTAGGGAGTTTTTACCTACAATCAATAGGTCATCCAGATACGGAATGACCAGTGTCCTTTAACCGTAGAAAGGACATTACTTCCAATAACAATTTAGTGAAAACCCTCGGAGCCATAGATAAGCCAAAGGGCATTGCTCTGTATTGCAGATGACGAACGTGACCATCTATTAAAACTGCTACCCGAAGAAACTGCTGGTGTAACTGGTGTATAGGAAGATGGTAATAAGCATCCTTAAGATCCAGTACTACCATGTAACAGTTTGGAAATAAATTCTTTATAGCTGAATGAATTAATTCCATTTTAAATGTTTTGGGTTTTATGAAGGTGTTCAGCTTTCTCAAATTAATTATAGTTCTGAAAGAGCCATCAGGCTTAGGCTATGTGCACACATAGAAGTTTTAACCGCGGAACCGCAGCGTTTCTGCAGCTGCGGATCCGCAGCAGTTTCCATAGCGTTTACAGTTACATGTAAACCCTATGGAAACCGCAATCCGCTGTGCACATGCTGCGGGAAAAACCACGCAGAAATGCAGCGGTTTACATTCCGCAGCATGTCACTTCTTTTGAGCAGAATCGCTGCGATTCTGCACACATAGGAATGCATTGATCTGCTTACTTCCCGCATGGGGCTGTGCCCACGATGCGGGGAGTAAGCGGATAATGTGCAGATGGTACCCGGGGTGGAGGAGAGTAGACTCTCCTCCAGGCCCTGGGAACCATATTTGTGTTAAAAAAAAGAATTAAAATAAAAAAATAATGATATACTCACCTCTCAGCGCTGCACGCGGCCGTCCGGTCTCAGGGTTGCTGTGCGAGCAGGGCCTGAGATGAAGTCGCGGTCACATGACCGTGACGTCACAAAGGTCCTTCTCGCACAGCATCTTTGGAACCGGACCGCCGCGTGCAGCGCCGAGGAGATCGGGACATCAGAGGGTGAGTATATAACCAATTTTTATTATTTTTAACATTACTATTGATGCTGCATATTGCTGCATACACAGCATCAATAGTATAGGAGTAAACCCGCAGCGGAAACCGCAAAACAAACCGCGATAAATCTGCAGGGATAACCGCAGAGGATGCCGCAAAGTGTGCACATAGCCTTAGTGATCAGAAACAACGGAGAGTACAATCCTCTCCCTATCTGAGATGACAGGACCTCTATTAAGACCTGTTTGGACAAGAGGGATTTAATTTCAATTTCAAGTGCCTCTTGCTGTGGCCTTGATTTTAATGAGGTAAGGAGGAAAGAATCCAGAGGTGTCCGAATAAAGTCTAAAGCCTAAGTCACACTAAACGACTTACCAACGATCACGACCAGCGATACGACCTGGCCGTGATCGTTGGTAAGTCGTTGTGTGGTCGCTGGGAAGCTGTCACACAGACAGCTCTCTCCAGCGACCAACGATCAGGGGAACGACTTTGGCATCGTTGAAACTGTCTTCAAGGATGCCGAAGTCCCCCTGCAGCACCCGGGTAACCAGGGTAAACATCGGGTTACTAAGTGCAGGGCCGCGCTTAGTAACCCGATATTTACCCTGGTTACCATTGTAAAAGTAAAAAAAAAAAAAAAAACACTACATACTCACATTCTGATGTCTGTCACGTCCCCCATCGGCGTCCACGGGGTTAAAACGGCTTTCGGCAAGAGCGCTGCTAATGCACGCGCTGCTGCCGAGAGCTTCCCTGCATTGAATGTGTCAGCGCCGGCAGTAACATCGGTGACGTCACCGCTGTGCTCTGCTTTACGGCCGGCGCTGACACAGTCAGTGCAGGGAAGCTCTCGGCAGCAGCGCGTGCATTAGCAGCGCTCCTGCCGAAAGCAGTTTTAACCCTGTGGACGCCGGGGGACGTGACAGACATCAGAATGTGAGTATGTAGTGTTTATTTTTTTTTTACTTTTACATTGGTAACCTGGGTAAATATCGGGTTACTAAGCGATGACAGCGGGTGATCAGCGACCAAAAAATGGTCCTGATCATTCCCCAACGACCTCCCAGCAGGGGCCTGATCGTTGGTCGCTGTCACACATAACGAGATCGTTAGCGGGATCGTTGCTACGTCACCAAAAGCGTGACGTTGCAACGATATCGTTAACGATATCGTTATGTGTGACTCAGCCTTAAGGTGAGGCCTGAAGATATCAGATCTATGGCCCATGGATTAACAGTTATTTCTTTCCATTGTTCAATAAATTTTAGTAGTCTACCTCCCACCTGTGAAATAGGATCAACGGAATTTATCCGCTGGTTTGAAGGGGCGTTTATTGAACAAATTTCCTTTTTGTCTGAATTCCTTATTACTCCAACGGTCCTTAAAGCCTCCCCTCTTGCCAAATGGTGGCTTCCTGAACGCCCTTCTATAAGAAGGAATAAAGGGGTTAGGGAACCCTTTTTTCCTTTCACCTGCCTTAGTGAGTACATCATCCAGGACAGCTCCAAAGAGGTACCCACCCTGACAGGGTATGGCACACAACTTAGATCTAGACTGGGCATCTCCCTTCCAGTTCTTTAACCACAGCGCTTGACGAGCCGTATTAGTGAGGTTAGCTGTTCTGGCTGCTAAGCGGAGCGAGCCTATCGAGGCATCGGATATAAAGGCCGCAGCACCCTTAATCAAAGGAATAGAGGCACGCAGTTTTTCCCTGGATACACCACTCTTAATGTTTTGATCCAGCTGCTCCAGCCAAACCAGCATAGACCTGCTAGTGGACGTGGCTGAGATTGCTGGTTTGAATGCGGTGACACAAGCTTCCCAAGATTTTTTAAGAAGTGCATCTGATTTTCTGTCCATAGGATCAGACAAGGAGCCCGCATCCTCTACAGGTAAGGAGGAACGGCGATAGGTGGATGCTACAGCCGCATCAACTTTAGGCACTTTAGACCAAGTGGCCAAGTCCTCATCATCAAAGGGGTACCGCCTCTTACATGATACCGGCACAAACCCCTTTTGTCCCTTACTCCATTCTTTTTTAATGAGGTCCTTAATGGCCTGATTTACAGGGAACACATGACCCTTCCGCTGAGAAAGACCTGCGAACATAACGTCCTGAGGCGTCTGAGGTTCCTTAAGGTACCTTCACACTAAACAACTTTCCAACGAGAACGACAACGATCCGTGACGTTGTAGCGTCCTGGATAGCGATCTCGTTGAGTTTGACACGCAGCAGCGATCTGGATCCCGCTGTTATATCGCTGGTCGGAGCTAAAAGTCTGGAACTTTATTTGGTTGCTAGATCGGCGTGTATCGTCATGTTTGACAGCAAAAGCAACGATGTCAGCAATGTTTTTACATGGAGCGTGAACGATAAGTGAGTCGCCGTTACGTTACTGGATCGCTCCTGCATCGTTCTGGAGTTGCTGTGTTTGACGTCTCTACAGCGACCTAAACAGCGACGGTCCAGCGATCTAGTTTAGGTCGGATCATTGTCTATATCGCTGGAGCGTCGCTTAGTGTAACGGTACCTTTAGACTCTGATAACCCCATTGTTCCTCTTACTGACAACTAAATTATTCACACTGTCAGTAGGAAAACAGACATAATCTTCCTCATCCGAGGAACCCGAATTCTGAGAGATGTCAGAATCAATCTCCCCACTTTCTGCTGACGTGTCCGCTCTAGGTGAAGGTTCTCTCCTACTTCTCCTCTCCATATTCATAGACGGACCACCTCCTAAGGACTGAAGCTCTTCTCGGATTATGAGACGTATCTCATTCATTTTGACCGAACTTTCCTGCTGTAAGGTGTTATCTATACAATTCTGACACAATTTCTTTATATAGGAGTCAGGTAGAGGCTCGGTACATATTGCACACTGCTTGTGCTTAGATTTTCCTGTCCGTTTTGCCTACAAAAACACAAGTATAAGAGACTACCATAAGCCTCTATGAAGCTGTGTATACACTCACCCGGAAATAAAATTATATACCGGCTGCCGGGTTGTCAGATCGGCCTGAGTTGTAGAACGAGAGGACTTTTTTGCTGACTTGTCAGTGGAGTCACTCACTTTCGAGTGTCCACTGCTTTTCTTTCTGGCATCACCACTAAGCAGGATTAACTCCTCCAGTGGGCGCTCAATATCCTCCTGAGACGACATGTTGCGCATAGCTTAGTGTCTCAGTCTGCCTTATATAGTGTAGATAAACCAAGGATGTCCCACAATACTAATCTGGCACTTCAAAACAATTTGAACAACAGACTGGGAAACTCAGAGGCATTAACCCCCAAGCCCAAAGAAGAGAACCAAAAGATGTCAAAGAACAAATCTATATTTATTGACATATAAAAGACTGGGAACATATGATACAAAAATTACCTAGGAGAGACCAGACTATGATCTGCATACTATGAAGTAATAATATACCCAGGGTTAGTTCAGAATCACAGCACAAATACGCTAATGCTACCAGGAATGTGCCCAATATATGATAAGCAATAGTAAGTGCGTGTTTGAATCAGGCATGTCTGCTAAGTGCATATGACGTGAAGTATAAGACATAAGATGTGAAACAATAGCGGCATTACCTTACTGAGAGAGATCCCTGGTATATAGAGCAAATGAATAAGATAGTGCAGGATGGCCCGGTCTTCCTCCCTCGCCCCGAGGCGCGTTTCGCCCTTAGCTTCTTCCGGGGGCGTGCCCAAGGGATGGTGAGAGGGATCTTTTAAATAAGTGGCAACCAATGGCCGTGAAGAAAGAGGGAGAGCTAAATAGAGCCTATCCAATGAAATTCCAAGCACCGAGTGACGAAAGTAAACAGGGGGAATGGAGAGAACGTAATGGATGTGCTTTGAACTCCGCCAATCTATGTATGCCCAGACGCCACAAATGAATAAAACGGCGCGTGCGGTCATCACCGTCATCCATGATAAAGCACTTCCGTGTGCGCGCTCCCTGAATCACGCACATGATTGTGCATAACCTCAGAATGGAGCGCCTTGGGAAGAGCATGGTGACGCGACCGACTGCGCACGCGCACTATCACTGTGGGGCTGGCTAATGGACGCAATGAAGGTGATGAATAAATAGATGAAAATAAGTGCCCTAAACTTATGTGCCATATAAAGTGAAGGGAAGTGAAGGGGCATGGCCGTCACCAAAGGACACAAGGTGAAAAATAGAAGTGCACTATGATAATCTAATTTGACATTTTAATAATAATAAAGATAAATAGCATAGGATGTATATACATATACACACGGTGTGATGAATATATGTGACAATACATGTGAATAAAAGGACATAAAGTCCATACATAAATATTTAGTTCTAAAATGTACCATTCATATATCCTTACATGAAAAACCCAAACAGAGTATGTAAAATATGCATTAGCATAAACAATACTAGAATATATAAAAAATGAACTAGTTGCAAAAGACTACTGAGTTACACTGTGCAAACTCCATGCAATAGTAATGTCCAATATAACATAGGCGTCCCTCCATATATTATGGTCCTCTTGTGTTATAAAAAGTGATCTTTATACCACGGTCCCCTCTAGGTGCTTGGAAAGGAATTCAAGTATGCAAGGAAGCCTCTTCATGACACAGCGATGGAGCCACCGGATCCTGATATCTCACAATTGAAAAAAGTAGGTGAAAAAATCTTAAAAAATAGACAAGAGGTACAAATTAATATATGCATAAAAACACAGAAATTGATTGAACATGTTACTAAAAGAAAAACCCATCCCTAAAAAAGATGCCTGAAAATAATACTCAATGCACTATGTTATCAAAAATTATAAGAAAGCCGCAAAACCCAAACTTTCATTAAGCCCACCGGGACTGAGGGTGCCTAGTCGGTAGATCCATTTACTTTCTATTTGGGCAAGGATTTTAGCCAGGTCACCCCCTCGTGGTCCGAGAACAACTTGATCAATGGCTTTGATGACTAACCCTCTACCATTGCAATCGTGATGTTGCTTAAAGTGCCTGGGGATACTTTTTAAAGAAGCATCATCCTCACTAGTTTTGGCCTTTTCAATATCTTTAATGTGCTCTCTAGTTCTTACCTTTAATTCTCTTGTGGTTAGGCCTATGTAGACCTTCCCACAAGGACAAGAGGCATGGTAGATCACTCCAACCGAGGTACAGGTGAGATGTTTGCGGATATTGTAGCAGCGTGATCCATTCCAATTGGTGAATGTGGTAGTTCTGGTGTGATTGTAACATCCCTTACATAGACCACAAGGAAAGAAGCCCGGAGATCCAGTTCGGTTGACACGATTGGTGACCGTCCTAATGGATTCATAAGGACTAATTGGTGGATTGTATTCGTCAAAGTCATCCAAAACTCCCTACTTTTTATCTTGTTCCTAAGCTGCACAAGAATGCTTTGGATCCACCCGGTCGCCCGATAGTATCAGGTAATGATGGACCTTGCGAACTCATTGCTGACATTGTGGATTACTTTATTAAACCTTTGGTCACCAATTTGCCTTCTTACATTAGGGACACCACGTCGGCCTTGCAACGGCTAGATCAGTTGTATTTGGATGACAACATGATCATTGTCACGGTGTTATGACCCCAATGGCGAGGGTCTCAGAGAAACAAGTAAGTCTGCGACGTACAAAAATCCAGCTCATAGGGCAGTGGTAACTGGGTTGACCATATATCTACTCCTAACGCCAACACTAGCAGTAGCCGGGGAACATGCCTACGTTGGTCGCTAGATGTCTCGCGCCAGCCGGAGGACTAACTACCCCTAGAAGAGGAAAACAAAGACCTCTCTTGACTCCAGAGAATAGACCCCAAAAGTAGGATAGTAGCCCCCCACAAATAATATCGGTGAGGTAAGAGGAAATTACAAACACAGAGATGAACTAGATTTTAGCAAAGAGAGGCCCACTTTACTAATAGCAGAATGTAGTAAGATAACTTATATGGTCAACAAAAACCCTATCAAAATCCACGCTGGAGATTCAAGAACCCCCGAACCGTCTAACGGCCCGGGGGGAGAACACCAGCCACCCTAGAGCTTCCAGCAAGGACAGGAAACAGATTATATACAAGCTGGACAAAAATGCAAACAAAAACAAATAGCAAAAAGCAAGAAAGCAGACTTAGCTTAATCAAGCAGGAACCAGGATCAGAAGACCAGAGCACTACAGATTAGCTCTGATATCAACGTTGCCAGGCATTGAACTGAAGGTCCAGGGAGCTTATATAGCAACACCCCTGACCTAACGACCCAGGTGAGCATACAAGGGATGAATGACATACCCAGAGTAAAATCACTAGTAGCCACTAGAGGGAGCCAAAAGGTAAATTCACAACACACGGCCGACGTGGAGTCCCTTTATACCTCAATTCGCCATACAGATGGTTTAAAGGCAGTAAAACGTTTTCTTGCGTCAAGTTCCCTAGATGGTCAATTGGTGGAATTAATTTAGATTTTTCTTGAGTTTTTGTTAACCCACAATGCCTTCACGTTTAACACCCATACGTACCTGCAATTACAGGGCACTGCGATGGGGGCCACTTGTGCCCCATCGTATGCCAATTTGTTTTTGGGGGCTTGGGAAATGGACATCTTTCAAAATGACCTCATCCGGGGAATCAACAATGTCCACAACTGGATGAGGTACATAGATGATGTCCTGTTTTTATGGGATGGAACACTTGGAGACCTTGACTAATTGATACGTCAACTCAATCACAATGACCTCAACATCAGACTCACTTTTAAATATGGAAGAGAAATGGATTTCCTGGATATCAAGATGCATGTGGGTCCAGATGGTTACATAAACACTGATATATTTAGGAAAACCACATCAACAAACTCTTTTCTACTTGCAGATTCCTCGCATCCACCATCAACAATCCGGGGTATACCTATCGGTCAGTTTCTATGTGCTAAAAGAATTTGTTCAAATGAGGACAACTTCAATGCACAAGCCATAGATCTTACACGTAGATTCATTGATAGAGGCTACAGCAAAAGAACTATCAAGAGAGGTTACCTCAGGGCCGGAAAAGTGACAAGAGACCAACTCTTATATGGTACCCCTCAGATCAATAAAACAGACAATTCTGATCAAGTACGCTTCATCTCCACATACAACAAGGAATGGAGAGGTCTAAAAGACATTATTTGCAAGCACTGGGAGGTTCTATTGGTTGACCCAGTCCTACGTCGGATCTTACCTGCTCAACCATCATTTGTAGCTAGAAGATCAGCTAATCTCAAGGATTTATTAGTCCGTAGTCATTATGAATCCATTAGGACGGTCACCAATCGTGTCAACCGAACTGGATCTCCGGGCTTCTTTCCTTGTGGTCTATGTAAGGGATGTTACAATCACACCAGAACTACCACATTCACCAATTGGAATGGATCACGCTGCTACAATATCCGCAAACATCTCACCTGTACCTCGGTTGGAGTGATCTACCATGCCTCTTGTCCTTGTGGGAAGGTCTACATAGGCCTAACCACAAGAGAATTAAAGGTAAGAACTAGAGAGCACATTAAAGATATTGAAAAGGCCAAAACTAGTGAGGATGATGCTTCTTTAAAAAGTATCCCCAGGCACTTTAAGCAACATCACGATTGCAATGGTAGAGGGTTAGTCATCAAAGCCATTGATCAAGTTGTTCTCGGACCACGAGGGGGTGACCTGGCTAAAATCCTTGCCCAAATAGAAAGTAAATGGATCTACCGACTAGGCACCCTCAGTCCCGGTGGGCTTAATGAAAGTTTGGGTTTTGCGGCTTTCTTATAATTTTTGATAACATAGTGCATTGAGTATTATTTTCAGGCATCTTTTTTAGGGATGGGTTTTTCTTTTAGTAACATGTTCAATCAATTTCTGTGTTTTTATGCATATATTAATTTGTACCTCTTGTCTATTTTTTAAGATTTTTTCACCTACTTTTTTCAATTGTGAGATATCAGGATCCGGTGGCTCCATCGCTGTGTCATGAAGAGGCTTCCTTGCATACTTGAATTCCTTTCCAAGCACCTAGAGGGGACCGTGGTATAAAGATCACTTTTTATAACACAAGAGGACCATAATATATGGAGGGACGCCTATGTTATATTGGACATTACTATTGCATGGAGTTTGCACAGTGTAACTCAGTAGTCTTTTGCAACTAGTTCATTTTTTATATATTCTAGTATTGTTTATGCTAATGCATATTTTACATACTCTGTTTGGGTTTTTCATGTAAGGATATATGAATGGTACATTTTAGAACTAAATATTTATGTATGGACTTTATGTCCTTTTATTCACATGTATTGTCACATATATTCATCACACCGTGTGTATATGTATATACATCCTATGCGATTTATCTTTATTATTATTAAAATGTCAAATTAGATTATCATAGTGCACTTCTATTTTTCACCTTGTGTCCTTTGGTGACGGCCATGCCCCTTCACTTCCCTTCACTTTATATGGCACATAAGTTTAGGGCACTTATTTTCATCTATTTATTCATCACCTTCATTGCGTCCATTAGCCAGCCCCACAGTGATAGTGCGCGTGCGCAGTCGGTCGCGTCACCATGCTCTTCCCAAGGCGCTCCATTCTGAGGTTATGCACAATCATGTGCGTGATTCAGGGAGCGCGCACACGGAAGTGCTTTATCATGGATGACGGTGATGACCGCACGCGCCGTTTTATTCATTTGTGGCGTTTGGGCATACATAGATTGGCGGAGTTCAAAGCACATCCATTACGTTCTCTCCATTCCCCCTGTTTACTTTCGTCACTCGGTGCTTGGAATTTCATTGGATAGGCTCTATTTAGCTCTCCCTCTTTCTTCACGGCCATTGGTTGCCACTTATTTAAAAGATCCCTCTCACCATCCCTTGGGCACGCCCCCGGAAGAAGCGCGCGTCGGGGCGAGGGAGGAAGACCGGGCCATCCTGCACTATCTTATTCATTTGCTCTATATACCAGGGATCTCTCTCAGTAAGGTAATGCCGCTATTGTTTCACATCTTATGTCTTATACTTCACGTCATATGCACTTAGCAGACATGCCTGATTCAAACACGCACTTACTATTGCTTATCATATATTGGGCACATTCCTGGTAGCATTAGCGTATTTGTGCTGTGATTCTGAACTAACCCTGGGTATATTATTACTTCATAGTATGCAGATCATAGTCTGGTCTCTCCTAGGTAATTTTTGTATCATATGTTCCCAGTCTTTTATATGTCAATAAATATAGATTTGTTCTTTGACATCTTTTGGTTCTCTTCTTTGGGCTTGGGGGTTAATGCCTCTGAGTTTCCCAGTCTCTTATATAGTGTAGGTCTGAAAGAACACACCCCTCATTAACTTTTTTTTTTTTTTACCTGTCCAATAGGAGGCCTCAGACATCGTGTCCACCCCATCTGCATACAATGGCGTCCATACAGGAAACACCAGTCAGACCCCGCGCCCCCGGAAGTTCAAGGAACTACTTCCGGGATGCAGACCATACTGCACATGTGCGCACGTCCCCTTCCATGCGGCCGAATCCACTGCCATTGAGGAGGAAGGTGTCTGCTGCAGCCATCGCTATCCTGCACCGGAGACAATGCTGGCGCCAACGGAATCATACCAAGGGGTAAGCCTTACAGCCCCCCATACAGTAGCCACTTACCGGCTTATTGCCGAAGGGAAATCCTGCAACATGCGGTGGAGCGCTACAACCTTCTCCCAGCAGGGAGACTGTTGCCTATGAAACATCCATCCTGATGCGGTCAGAAGAGGGGGGAGCCAGCAGGAACATTCCCCCGTCTCTGATACTCGCTCTGGAGCCCCTGCCGCTCAGCAGAGACGTACAGGCGGCAGTCCAGGCGAGCTTTCCTCTTCTTTAACTTGCAGAGATTCTCTCTGAGGGTTCCCATCTAGGAACAGGAAACCAACTGAGGAGCGAGGGGGGGCCGCCCCTTTTATCTCTCTGTAGGTTTCCTGTTCCTAGGGGCGGATCCCCTCTCTCTAGTAGGTGCTGTCGTGGCGAATAGAAAAAAATAAACCAACAATATACCACACCTGCCCGGCTTACAGTCAGTATCACGCAGTTTACAAAGGGGAGTGCTGCTAAAGTGTCTGCCACCGGCTGTAAACTACTGGGAAATGAATGAAAGAAACTCTGGGAGCGGAGCTTCAGCGACTAGCGGTGATGTCTCCGAAGCTCCACTCCCAGCGTTTCATTCATTCTCAAGTAGTTTACAGCAGGGAGCAGTCGCATTAGCAGCGCTCCCCGTTGTAAACTGTACATTCCCCTAGATACGGATTACTGCGTGGGACTGACTGTACGCTGGACAGGCATGGTATATTGTTGGTTTATTTTTTTGACTTTTTTTTCCAGGAGATCGAGGGCTTCACTTGGAATGGCAGACTAATAAAGATAGAAAAAATGTGTTTATTGTTTTATTTCATTAAAAGACTATTAACTACTCTAGGATTAGAAATGGATAGGTGTCTTATTGACACCTCTCCATTACTAAGCCGGCTTAATGTCACCTAACAATAGGAAGGTGATATTAACCCCTCATTACCCTAATTGCCAACCCTACAGGGCAAGTGTGAAGAACCGGGCAAAGCTCCATAATTGGCGCACCTAAGAGATGCACCTTTTCTCGGCAGCTGCAGCTTTTTTTTTATGCTGGGGGGATCCCATATCCATGGCCCCTTACCAGCCTGAGAATAGCAGCCCGCACCTGTGAGTTTTGCCGGGTTGGTTGTAAAATATAGGGGGGACCCCACGTCGCCTTTTTTTTTTTTTTTCATTCATTTTCCCCTGCTCGCGCTGCTGCCGGCCAAGCAGAGGAGAACGGATGACAGCCGGCTTCAGCACCTCAAGCAGGGGAACAGTGCTTACTGGAGCGCTGTTTCCCGGGGGCCGTCCATGTGGTCCTGATGCGGCACACGGTTGCCACACGGATGTATCACACGGACATCTCCAGTACCGTGTTTACCGGTAATATCAGGACGTGTGAAACTGGCCTTATTGAGATTTGGGATTTTGGTCACTACCTTTAAGGTATGTGCACACGTTGCAGATTTGTCTGTGGAATTTTCTGCACAGATTCTGCATCTTTTTGCAGAAAACGCAAGTAAAAATCGGCACGGATTTGATGCGTTTTTTTCATGCGGATTTGTATGCGTTTTTGAAAGCTAAATAAAGATATATTATTGAACAACAAAAAAAAGAACTGTGATGTAATTTCTTGTCCAACCTTTTCATTTACATACTCCATTGAAGAATAATGTTTACATACAAAGATGGATAGATCGATCTACAGATAGATCGATAGATAATACCAAGCCCGATGTTTAGTAATAAACATAATAAAATGGTACATAAAGCGTTAAAGACACACAAAATCTGCGTTAGGCCGGGGTCACACTTGCGAGAAACTCGCACCTCAATACCCGGCCGCCGGCACTCAGGACCGGAGCATTCAGCTGCATAGAAATACATGCATCTGCTCGCTCCGGTCCTGAGTGCCGGTGGTAGTGTCAGGTATTGATGCGAGAGACTCGTGCAAATTTCTCACAAGTGTGACCCGGACTTAAACGCAATATCTGTCATCTAAAAAAAAAAAATGGTGTGGGCTCCGGCGCAATTTTTTTGCGCCAGAGAGGGAAATCCAGCGACTAGGGGCCAATACCCATGGATCTTCCCAGGCTATGAAAATCAGCCCGCAGCTGTATATTTAGACTTTACTGGCTAAAAAAACGATGTGGGGTCCCCCCCATTATTAATAGCCAGAAAAGGCTTTGCAGACAGCTGCGGGCTGATATTCATTCCCTAGGAAGGGACCATGGATATTGCCCCCCCCCCCCCCCCGGCTACAAACACCAGCTCACAGCCACCCCAGAAATTGCGCATTTGTAAGATGCGCCAACTCCAGCACTTAGCCTCTCTTTTACCAACTGCCATGTAGCGGTGACATATGGGGTAATAGGTGACATTAACCACCTTTGAATTGTAAGGTGACATCAAGCCGGCTTCGTAATGGAGAGGCATCAATAAGACACCTATCCATTTCTAATCCTACAGTTATTAATGGGTTAAATAAACACACACACACACACACACACACATGCAGAATAAAGTATTTTAACCCCTTATCGACCTCCGCCGTACTATTACTGTGGAGGTCAGATCCCCCGTTTTGATGTGGGCTCCGGCGCTGAGCCCACCTCAAAGCCGGGACAGGTCAGCTATTTTGAACAGCTGACATGTGCCCGCAATAGCGGCGGGTGAAATCGCGATTCACCTGCCGCTATTAACTAGTTAAATGCCGCTGTCAAATGCTGACAGCGGCATTTAACCGGCGCTTCCCTCCTCAAATGAGCGCATCACCGACCCCTGTCACATGATCGGGGGTCAGCGATGCGTTTGAGACCTCTATGGTTACTGATGCCGGATTGCTATGAGCGCCACCCTGTGGTCGGCGTTCATAGCAAGCCGCCTGCAATTCAGCTACATAGGAGCAATCTGCTGATCGCTGCTATGTAGCAGAGCCGATCAGACTTTGCCAGCTTCTAGCCTCCATGGAGGCTATTGAAGCATGGTAAAAGTAAAAAAAAAAATAAAAAATGAAAAAAAATAAACTATGAAAGTTTAAATCTCGCCCCATTGAAAATAATTAAAAAAAAATTGGTATCGCCGAGTTCAGAATCGCCCGATCAATAAAAAAAAAAAAAAAAAGGATTAGCCTGATCGCTAAACAGCCTAGCGAGAAAAAAAAAATTGAAATGCCAGAATTATGGTTTTTTGGTCGCCGCGACATTGCATTAAAATGTAATAACAGGCGATCAAAAGAACGTATCTGCACCAAAATGGTATCATTAAAAACGCCAGCTCGGCACGCAAAAAAAAATAAGCCCTCATCTGACCCCAGATCACGAAAAATGGAGACGCTACGGGTATTGGAAGATTAACTTTTTTTTTTTAAGCAAAGTTTGAAATCACAGCTGCCGGAGATCAGTAACCATAGAGGTCTCAAGGACGTCTATGGTTACCATTCTGAAGCATCGCCGACCTCCGATCATGTGACGGGGGTCGGCGATGTCATTTCCGGCTGCCCGGCCGGATGCGGTAGTTAAATGCCGCTGTCTGTGTTTGACAGCGGCATTTAACTAGTTGATAGTGGCGGGTGAATCGCGATTTCACCAGCCGCTATTGCGGGCACATGTCAGCTGTTCAAAACAGCTGACATGTCCCGGCTTTGATGCGGGCTCACTGCACTATCCCGTCCGATGTCAGTAAGGGGTTAATAACGTGTCCCACGACGATCTCCCTATAGAGCTGTCACATCAGGAGATGTCAGTGACACACTGACAGGAGACAATGGCACCTGCAGTGTTATCACTGAGGGTTCAATGGCCTCTCACTTTACGACACTGCTGTGAGAGATTTTCCAACGCAGCAGTGCCGCAAGTGACAGTATGAACTCTGCACTCACAGTGGCGGAGGGATACAGTGTGGAAGAATACTTTCTGTCATTGTATCCCGGAGGCCCGGGAGAGCGGTCGCATCTGCCAATTTGACAGCTCTCCACGGGAGATCGTCATGGGATACTCGTTATTAAATGGATTACATCAGATCAGGGAGTATACTGTTGGTTTATTATTTTTAATTTTTTTTTTCCTTTACAGTTGATCGAGGGCTTCGGAGATTAGCTGTATGGTGAGTATGTACTGTATGTCTATATGTATGTACTGCATATGTGTGTGTATGTGTTTGTTTTTGTTTTTTTACACACTTGAACACAGTAGCCGGATGATGGGACTTACTGTCCCATCATCCGGCTACCTGTCACTGTAGCAGGCATAGCTGGATGGGACTAGTAGTCCCTACACACACACAGAGCTCCGCACACACACACTTCCCCCTCCTGATCTGCAGCATTTCTCGCAGGCACATCCGCAGATCTTTTTTAAACCTGCAGTTTTGCTGCAGATTGGCTTGACACAATGGAAGTCAATGGACGCAGAAACACTTAGCCTAAGGCCGGAGTCACACTACAGCGAGATGCGGCCGAGTCTCGCAGGTTAAAACCAAGCTCTGGCACCGGCACTCCGGAGTGGAGCGTGCAGCTCCATGTATTGCTGTGCGGCCGCATGCTCCGCTCCGGAGTGCCGATGCCAGAGCTTGGTTTTAACCTGCGAGACTCGGCCGTATCTCGCCGTGTGTGATCCCGGCCTTACAGAGCGCAGCAGTTAATGACAAACTCAACTCACCTTCTGCACTCTGCATAAGCAGCACCAGGCAGTTACGCAGGTGCAGACATTGATCATTTGACATTAGGGTCGGCGTGGGTTGTAAAACTTTGAGCCGCCAAGGAAATTAGCAACTGTCTTAATGCTCCTGTATTTCCCATCCCAAATGCCACTGCATGGAGAATGTTGGTTTTTGTTTAAGGCTCTGTTCACATTACTACATCTACTATTCTATGTACCGTATGCTGGCAAATACAGGTCCTTCTCAAAAAATTAGCATATAGTGTAAAATTTCATTATTTACCATAATGTAATGATTACAATTAAACTTTCATATATTATAGATTCATTATCCACCAACTGAAATTTGTCAGGTCTTTTATTGTTTTAATACTGATGATTTTGGCATACAACTCCTGAAAACCCAAAAAACCTGTCTCAATAAATTAGCATATTTCACCTGTCCAATCAAATAAAAGTGTTTTTTAATAACAAACAAAAAAAACATCAAATAATAATGTTCAGTTATGCACTCAATACTTGGTCGGGAATCCTTTGGCAGAAATGACTGCTTCAATGCGGCGTGGCATGGAGGCAATCAGCCTGTGACCCTGCTGAGATGTTATGGAGGCCCAGGATGCTTCAATAGCGGCCTTAAGCTCATCCAGAGTGTTGGGTCTTGCGTCTCTCAACTTTCTCTTCACAATATCCCACAGATTCTCTATGGGGTTCAGGTCAGGAGAGTTGGCAGGCCAATTGAGCACAGTAATACCATGGTCAGTAAACCATTTACCAGTGGTTTTGGCACTGTGAGCAGGTGCCAGGTCGTGCTGAAAAATGAAATCTTCATCTCCATAAAGCATTTCAGCCGATGGAAGCATGAAGTGCTCCAAAATCTCCTGATAGCTAGCTGCATTGACCCTGCCCTTGATGAAACACAGTGGACCAACACCAGCAGCTGACATGGCACCCCACACCATCACTGACTGTGGGTACTTGACACTGGACTTCAGGCATTTTGGCATTTCCTTCTCCCCAGTCTTCCTCCAGACTCTGGCACCTTGATTTCCGAATGACATGCAAAATTTGCTTTCATCAGAAAAAAGTACCTGGGACCACTTAGCAACAGTCCAGTGCTGCTTCTCTGTAGCCCAGGTCAGGCGCTTCTGCACCTGTAGCCCATTTCCTGCACACGCCTGTGCACGGTGGCTCTGGATGTTTCCACACCAGACTCAGTCCACTGCTTCCTCAGGTTCCCCAAGGTCTGGAATCGGTCCTTCTCCACAATCTTCCTCAGGGTCCGGTCACCTCTTCTCGTTGTACAGCGTTTTCTGCCACATTGTTTCCTTCTCTGGGAACTCTGGGAACAGCCTATTTGTTGAGAAATTTCTTTCTGGGTCTTACCCTCTTGCTTGAGGGTGTCAATGATGGCCTTCTTGACATCTGTCAGGTCGCTAGTCTTACCCATGATGGGGGTTTTGAGTAATGAACCAGGCAGGGAGTTTTTAAAAGCCTCAGGTATCTTTTGCATGTGTTTAGAGTTAATTAGTTGATTCAGAAGTTTAGGGTAATAGGTCGTTTAGAGAACCTTTTCTTGATATGCTAATTTATTGAGACAGGTTTTTTGGGTTATCAGGAGTTGTATGCCAAAATCATCAGTATTAAAACAATAAAAGACCTGACAAATTTCAGTTGGTGGATAATGAATCTATAATATATGAAAGTTTAATTGTAATCATTACATTATGGTAAATAATGAAATTTTACACTATATGCTAATTTTTTTGAGAAGGACCTGTACAAGCCAGACGTAGAGCTGCACTCAACTAATGTAACACTATAGACTTATTAGATAATGCTACAGTTTTCAAACAAAAAATAAGCCATTACATACCAAGTACTCCTCCGTGGCATTACACCTTATAACTTCCTTACTATATATACACAACTCCTGAAATAACTTGACATATGTAGTAATATCAACATATTCAGTAATTCTTTTGAAAATCATATTCCCAGGATATGCAATCATACTCATCGAAGGTGTATACCTCCTAAGACACACAAATATCCTAAAGCACAAGAGTACAGGTACACCCTTTAGGTGGAACAAGCCAACATTTGCACAGGAGGAAGCTGCTAGAGATACAGCAGGTAAAGACTACTCTCAGGGATGCACATTTATTAATGTGATAATGAACACTCAATAAGAGATAAGGTCACAGAAACTAAAAGAACAGATTCACCAACTAATGAAGAGCATTCTTAATTACCAAAGGTAACATCAACATAAATGTTTGTATGTGACTGCTCAGCCATATAAAATGATGGATGAGACGGCCAACAATATCGGTTGTGGATGGATTTGACTGCCTCCAACACACTATTGAAAATATTACAACTGAACCAACACTTTACAGGCAATCTGTCACCAAGTTGCTACTGCCCTTGTCAGCATAAAGTGGTGAGAGATTCCGATTCCATTGCTGGATCATGTTTCATGAAATCACGGTTTTTCTGCTGCAGTGGGAGTTGTGCCCGCAGTAGAATTGGTGTGAATTCAGCCACATCCGTAATCTGTGGCCATTGGACAGGAGCCCCAAGTACCACCTTGTAGATCGCGGCATCTACGACTCTGTTTAGCTGGTCTGGTGCAACGTCAACATCATGCCATCAAAAACAATGCCACAGATGCCAACTGGTAGAAGGTGATTTTCCCAGCTCACGTCCGAAGGCCACCGATTACTAACCCGGCTGCTTGACCAGGTACTGCGAAATGATTTGCACCAACTCTAGCACACAGTCGTCCTGCTCATGAACTCTTTTGCACAGTTAATTGACAGGAGAGAAAGCAGTCATTCAATCCAGTTGGCGGGGAGCCAGAAGTTCATGAAAACCGAGGGCTCAACTGCACAAACACAGAGAGGGCTTGAGATTCCAGCTCTTGCTTCAATAATTTCGGCAACAGTACTGCAAAAAAACATTACGTGACCCAGCAATGGAATCAGAGTATCTGTCATTACCCTACAAGGCAGCATAAACCCAGTCGCAGAGTAACTATAAGGGATTTTCCGAGAATTAGGTCGAATTTAGGTGTCAATATATCGTGGTCCAAGTATGATTCTCAGGTCTCTTGAGTAGAGTTGAGTGAATTTGTTCGGGTCCCTGCTTATTCGGGAAGCTATAGCGCTTACCGAATAAGCTGCAGAGGGAACTCAGCTTCCTGGATCGCGCCGGCTGATCAGCGCCGCTGCTGCATGTGTCGCGGTTGTGTGACAGTCATGATACATGCATGGAGAGCTGTGTGTGGGCTCACCATGCCTGTATTGTCACAGTGACACAGCCGCGACACATGCAGCTGCCACACCAAACAGCTGATCAGCCGAACGATCCAGGAAGCCGGGTTCCCTCTGCAGCTTATTCAGTAAGTGCTATAGCTTCCCGAATAAGCCCTGACCCGATCAAATTCACTCAACTCTACTCTTGACTCAAACTCAGCAGGCTCGTGTATGAGTCTATGAGGCTGCTGACATGAGAACAGGACAGCCACAGTCAGACCAGAAATCAGGTTTCAGACTTTGTTTCAAGGACATCTGAACTTCACTTTAGTAATGTTTTCAAAGGCAGCTACAGGTGAACACAATGCTGTAGCCTAAAGGTACCTTCACAGTAAGCGACGCTGCAGCGTCGCTGTTTAGTCGCTGTGTAGTCGCTGGAGAGCTGTCACACAGACGGCTCTCCAGCGACCAACGATGCCGAAGTCCCCTGGTAACCAGGGTAAACATCGGGTTACTAAGCGCAGGGCCGCGCTTAGTAACCCGATGTTTACCCTGGTTACCAGCGTAAATGTAAAAAAACAAAAGTACATACTCACCTTCTGCTGTCTGTCACACGTCCCTGGCCGTCTCCTTCCCGCACTGACTGTGAGCGCCGGCCGTAAAGTGAAAGCAGAGCACAGCGGTGACGTCACCGCTGTGCTCTGTACTGCCGGCGCTCACAGTCAGTGCGGGAAGGAGACGGCGAGGGACGTGTGACAGACAGCAGAAGGTGAGTATGTAGTGTTTGTTTTATTACTTTTACAATGGTAACCAGGGTAAACATCGGGTTACTAAGCGTGGCCCTGCGCTTAGTAACCCGATGTTTACCCTGGTTACCACTGTAAAACATCCCTGGCATCGTTGCTTTGGCTGTCAAACACGACGATACACGCCGATCTGACAACCAAATAAAGTTCTGAAATTTCAGCAACGACCAGCGATATCACAGCAGGATCCAGATCGCTGCTGCGTGTCAGACACAACGATATCGCTATCCAGGACGCTGCAACGTCACGGATCGCTATCGTTATCGCTGCAAAATCGGTTAGTTGTGAAGGTACCTTAAGAGTTGAGCATAGTCAGACACGTCTGGTGCCATGTTATCTCCTGTGGAAACAGAGGATATTGAAATCCAAAGTGCCTTAGTTGCCTTTACCCCAACATCTGCATTAGGGGCCCCACTGTAAGGTGGTCACCCTGAAATTGGCAGCTTCACCTCCCTGGAAAGGGCATAATAATATATAGAGCCTGTCTGGTTAATACACAGAAACCCGAGGAGGCTCCTCCAGCTCCCCATGTGATGCAGCAATAAATAGCACTGTGCAATGCTCCCTCTGCGGACTGCCATAGGCGGAGAGCAGTGCCAGCCCCGGTGCCATGGCTGCTCCACAATACTGCGCACTCACCTGAAGAGCCACATACTCACACTCGCCTGAGTGCTGACCTCCCTGCCGCTCGGTGCGTCCCAAGCCTCATTCTCGATCCTCTTCCTGTTCCGCTCCCCAACTTCTACTACTCGGACATGTATGTGTGCGCCACCTGCTGGAGTCTCGCATCAACTACACGCGAGCACTTTTCCCCTAGAATGCCCTAAGTGCTGCACCACCATTGACTACAGAGGGGTCCGTCCGGTTATACCACGGTGTCCGTCAGTTTTTTCTATCAATTGTGACCGAAACGGCAGAAATCAAGAAAGTCCTTTGCTTTGATATATAGAAAAAAAATCATGATTTTGCCTGTATAAATGTATGTGTTGCAGTTTACATAGTGTCCGGTAGATGGCAGTGTGCCTGCATTGTAATCCTCAGTGACTGGATGAGAAGGGAGTCCTCAGTCTATACTAGTTCCCTTATTACTTGCTGCCAAGCACACGGGGCCAGGAGTCTCCAAGATATTCTGATTTATCTGGCCACACAAATCACCATAATATTACAGGACGTTTTTACAGATGTCTCATATGCATCGGGGTTCCTGTTTGTCCGGGTGTTTCCACATAGTGAATAGATTTTCCGCTGCATATTTGCTTGTGGAAAACCCCCTGCTTTTTACAGCTCCAGCATAATGCATGAGATTTTAAAGAGGGTCTTTCACCAAATGTTTATGTTGAAATGAACACAATTCGAGGGCTCACTCACACTGGCTTAGTTCCCTCATGCCAGAGATTTGGGCCAATTATTCTAATAAATTCTGTCAGATTGTCATCTTATTGTGATCTGATTCTCTCACATGAGATAATCGCAGTGGCGGACATACTGCCAATGCAACTGCGTCGGGGCCCCTATAGGCAGGAGCGTACTGCTCATAGCGGCAGAGTATGCAGCCACAATGGTGCCACTCAGTCAAAATTACGAGCGGGAGTGAGAGGGGCCCAGTGTCATGCAGTATCAGGCCCCTCTCCGTCCCATAATCACCTGGATACAGAGAGCCAGAGGCGGGGGGGGGGTTTATATGAGTGTGGAGATTTGGAGTGGGGATGGGGGGATTTAATATGTATGTGTAGGTTTGGAGTGGGGATGGGGGTATTTAATGTGTGTAGGGTTTTGAGGATGCAAAAAGGGAGATGCAGCAGGGCATGTATGAGGGAAAAGTATGGGGGCATGTATGAGGAAACAATATGGGGAAGTGGGTGGCATGTATGAGGAAACAGTATAGGGGGATTGGTGCAGACACAGTATGGTGAGTAGGGGAAAGGTGCAGACAATATGGGGAGCAAATGGGGGAATGTATGTATGAGTAACGATGGGAAAAATGTATGTGGACACAGTATGGGGAGTGAGGGTGATGGGATGTTTGCAGACACAGTATATGGGGTCGCGGGTATGTGTGTGTGAGCAGGCAGTGTAGAGAGTGAGGGGGTAAATATATGAGGAGACAGTATGGTGAACAGGGGAGATGTGAGAGGAGACAGTATGAGGAGGGAAGGGAATTGTGTGAGGAGACAGTATGAGGGGAGAAAAGTGAGTGGGCACAGAATAGAGACTGAGTAGTGCAGGGTAGAAAGGGGGGACAGTGTAAGGGTACAGCCAGGAGGGGACAGTACACCAAGGAGCGGGAGTATGATGAGAGGTACAGTATAGAGACTGGGCCCTATAGGGAGGACACAGTGTGAGAGAACAGTGTGAAGAGGGGTATGTATATATATTACATACATAGATAGAAAGAAGAAAATCTGGCAATTCATCTGCCGTGTACTGTAAAATCACTGCAGGAGCCGACAGGATAGAATAGATGGATTACATACAGTAAGTACATATAGAATACATAGATATATAGATGTCAGTGACAACTACAATTAGTACAGGGTGTGTGCAAATTACTGTTCATGTATTTAATTAATAAAAGATAATTTTTCTGAAAAATATGGTGTGGCCTCCGGCACAATTTTCGTAACTAGCAGAGGGAAAGCCGATGGCTGGGGGCCGGTGTTTATAGCCTGGGAAGGGGATAATACCCATGGAGCTTCCCACACTATTAATATGAGCTCACAACTGTATACGTAGCTTTTCCTGGCTATTAAAATGGGGGACCCTGAAAAAAATGACGCACGATCACCCTATAATGAATAACCAGCAAAGGCTATACAGACATTGCACCACAGACTGTCCAGGAGTTGACTGTAGCTTTAATCCAGGTCTGGGAGGAGATCCCTCAGGAGAACACCCGCTGCCTCATCATGAGCATGCCCAAGTGTTGTAGAGAGGTCATACAGGCACGTGGAGACCACACACACTACGGGGCATCATTTCCTTGTCTTGAGGCGTTTCAGCTGAAGTTGGATCAACCTGTAATTTGATTTTCCACTTTGATTTTGAGTATCATTCCAAATCTAGACCTTCATAGGATATTAATTTTTCATTATATACTTGAACTGCCTGTGGTTAAGCATTTAGCCAAACTTTTTGCTCAACATATAGGATTGTGAAACCTTTTTTACATATACCAATTCATTATTTTTCATGGCAGCATCTAGCACTTTGTCCTTTGGTTATAGGCAACGTTCCTATTCTCAATATTATGGTATTATTTGCTAGTCTATATAGGGCTTTTCCTTTTTTGGAGTCAGTGTATGTTCAGCTTATTTACACTCCCCTAGGATGTTTTTCCCCACCCTATCATTTATTTGTTGTTTGTACTGGTTTTAACTTGTTGTATATACATGCTAATAAAATGCCTTGTGTTCTCTACCTTTGCTAGAATCTCTTTTACTCCTGGCAGCAATCTGTCTAGCTGCTATCAATTTTGTATTTCCCATAGCCAGTATTGGTGGTGGTGACAGATATATATTTTTGGGAGAGTCTATAGGTATCCCCACGCTGCCACTCCACTCTAGTGCAGGACAATGTTACCCAGGTCAAATTTATAACTGACTACCGGGTCTGAGGTATTACATCAGAAAGTGATAACTGGCGCCCCATTCTTTCTTTCTTGGGCAAAGCCCTCAATGAGCCCCCCTTTTATAAAGGCAAAAAGGATAAGGCACAGAGAGTGCATCCACATCATTGTGTCGCTTTCTTGGGATCAGCTGTCTTCTTGCAGTGGGAGGCATGAATCCAGTTGGACTTTCCTCAAGCTTTATGGCTGTCTCAGTTGTCAGCAGGACTTCAAGGGCCCACCAAATCACGGCTCTCCTGACGTGTCTTTTGAACACCACCCACTCTCTGGGCTGCAGGGGGTGGCTCCCTTCCACAGAATCAGGATCTGCAAAAGAAGAGTAAACTCAAGGGTATATGTCAGACATACATTTTGTAAGTACAATACCACATGAAGGCAAGTTATCATGTTGCATCTAGAACTGCTGTGGAAAATATAAACTAAGCCTAGGGGTTGACCCAAATAACACCTCATATGGGCTGAGGCCTGTATTTTTGTTGGAAGTATACCTGATTGAGAAGAGTGCAAGGGGAAAGAATTCTGTCCATGGACTGCCCATTTCAGCCATGGCTTTTTGGATTTTCAGCTTCAGGGTACCATTCAATCTCTCAACTCTACTGCTATTTTGTGGACAGTATTGAGTATGAAAGGCCTGTTCCACTCTAAGGCTGCCGTCACACTAGCAGTATTTGGTCAGTATTTTACATCAGTATTTGTAAGCCAAAACCAGGAGTGGAACAATTAAAGGAAAAGTATAATAGAAACATATGCACAACTTCTGTATTTATCGCCCACTGCTGGTTTTGGCTTACAAATACTGATGCAAAATACTGACCAAATACTGCTAGTGTGATGGCAGCCTAAGGGTGGACATTATTTCCTGCATCACTTCTTCAGTAAAGTGGGTGCTTCTGTCACTTTCTATGGTCTCAGGCACCCCGAATCTGCAGATGACTTCTGAGTTTAGTTTTTCCCCGCTGTAGCCTTGACAGTGGCATTATACACATGGTACGCTTCTGGCTATCCTGAGAAAAGTTTGACACACACAAGTAGGTTTGCATCTTGGTAAGTTGAATGTAGTCTATCTGAAGATGCTGGAACGGGTACAGGGGCCTTGGTGTGTGTCTCATAGGCATCTTCGTGGTGCGTTCCACGTTGTTGAGCGCACAGGTTAAAAGTACAATGCAGTGATAGAGTCATCTTGATACAACTACAAGAAGTGACAATCCATGTCACAGTTATACAAGTTTATTCACCAACAACAGATGCCGGGGAGGAGGACACTGAACTGTTCAATGATTAAGATCAAGAGAGAAATCGTCAAGACACCAAAACAAAACTTACTCATTATCATGAAAGATTTAAATGCCAAAGTGGGCCATATCAAACATAGAACCGTTTGTTGGAAACTTTGGACTTGGTGAGCGAAATGAGGCTGGAGGAAGATTCATTGACTTTTGTACATTAAAACAACTGTCCATCAGGATCACCTTCTTCCAAAATCACAAGGTCGAAGACTCAACACGTGGACATCACCGGCCTATAGGAATCAGATTGACTACATAAGATGGAGGTCATCAATCATTATTAGGAAAACAAGGCCAGGAGCTAACTGTGGACCGGATCATGAAGTTTTGACATCAAAGATTAGAGTCAAGCTATGCGAATGGACTAGACAGCATGCAGTTTCTAACTTTAATTTGACCAACATACCTGACTTTTTTTGAACGATCTGAACAACTGATTTATTTGACTTGACACTGATGAAAGAAAGCCTGAGGAATTATAAACACATATAAAGACTATTATGACTGAAGAGGCTATTAAGACAATAAATGAGAGGAGAAGAGACCCTAGCAGCAATGGTTAACAGAAAAGACCCGACAGATCAAAGAGAAAGATGAATGGCAAAAGGTAACAAGCAGGATGCAGACAATATCAGTAAAAAACTAAAGAGAGCTATTCAAGCAGAAAAAAAACATTACCAAAAGATACAGTATGTACAGAGGTAGAAAGCTAACATCTGAGGGGCAAGACCAGGAAGGCATACCTAAAGGTCAAAGAGATACAGCAAAATTTCAGCCAAGAATGGGCAAGTGGAACAAACTATCTGAGCCAGAGTAGATCAAAGAAAGATGGAGAGAGTACATGAAGCACCTCTACAATAATAACTCAGTGATATGGGAAGAAACTGAGACTGGAAATGGTAAAGAGCATAATATCCTGTAAAACTAAGTCATTGTTTCGATTAAGCTTCTATCAAACAACAAAGTGCTTGGATGTGATAATATTCCAATAGAGCTAATAAAATCTTCTGAAAAAAACATATAATAAAAAATATGCAAAGAAAACAGGTCAATAGGAAAACATCAATATAAACACCAAATGGACGGACAGCATAATTCACAATATAGGCATAACTTGATAGATCCAAAAGTAGCAAGAAATTGTACAAACTAAGGTTTTTACCTCAGCTACGGTGTGATGCCACTTCCCCGACTAGCATTTCGGAGGTCAAGCCTTCCTCTGGGGAAGTGGCGCTACACCAAGCAGAAAGGGTATTTATGTACCACAGGAGCCAGTTGTGGAAAATGGTAACACCAAGACAACGGAACCAGATGGAAAGTCGAAGAGGATTTTTTCGTGTATGCTTTGTTAATATTCTTTGTGGTGAACATTTGACTGTCATTTTATTTGTGGGTACACTTTTAGATTTACTGCATCTTGACTTTTCATATTTTTTACCCTTACTGTATGCATTGTATGATGTATAAAGTCTTCTAAAGTAGCAATGGATGTCACCACACACTCATGTCAGCAGGAGATGATCCCGACTGTAGAAACTATTGGACTATGCACTCATACCTCATGCTATCAAAATACTACTGAAAATCTTGCAAAAAAACAGATACAGCCTTACTTTGACAAAGAACTGTCAGAGGAACAAGCAGAATTCAGAAAAGGCAAAGGAACAAGAGATGTGATTGCTAACATTAGATGGATAATAGAAAAGGCCAAAGAATACAGCAAGGAGATCTATTTTTGCTTCATTGACTTTGGAATACCATGAAGGATATGGGTATGCCAAATCATCTGATCAGCATCATTAGGATCCTTTTTACTGGCCAAGAAACAACAGTCTGAATGGAACACGGCGACACGGCATGGTTCAAAGCTGAGTGAGCTGTCAGGCAAGGCTGCATCCTGTTACCATTTCTCTTCAATTTACATACAGTAGCTTTTTTATGGAAGTCTGGACTTGCCAAAATAGAAGAAGGAATCAAAATTATTGGACAAATCATCAGCAATCTTTAATACACAAATTATACCACACTGAGAGCAACAAGCAGAGATGGAATGAAGGACTTATTACGGAGTGTCAAGATGGAAAGATCGAACATGGGACTGCTACTCAATACAAAGAAGTCAAAGATACTGACTACTGCCAGGTATGACCAGGACACAATCAAGATGGACAGTGACAAACTGAAAGTTGCAAAGGACGTCAAACTACTCAGATTATTTAATGATCACTCAAGATGCAATAATGACACTGGAATTCAATAGGAGAATAGCTATGGGCAAATCAACAATGAAGTCACTGGACAAGGTCTTCAAATCAAGGAACATGCCCTGGCGACTAAGACATATATAGTTTGGTCTTTCATGTTGTAACATACAGATGTGAAACCTGAACGTTAGAGCAACAAGACAGAAGAAGAATGAACGCTTTTGAAATGTGGTGCTGGAGAAGGATGTTATCAAGAAACATGGATGGCAAGAAGAGCAAATCAATTTTGGAACAAATCAAGCCAGACATGTTACTTGAAGCAAAGATCACCAAGCTACTACTTGCCTACTTTGGACACATCAAATGAAGACAGCAATCACTGGAAAAGAACATACAGTAATGGTCTGAAGAATAGAAGGAACAAGGTGAAGAGGAAAATGACTAACCCGATTTCTTGATACTATCAAAATAACGGTGCAGAGGATCCTGGAGGATCCAACTAGACTTGCACAAGATCAGTCTTCCTACAGATCGTTCATAAATCAAGTTGCCATGGCTTGAGGTCAAGTCGAATGCTATTAAAAAAAAGATTTATAGTAACCTAGCAAACTGATGATGAAAAGGTTCGGAATAAGCCTATTCCTGTTCATACCTTTGCTGACCAAATAGGTGGGTTTGGGTAAATGCCTCCCTTATCAGCAATTTTTATACTTTGAAAATGACTCACACATAGCTTTGTGTGCAATTGTTAAAAGCCTGAAGAGTTTAGTTCCATGCCTTTCTACTAGGATTTAGTTTCATGACTCATTACCAGCAAATAGAGATACGTATTCATTAGAGTTCATAAACTATGTACTCTACAATGTGAAATAATCTCATTATTATTACACAAATTGCTTTTTTTTCAGTAAACGTTCAAACTCCTGACTAGACACACATTTTGGACCCCTTACAGAAAGGAGGTGCATAGGTAACACCAGTAGGAACTAGAAATGACTCTTAAAGGAAATCTGTCAGTAGGATTAACCCTTCTAGGCAGTCTATATTGGTCTGTGATTCTAAGGCATGATATATTATTGAAATTCATAAAATCGAAGTTTATTACATTTTTGTATGTGAGTACATTATTAGTTTGTTTTTTTTTTAAAAGAGTGCCTATGGATCTCTCAGTCAATGACCAACCATGGTTATCAACAGCACATAGGGAAATTCTTAAAGAGGTTGTGCAGCCTTGGTGTGTAAATCTGCAGTCACTCTATGTGACTGTAGACTTGTGAATTGTCACAGTTCGCACTGTCAGGATTTACCCCAAGAATTAAATTTGCATACATCCTGCCACATTCCATCTAGTCATGTCTGGCCTCATTCACCGTACTTGCATTGAGCGAGGCCTCGCACGTCTAGTCAGCATGTGACTGCATGTGACTGTATGTATCCAAATCGAATACTTGTGGTCTTGTGACAGGAAAAAATGTATCTGGACCACCCTCCTTTTACGGCAGCAAAGCTACAGACTACATACTGTATACTGTGTGTGTATGTACAGTATATATATATATCTAATATATAAAGCTGAATGTGTGTGTGTGTATGTGTGTATGTCTGGGATTGGCATCTGCACCGTCGCAGCTACAGCCACAAAATTTTGCACAGTCACATGTCTGGACCCCGAGAGCGTCATAGGATATGTTGTGAGGCAAAATTTTAACCCCGCGCGTTCCAATTCACCAAACAATTTTGGCCCTATCTACATAATGGGGAAAAAGTGAAAGGAAAAGTGTTGGAGGCAAATTGACAGCTGCCAGATGTGAACAAGGGGGACTTAAAGAGTGAGAGTGATGGCGCCAAAGAGTATATACCGTACAGTTGCTAAGGTGGGGTCCCGACATGGGATACTTACCACACACGGGGATATGAACACACACACAAAATGCGCCACACACTACCACGTGCTTGAACACATATACCACCCTCAGCACACATTTCACCACACATACACCAACCTCGCCACATAAAAGTCGAAACACAAAAGTCGCCGCTCAAAACTCGCCACGCGTAAAACTCACCACATGCAAAACTCGCCACACGTGCAAAACTCACCTCGTGGAAAACTCGCAACACGCAAAATATGCACACGCGGAAAAATTGTCACATGCACAAAAGTTGCAACACATGCAAAAGTTGCCTCACACAAAACTTGCACATACTCAAAACGCACCACACATAAAACTCGCCATGCGCAAAACTTGCTGCACACAACTTGCTTCACTAACCTGTCCCATGCAACTCGACACACAAAAAGTTGCTACACGCATGTCGCCACACAAAACTCATCTCACAAAAGTCGCTACATGCATGTCGCCACACGCAACTCAACACACACAACTTGAAACATGAAACTCGCCCTAAAACACACACAAGTCTGGTATTATCCTTCAAAAATAAAAATCTGATTCATAAGCAGACAAACTACAAGAGCAACAACTGTACCATATAGGAAATACGGCAGCTGTTAGTCACATGACCTGTCTATTATGTGTATGTGTGAGCTAATATATACTGCCAGGGAGGAGGGCTTCCTGTTGGCTGGGGATTTATCAGGCTGCCAATTTAGCTTACAAATACTGAGGTAAAGATACAGAGCAAATAACGTGTGAACGAGGTCTAATACAGGAGGAGATGAGACACAGATATATACTATATACAGGAGGAGATGACACACAGGAATATACTATATACAGGGGAGATGACACACACATATATACTATATACAGGGGAGATGACACAGGTATATACTATGTACAGGAGGAGATGACACACAGGTATATACTATATACAGGGGAGATGACACACACATATATACTATATACAGGGGAGATGACACACACATATATACTATATACAGGGGAGATGACACACAGGTATATACTATATACAGGAGGAGATGACACACTGGTATATACTATATACAGGGGAGATGACATACAGGTACATACTATATACAGGGGAGATGACACACAGGTATATACTATATACAGGGGAGATGACACACAGGTATATACTATATACAGGAGGAGATGACATACAGGTACATACTATATACAGGGGGATGACACACAGGTATATACTATATACAGGGGAGATGACACACAGGTATATACTATATACAGGAGGAGATGACATACAGGTACATACTATATAAAGGAGGAGATGACACACAGGTATATACTATATACAGGAGCAGATGACACACAGGTATATACTATATACAGGAGGAGATGACTTACAGGTATATACTATATACAGGAGGAGATTACACACGCATATACTATATACAGGAGGAGATGACATACAGGTATATAGTATATAAAAGAGGAGATGACACATAGGCATATAGAGGAGGAGATGACATACAGCAGGTATATACTATATACAGGGGAGATGACATACAGGTATATACTATATACAGGAGATGACATACAGGTATATACTATATAGGAGGAGATGACATACAGGTATATAGTATATACAGAAGAGATGACATACAGGCATATACTATATACAGGGGAGATGAGACACAGATATATACTATATACAGGGGAGATGACACAGGTATATACTATGTACAGGAGGAGATGACACACAGGTATATACTATATACAGGGGAGATGACACACACATATATACTATATACAGGGGAGATGACACACAGGTATATACTATATACAGGAGGAGATGACACACTGGTATATACTATATACAGGGGAGATGACATACAGGTACATACTATATACAGGGGACATGACACACAGGTATATACTATATACAGGGGAGATGACACACAGGTATATACTATATACAGGAGGAGATGACATACAGGTACATAATATATACAGGGGGATGACACACAGGTATATACTATATACAGGGGAGATGACACACAGGTATATAATATATACAGGGGAGATGACACACAGGTATATACTATATACAGGAGGAGATGACACACAGGTATATACTATATACAGGAGCAGATGACACACAGGTATATACTATATACAGGAGGAGATGACACACAGGTATATACTATATACAGGAGGAGATGACATACAGGTACATACTATATAAAGGAGGAGATGACACACAGGTATATACTATATACAGGAGCAGATGACACACAGGTATATACTATATACAGGAGGAGATGACTTACAGGTATATACTATATACAGGAGGAGATTACACACGCATATACTATATACAGGAGGAGATGACATACAGGTATATACTATATAAAAGAGGAGATGACACATAGGCATATAGAGGAGGAGATGACATACAGCAGGTATATACTATATACAGGGGAGATGACATACAGGTATATACTATATACAGGAGATGACATACAGGTATATACTATATAGGAGGAGATGACATACAGGTATATAGTATATACAGAAGAGATGACATACAGGCATATACTATATACAGGAGGAGATGACACATAGGTATATACAATATACAGGAGGAGATGACATACAGCAGGTATATACTATTTACAGGGGAGATGACATACTGGTATATACTATATACAGGAGATGACATACAGGTGTATACTATATATAAGGGAGATGACAAACATGTATATACTGAGGGGAAAATGAGAGGTGTGAGGTGAAAATGAGGGGTGTGAGGTGAAAATGAAAAGGTGTGAGTGCAAAATGAGAGGAGTGAGGGAAAATAGTGGAGTGATCGGAAAATGACAGATGTGAGGTCGAAATGACAAGTGTTAGGGGGGAATTAGAGGAGTGAGGGGGAAAATAAGAGGAGTGAGGGGGAAAATGAGAGGTGTAAGGGAGAAAATGAGAGATGTGAGGGGGAAAATGAGAGGCGTGATGGGAAAATAAGAGAAGTGAGGTGCTATAACTAACCACAGATATTTACTATGCCCAGGCAACGCTGGGCTCTTCAGCTAGTATATACGGTATATATATATATATATAAATAGTCTCCTCTTTTATTATATATACTACCGCCCCTTATTACAGAATGCCTTCTCTTGTTATGTGTAGCACCGTCCCATACTTATCAGATTCCCTTGTTATTTATAGCGCCCACTCTTTATTTCATAGCGTTCTCTCTTGTTAGATATAAGATGAAATGATGGCTGATGAAACATGTTAAAGCCTCTTTTCTAATGGAGAAGCTGTTGGACTGGTCTTCTGGTAAGATGCTGTCCCACCAGCAGTTATTTTATATCTAACAAGACAGAACTATGTAATAAAGAGAGGTCTCTATGAATAACAAAAACAACATGCATCCGTTATGGAAGGTAAGGTGCTGTACATTACAAGATAATACTGTAATAATGGGCAGCGCAGTACATAACAGAGTACGCTATAGGAGACATCGTACATAACTAGAGAGGATGCTACATAACAAGGGACGTAAGAGGAAACTATGTGATTAAGGATAGTGCTACATACAACAAGAAAGTACACTATATACTAAGTCATTGTGCTAAACATAGTAAGTGACTACAGTATATACTAAAGGACTGCGCTATACATAATAAGGCTAAATTCCTGGATCCATGTGAAGTGTTGGTGTGCTGCCTGATTTTTTTTTCTCGGACAGCACACAGACCTATTGAGAGTGTTCTATTCTAATCCTCATAATCAGATCAGAAATGGACATGCTCTGAGTCTCGCAGATCTTATTCTCGGATCCTTGATTTTCACAGATATGTGAATGGATCTATAAAACTCAGAGTCTGCGTGGTGTCTGATAAAAAAAAAATCTGGCACCACACAGACATATCACACAAATAAAAGAAAAATTGACTAGAGAAAGACTCCTCAACAAAACAATTATAAACAACAAATCTTTATTGGATGCATACTTCTGAGGAAGCTTCTGAGGCGAAACGTGCGTTAGGGGACTGGTGGTAAATATAATATCTTACTTTACTATGTGATTGTACCTTTTTTGCCAGCTGCACATATTAATATATGCAACTCATTTTTTGCACATATGCAACCACATGCAGGCATTTTCAATAGCTGTTATTTATGAGTTGCCTAACATCTGTGGCACTAGCAATCCAATAAACTACCCATTAGGTGTTAGTTATTTATGCATATGTGGTGTTTAAATGGGACATTGTACTTCTCACATTTATAGCTATCAGCACTTTTAAAAAATTCCACTACGTGGAGGTGTTTTTTAGATATAAATTGTACTTTATCCATTGCTAGATTTTCTATGGGATACACATTTATTTTTACTGGGTTTTCCTAGATATTATACTTGAATATATGCAAATAATTTGTGCGCTCAATTCAAGCAGCGGATTAAATATTTATTATCTTTATTTTGTATATATGTACTGTATATATAAAATATGTCGTAAAATATTTCTCCGTTTGGACTATAGATTTCCCAACCTATAGTGGCAGATTGCTGTATATGTACTTTTCATATATAATTAATGTTCCAAAAACTCTGATACAAGGAAAATGCTACTAAAATACCACCTATAATTTCTCTGCATTTCATCTCCTTTTTATTTTTTTTTAACATTCTTCTCTGTGTATTTATCCAATAAAGATTTGTTGTTTATAATTGTTTTTTTTTTTGAGGAGTCTTTCTCTTGTCAGTTTTCTCATCATTTTGAACTTTCACTTACTGTAATTACCTGTTTTTCTTGGGCTATATATCACACGAATGTGAGAATGTAGCCTAATGGTGGTTGTACAAATAACAGAATTACTCCAAGTCATACAATATAGATACAGAGTAATTTTTACATCCAGTGACCGCTGATGTCTTGTAGAGTTATTATCTATTGTTTCTTCTCCATCTGGTCAGACCTTCATGTCGATATTTTAGTAACGAGGATGAGACGAGGAGAGTCAGCTCACCCACTGGAAGATCCGGAGGCACAGAACAATTGGGGCTACAGCAGGTTACGAAGATTTAAGAAAGGTAAATCCAGCCTCTGGAACATCCATTTTAAAATTCAAAATAGTTTTATTTAGAAAAAAGCATATTAAAAATATCACAACTACATATCCTTATATAAAAGCAGATGCATTTCAGACGTAACAATCTTTAGTCATTGCGGTTATGTCTGAAATGTATCTGCTTTCCAGGGGTGGATTATCAGAGGGTCAATATGGGCGGTAGCCCAGGGCCCAGTGGTTTGGGGGGGGCCCTGGGCTACCGCAGATTGACCCTCTGATAATCCGCCGGAGTGTGACTGAATGCCCGGCCCGCCGGCATTTATGTGCCCCCGGACCCGGTGGGCAGAGAGAGGGGCCCGCATCGGGCCCCTTCTCATCTACTCACCGGGCCCCTTCCGGCGCTGCGGCGCTTTCCTATTGACGTGCGGGCGTGCGGGCGCCCGCACGTCAATAGTTAACAACAGCCACCAGCCAGCCAATTGGAGGCTGGCAGCTGAAGTCGGCCGCAGCGCACACGTCGCCGGCGTCTGACATCATTGTCAGTCGCCGGCGAGTGTGCGCTGCTGGAGGGAGCTCGCCGCGTGGAGCGCTGATAAGGTGAGGAGACTGTTTGTTTTCTTTGTTTTTTTTTATAAGCTAACGGTGGACTGTGGACACATTGGGGGCAATGCTGGAGGACACACTGGGGCAATGCTGGACACACTGGGGCAATGCTGGTGGTGACACTGGGGCAGATTGCTGGACACACTGGGGCAATGCTAGAGACACTGGGGCAGATTGCTGGACACACTGGGGCAATGCTAGAGACACTGGGGCAGATTGCTGGAGACACTGGGGCAGATTGCTGGAGACACTGGGGCAGATTGCTGGAGACACTGGGGCAGATTGCTGGACACACTGGGGGCAATGCTGGAGACTGGGGCAGATTGCTGGAGACACTGGGGCAATGCTGGAGACACTGGGGCAATGCTGGAGACACTGGGGCAGATTGCTGGACACACTGGGGGCAATGCTGGAGACACTGGGGCAGATTGCTGGACACACTGGGGGCAATGCTGGAGACACTGGGGCAGATTGCTGGACACACTGGGGCAATGCTGGAGGACACACTGGGGCAGATTGCTGGAGACACTGGGGCAATGCTGGAGGACACACTGGGGCAAATTGCTGGAGACACTGCGGCAATGCTGGAGACACTGGGGCAGATTGCTGGACACACTGGAGGCAATGCTGGAGGACACACTGGGGCAGATGATTGCTGGAGACACTGGGGCAATGCTGGAGACACTGGGGCAGATTGCTGGAGACACTGGGGCAGATTGCTGGAGACACTGGGGCAATGCTGGAGACACTAAGGCAATGCTGGAGACACTGGGGCAATGCTGGAGTCACTGGGGCAATGCTGGAGTCACTGGGGAAATGCTGGAGTCACTGGGGCAATGCTGGAGACACTGGGGCAGATTGCTGGACACACTGACGGCAATGCTTGACATACTGGGGCAGATTGCTGGACACACTGGGGGTAATATGCTGGAGACACTGGGGCAGATTGCTGGACACACAGGGGGCAATGCCGGACAATTGGACATACTGGGGCAGATTGCTGGACACACTGGTGGTAATATGCTGGACACACTGGGGCAATATTCTGGACATACTGGGGCAGATTGTTGAACACACTGTCTGGGGGCAATGCTGGAGACACTGGGGCAATGCTGGAGACACTGGGGCAATGCTGGACACACTGTGGGCAATGCTGGACAATTGGACATACTGGGGCAGATTGCTGGACACACTGGTGGTAATATGCTGGGCACACTGGGGCAATGCTGGACACACTGGTGGTAATATGCTGGACACACTGGGGCAGATTGCTGGACACACTGGGGGCAATATGCTGGAGTCAGACACTGGGGCAGATTGCTGGATACTGGGGCAATATTCTGGACATACTGGGGCAGATTGCTGGACACACTAGGGGTAATATGCTGGACACACTGGGGCAGATTGCTGGACACACTGGGGGCAGGACTGGAGGCATGGGCAGAATGTAGACGGGGCAGAATGTAGACACGGGGCAGAATGAAAGACATGGGGCAGGATTGGATCATGGGGCAGGAGAATACGATGGAGACAGATGGGGCAGGATGGGGAGATCATATGGTGTAGAATGGATACTCATGAGTGCAGGATGGGAGAACATATGGCTGGAGCCAGGAATGAGACACACGGGGCCAGGGTGGGGAATATTATTACCTTAGGGGCTAATTAAGGGATATTACTGCAGTGATGTATTTATTTTATTTTTTGAGTATACTGTTTTAAATGGGGGGGCGGTCCTGTTACTGTGCAGAGTGACACTATATCGCCTTTTTTTCTCCATGTGGTGTAATGTAGAAGTTGTGAAAAATTAAGTAATGTGTTCTGCAAGCAGAGCACGAGATAACTGTGTTATTTCCTGCAGAAACGAGTCCTGGCTGGAAGAAATGATGGTGGTCTGTGCTGGATGAAAGATGAAGGACTTCACCTAGAGACGTCACTGGTGAGTCAGTGTTACCTATACACTGACACTATACACTATACTATATACAGAGGTCCTGTGTACAATGTCACCAGTGATCACTGTATTACCTATACACTATATACAGAGCTCCTGTGTATAATGTCACCAGTGATCTCTGTATTACCTCTACACAGACACTGCATACTAAGTACAGATCTCCTGTGAATACTGGCACTTATGGTGATAGTATTGTGTTTTTTGTTTTTTTTTAAATTACTGATCAGTATTGTAGTATTCAGTCACTATGTGGTGGTAATATGTGGTCTGGAAATGGTGTTGTGGTATTTGTCCCTTGAATGTGCTATTTGGTCACCAAGTGGTGGTAATATGTGGTCTTGATATGGTGCGGTGGTATTTGTTCCTTGTATGTGATATTATTCGATCACTGTGGTTGTAATTTGTGGTCTGGTCATGGCGCGGGGGTATTTGTATGTGATATTATTGGTCAAAATATACCTAAATTGTATTGCAGATTTTAACAAATATTTAATAGGTTACAGTAGAGTAGGGCCTGGCCATTTTTCTGGAATAATCTGGTTCGGGTATAACATGACCCCCCGTCACATTACCCCCCCGTCACATGACCCCCCGTCACATGACCCCCCGTCACATGACCCCCGTCACATGACCCCCGTCACATGACCCCCGTCACATGACCGGGGGGGGCCCACAGTGTCTGAACAGCCCGGGGCCCTGGCTACCCTTAATCCACCCCTGCTGCTTTCATATTAAAGTAAGTAGCTGCAACATTTCTATTGTTTTTACTAAATAAAACTATTTGGGATTTTAAAATGGACATTTCTGGAAGCTTGATTTACCTTTCTTAAATCTTCATGTCAATATGTTCCAGCCATGACTCACACTGATCACCGCAGCCCTGAAAATAACACGTTCACCTATAGTGTTAATATACATTTGTCTCCTGAATAAACAATCCCCCACACTGCGCCCCTGAATAAAAATATGCACCACACCATAAATCTATAATAGCCACTTACCATTCAAAATATAAATTGATAAGCCAGCATTGTGTCCCCATTAACTATCATTTCTGCTGCCCAATAAATATAAATTTATCAGTATCTGTGACTCTCCCCCAATTCATTTTACAGCTACAGTGGCATGTAAATGTTTGGGCACCTCAGGTCAAGATTACTGTTATTGTGAACAGTTAAGCAAGTTGAAGATGAAATGATTTCTAAAAGGCCTAAAATTAATGACATTTCCTTTGTATTTTAGACATCTTTTACATTTTAAAATGTACAAAAAGGAAAATGGGCCAATGCAAAAGTTTAGGCACCCTGTATGGTTAGTACCCCTTTTGAAAGTATCACAGCTTGTAGACATTTTCTGTAGCCATACAAGAGTCACGCATTTCTTGTTTGAGGGATTTTCATCCATTTTTCTTGGAAAATTCTTCCAGTTCTGTGAGATTCCTGGGTCATCTTGCATGCACTGCTATTACAGAGTCTAGAGAAAAATTTTCAATGATGTTCAGATCAGGGAACTGTGAGGGCCATTGTAAAATCTTTAGCCTTTGAGGTAGTCTAAGGCCGGTTTCACACTTGCGTATGGAGCAAGCTGCGGAGGGCTGCGGACTTCCTCCGTGAAGCCCCGCCCTCTGCCGCTAGCTCCGCCTACTTCTGCATGCGGCCGGCATGCGGCCTGTGTACCTATATTTAACATTAGGTACGCAGGTCGTGCCGCAGTATGCGGAGGCTGCCGCATGCGGCGTTTTGACGCTGCAGCTACCAGCGTAGGACGCAGCCTGTAGCATTTTTTTTTTATCTGCAGCGTCAAAACGCCGCATGCGGCACCATCCGCATACTGCGGCAGGACCTGCGTACCTAATGTTAAATATAGGTACACAGGCCGCATGCAGAAGTAGGCGGAGCTAGCGGCGGAGGTGCGATGGGGGGCGGGGCTTCACGGAGGAAGTCCGCAGCCTGCCGCAGATCAGGTAAACGCTAGTGTGAAACTAGACTAATGTGGATTTTGCCATGTTTAGGATCATTATCCATTTGTAGAAGCCATCCTCTTTTCAGCATCATCTTTTTTTAGATAGTGTTAGGTATTTATCAAGAATTTGTTGAAATTTAATTGAATCAATTCTTCCCTCTACCCATCAAATGTTCCAATTGCCATTGGCTGCAACAAAACCTCAAAGCATGATTGATCCACCCCCATGCTGAATTGTTGGTGACATGTTTCTTTCCTGAAATTTTGTGCCCTTTTTTCTCCACACTTTCTTTTGATCATTGTGGCCAAAAAGTTCTATTTTAACTTTATTAATGCAGAGGACTTGTTTCCAAAATGCCTCAGGCTCGTTTAGATCTTCTGATCAAACAAGGTGTGATCCGTAAGTATCATGTGCTAGAAAATAGCATAAAAATCTCGTCTGTGTCACTATTATTCTCTAATACTAAGAGATGAGTGACCAGAAAAAGCGCAAAAAGGAAAATTATCTTATAAAAATCAATTGCAATTTTCATCAATACAGAATTACATAAAGAAGAAAAAATTACAGTTGTGCTCAAAAGTTTACATACCCCAGCAGAATTTTTGCTTTCTTGGCCTTTTGTCAGAGATTATGAATGATGACACCAAAACTTTTTCTCCACTCATGGTTAGTGGTTGGGTGAAGCCATTTATTGTCAAACTACTGTGTTTTCTCCTTTTAAATCATAATGATGTGGCGTCCCAGGGTCCTGGTTGTCACAGTAGCATTGCTTTCCTCCTGGGGAGGGTGATGCTACGTTTGGAGGCAAGAAAGGATAACTGCAACCAGGTACCACAAACATGCAACACATTCACACTCCAGGCCACCAGGGGGAGCTTTTGATACTATTTACTAGGTGACTCCCCATATATATATAACTGGTAGTCTGTAGGGAAAGTCAGTGAGTTCCAGACATCAGTCTGAGGAGGACAGAGGGTTTATGGTGCTGCGTAGACCACAGTGCTATAGCTCTTTAAAAGAGACATTTAGAAAGCAGAATTGTTTGCAGTGAGCGTGCAGGAGAGGAAGCACAGGAGAGGATACCAGAAGGGGACCAGCCCCAAGCAGGCTGCCTCCTTTTGACCCGCAGAACGCCGGTAGTCAGAACACCGAGGTTGTAAGGATCTCCACGCCTTACCTCAGAGACCGGCAGGACAGCTAATTGCGTGTTACCTGTCCGCACCCACACCCAGGAGGCACGGTGACAACCCACAGAGCCCGATCATCTAAGAGATCCTATAAACAGGCTCAAGTCACCAATCATATGGGTTATGTCCTATCCTACCCGGGGGATAGAGAGAGAGAGATAACATCTGTGAGGACCTTATGTGAAGCTTCTAGCAGTAAGGGACTACACCACTACAGCGCAAAGGAAGGCTTCTATTTTCCACGAGGTGCACGAGGGAGGACACTTCGGTACGCACTCTGCACCACCCAGTCTATTGGGAGATTTCCTCTAGAGGTATATGTTTTTTTCCACACATAATGATTTATAAGGTGGTTACCACTGATTAACCCCTGAATGTGACCATATATGAATTAATATAACCTCATATGGGTGGTTATTTATCCTAGGTATATAACTGGGTGGAATTGAATTATAATGTGGTTACACCAGCAAGCCTTTTGAAGGGCTGCATCATTTGATAAGTGTCACTATATTTTACATATTATTATGGAGTAATTGATATGATTGGCTGAACACCTATAGCTAATGATTTGATGTTTATGTTGGATTATACTGCCCAACTAGATTATAGACATGATGTGGAATTTTTTGTAGAAGTTTAGTACTGAACTGTTTCCCTGTAACACTCTGTTCTTTTTGCTATTGGTGTCCTTGGTGATTTTAGCTTGAAATAAAGGTTTATTTAATAATAATTCATTATTATATGGTTCTCTTCTTGCAGCTAAGTTAATTTAAGTCCGCCCCTGGTATATATCAGTCTGAGGAGGACAGAGGGTTTACGGAGCTGCGTAGGCCACATTGCTACAGCTCCTTGAAAGAGACATTTAGAAATGTTATGGAAATATTAGGGTTGGATAAATCTATCCCTGTGTGTGCTGTGGCCGCTCCCAATTAGACTGAGTATTTTGAGCGCTCATCAAGAATGGACTGTACACAACTGTGACAGAACAACATTCCATCAATACTGAAACTTTATTGTACATACATAGTTTTATATTTTCACATAGAAAGGAGTGGTTAGGGGTTGTCAGGGGTGGTTAGTTAATTACCATATTGTCTAGCTCCTCTGTCATTGGTTATCTAAACATATATGGAATATGGTGATTAATGCTCATATGACAGAGGATTAAGCAACTAAACTTGAGTTCTGTGTCTAGGACAAAGTGGAGACATCTGATCAGCAGTCACCAAACATCTGACACTCTTCTGCTTTTGAGAGATGGAAAACCCCATATGATCTGTCTGGGTTATATTAGTTCGTGTCAACCATTTTAAACCATTTATTATAATGTATATATTAGCTGTGAGTATAAGAGTATATAAGTATATATTTGATTATAGAGGAGTATACATGCAAGTGAGATCTACATGATATATATATTTCTATCACAAGCCCCCCTTAGATATCACTTGCCCTAATCCTAGCCTCCTGTCCCAAAGCACTGCAACTCTTTTGTGCTGTCGGCGAACTGACACAAGCCTAACGCCTGTGCCCCACTCCGTACAGACTTTTCGCAAATGGGCGGTCAGGAGATCTGTCCCTAATGGGGGTTCGTTGCAATCAGTCTCTTAGTCAATAGCATGTGTAGTAAGCGATGTGTAGTCTTCATCAGGTAGGTCATCTTTTCGGTCAGGCCGCAACATCATTCTGGCTTGGATGTCATCTTCTGGTAGGGGAGCTTTCTTGCAATGCGATGAGTGGATCTGTTATGGTTCTCAATGGCAAGAGAACATAGCCCAGCAAACATAAGAACTAGCTCTTGGAAGGATGGAAACTAAACTGACCATGAACTAAACCTGCCGCACAACTAACAGTAGCCGGGTAGCGTAGCCTGCGTTTTATCCCTAGACGCCCAGCGCCGGCCGGAGGACTAACTAATCCTGGCAGAGGAAAATATAGTCCTGGCTCACCTCTAGAGAAATTTCCCCGAAAGGCAGACAGAGGCCCCCACAAATATTGGCGGTGATTTTAGAAGAAATGACAAACGTAGTATGAAAATAGGTTTAGCAAAATTGAGGTCCGCTTACTAGATAGCAGGAAGACAGAAAGGGCACTTTCATGGTCAGCTGAAAACCCTATCAAAACACCATCCTGAAATTACTTTAAGACTCTAGTATTAACTCATAACATCAGAGTGGCAATTTCAGATCACAAGAGCTTTCCAGACACAGAAACGAAACTACAGCTGTGAACTGGAACAAAATGCAAAAACAAACAAGGACTAAAGTCCAACTTAGCTGGGAGTTGTCTAGCAGCAGGAACATGCACAGAAAGGCTTCTGATTACAATGTTGACCGGCATGGAAGTGACAGAGGAGCAAGGCTAAATAGCGACTCCCACATCCTGATGGAAACAGGTGAACAGAGAGGATGATGCACACCAGTTCAATTCCACCAGTGGCCACCGGGGGAGCCCAAAATCCAATTTCACAACATGGATCCAAGCGAGTCTTCCCTCCAGTTTCACAGAGTTTGGTGTCATCAGCAGCCCTTGAACAGGATCATCAAATCTGGGATCGAGTGGTGTTCTCCTTCCAAGCTTTTTCACCAACACCCAGTCTCCTGGCTTCGAGGAGTGCATATCGGACACTGAATCTGGATCTGGCAATGAAGAAAAAAACTCGAGAATGGATGTTAGCAAGTTTCTTGGTGATTTCAATTACATAAGCAGACAAAGTATCATATTTACATAGTCAGATGCTGAGGGAAGGGATACCCCTAACCTGGGACTAGACACAAACAAAATTTCATACGGTGACAGCTTTTCTGGGCCTCTGGGAGTGTGCCTAACACTGAGTAGTGTGATTGGGAGTGTGTAGGCCTGTTGTGTATCCGCTTTTTGGGCTCCTGTTGTGAATTTGGATTCTGGGCTCCCCCGGTGGCCGCTTGTGGAATTGGACTTGTCATCCTCTTTCCTGTTTCACCTGATTCCATCAGTAGTGGGTGTCGCTATTTAAGCTCATTTCTCTGGTGGTTTCTTGCCGGTCAACAATGTTATCTGATGCCTCTCAGTGCTTGTTCCTGCTTCTAGACTACTACTAGATAAGTTGGACTTTTGTCCATGTTTTGTTTTGCCTATTTGTTCCAGTTCACAGCTGAAGTTTTGTTACTGTGTCTGGAAAGCTCTCGTTGATCAGGGATTGCTACTCTGGCGTTATGAGTTAATGCCAGAGTTTAAAGTAATCTCTGGATGGTGTTTTGTTAGTGTTTTTCTGCTGACCATGAAAGTATACTATCTGTCTTCTGCTATCTAGTAAGCGGACCTCAAATTTGCTAAGACTATTTTCCTGCTGCGTTTGTTGTTTCATCTGAACTCACCGTCATTATATGTGGGGGGCTACTGTCTTCTTTGGAATATTTCTCTAGAGGTGAGCCAGGTCTTATATTTCCCTCTGCTAGCTATTTAGGTCTTAGGCCAGAGCTGGGCATCTAGCGATAAATAGGAAATGCTACCTGGCTATTTCTAGTTGCGCGGCAGGCTTAGTTCATGGTCAGTATAGTTCCATCTTCCGAGAGCTTGTCCCTCTATAGGCTTGCTATGATCTCTGCCTGCAGAGATCATGACAGTTTGACCGGCCTATAAAGTGTTAAAGACCCAGGTTGAGAAAGGAGAGTTATAAGAAGTCTGCTGAAATTTTTTTTTTTTTTTTTTTTTTTTTTTTCCTCCAGTCTGCCTTGCTGCAGTCTTTTCTCTCTCTCTCCTCCTAATCTCTGTATGCTCTGTGTGCACCTGACAATAATGGATCTCCAGAGTGTAACTGCGGGTTTGAATAATCTCATCACGAAAGTACAAAATTTACAAGATTTTGTGGTACATGCTCCGGTATCTGAGCCGAGAATTCCTTTGCCGGAGTTCTTCACAGGGAATAGAGCTAGCTTCCAGAATTTCCAAAATAATTGTAAGCTTTATTTGTCCCTGAAGTCTCGTTCAGCTGGAGACCCTGCTCAGCAGGTTAGGATTGTGATTTCCTTGCTCAGGGGTGACCCTCAAGATTGGGCCTTCTCATTGCCAGCAGGGGATCCTGCGTTACGCGATGTGGATGCGTTTTTTCTGGCCTTGGGCTTGCTTTATGAGGAACCTCATTTGGAACTTCAGGCAGAAAAAACTTTGATGGCACTGTCTCAGGGGCAAGACGAAGCTGAAGTTTTCTGCCAAAAATTCCGTAAATGGTCTGTGCTTACTCAGTGGAATGAGTGCGCCTTGGCGGCAACTTTCAGAGAAGGTCTCTCTGATGCCGTTAAGGATGTTATGGTGGGGTTCCCTTTGCCTGCAGGTCTGAATGAGTCCATGACAATGGCTATTCAGATTGATAGGCGTCTGCGGGAGCGCAAACCGGTGCACCATCTGGCGGTGTCTATGGAAAAGACGCCAGAAAGTATGCAGTGTGATAGAATTCTGTCCAGGAGCGAGCGACAGAATTTTAGACGGAAGAATGGATTGTGTTTCTATTGTGGGGATTCTACTCATGTTATATCGGCATGCTCTAGGCGTACAAAGAAGCTTGATAAGTCTGTTTCCATTAGCACCATTCAGTCTAAGTTTATTTTGTCTGTAACCCTGATTTGCTCTTTGTCATCCATTGCCACGGACGCCTATGTTGACTCTGGCGCCGCTCTGAGTCTTATGGATTGGTCCTTTGCCAATCGTTGTGGTTTTGATTTAGAGCCTTTGGAGACTCTTATTCCTCTGAAGGGGATTGACTCCACCCCATTGGCTAATAATAAACCACAATACTGGACACAAGTAACCATGCGTATCAATCCGGATCACCAGGAGATTATTCGTTTCCTGGTGCTGTATAATTTACATGACGATTTGGTACTGGGATTGCCATGGTTGCAGTCTCACAACCCAGTCTTGGACTGGAGAGCAATGTCTGTGTTGAGCTGGGGATGTAAGGGTATTCATGGGGACGTACCTTTGGTTTCTATTTCGTCGTCCATTCCCTCTGAAGTCCCTGAGTTCCTCTCTGATTATCAAGACGTCTTTGACGAACCCAAGCTTGGGTCGTTACCTCCGCACCGTGAGTGCGATTGTGCCATAGATTTGATACCGGGTTGTAAATATCCAAAGGGTCGTTTGTTTAATTTGTCTGTGCCGGAACATGCTGCTATGCGGGAATATATAAAGGAGTCTTTGGAAAAGGGACATATTCGTCCATCTTCTTCTCCCTTGGGAGCTGGGTTTTTCTTTGTCTCAAAAAAAGACGGCTCTTTGAGACCATGTATTGATTATCGGCTTCTGAATAAGATCACTGTTAAGTATCAATACCCATTGCCATTGCTTACTGATTTGTTTGCTCGTATAGAGGGTGCTAAGTGGTTCTCTAAAATTGATCTTCGTGGGGCGTATAATTTGGTGCGGATCAGGCAGGGGGATGAGTGGAAGACCGCATTTAATACGCCCGAGGGCCACTTTGAGTATTTGGTCATGCCTTTTGGTCTTTCTAATGCCCCTTCAGTTTTCCAGTCTTTTATGCATGATATTTTCCGCGATTTTCTGGATAAATTTATGATAATATATCTGGATGATATTCTGATTTTTTCTGATGACTGGGACTCTCATGTCCAGCAGGTCAGGAGAGTTTTTCAGGTTCTGCGGTCTAATTCTTTATGTGTGAAGGGGTCTAAGTGCGTTTTTGGGGTCCAGAAAATTTCCTTTTTGGGGTATATTTTTTCTCCCTCTTCCATTGAGATGGATCCCGTCAAGGTGCAAGCTATTTGTGACTGGACTCAGCCCTCCTCTCTTAAGGGTCTTCAGAGATTTTTGGGCTTTGCCAACTTTTACCGCCGATTTATTGCTGGTTTTTCGGATGTCGTTAAACCACTGACTGATTTGACCAGACAAGGCGCTGATGTTGCTAATTGGTCCCCTCATGCTGTAGAGGCCTTTCAGGAGCTTAAGCGCCGTTTTGCCTCTGCCCCTGTGTTGCGTCAGCCTGATGTGAATCTGCCTTTTCAGGTTGAGGTTGACGCTTCGGAGATCGGAGCTGGGGCAGTGTTGTCGCAGAAAGGTTCCGACTGCTCCGTCATTAGGCCTTGTGCCTTCTTTTCTCGCAAATTTTCGCCCGCAGAGCGGAATTATGATGTTGGGAATCGGGAGCTTTTGGCCATGAAGTGGGCGTTTGAGGAGTGGCGCCATTGGCTCGAGGGGGCTAGACATCAGGTGGTGGTATTGACTGACCACAAAAATTTGATTTATCTTGAGACTGCCAGACGCCTGAATCCTAGACAGGCGCGCTGGTCTTTATTTTTTTCTCGCTTTAATTTTGTGGTGTCATACCTACCGGGTTCTAAGAATGTTAAGGCAGATGCCCTTTCTAGGAGTTTTGACCCGGACTCTCCTGGTAATTCTGAACCCACAGGTATCCTTAGGGAGGGAGTAATTTTGTCGGCCGTTTCTCCTGATCTGCGGCGGTCCTTGCAAGAGTTTCAGGCGGATAGACCGGATCGTTGTCCGCCTGATAGACTGTTTGTTCCGGATGATTGGACCAGCAGAGTCATCTCTGAGGTACATTCTTCTGCATTGGCAGGTCATCCCGGAATTTTTGGTACCAGGGATTTGGTGGCAAGATCCTTCTGGTGGCCTTCTCTGTCACGAGATGTGCGAGTCTTTGTGCAGTCTTGTGACGTTTGTGCTCGGGCCAAGTCTTGTAGTTCTCGGGCTAGCGGACTGCTGTTGCCCTTGCCTATTCCTAAGAGGCCTTGGACACACATCTCGATGGATTTTATTTCAGATCTGCCTGTTTCCCAGAAGATGTCTGTCATCTGGGTGGTCTGTGACCGTTTCTCTAAAATGGTCCATTTGGTTCCTCTGCCCAAGTTGCCTTCTTCTTCTGAGTTGGTTCCTCTGTTTTTTCAGAATGTTGTCCGATTGCACGGTATTCCTGAGAATATTGTTTCTGACAGAGGTACCCAATTTGTGTCTAGATTTTGGCGGGCATTCTGTGCTAGGATGGGCATAGATTTGTCTTTTTCGTCTGCTTTTCACCCTCAGACTAATGGCCAGACCGAGCGGACTAATCAGACCCTTGAGACATATCTGAGGTGTTTTGTCTCTGCTGACCAGGATGATTGGGTTGCTTTTTTGCCATTGGCAGAGTTCGCCCTCAATAATCGGGCCAGTTCTTCCACCTTGGTGTCCCCGTTTTTCTGTAATTCGGAGTTTCACCCTCGATTTTCCTCCGGTCAGGTGGAATCCTCGGATTGTCCTGGAGTGGATGCGGTGGTAGAGAGATTGCATCACATTTGGGGGCAGGTTATGGACAATTTGAAGTTGTCCCAGGAGAAGACTCAGCGTTTTGCCAACCGTCATCGTCGTGTTGGTTCTCGGCTTTGTGTTGGAGATTTAGTGTGGTTGTCTTCTCGTTTTGTCCCTATGAGGGTCTCTTCTCCTAAGTTTAAACCTCGGTTCATCGGCCCTTATAGAATATTGGAGATTCTTAATCCTGTTTCTTTCCGTTTGGACCTCCCTGCGTCCTTTTCCATTCATAACGTTTTTCATCGGTCGTTGTTGCGCAGGTATGGGGTGCCTGTTGTACCTTCAGTTGAGCCTCCTGCTCCGGTGTTGGTTGAGGGTGAGTTGGAGTACGTTGTGGAGAAAATTTTGGACTCTCGTGTTTCCAGACGGAAACTCCAGTATCTGGTCAACTGGAAGGGTTACGGCCAGGAGGATAATTCTTGGGTCAATGCATCTGATGTTCATGCTTCTGATCTTGTTCGTGCCTTCCATAGGGCTCATCCTGGTCGCCCTGGTGGATCTGGTGAGGGTTCGGTGCCCCCTCCTTGAGGGGGGGGTACTGTTGTGAATTTGGATTCTGGGCTCCCCCGGTGGCCGCTTGTGGAATTGGACTTGTCATCCTCTTTCCTGTTTCACCTGATTCCATCAGTAGTGGGTGTCGCTATTTAAGCTCATTTCTCTGGTGGTTTCTTGCCGGTCAACAATGTTATCTGATGCCTCTCAGTGCTTGTTCCTGCTTCTAGACTACTACTAGATAAGTTGGACTTTTGTCCATGTTTTGTTTTGCCTATTTGTTCCAGTTCACAGCTGAAGTTTTGTTACTGTGTCTGGAAAGCTCTCGTTGATCAGGGATTGCTACTCTGGCGTTATGAGTTAATGCCAGAGTTTAAAGTAATCTCTGGATGGTGTTTTGTTAGTGTTTTTCTGCTGACCATGAAAGTATACTATCTGTCTTCTGCTATCTAGTAAGCGGACCTCAAATTTGCTAAGACTATTTTCCTGCTGCGTTTGTTGTTTCATCTGAACTCACCGTCATTATATGTGGGGGGCTACTGTCTTCTTTGGAATATTTCTCTAGAGGTGAGCCAGGTCTTATATTTCCCTCTGCTAGCTATTTAGGTCTTAGGCCAGAGCTGGGCATCTAGCGATAAATAGGAAATGCTACCTGGCTATTTCTAGTTGCGCGGCAGGCTTAGTTCATGGTCAGTATAGTTCCATCTTCCGAGAGCTTGTCCCTCTATAGGCTTGCTATGATCTCTGCCTGCAGAGATCATGACAGGCTCCCCTGGTGGTTGCTGGTGGTACTGGTGACTTGTTTGCACTTTGCTTCTTCTTTTCACCTGCTTCCATCAGTGTTTGGGAGTTTCCTATTTAGCCTTGCTCTCCAGTCATTTCCTTGCTGGTCATCATTGTAACCAGAGCCTTCGGTTGCATGTTCCTGCTACTAGTCTGCTGATCAGCTAAGTGGACTTTGTCCTTTTGTTTTGTACCTTTTGTCCAGTTTGCAGTTTTTGTAATTCTCTGTAGCTGGAAGCTCTTGCGGGCTGAAATTGCCACTCCTGTGTCATGAGTTGACACAGGAGTCTTAAAGTAATTTCAGGATGGTTTTTGAAAGGGTTTTCAGTTGACCGTGAAGTCCTCTTTTGTATCCTTCTGCTATCTAGTAAGTGGACCTCTCTTTGCTAAATCTACTTTCATACTGTGTATGTCTTTTCCTCTTAATTCACCATTATTACATGTGGGGGGCTGCTATCATCTTTTGGGGTATTTCCCTAGAGGTAAGCCAGGTCTGTTTCTTCCTCTACCAGGCGTAGTTAGTCCTCCGGCTGGCGCGTGGCATATAGGAAGCCGTAGGTATGCTCCCTGGCTACTGTTAGTTGTGTGGTAGATTTAGCTCACGGTCAACTCGAGTTTCCATCACCCGAGAGCTCGTTCGTTACTTATGTGTAACTCGCAACACGCAAAATATGCACACGCGGAAAAATTGTCACATGCACAAAAGTTGCAACACATGCAAAAGTTGCCTCACACAAAACTTGCACATACTCAAAACGCACCACACATAAAACTCGCCATGCGCAAAACTTGCTGCACACAACTTGCTTCACTAACCTGTCCCATGCAACTCGACACACAAAAAGTTGCTACACGCATGTCGCCACACAAAACTCATCTCACAAAAGTCGCTACATGCATGTCGCCACACGCAACTCAACACACACAACTTGAAACATGAAACTCGCCCTAAAACACACACAAGTCTGGTATTATCCTTCAAAAATAAAAATCTGATTCATAAGCAGACAAACTACAAGAGCAACAACTGTACCATATAGGAAATACGGCAGCTGTTAGTCACATGACCTGTCTATTATGTGTATGTGTGAGCTAATATATACTGCCAGGGAGGAGGGCTTCCTGTTGGCTGGGGATTTATCAGGCTGCCAATTTAGCTTACAAATACTGAGGTAAAGATACAGAGCAAATAACGTGTGAACGAGGTCTAATACAGGAGGAGATGAGACACAGATATATACTATATACAGGAGGAGATGACACACAGGAATATACTATATACAGGGGAGATGACACACACATATATACTATATACAGGGGAGATGACACAGGTATATACTATGTACAGGAGGAGATGACACACAGGTATATACTATATACAGGGGAGATGACACACACATATATACTATATACAGGGGAGATGACACACAGGTATATACTATATACAGGAGGAGATGACACACTGGTATATACTATATACAGCGGAGATGACATACAGGTACATACTATATACAGGGGAGATGACACACAGGTATATACTATATACAGGGGAGATGACACACAGGTATATACTATATACAGGAGGAGATGACATACAGGTACATACTATATACAGGGGGATGACACACAGGTATATACTATATACAGGGGAGATGACACACAGGTATATAATATATACAGGGGAGATGACACACAGGTATATACTATATACAGGAGGAGATGACACACAGGTATATACTATATACAGGAGCAGATGACACACAGGTATATACTATATACAGGAGGAGATGACACACAGGTATATACTATATACAGGAGGAGATGACATACAGGTACATACTATATAAAGGAGGAGATGACACACAGGTATATACTATATACAGGAGCAGATGACACACAGGTATATACTATATACAGGAGGAGATGACTTACAGGTATATACTATATACAGGAGGAGATTACACACGCATATACTATATACAGGAGGAGATGACATACAGGTATATACTATATAAAAGAGGAGATGACACATAGGCATATAGAGGAGGAGATGACATACAGCAGGTATATACTATATACAGGGGAGATGACATACAGGTATATACTATATACAGGAGATGACATACAGGTATATACTATATAGGAGGAGATGACATACAGGTATATAGTATATACAGAAGAGATGACATACAGGCATATACTATATACAGGGGAGATGAGACACAGATATATACTATATACAGGGGAGATGACACAGGTATATACTATGTACAGGAGGAGATGACACACAGGTATATACTATATACAGGGGAGATGACACACACATATATACTATATACAGGGGAGATGACACACAGGTATATACTATATACAGGAGGAGATGACACACTGGTATATACTATATACAGGGGAGATGACATACAGGTACATACTATATACAGGGGACATGACACACAGGTATATACTATATACAGGGGAGATGACACACAGGTATATACTATATACAGGAGGAGATGACATACAGGTACATACTATATACAGGGGGATGACACACAGGTATATACTATATACAGGGGAGATGACACACAGGTATATAATATATACAGGGGAGATGACACACAGGTATATACTATATACAGGAGGAGATGACACACAGGTATATACTATATACAGGAGCAGATGACACACAGGTATATACTATATACAGGAGGAGATGACACACAGGTATATACTATATACAGGAGGAGATGACATACAGGTACATACTATATAAAGGAGGAGATGACACACAGGTATATACTATATACAGGAGCAGATGACACACAGGTATATACTATATACAGGAGGAGATGACTTACAGGTATATACTATATACAGGAGGAGATTACACACGCATATACTATATACAGGAGGAGATGATATACAGGTATATACTATATAAAAGAGGAGATGACACATAGGCATATAGAGGAGGAGATGACATACAGCAGGTATATACTATATACAGGGGAGATGACATACAGGTATATACTATATACAGGAGATGACATACAGGTATATACTATATAGGAGGAGATGACATACAGGTATATAGTATATATGACATACAGGCATATACTATATACAGGAGGAGATGACACATAGGTATATACAATATACAGGAGGAGATGACATACAGCAGGTATATACTATTTACAGGGGAGATGACATACTGGTATATACTATATACAGGAGATGACATACAGGTGTATACTATATATAAGGGAGATGACAAACATGTATATACTGAGGGGAAAATGAGAGGTGTGATGTGAAAATGAGGGGTGTGAGGTGAAAATGAAAAGGTGTGAGTGCAAAATGAGAGGAGTGAGGGAAAATAGTGGAGTGATCGGAAAATGACAGATGTGAGGTCGAAATGACAAGTGTTAGGGGGGAATTAGAGGAGTGAGGGGGAAAATAAGAGGAGTGAGGGGGAAAATGAGAGGTGTAAGGGAGAAAATGAGAGATGTGAGGGGGAAAATGAGAGGCGTGATGGGAAAATAAGAGAAGTGAGGTGCTATAACTAACCACAGATATTTACTATGCCCAGGCAACGCTGGGCTCTTCAGCTAGTATATACGGTATATATATATATATATATATATATATATATATATATATATATATATATATAAATAGTCTCCTCTTTTATTATATATACTACCGCCCCTTATTACAGAATGCCTTCTCTTGTTATGTGTAGCACCGTCCCATACTTATCAGATTCCCTTGTTATTTATAGCGCCCACTCTTTATTTCATAGCGTTCTCTCTTGTTAGATATAAGATGAAATGATGGCTGATGAAACATGTTAAAGCCTCTTTTCTAATGGAGAAGCTGTTGGACTGGTCTTCTGGTAAGATGCTGTCCCACCAGCAGTTATTTTATATCTAACAAGACAGAACTATGTAATAAAGAGAGGTCTCTATGAATAACAAAAACAACATGCATCCGTTATGGAAGGTAAGGTGCTGTACATTACAAGATAATACTGTAATAATGGGCAGCGCAGTACATAACAGAGTACGCTATATAATAGGAGACATCGTACATAACTAGAGAGGATGCTACATAACAAGGGACGTAAGAGGAAACTATGTGATTAAGGATAGTGCTACATACAACAAGAAAGTACACTATATACTAAGTCATTGTGCTAAACATAGTAAGTGACTACAGTATATACTAAAGGACTGCGCTATACATAATAAGGCTAAATTCCTGGATCCGTGTGAAGTGTTGGTGTGCTGCCTGATTTTTTTTTCTCGGACAGCACACAGACCTATTGAGAGTGTTCTATTCTAATCCTCATAATCAGATCAGAAATGGACATGCTCTGAGTCTCGCAGATCTTATTCTCGGATCCTTGATTTTCACAGATATGTGAATGGATCTATAAAACTCAGAGTCTGCGTGGTGTCTGATAAAAAAAAATCTGGCACCACACAGACATATCACACAAATAAAAGAAAAATTGACTAGAGAAAGACTCCTCAACAAAACAATTATAAACAACAAATCTTTATTGGATGCATACTTCTGAGGAAGCTTCTGAGGCGAAACGTGCGTTAGGGGACTGGTGGTAAATATAATATCTTACTTTACTATGTGATTGTACCTTTTTTGCCAGCTGCACATATTAATATATGCAACTCATTTTTTGCACATATGCAACCACATGCAGGCATTTTCAATAGCTGTTATTTATGAGTTGCCTAACATCTGTGGCACTAGCAATCCAATAAACTACCCATTAGGTGTTAGTTATTTATGCATATGTGGTGTTTAAATGGGACATTGTACTTCTCACATTTATAGCTATCAGCACTTTTAAAAAATTCCACTACGTGGAGGTGTTTTTTAGATATAAATTGTACTTTATCCATTGCTAGATTTTCTATGGGATACACATTTATTTTTACTGGGTTTTCCTAGATATTATACTTGAATATATGCAAATAATTTGTGCGCTCAATTCAAGCAGCAGATTAAATATTTATTATCTTTATTTTGCATATATGTACTGTATATATAAAATATGTCGTAAAATATTTCTCCATTTGGACTATAGATTTCCCAACCTATAGTGGCAGATTGCTGTATATGTACTTTTCATATATAAAATGTATAACAATGAAACCAGTAGCGCTTGTACCTTAATGCACCTGCAGCAGATAGTGTAACGGTCACACCCAACCGTTACTAAATAAGATATACTATAAAATGAAAAAAGCTATCTGCGCTGGATTCCAAAAGTCCCTTTTTATATATGAAATAAAAAAATTGGTGCTGAAAAAATATATATAAAATCCCTAGTACAAAACACAGCGTACTGCATGCATATTAAAATCAATCAGTCATTAAAATATAAATATGTACGCATATAAAAAATATCTATATCTACCTGTTTAGAAGTCTTTATAAGTATAACAGTCCGTGGTTAAATAGGTTGAGTCGGGCGCTGCTAGAGTCAGCGACGCATGTGATCTTTCTTCATTCACAGAACGGTTGCCACTGGTAATTCCGACTCCTGTCAGGGGCCAGGCACTTACTTCTCCCACGAGCGCAAGGCTCCTCAAAAGTGCTGGGTTTCGTCTCCGGAGTGGCGTGTTGCAGGAACTGCCCCGGCCGGTGGCAGAAAAAATCCTGCACACGTACTACCTAAGAGACCGATCAGCGTTACTTCGGCTCAGCCGCCAGGTCCTGCTGCAGCAGAGCACCGGGCGGCTGAGCCGAAGTGACGCTGATCGGTCTCTTAGGTAGTACGTGTGCAGGATTTTTTCTGCCACCGGCCGGGGCAGTTCCTGCAACACGCCACTCCGGAGACGAAACCCAGCACTTTTGAGGAGCCTTGCGCTCGTGGGAGAAGTAAGTGCCTGGCCCCTGACAGGAGTCGGAATTACCAGTGGCAACCGTTCTGTGAATGAAGAAAGATCACATGCGTCGCTGACTCTAGCAGCGCCCGACTCAACCTATTTAACCACGGACTGTTATACTTATAAAGACTTCTAAACAGGTAGATATAGATATTTTTTATATGCGTACATATTTATATTTTAATGACTGATTGATTTTAATATGCATGCAGTACGCTGTGTTTTGTACTAGGGATTTTATATATAACTTTTCATATATAATTAATGTTCCAAAAACTCTGATACAAGGAAAATGCTACTAAAATACCACCTATAATTTCTCTGCATTTCATCTCCTTTTTATTTTTTTTTTACATTCTTCTCTGTGTATTTATCCAATAAAGATTTGTTGTTTATAATTTTTTTTTTTTTTGAGGAGTCTTTCTCTTGTCAGTTTTCTCATCATTTTGAACTTTCACTTACTGTAATTACCTGTTTTTCTTGGGCTATATATCACACGAATGTGAGAATGTAGCCTAATGGTTGTTGTACAAATAACAGAATTACTCCAAGTCATACAATATAGATACAGAGTAATTTTTACATCCAGTGACCGCTGATGTCTTGTAGAGTTATTATCTATTGTTTCTTCTCCATCTGGTCAGACCTTCATGTCGATATTTTAGTAACGAGGATGAGACGAGGAGAGTCAGCTCACCCACTGGAAGATCCGGAGGCACAGAACAATTGGGGCTACAGCAGGTTACGAAGATTTAAGAAAGGTAAATCCAGCCTCTGGAACATCCATTTTAAAATTCAAAATAGTTTTATTTAGAAAAAAGCATATTAAAAATATCACAACTACATATCCTTATATAAAAGCAGATGCATTTCAGACGTAACAATCTTTAGTCATTGCGGTTATGTCTGAAATGTATCTGCTTTCCAGGGGTGGATTATCAGAGGGTCAATATGGGCGGTAGCCCAGGGCCCAGTGGTTTGGGGGGGGCCCTGGGCTACCGCAGATTGACCCTCTGATAATCCGCCGGAGTGTGACTGAATGCCCGGCCCGCCGGCATTTATGTGCCCCCGGACCCGGTGGGCAGAGAGAGGGGCCCGCATCGGGCCCCTTCTCATCTACTCACCGGGCCCCTTCCGGCGCTGCGGCGCTTTCCTATTGACGTGCGGGCGCGCGGGCGCCCGCACGTCAATAGTTAACAACAGCCACCAGCCAGCCAATTGGAGGCTGGCAGCTGAAGTCGGCTGCAGCGCACACGTCGCCGGCGTCTGACATCATTGTCAGTCGCCGGCGAGTGTGCGCTGCTGGAGGGAGCTCGCCGCGTGGAGCGCTGATAAGGTGAGGAGACTGTTTGTTTTCTTTGTTTTTTTTTAATAAGCTAACGGTGGACTGTGGACACATTGGGGGCAATGCTGGAGGACACACTGGGGCAATGCTGGACACACTGGGGCAATGCTGGTGGTGACACTGGGGCAGATTGCTGGACACACTGGGGCAATGCTAGAGACACTGGGGCAGATTGCTGGACACACTGGGGCAATGCTAGAGACACTGGGGCAGATTGCTGGAGACACTGGGGCAGATTGCTGGAGACACTGGGGCAGATTGCTGGAGACACTGGGGCAGATTGCTGGACACACTGGGGGCAATGCTGGAGACACTGGGGCAGATTGCTGGAGACACTGGGGCAATGCTGGAGACACTGGGGCAATGCTGGAGACACTGGGGCAGATTGCTGGACACACTGGGGGCAATGCTGGAGACACTGGGGCAGATTGCTGGACACACTGGGGGCAATGCTGGAGACACTGGGGCAGATTGCTGGACACACTGGGGCAATGCTGGAGGACACACTGGGGCAGAATGCTGGAGACACTGGGGCAATGCTGGAGGACACACTGGGGCAAATTGCTGGAGACACTGCGGCAATGCTGGAGACACTGGGGCAGATTGCTGGACACACTGGGGGCAATGCTGGAGGACACACTGGGGCAGATGATTGCTGGAGACACTGGGGCAATGCTGGAGACACTGGGGCAGATTGCTGGAGACACTGGGGCAGATTGCTGGAGACACTGGGGCAATGCTGGAGACACTAAGGCAATGCTGGAGACACTGGGGCAATGCTGGAGTCACTGGGGCAATGCTGGAGTCACTGGGGAAATGCTGGAGTCACTGGGGCAATGCTGGAGACACTGGGGCAGATTGCTGGACACACTGACGGCAATGCTTGACATACTGGGGCAGATTGCTGGACACACTGGGGGTAATATGCTGGAGACACTGGGGCAGATTGCTGGACACACAGGGGGCAATGCCGGACAATTGGACATACTGGGGCAGATTGCTGGACACACTGGTGGTAATATGCTGGACACACTGGGGCAATATTCTGGACATACTGGGGCAGATTGTTGAACACACTGTCTGGGGGCAATGCTGGAGACACTGGGGCAATGCTGGAGACACTGGGGCAATGCTGGACACACTGTGGGCAATGCTGGACAATTGGACATACTGGGGCAGATTGCTGGACACACTGGTGGTAATATGCTGGACACACTGGGGCAATGCTGGACACACTGGTGGTAATATGCTGGACACACTGGGGCAGATTGCTGGACACACTGGGGGCAATATGCTGGAGTCAGACACTGGGGCAGATTGCTGGATACTGGGGCAATATGCTGGACATACTGGGGCAGATTGCTGGACACACTAGGGGTAATATGCTGGACACACTGGGGCAGATTGCTGGACACACTGGGGGCAGGACTGGAGGCATGGGCAGAATGTAGACGGGGCAGAATGTAGACACGGGGCAGAATGAAAGACATGGGGCAGGATTGGATCATGGGGCAGGAGAATACGATGGAGACAGATGGGGCAGGATGGGGAGATCATATGGTGTAGAATGGATACTCATGAGTGCAGGATGGGAGAACATATGGCTGGAGCCAGGAATGAGACACACGGGGCCAGGGTGGGGAATATTATTACCTTAGGGGCTAATTAAGGGATATTACTGCAGTGATGTATTTATTTTATTTTTTGAGTATACTGTTTTAAATGGGGGGGCGGTCCTGTTACTGTGCAGAGTGACACTATATCGCCTTTTTTTCTCCATGTGGTGTAATGTAGAAGTTGTGAAAAATTAAGTAATGTGTTCTGTAAGCAGAGCACGAGATAACTGTGTTATTTCCTGCAGAAACGAGTCCTGGCTGGAAGAAATGATGGTGGTCTGTGCTGGATGAAAGATGAAGGACTTCACCTAGAGACGTCACTGGTGAGTCAGTGTTACCTATACACTGACACTATACACTATACTATATACAGAGGTCCTGTGTACAATGTCACCAGTGATCACTGTATTACCTATACACTATATACAGAGCTCCTGTGTATAATGTCACCAGTGATCTCTGTATTACCTCTACACAGACACTGCATACTAAGTACAGATCTCCTGTGAATACTGGCACTTATGGTGATAGTATTGTGTTTTTTGTTTTTTTTAAATTACTGATCAGTATTGTAGTATTCAGTCACTATGTGGTGGTAATATGTGGTCTGGAAATGGTGTTGTGGTATTTGCCCCTTGAATGTGCTATTTGGTCACCAAGTGGTGGTAATATGTGGTCTTGATATGGTGCGGTGGTATTTGTTCCTTGTATGTGATATTATTCGATCACTGTGGTTGTAATTTGTGGTCTGGTCATGGCGCGGGGGTATTTGTATGTGATATTATTGGTCAAAATATACCTAAATTGTATTGCAGATTTTAACAAATATTTAATAGGTTACAGTAGAGTAGGGCCTGGCCATTTTTCTGGAATAATCTGGTTCGGGTATAACATGACCCCCCGTCACATTACCCCCCTGTCATATGACCCCCCGTCACATGACCCCCCGTCACATGACCCCCGTCACATGACCCCCGTCACATGACCCCCGTCACATGACCGGGGGGGGCCCACAGTGTCTGAACAGCCCGGGGCCCTGGCTACCCTCTACCAGGCGTAGTTAGTCCTCCGGCTGGCGCGTGGCATATAGGAAGCCGTAGGTATGCTCCCTGGCTACTGTTAGTTGTGTGGTAGATTTAGCTCACGGTCAACTCGAGTTTCCATCACCCGAGAGCTCGTTCGTTACTTATGTGTTTTTTACGTTCCCTTGCCATTGGGAACCATGACAGTATGACCGGCCCACAAAGTGTTAATTGTTTGGGCTGAAGCAGGAGAAAAAGAAGTGTTGAAGGGAAATTTTTTTTTTTTTTCTTTCCCTCAGAGTTTTGCTGCCTAGCCCTTAATTGCTGTCTAGCTGCTTCTTACCTCCTCTTAACCCTTGAATGGCTCTGACCTTAGCTGTTTAACATGGATGTCCAGAGTTTGGCTGCAGGTTTAAATAATCTTGCTACGAAGGTTCAAAATTTACAAGATTTTGTTATACATGCTCCTATTTCTGAACCTAAAATCCCTACACCAGAGGCGTTTTCCGGAGATAGATCTCGGTTTTTGAATTTCAAATATAATTGTAAATTATTCCTTTCTCTCAGACCTCACTCCTCAGGAGATCCTGTCCAGCAGGTTAAGATTGTAATCTCTTTGCTGCGAGGTGACCCTCAAAATTGGGCATTTTCATTGGCACCAGGGGATCCTGCGTTGCTCAATGTGGATACGTTTTTCCTGGCTTTAGGGTTGCTTTATGAGGAACCTAATTTGGAGATTCAAGCTGAAAAAGCTTTGATAGCCCTATCTCAAGGGCAAGATGAAGCGGAGATATACTGCCAAAAATTTCGTAGGTGGTCTGTGCTTACTCAGTGGAATGAGTGCGCCTTAGCGGCAAATTTCAGAGAGGGCCTTTCTGATGCCGTTAAAGATGTTATGGTCGGGTTCCCTGCGCCTACAGGTCTGAATGAGTCCATGACAATGGCAATTCAGATTGATCGGCGTTTGCGGGAGCGCAAACCCGTGCACCATTTGGCGGTATCTTCTGAAGAGACGCCAGAGAAAATGCAATGTGACAGAGTTATGTCCAGAAGCGAGCGGCAGAATTATAGGCGTAAAAATGGGTTATGCTTCTATTGTGGTGATTCTGCTCATGTTATATCGGCATGCTCTAAGCGTACTAGGAAGGTTGACAAGTCCATTTCAATTGGCACTTTACAGTCCAAATTTATTTTGTCTGTAACCTTGATTTGTTCATTATCAGTTATTACCGTGGATGCCTATGTGGACTCGGGCGCCACTCTGAGTCTTATGGACTGGTCCTTTGCCAGGCGCTGTGGGTTTGATTTAGAGCCTCTGGAAGTCCCTATACCTCTGAAGGGTATTGATTCTACACCTTTGGCTTGTAATAAACCACAGTTCTGGACGCAAGTGACTATGCGTATGACTCCAGACCATCAGGAGGTGATTCGCTTCCTTGTGTTGTACAATTTACATGATGTTTTGGTGCTTGGATTACCATGGTTACAGTCTCATAACCCAGTCCTTGACTGGAAGGCTATGTCTGTGTTAAGCTGGGGATGTCGGGGGGCTCATGGGGACACTCCTATGGTGTCCATTTCGTCATCTATTCCATCTGAGATTCCGGCATTTTTGTCTGATTATCGTGATATTTTTGAAGAGCCTAAGATTGGTTCACTCCCTCCTCACAGGGATTGTGATTGCGCCATAGATCTGATTCCTGGCAGTAAATTTCCAAAGGGTCGTTTGTTTAACCTATCTGTACCTGAACATGCTGCTATGCGCGAGTATATTAAGGAGTCCCTGGAAAAGGGACATATTCGTCCTTCTTCATCACCTTTAGGAGCCGGTTTTTTCTTTGTCTCTAAAAAGGATGGCTCTCTGAGGCCTTGTATTGATTATCGTCTCCTGAATAAAATTACAGTCAAATATCAGTATCCGTTGCCTTTGCTGACTGATTTGTTTGCTCGCATAAGGGGGGCTAAGTGGTTCTCTAAGATTGATCTTCGCGGGGCGTATAATTTGGTGCGAATTAAGCAGGGGGATGAGTGGAAGACCGCATTTAATACGCCTGAGGGCCATTTTCAGTATTTGGTAATGCCTTTCGGCCTTTCTAATGCACCTTCTGTCTTTCAGTCCTTAATGCATGATATTTTCCGGGAATATTTGGATAAATTTATGATTGTGTACTTGGATGATATTTTCATTTTTTCTGATGACTGGGAGTCTCATGTTCAGCAGGTCAGGAGGGTTTTTCAGGTTTTGCGGGAGAATTCTTTGTGTGTAAAGGGTTCAAAGTGTGTTTTTGGGGTTCAAAAAATTTCATTTTTGGGGTATATTTTTTCCCCTTCTTCTATTGAGATGGACCCTGTCAAGGTTCGGGCTATTTACGACTGGACGCAGCCTACTTCTCTGAAGAGTCTCCAGAAATTCTTGGGCTTTGCTAATTTTTATCGTCGATTTATAGCTGGTTTTTCTGGCGTTGCTAAACCTCTGACGGATTTGACTAAAAAGGGTGCTGATGTTGCCAATTGGTCCCCTGCTGCCGTGGAGGCCTTTCGGGAGCTTAAGCGCCGCTTTTTGTCTGCCCCTGTGTTGCGCCAGCCTGATGTTTCTCTTCCCTTTCAGGTTGAGGTCGATGCTTCCGAGATCGGAGCGGGGGCGGTTTTGTCGCAGAAAAGTTCCGACTGCTCAGTGATGAGACCTTGTGCGTTCTTTTCGCGAAAATTTTCGGCCGCCGAGCGAAACTATGATGTTGGTAATCGGGAGCTTTTGGCCATGAAGTGGGCATTTGAGGAGTGGCGTCATTGGCTTGAGGGTGCCAGACATCAGGTGGTAGTTTTGACTGATCACAAGAATTTAATTTATTTGGAGTCTGCCAGGCGCCTGAATCCTAGACAGGCACGTTGGTCGTTGTTCTTTTCCCGGTTTAATTTTGTGGTCTCGTACTTACCGGGTTCTAGGAATGTGAAAGCAGATGCTCTTTCTAGGAGTTTTGAGCCTGACTCTCCTGGGAATTCTGAACCTGCTGGTGTCCTTAAGGATGGAGTGGTTTTTTTTCTGCTGTCTCTCCAGATTTGCGACGTGCTTTGCAAGAATTTCAGGCGGATAGACCTGATCGTTGTCCGTCTGGTAGACTGTTTGTTCCTGACGAGTGGACCACTAGAGTCATCTCGGAAGTTCATTCTTCTACTCTGGCAGGTCATCCGGGAATTTTTGGCACCAGAGATTTGGTGGCTAGATCCTTCTGGTGGCCTTCCCTGTCTCGAGATGTGCGTGTTTTTGTGCAGTCTTGCGATGTGTGTGCTCGGGCCAAGCCTTGTTGTTCTAGGGCTAGTGGGTTGTTGTTGCCCTTACCTATTCCGAAGAGGCCTTGGACGCACATCTCTATGGACTTTATCTCGGATCTCCCTGTTTCTCAGAAGATGTCTGTCATCTGGGTGGTGTGTGACCGTTTTTCTAAAATGGTTCATTTGGTGCCATTGCCTAAGTTGCCTTCCTCATCTGAGTTGGTCCCTCTGTTTTTTCAAAATGTGGTTCGCTTGCATGGTATTCCGGAAAACATCGTTTCTGACAGGGGTACCCAGTTCGTGTCTAGATTTTGGCGGGCAGTCTGTGCCAGGTTGGGCATTGATTTGTCCTTTTCGTCTGCATTCCATCCTCAGACCAATGGCCAGACGGAGCGAACTAATCAAACTTTGGAGACTTATTTGAGGTGTTTTGTGTCTGCGGATCAGGATGATTGGGTTGCCTTTCTGCCGTTGGCGGAGTTTGCTCTTAATAATCGGGCTAGTTCTGCCACTTTGGTTTCTCCTTTCTTTTGCAATTCAGGGTTTCATCCGCGTTTTTCATCTGGTCAGGTTGAATCTTCGGATTGTCCTGGAGTGGATGCGGTGGTGGATCGGTTGCATCGGATTTGGGGACAAGTGGTGGATAATTTGGAATTGTCCCAGGAGAGGACTCAGCAGTTTGCTAACCGTCGTCGTCGTGTTGGTCCCCACCTTCGCGTTGGGGACTTGGTGTGGTTGTCTTCCCGTTTTGTCCCTATGAGAGTTTCTTCTCCCAAATTTAAGCCTCGGTTCATCGGTCCTTATAGGATTTTGGAGATTCTTAACCCTGTTTCCTTTCGTTTGGACCTCCCGGCATCTTTCGCTATCCATAATGTGTTCCATCGGTCGTTGTTGCGGAGATATGAGGTACCGGTGGTTCCTTCTACTGAACCTCCTGCTCCTGTGCTGGTGGAGGGTGAATTGGAGTACGTCGTGGAGAAGATCTTGGACTCCCGTATTTCCAGACGGAGACTTCAATATCTGGTTAAATGGAAAGGCTATGGTCAGGAAGATAATTCTTGGGTAACTGCCTCTGATGTTCATGCCTCGGATTTGGTTCGTGCCTTTCATAGGGCTCATCCAGATCGCCCTGGCGGTTCTTGTGAGGGTTCGGTGCCCCCTCCTTAAGGGGAGGGTACTGTTGTGTATCCGCTTTTTGGGCTCCCCTGGTGGTTGCTGGTGGTACTGGTGACTTGTTTGCACTTTGCTTCTTCTTTTCACCTGCTTCCATCAGTGTTTGGGAGTTTCCTATTTAGCCTTGCTCTCCAGTCATTTCCTTGCCGGTCATCATTGTAACCAGAGCCTTCGGTTGCATGTTCCTGCTACTAGTCTGCTGATCAGCTAAGTGGACTTTGTCCTTTTGTTTTGTACCTTTTGTCCAGTTTGCAGTTTTTGTAATTCTCTGTAGCTGGAAGCTCTTGCGGGCTGAAATTGCCACTCCTGTGTCATGAGTTGACACAGGAGTCTTAAAGTAATTTCAGGATGGTTTTTTAAAGGGTTTTCGGTTGACCGTGAAGTCCTCTTTTGTATCCTTCTGCTATCTAGTAAGTGGACCTCTCTTTGCTAAATCTACTTTCATACTGTGTATGTCTTTTCCTCTTAATTCACCGTTATTACATGTGGGGGGCTGCTATCATCTTTTGGGGTATTTCCCTAGAGGTAAGCCAGGTCTGTTTCTTCCTCTACCAGGCGTAGTTAGTCCTCCGGCTGGCGCGTGGCATATAGGAAGCCGTAGGTATGCTCTCTGGCTACTGTTAGTTGTGTGGTAGATTTAGCTCACGGTCAACTCGAGTTTCCATCACCCGAGAGCTCGTTTGTTACTTATGTGTTTTTTACGTTCCCTTGCCATTGGGAACCATGACATAGGCCTAAGTCTGACCCTACTGCTGACTAGATCTCTCGTGTGAGGTTTGCTATGAATGCGGGTCCCTGGTCACTTTCTATCACTTCTGGGACCCCATAGCTGCATATCTCGTCTCTGAGAGTAGCTTCTTTGCAGTAGTCTTTGCTGACTGGTTCTTCACTGGGAAAGCTTCTGGCTGCCATCCTGAGAACATGTCCACGGCCACAAGGGCATATTTGAAACCTCCACTTGGCAGAATTTGGATGTGGTCTATCTGGATCCTCTTGGAGGGGTACGGTGGTCTGGCAAGATGATGTATGGGAACTTTCTCCATTCTTCCAGGGTTGCATTGGCCACAGGTCAGACAGCTGTTTATGAACTTGGCTGTTAGGGTGGAGATTTCTGGGGCGAACCAGTAAGCACCAATCGGATCATTCATCTGTGTCTTTAATCTGTGTGTGGGCCCATGTGCCCACTGGACCACCATAGGGTACATGCTTCGGGGTAAACAAGGTTTGTAGTCCATTGAGTATACCCTTCCTTCTTCATGTGTTGCTCACTTCTGCATCCAGCATTCCTTCTTGTCCTTTGGGGCTTGCTCTTGCAGCTTTTTTTGAGCAGATCCCAGGATGTCATCTTGTCAGGTTTCCTGTCTTCAGCCGTCCTGTAGTAGCCGTCCGGCTCTACGACCTCTTCCACTTTTCCATATTGTCTTCCCTTGACTGCTTCTTTGGCTGCCATATCCGCCATGTTGTTGCCTCGTGCCTCTACTGTGCTTAGTTTTCCACGCGCTTTGACTTTTAGTACTGTCACCACTTTTGGAAGTTAAAGTGCATTCAGCAGGTCCTTAATGGCTCCATGATGCTTCACGGTTGTTCCACTTGCCGTGATGAAGTCCCTTGCAGCCCAGATGGGTCCGAAGTCGTGTGCTATGCCATGCGAGTACCTCGAATTGGTATACATTTTCTCAGTCTTGTCTTCTGCCATCTGGTAGATCTTCATCAGCGCTATCAGTTCTGCTTCCTGGGCTGACAGACTGGGCGGCAGACTTCTGGACCACAGGATCTCTTGATTGCTGGTTACTGCACATCCCGTGTGGAATCTTCCTTCATCATCTGCAAATCTGGAGCCATCCACAGAGAGGATCAACCCTGGGTTGGTCAGTGGCTCTTCTGCCACCTTGGGTAGTCCTGCTGTTTCCTGTTGCATGATGCTGAAGCAATCATGGTCATCCGTCCGGAGCAAATTCAGATCCCTGCAGAAGGTATCATGCAGATTTTGATCAGACTTTTTATCTGAGGATCCGTATCTGTATCCCCCCTTGGGAGTGGGAGTAGAGTGGGCGGATTGAGGACTGTGCATCTGCAGTTGGTGACATTGTCGGGCAGGAGTAGAGAGCACTGGAGGTGAAGATGCCTGGCGGTGGAGAGATGTTTTAGCTGGGTTTGGTTGAGGATTGCCGAGATGTCATGCAGAGCCAGGATTTCCAATGATTTTTCCACTGATGTCAGTAGTCCTGTCCAGGAGGGCGTGTGCTGCAACTGCTGCTCTCATGCGGGAGGAAGAGGCTCCCCTTGCAACTGGATCCAGGCAAGCTGAAAAGTAGTCCGAAAGTCTCTGCTTTCCCCCCTGAAGCTGCGTCAGGACTCCAGTAGCAAGGCCTTCTTTTCTCATCAAGTAGAGACGGAATGGCTTCTCGTAGTCGGATAGGCCTAGTGCTGGCAGAGACTACAGAGCCTTTTAACTTCTTGAACGAACTGAAGGCCACATCTGTCTGGAGGAACGGGGTCATGCTGACGTATTCACACAGAGGCTGCATTAGGTCTGAGGCATCAGAGATCCAGGTTCTTCAATACGAAACTAGACCAAGGAAGGCCTGTAGCACCTTCGGAGTTGTTGGAGGAACCATCTTCTCCACTGTGGTCTTCCGGTCATCTGTCAGGCGTTTCGCCTGGTGAGCAATACAGTGTCTCTGGAACGTAACTTGCTTCAGACACCACTGGACTTTGTTCTTTGAGATCTTGCAGTGCTGCTCCGCCAGGTAGAGTAGGAGATACAAGGAATGGGTTTTACACGTGTCAAAGTCAATTGCACAAAGAAGTAGATTGTGCATGTATTGTAGCAGGGTTACTTCTGCATGTTCTGTGACCCAGTTGGTGAGGACTGTGGACATTGCTTTGGTGAACTGTGGAGGGCTGTTCTGGGCCCACTGTGGCATCACTGTCCATGTGTGGTGTCCCCCCTGGTGCATTAAGGCAAACAGGAACTGGTCTTCCGGATGAAGGGGAACACTGGAGAAAACATTAGCCAGGTTGTTCACTGTGAACACTTTTGCTGTGGCAGGCACATTTGAGAACAGAGAGTGTGGATTCGGCATAATTGCAGTTTCAAACACTGTGGCGTCATTCACAGCTCTCAGGTCATATACCATTCTGAACTTGGCTGGCTCTCCTTTTACAGTCTTTTTCTTGACGGGGAAAAGCGGGGTATTGCAAGGCGATGTGCGAGGACCAATGATTCCTATTTCCAGGTAGACCTTCAGTTGGTCAGAGGCAGCTTGACTCTAGGCCTGGCCCTTACGAGGGTACGGGGTACATGGCTTGAGTGACACACCCGTACTGGGGCAACTTGAGGTTTTCTCATGTGCTGGGGTCCCTTAGACCATAGACTTTCTGGTACTACATCCAGTACCTCCTTGGGTAGGCCTCATCGATTGTTTAATGTTCTTGTAGGGCCGCCAGCATGACTCTTCTCGGGTCAGGGATGAAGAAAGTGTCACTGTCCCATCTTCCTGGAACACTGTGGTTGCCTTCAGCTTCTGCAGTAGGTTCGCTCCCAGCAGGTTGAGTGGCAGGTCCTTTACACCACAAACTGGGACAGGATAGAGTGTCCTGGCTGAGTGCACACGCTCAGTGGCTTTGTAAGCTGAGAATGTCTGACTTGACCATCAATGCCCATGCGAGACACAGAGGATTCTGATAGGCAGGTGGGATCAGCGAGTTCCACAGGTGTCATCACACTTCTGGCTGCACCACTTTGGATCTGACAACGCCATCCACTTTAAGGGTAATTTGAGGTATTGGTCCTGCAGATGAAGTTTTACATGTCAGGAGCGTAGTGTCTTGCGAACCTGGCTTGCTTGCCCCTGTCCTTTGGATGGGGTACTTCACTGCTTTCTGCACTTCTTCCTTGACCTGTTTCTCTGGACCAACTCTTGGGTTGCATGGGTCCAGTCTCTTCGGGGGCGTGGGTGCCCTGCACTGGTTCTGGAAATGGCCAAACTTGCCACAGATGTAACACTTGGCACTTCTTCTGTCTTTGTAGGGTGGTTGGGCTTCCAGGTCAGTGGTCACCATGAGAGGGGCTGTCTTCTGCACCCCTGGTTGGGACTCAATCCCTTTGGCTACTATGGACAACGGCATGATGGGTACTGCAGCGGCAGCGGGGTCCGGCCTGCTGATTGAAGCTGCGGTGGTAAGACGGGGCCTGCAGGTGCATTCGTGGCGAGGCCTGGGGGTGCCATGAGACCGGCGGCTGCATCCAACCCAAGGTCTTGGGGCATTACAGGGGCTGTGGCTGCATCTGCCATCACTTCTTCCCCCTGCTCCAACATAGCTTCTCCCCTTTGCTAACCTTATTGAGGTCGGTGTCTCCTCTATGGAGTCTGCAGTGGTTCTTCCGGTGTGTCGATCGGCACTTTGTAGCATCTTCACCTCTGGCTTCCCTTCTGGCGTTCTCAGCAGCATGGCACCCGTTTCCTTCTTCGCGCTCTTTGTGGTGCTATAATGGTGGCAGTTTTGGCAACAATTAGCAATAAACAGTCTCCTAGGCGCACATAAAACATTTTTTTTTCTGGGCCAGTCCACTGCTATTGACCTGTTCCTAGGCCTAGCCACTATCAGTGGTTTCCTGATTGACTGTCTCAGTCCATGCACAAAGGCCTGTGCCAACATTTGCCTGTGTATCTGGTCATGAATGGTGAAGCCCAAGTCTCGGAATACTTGCATTACTCTGCCATGAAACTTCTTTACAGACTCTGTCTTTTCTTGGCTCATGTCATGGCTTGTCCTGCCAATCTGCCTTTGGCTCACTCTCTGAGCTGTTCAATTAGCTGTGGCCCTGACTCCCAAGCGTGTATGTCTGATTCTGCTGGAAGTTTGAATTGTTCCTTCATGATTGGCCAGAGTGCATCACCTGCTTCTATTTTCATTCATGGCCCAGAGATCATTCCAGGTGGCTGCATATGTTTGCTGCTTCTGCTACTTTCTTCGGTAAAATGGCATGGGATGCATCCCTGGGTCTGGAAGATTGTCACCTGACTTGAAGTGCAGTGCACATAGTGTAATGGTGGTGCCTCTATCTTCCCCTGCATTCTTGGTGCCTGTGGGTTTCTTTTCCTAGTACTGGACAGCATGTATGATGTTCCCTCTTCATCTTCATCAGAGGAATAGTTGTGATAGCTTGTACTGGGGTCTTTTTTTTTTTTGTGTGAGGATGTCTCCCCCCTTGCTGAAGCTGTGATGGATTAGGCTTATAGTTCTATGTTGGTGTGAATGTAGGCAGCTCTGTCCGGTGCTGAAGTTGTACATTATCAATACATGGTGATATCAAAGTTCATGTAAAACCTTAAGGGTTACAATATTGTTGACTGTGAAATGAGGTAACGGAGGATCTGTCAGTGAGCTCGTTCTGATATCATTCCTCCCCCCTCTGCACCCAGGGCTGAGCTGCCTGCTGCCTGATGTGTCTGGGGCTGCCCACTGTAGGGGGGAACTTTCACCTTCTTTCCCCGATATCACAGCTGGCAATGGCTGGACTGTGCCAGGGGCATAGAGGGAAACCTTGTGCTGTAAGCACCATATTGTTTGAATTGGGCGTTGGCCCAGCCGGCAACAAAGAGGAAAAAAGAGGAAGAAGAAGGAGGAGGAGGGGTTGATGAGTGAGACAAAGGAATAGTAGGAGGGGAGAGAGAATGTGGAGAGAGAGGGAGGAGAAGAGAGGAGAGAGAAGGAGGGGAGAAAGAGGGTGAGGAGAAGAGGGAGGAGAGATGGGTGTGGAGAAGGAAAAGAAGGAGGAGAGAGAGGGGTGTGGAGAAAGAGGGAGGAGAAGATGGAGGGTATGGAGGAGAGAGATAGAGAGGGGAAGAGAGAGAAGAGAAAAAAATGTGGAGGGAGAGGAAAGGACAGAGAGAATGCAGAGAGAAAAGACTGACAGAGAAAAAAAGAGGATAGATGAGAACAACAAGAATAATAGAGAGGAGCAATTATGCCTTCTCCCTGTAGGGAGAGACGGGGCGCGCCACATACTGTGCAAAAATAACTACCTATACCATGGATTCTGCTAAAAGCAGACTGCGCAGATTCTCCCGTCTCATACCCACAAAAATCACTTCCTGTTTTGCTCACATAACTTTCTGTACCACCTAAACGATGTAAGCTCTGCTGCTACTTCATACCATGTATTAGTATTCAGCAATCTAACATCAGCTAACTTCCCTTATTTTCCTTTCTACGTCATGCCACTCCGCAGCTTGAAATCTGCCATTCTAATGAATTTCACGTACTTTATACCTTCCAAAATCTTCACATACTTAACACCTTCGTGTTCTGCCACTATCTAGGGGCTGTTTGCTCATCAGGAAATAAAAAGACTTTCCTGTTGCTCGGCCACTTTATTCCCCATGGCAAAAGCAAAAAAAATGAAAAACACACAAAAATGAAAAAAAAAACAGTGCTAAATAATAAAAAAAACTTCTAAAAATGAGTATATAAAACTCTAAGAAAAACCCAAAACGATAAGAAAAACCGTCAAAAACTTAGCTCACAACCAAAAACTCAAAATTTTGATACAAAAGGAAAGAAAAAAAACTTTTTCCAAAAATAAATAAATAAATAAAAAATAAAAAGGTAAAGAGATTGAAGATTGAGGAAAACTTAATTAAAAATTTTAAAATGCCGCAAAAAGAAAAAGACCCTTTAAGAGAGTAAAAAAATAAATAAAAATGAAAACGGCTTTTCTCTTCTCCTTTTTTTTTTCTTTTAGAATCTCTGCGCTCAAATGCAGTCAGAGACACACTTCCTCTTTTTATTCCGTATGCTATTGCAATAATATCAAATGTCACTAAAATCACATATCTGAAAACATGTATGTCACATCAAAAATGATAGATACAATTTAACTTAACTTCTTCACAAATATGAAGAATTGTTTGCAGTGAGCATGCAGGAGAGGAAGCACAGGAGAGGATACCAGAAAGGGATCAGCCCCGAGCAGGCTGCCTCCTTTTGAGCCGCAAAACGCCAGTAGCCGGAACACCGAGGTTGGAAGGATCTCCACGCCTTACATCAGAGACCGGCAGGACAGCTAATTGCGTGTTACCTGTCCGCACCCACACCCAGGAGGCACGGTGACAACCCACAGAGCCCGATCATCTAAGAGATCCTATAAACAGACTCAAGTCACCAATCATATGGGTTATGTCCTATCCTACCCGGGGGACAGAGAGAGAGAGATAACATCTGTGAGGACCTTATGTGAAGCTTCTAGCAGTAAGGGACTACACCACTACAGCACAAAGGAAGGCTTCTATTTTCCACGAGGTGCACGAGGGAGGACACTTCGGTACGCACTCTGCACCACCCAGTCTATTGGGAGATTTCCTCTAGAGGTATATGTTTTTTTCCACACATAATGATTTATAAGGTGGTTACCACTGATTAACCCCTGAATGTGACCATATATGAATTAATATAACCTCATATGGGTGGTTATTTATCCTAGGTATATAACTGGGTGGAATTGAATTATAATGTGGTTACACCAGCAAGCCTTTTGAAGGGCTGCATCATTTGATAAGTGTCACTATATTTTACATATTATTATGGAGTAATTGATATGATTGGCTGAACACCTATAGCTAATGATTTGATGTTTATGTTGGATTAAACTGCCCAACTAGATTATAGACATGATGTGGAATTTTTTGTAGAAGTTTAGTACTGAATTGTTTCCCTGTAACACTCTGTTCTTTTTGCTATTGGTGTCCTTGGTGATTTTAACTTGAAATAAAGGTTTATTTAATAATAATTCATTATTATATGGTTCTCTTCTTGCAGCTAAGTTAATTTAAGTCCGCCCCTGGTATATATCAGTCTGAGGAGGACAGAGGGTTTACGGAGCTGCGTAGGCCACAGTGCTACAGCTCCTTGAAAGAGACATTTAGAAAGCAGAATTGTTTGCAGTGAGCATGCAGGAGAGGAAGCACAGGAGAGGATACCAGAAAGATACCAGCCCCGAGCAGGCTGCCTCCTTTTGAGCCGCAAAACGCCAGTAGCCGGAACACCGAGGTTGGAAGGATCTCCACGCCTTACATCAGAGACCGGCAGGACAGCTAATTGCGTGTTACCTGTCCGCACCCACACCCAGGAGGCACGGTGACACCCCACAGAGCCCGATCATCTAAGAGATCCTATAAACAGGCTCAAGTCACCAATCATACGGGTTATGTCCTATCCTACCCGGGGGACAGAGAGAGAGAGATAACATCTGTGAGGACCTTATGTGAAGCTTCTAGCAGTAAGGGACTACACCACTAAAGCGCAAAAGAAGGCTTCTATTTTCTACCTGGATAAGGGGACTCTGGACTTGCCTCTAAACCGGCCGGACCCTACTTGCCCTGTGATCCAGTGCCCTGGACTGTGGCTGCTGAAACCAACAGTAAACAAGGTAAAGAGACTGCAATCCTGTGTCCTCGTTCTTCTCTGCACCTCTCACCATACCACCATCTACACACCGGGAGCCCTGGGGATATACTTCACCTGTGGGAAGATATACCATCTAGCTGCCATAACATCACCCCAGCGGACCCCTTAAAGCAGCGTTGGTCACCCTGACCGAATACCACAGGTGGCGTCACGAACATAAACTTTATCCCTTTAAAGACCTTTCTCTTTTACATGGGCGCCTGTTATGGACCAGGTGGTTAGGAGCACCCGGAATGACCTGATGAGTAAACTCAAAATCGGGACTAGCTCTGGGGAAGTGGGAACTCTGCTGACCGCAAACTCTACTCCTATCAAACACACTAGAAATAGCCGAGGAGCGTACCTAACTCTCCCTAGACGCCTCTTCACAGCCTAAGAGCTAACTACCCCTAAATATAGAAATAGAAGCCTAACCTTGCCTCAGAGAAATTCCCCAAAGGTAAAGGCAGCCCCCCACATATATTGACTGTGAGTTAAGAGCAAAGTCACAAACACAGGAATGAAACAGGTTTTAGCAAAGGAGGCCAGACTTCACTAAATAGTCAGAGGATAGCAAAGGAAACTATGCGGTCAGCACAAAAAACTACAAAAACCACGCAGAGTATGCAAAAAGACCCCCACACCGACTCACGGTGTGGAGGTGCAAAACTGCACCCCAGAGCTTCCAGCTAGCAAGGAAATATCATGATAGCAAGCTGGACTAGAATTTAGCAGTACTAAGAAATATATTCAGGCAGCAGTACAACAAATGAACTAGCAGGGACTTAGCTTCTGCTGGAGTAGACAGGTCCTCAGAGAAGTCCAAGAGAGATCTGAACCAATACTGATACATTGACAGCTGGCATGAAGTAACGATCTGAGTGGAGTTAAATAGGGAAGCCAGCATAGCAATAAACGAGAGCAGCTGATAAAGCCAACCTCAGTAACCAGCAGTTCCGCTCGAAGCCACCAGAGGGAGTCCAAGAGCAGAACTAACCAAAGTACCATTCATGACCACAGGAGGGAGTCCGAGAACAGAATTCGCAACAGGCGCCCAGGGCCACGGACCGGGTCACCACCGTGACATTCCCCTGTGAACCGCAGGACCCGGTACCGAGTACCCCACGGCCCTCAATGACAACTCAAAATATCCAAATTACCCTAATCAAAAGTTCACAGATCCTGATGATTTTAGCCTGATAACATGCACAGAAGTTGACACAAATGGGTTTGAATGGCTGCTGAAGGTAAAATCCTCACTTGTGACCTATTTGCTTGTCATCAGTGTATGTGCATAAATGCTGAGTAAGTTTCTGGGATTCAGACAGACTCTTGCATCTTTCATCCATAAACTGACGTTACTGAATTGTGAGTCATGGGGAAAGCAAAAGAATTGTCAACGGATCTATGGACAACAGTAGTTGAACTGTATAAAACAGGAAAGAGATACAAAAAGATATCCAAGGAATTGATAATGCCAGTCAGCAGCGTTCAAACTGTGATTAACAAATGGAAAATCAGGGGCTCTGTAAAAAACAAAACCACAGTCAGGTAGACCAACAAAAATGTCGTCCACAACTGCCAGGAAAATTGTTCGGGATGTAAAGAAAAACCCACAAATAACATCAGCTGAAATACTGGATTCTCTGAAAACTAGCGGTGTGGCTGTTTCAAGATGCACAATAAGGAGGCACTTGAAGAAAAATGGGCTGCATGGTCGAGTCGCCAGAAGAAAGCCATTACTGCGCAAATGCCACAAAGTATCTCGCCTGCAAAACAGCACAGAGACAAGCCACAAAACGTCTGGAACAAGGTAATTTGGAGTGATGAGACCAAAATTTTACTTTTTGGCCACAACCATAAACGTTGCATTTGGAAAGAGATCAGCAAGGTCTATGATGAAAGGAACACTATTTCTACTGTAAAGCACAGAGGTGGATCGCTGATGTTTTGGGGATGTGTGAGCTACAAAGGCACAGGATACGTAGTCATAGTTGAAGTGAAGATGAATGCAGCATGTTATCAGCAAATACTGGAAGCAAATTTGCACTCATCAGCCCAGAAGCTGCGCATGGGACATACTTGGACATTCCAACAAGACAATGATCCAAAACACAAGGCCAAGTCGACCTGTCATTAGCTACAGCAGAACAAAGTGAAGGTTCTGGAGTGGCCATCTCAGTCTCCTGACCTCAATATTATTGAGCAACTTCGGGGAGATCTCATGCACGCAGGTCATGCTAGACAGTCCAGGAATTTACAGGAACTGGAGGCTTTTTGCCAAGGCTTTTTTACCATGTGAGAAAATAAAGAACCTCATCCACAACTAACCACAACGACTTCAAGCTGTCATTGATGTTAGAGGGGGCAATGCATGGTATTAAGAAATGGGGTATGTGAACTTTTGATCAGGGTCATTTGGATGTTTTGGGTTGTCACTATGATTTAAAAAGAGAAAACACAGTAGTTTGACAATAAATGGCTTCACCCAACCACTAACCATGACTGAAGAAAAAGTTTTGGTGTTTTCATTCATATTCTCTGAAAAAAGTCCAAGAAAGCAAAAATTCTGCCGGGGTATGTAATCTTTTGAGCACAACTGTATGTATAAAACAAATGCTTCCAATGTGAGGGATGCAAAAAGCTAGGGACACCATTAAACACATATTACTAGTGGTTATATACTGCAATATACAGATAAATATATTAAATCATGAGACATAAGGAAAAAAGGGGTGGATATAAATTACCACCTATTTAATACAGCCTATATGAAATGCCTCCAACAATGTGTTGTACTATATAAAGTGCATGTGCTTCAGTAGAACAAAAATGGCAACAGCATCCTAACCATTAATATATTGATATTCCAAGAGCAAAGAGCCTTGCAATGGGACTCCACCTAAATCATGGAATGGCCTCCAAAAAGAATCATGAATGAGGCTATATCTATAGGAATCTAATTCTACAACATCGGTAAATAGAATTGCAGGTTAAATGTGCAGGCTTCAACTTGTGTGCGGTGCCTGTACTTGTGTCATTCCACCCCAACGTGCGTTTCATCCACACTTCACCAGGGTTGCCCAAACTTTTACATGCCACTGTATGCGCACATGTTGCATTAGTTTTCCGCATGTACTGTATATGTTGTAGAAAATATGCAGCATTTTACATTACCAGCAAAGGTAGTGAGGTTCTTGAAATCTCATGCACACACTGCTTATTTTTTCCTTGCAGATTTGCAGCAGATTAAAATCTACATAATGTCAACTCTTGCAGCGTTTGTGCAGCATATTGCACCCATTTTAGTGAGAGAGTAAATATCTGCAATAAAAATCCTGTGCCATTTCATATTAAAATGTCCTCCATCCTTGTCTCCTTTTAATCCCCCATCTTGGGCCCCTTTGTGGTAAAATGTCCCCCATCCTGGACCCCTTCTTGATATAATATACCCCATTTTGTGCCACTTCATGGTAAAATGACACCCATCCTGGGCCCCTTCTAGTAATAATATTCCGTGTTTTTCTTCAACTCATTTAAAAAAACAGTTTTTTCTTACCTACCTCCACTCCAATGACATGCGGCATCCACTTCGAAAGCCATGACATCACTGTTGTGCATCCCCTGTGATGGGCACACTGACACCAACTGCCGGCCTCTGATTAGCCGGCGGTGTATATTGCAGCACAGGAAGCCGGAGGGTCTCTGCGCTACAATACATTTCAGCTGGATGTGCACCCTCTGACAAACATTGAGCTGCAATAGGCACTGGTGTCGGAGGGCCTCTTTCCCCCTCGGAGGGCTCGATGCAGCTGCACCGACGATATGTGCTCCCTTGTTAAATAATGCAGTATCAGGACAATATAAAAGCGGAAAGCAGTAACTCTGTAATAAAGTGCCATGCGCATAGTCACTCAGGTAAATTTGCTCATAGGAAAAGCATCATATAGCAAAGAGGACCCAACACTAATCGCCACGGAAGTGGCCTCTACAGATTTTTTCTTATAAAGTCACCCTTGAGACTGGGAAATCTAGACATATGCTTGACCAGAGAAGAATTGGTGAACACTACTATCAGTCTTGTGTCATGCCAACTGTAAAGAATCCTGAGACCACTCACGTGTGGCATTGCTTTATAACGATGCAGTGGGCTCTCTCCCAATCTGTCCTAAGAACACTGCCATGAATAATGAACAGTATCTAAACATCTTGCAAGAACAACTTCTCCCAAAGATCCAGGTGCCCTTGATGATTGTTGGTGATGAACATAGTTTTTTCCAGCATCATGGATCACCATGTCACAAGGCAAAAGTTAAGTGGCTCGGTGAATAAAACATTAAAGTTTTGGGTTCAAGGCCAGGAAACTCCCCAGATCTCAATCCTATTAAAAATTTGTGGTGAATAGTGTTGAGCGATACCTTCCGATATTCGAAAGTATCGGTATCGGATTGGATCGGCCGATACCGGCAAAATATCGGATCTCGCCGATACCCGATACCAATACAAGTCAATGGGACAATACACCAAAAACAGGCAGAGATGCTTACCTGTCTAAATAGGCCTCAATACAAATGCACAAGCAGGATGCAGTGGACCCAAACAAAATAGCAAATGCACAGGTGCAATACCTAATGAAACAGCCAGCCTTCAATCAGGGTTTGGCCGTGTGGTACACCAATGCACTGAGATACATACTCTGTATGTGGCGTGTTCACACAAGGAATGCAAAGCATCTGGCTCCAGCCTATTAATGACGCCCTATGGCGGGCTGCCCAGTGCTAAAATGCATCCTGTGTGAACAGAGGCCACCGTGTACAGAACCATTTGGGCCCAACTGCACCCTGCAAAAAATATACGTGCAAAACAAAACATATAAATATATGTAAGGTATTAGTTGATATTCTGGCCATAATATGCAAGCCGGCAACCCGCGCCATTAGGTATTGCACCTGTGCATTTGCTATTTTGTTTGGGTCCACTGCACCCTGCTTGTGCATTTGTATTGAGGCTTATTTAGACAGGTAAGCATCTCTGCCTGTTTTTGGTGTATTTTCTTGAATTTTTCCTTTTTTGGTGTTTTTCAAGTCAATGGGACACAAATATCGGAAGGTATCCTGGATGGTTCCCAGGGTCTGAAGGAGAGGAAACTCTCCTTCAGGCCCTGGGATCCATATTCATATAAAAAATAAAGAATTAAAATAAAAAATATGGATATACTCACCCCTCCGGCGGCCCCTGGACCTTAGCGATGTAACCGGCAGCCTCCGTTCCTAAGAATGCAGAGTGAAGAACCTTCGATGATGTTGCGGTTTGTGATTGGTCGCGTGACCGCTCATGTGACCGCTCACGCGACCAATCACAAGCCGCGACGTCATCGCAGGTCCTAAACTCACTGCATTCTTAGGAACGGAGGCTGCCAGTTACATCGCTAAGGTCCAGGGTCCGCCGGAGGGGTGAGTATATCCATATTTTTTATTTTAATTCTTTATTTTTTACATGAATGTGGATCCCAGGGCCTGAAGGAGAGTCTCCTCTCCTCCAGACCCTGGGAACCATACACTGGGAACTTCCGATTCCGATTTCCGATATCACAAAAATATCGGAACTCGGTATCGGAATTCCGATACAGCAAATATCGGCCGATACCCGATACTTGCGGTATCGGAATGCTCAACACTAGTGGTGAATCATCAGAAAAGCTTGTGGGCAAACAAAAACACAGAAATTATTATAAACTCCAAGCACTGACTAGACAAGAATGGTTTGCCATAAGTAAGGATTTGGCAGAGAAGCTACCGTAATATCCAAATGCCAGAGTGAAGAGCAGAAGTCTTAAAAAATAAGGGACAACACTGTAAATATAGAGTCTTTGTATGAACTTGATCAATTTATCAATAGGAGTTTAACCCATCAATGCCCCATGACAGATAAATCCATCATGAAGCAGATCAAGATGTATTGAGGTGGCTCAGGAGCTGAGACCATTCCATGCTAGCAGCCAGCATCAGCCTCTAACAGCTGCAGCTGGAGCTTACCTCTGGACACTGCTGTTGTCCATTTAAACGCTGTTGTCAATCTCTGACAGCGGCATTTAAATAGATTGCGCATCACTGCTTGTGTGTTCCATCTTATATAGGGTGCCTTTGATTTTGAGCCACCGATCTCTTACCATGCCAGCTGGGCGTCTGCTGAAGGCCCTTGTTGCTGCCATCTTGATACTCAAATGAAAATCAGCCACATGCTGAGCTTCAAAGGAAACTGAGATTTTCACTGTATCCTGCAATACTGTGGCATTGCAGCGTATAGTATAAGTGATTGCAGGTTCAAGTCCCCAAAAGGATCTGAAAAATAAAATTATAATTATATTCCTATGGCCGTAAAAGTCCAATCTATATCAGTTAACCCCTTTCTGACATCCAACGTACTACCCCGTCCATGCGCCCTGGGCCCGTCTGACCATGGATGGGATAGTACGTCATAGCCGATCGGCCGTGCACATGGGTGGTGTGCGGCCGATTGGGGCCGGGTGTCAGCTGATTCTCACAGCTGACACCCGGCACTTTAACCCCCAGATCAAACATGATCGCAGTGTTCCGGAGCCGGCACAGGGTTTGACAGCCCCTCTGCCTTTGGATCGGAGACCCCACGGCACACCACGGGGTCCCGATCACTGCCATGGAGATCCAATGTTGTCATGTCGACATTCGGGTCTCCAGAGCTGAGAGACTTCCTGTCATGCGCAGTGCATGTCAGGAAGTCTCTAAGGTCAGTGTACAGAAGCTGCAGCGCTGACAGCTTCTATGGCATGCAGATCTGTATGGTATAGAAGCAATCAGCCTGCACAAAATGATTGCCCATAAAGGGACAAAGTGTAAAAGTAAGAATTAAATACATTAAAAAAAAAAATAATTGTAAAAATATAAATAAAATAATAAAAATAATAATAAAAAAATCAATATTTATTCTATCAATAAATAAATATTTAAATTAAATAAAAATCTAAACTATAAAAGTACACATATTTGGTATCCCCGCGTCCATAATGACCCAACCTATAAAACTGTCCCACTAGTTAACCCCTTTAGTGAACATCATAAAAAAAAACCCATGGCAAAAAAACAATGCTTTATCATCATACCGCCAAACAAAAAGTGGAGTAACAGGCGATCAAAAAGACAGATATAAATACACATGATACCGCTGAAAACGTCATCTTGCCCTGCAAAAAAAGAGCTCTCATACAGCTCCATCAGTGGAAAAGTAAAAATGTTATAGCTCTCAGAATAAAGCCATGCAAAAATAATTATTTTTCATATAGAATAGTTTTTATTGTGTAAAAGCGCCAAAGCATAAAGAAAATACTGTAAATGAGGTATCGCTGTGATCATACTAACCCGAAGAATAAAACTGCTTTATCAATTTTACCACACATGAAATGGTGTAAACGCCCCCTCCAAAAGAAATTCATGATTTGTAGGTTTTTGTTCATCCTGCCTCCCAAAAATAGGAATAAAAAGCGATCAAAAAAGTCATGTGCCTGAAGATAGTGCCAATAAAAACATCAACTTATTCCACAAAAAACAAGACCTCATATGACTCTGTGGGCCACAATATGAAAAAATTATAGCTCTCAAAATATGGTGATGCAAAAACTATTTTTTTAAATAAAAAGTGTCTTTTAGCGTGTGACAGCAGCCATACACAAAAACCCGCTTTAATGCCTCTTTCACACATGCTGATATTTCCAGTACTGGAGATGTCAGTGTCCGTGTGTGTAATACTTGCGGCACACGTGTGGCATGTGTGTGCCGCATCAGTACCACAAGGACGGGTACCAGGCAAGAAGCGTTACAGTAAGCGCTGTTTCCTGGAGCCGGGTGCTGAACACGGCTCTCATCATTCTCCCCTGCTCTGCCGGCGATCAGCACAAGCAGGGGAGAATGACGGCTCTCATTATTCTCCCCTGCTCTGCCGGCAATCGGCACAAGCAGGGGAGAATCATTTAAGAGCCGTTTTCAGCACTCGGCGCCGGGAAACAGCGCTTACTTTAACGCTTCTTCCCTGGCGCCGTTGCGTGTCACATGGATGACATCCATGTGTGTTATGCGTATGCACGTGTGCTGGTTGTTTTGTGGCCCATGCTGACATTAAAAACGGACATGTCAGCGTGCTTTGCCCACGGACACACAGTCCATGGAACCACACTGACAGTTGCACAGACCCATTCACTTGAATAGGCAAATAGCGCTCCATTCCTCCAGAGTCTCTCTGCATGGTTGCCCAATGGTATTAAATTCTGTGACACACCCATGGTGTCAATATGATCACTGCACCTCTAGATGAATTAATTGAGAGGTGTAATTTGTAAAATGGGGTCACTTACGGGGGGTTCTGCTGTTTTGGCACCTCATGGGCTCTCCCAGTGGGTCATGGCACCTGCAAGCCATAACAGTAAAATCTGGCACTCCTTCCCTTCTGAGCTCTGCCATGCACCCAAACAGTTGTTTATCCCCACATATGGGGTATCAGTGTGCTCAGGACAAATTGGACAACAACTTTTGGGGTCCAATTTCTTCTGTTACCCTAGGGAAAATAAAAAATTGGGGACTAAAAGATAATGTTTGTGGATAAAATATGATTTTTTTATTTTCACACCCTGGCGCTATAAATTTTAGTGAAACACCTGGGGGTTCAAAGTTCTCACCACACATCTAGATAAGTTCCTTGGGGGGTGTAGTTTCCAAAATGGGGTCACTTGTGGGGGGTTTCCGCTGTTTAGGCACATCAGGGACATGGCGTCCGATCTCAATTCCAGCCAATTTTGCATTGAAAAAGTCAAACGGCGCTCCTTCCCATCCGAGCTCTGCCATGCGCCCAAACAGTGGTTTGCCCCCACATATGGGGTATCAGCATACTCAGGACAAATTGCACAATATGTTTTTGGGTAAAATGTTTCCTGTTACCCTTGGGAAAATAAAAAAAATTGGATCTGAAGTAATTTTTTTGTGAAAAAAAGTTAAATGTTTTTTTCAAAAAAACATTCCAAAAATTCCTGTGAAGCACCAGAAGGGTCAATAAACTTCTTGAATGTGGTTTTGCGCACCTTGAGGGATACAGTTTTTAGAATGTTGTCACTTTTAGGTATTTTCTATCATATAGACCCCTCAAAGTGACTTCAACTTTGAGGTGGTCCCTAAAACAAAATGGTGTTGTAAAAATGAGAAATCGCTGGTCAACTTTAACCCTTATGACTCCCTAACAAAAAAAATTGGGTTCCAAAATTGTGCTGATGTAAAGTAGACATGTGGGAAATGTTACTTATTAAGTATTTTGTGTGACATATCTGTGTGATTTAAGGGCATAAAAATTCAAAGTTGGAAAATTCAAATTTCTGTTTTTTCTCTAATAAACGCAAGCTGTATCAAATAAATGTTACCACTATCATGAAGTACAATATGTCACGAGAAAACAGTGTCAGAATCACCGGGATCCGTAGAAGCGTTCCAGAGTTATAACCTCATAAAGGGACAGTGGTCAGAATTGTAAAAATTGACCTGGTCATTAACATGCAAACCACTCTTGGGGGTAAAGGGGTTAAAGGTGGTGCCATTTGTTCATAGGCTCAAAAACTGGTGACAGGTTCCCTTTAAGGAAATATTCAACATGTAGGTGCAGAAATCATAGCAATAACAGAACAGAAATACACCCCTATCATGCTCTCATAAAATTGGCAAAGTTTAGACACAGGGCAATAGTGAAGCATCTTTAGTTCACATCACAACATGGTCTTGGGGACTGTGTCTAATATTCTACTTTTCAGGTTAATAGATAATAGCGACAGCCTTTAGGGGTCACTGTTGTTATTACTGGCAGCATTCTATACTATAGTGAAACACTCGTAAAACGTGACAATGATAGCTGACTGGCTAATGGACCCATAGAGTAATTTACATATGTTCAATGTATAACAGTAATTCTATAACATTGAAAAATTACTAATACGATCAAATAATAACAAGAACAAATGTTAATGAAGAAAAAATAATGAAAGTGAACTAGAACTGTAAGTAAAAAATGTAAAGCAAAAAAAGCAACCCCCCAAACAACAATATATTGTTTAGTGAATGAATGTGTAGCTATAACATATACCATAAAAAGCAACAAAAAGGCCACTATTAAGATCCCAAAATTGAAAACTTGCGGTTAAAAAAAAGCCCCAAACTGACTAAACCAGCAATAGTAAGAGAAACATAAAAGTTTAAAGAAAAAGACCACAAACACATTAAAAAAGCAAACACGAAAATATAAGTAAAGAAAGGGGTCTGCATGAAGATAAGAGAGAATGAGGGTGGATGAGGTGTAGCCCCATGTGATGGGGAGGGAGGAAACCAGCACGTCATGGGTCCTGATAGCTCCTACATAACACATAAAAACCCCTACCAGAGACAGTCACCCTTCTGAAAAGAAAGGAACACAACAGCTGGCAACTACAACAGGAGCAAAGTGAAATCAGGGGGCACAGCAAGAACTGTGAGCAGGATGAATCAGATCATTATTCTCTGTCTAGGAGTGGTCCTACTGACCGTTCTCATGCCCAGCCAGGTGAGACTTATACCTTTATCACAATGCACTTTATTGTAACCAGAACATAAATATATATAAAACACGGATGATATTGTACAAAGTCTTAATCATAATACTATTAGTACTAATATTGATCCTAAGTGTCTAACGAGATAATAAGTAATGTATACAGTATATATATGTATGTAATATATATATATAAATATATATATATATATATATGTATATATATATATATATATATATATATAAATATATATATATATATATATAATCATGATATCTATAGAAGCTGTCTAACCACTTCCATTATAAACATACTGACATAGGGTAACTACTGAGCAGTGTAACACAGATTTAAGAAGTAGTGAGACTATGATTATAATACACATATGGTGATCTTAAACATGTGTAACCAATCTTGTATCTCTCTATCCTAAGAGTAATTTCCCCAGACATAGTCCATCAGCTTCACAAGTCCCCAGTTTGAGTTGTGCATTGGAAAATGTATATTTAGTAGCCTTGGATCTGAAATTTTGGATTTAGAGCCATGTACGTGCAATCTTTGTATACCTTATTGGTACACTTTAAACCTTTGTTATGTGCTTATTGTACACGATTTGCAGTGACTTTTTGGTCCCTGTAAGGTCTGTGGCGTTAATAATTGGGCAAACAATAGCTTTATGCATCTGCCTTTTGAAACAGAAAGAATAGTCTGATATTTCAAACCCAACGGATAGATGAAAAAGCATTAAAAAAAGCATATAGCATATAAGAATTTAGAATACTTGTATAAATATCAATTAAATCAAATAAATAAATAACTATATATATATATATATATATATATATATATATATATATATATATATATATATATATATATAAAAACTAGAATACCGAAAAAAGGAAACCAAAATTCGGTCAAAATACAAGATGAATGTAAACAAAAATACTGTTATTATAGTATAATGGGGCATGTTGTGGCACAGAAGGCGCTCACACACGATAATTAATACAATTAATCTCACATATACAAAATTAATAATAAAAGCTGCATTAAACATTAGACCAAGCAGTGTGAAATATAAAGTATAATCGCACAGCCCTATATCAAAGTGCAATAGTGCTAGACAGCAATTGAATATTAGATCCGTAGCGTAATAATCACATGATTTAGAACCCAATTAAAAGTGCTGGAGTGCAGATTTTAAAGAAAATAATCATATACACATCATTGCTGATGAAATAATAGTTGTTGTAAGGAAGATGCTTCTCCCATATATTCTGGTTATATCTGTAGTGCATAATTACCAGAGGTATCTGTAGTATACAGTTACCAGACCTTCATTATGCAAAGCATACTATAAAGCATTACAAGAAGGTATAGAGATCAGCCAAATATATACAGTATGCAGAATGCCAGAGGTATATAAATCAATCAGGGAAGCACATACTACAGAGAAGAAAATTAGGAGGTCATCCTAGTATATTATTACACCAGTAGGTATACTTAGACAGACAATTGAAAGCTGCTGATAGTGTGGCGCCGCACAGGGGGCCTCTGCCCCCCATGACGCTTTATGTGAGTATCCCAGCAAGCACTAGGATTCTTAAACAAATCAGAACGAGAATCGGGAAAAAAAAATAGAAAACCTGTGAAATAGTATAGTTAGGGAAGGCTAGGGAATTTAGAAATTAGTTTAGATTATGGCACTAAGTAGATAGGGATTTGGAATGAAATTTACTGTACTTTGACTTTGGACCACCCCTTTAACCTGAATGCATTGGATATAACATACAGCAATGAATGGTGATACTGATAGTTTTCAATGTATATCTTATTCTGATTTGTGTCTGAATATTTTAGGTCTACAGTCAGTCTACTCCTAAATACAATGCTACCAGTACAACCCTGGGTGGGCATAACGCATCGTCCCCTTCAAATGCAAGTGGAGTATCACTGGTCACAACCTCCACGAACACTACAACGGCCCGTGGGCATGCTGAACCCTTATACTCATCCTCTGCTCTCTTCTTCATCCTGGCTGCCATCTTGGTGTTACATGTTTGCTGGTAAAAGACTGTGAGATACTTGCAGCTATAACACTCTCTGACACCTCTGCGCTCTCGCATTCTCATTATCAAGCACACCGTGAAATGGCAAATGTAATCCTAACCAAGATCAATGTTCGCCCCACCTGACCGAGAGGCTCGTCTTCACTTACTCAGGCTTCCTCTAAATGGAACTAAAAATCTTGAGTGTCTACTCCACAAAGAGTATCCAAAACCTTCCAAATGTAATAATGAATTAATAGTCCACAAAGAACTCCACACAAGACATATACTGTAGTAGTGGCTGAAAATCTTGCGTAAAGTACATATGCCGCTGGGATAAAAAAAATATCATCTCCAAAACTTAAAGGACTTGCAGGCTGCATTGTTCATATTTCTGAAGCGAAGCACATATATGATTTATATATTCTATACGGCTACATTGCGAGTCATTTTCCTAAATAAATAACATGGTAAATGCTGCTTTATGATTGTTCTTCTCTTCCACCTGCGTGTGTGTGTCAGTGACCGCTACATGCTCTGCACCTATATCAAGCAACATGGAAACTTTCCCTGAGCAGGAAGATAGAGCTCCCTTACATGAAAGGAATTCATTGTACTAGTGTTATGGACAAAAACGGCATTGTGCTTCGGACTCCTCATCCCGTCAGTCTGGAGTCAAAGTATTCCATTGCCAGCTAGCCTTTCCACAAGTATGTCTTGTCAGTTCTGATTGAACTCACCTATTTGTTACTTGAGATATTTTTACCAGTAAATAAGGGCACAATTTTATCACATGAATGTATTACAGTCATCATCTAATATAGCACTGTGTACTTACAATTGCTCATTTTGCCTTTCTACCCAGCTAATTATTTTCTCTTCCCTGCTCTATGTAGAATCAGGAAGTCTCTGCTCTGCTCCTCCCCACAGCCTTATACTTTTTCAGTGACTCATGACTCGTTCAGGGAAAATTGACCTCCTGTTTCTACATAAAGCTTACAAGAATTCAGATAGTCAGTTATTAATCACGTGATGTCATAGACCTAATGGAAAAGAGAAGGATTAGCTGGGAAGAAAGGCAAAATGAGCAATTGTAAGTGCACAGTGCTATATAATATGATGACTGTAATATATTAAGAGGATAAAGATTTTGATGGGAGTGCTTCTTTAACAATACATCAGTAACATCAGTATCACAGGAAGGCCAGTGTCACACATCCATGTGCACAGTCCCGCTGCGGTTTCCGGAGGCAAATATAATGCTACCAAGTTTTGATCAGGAGACTTGTAGCCAGATTGAGCATCGCGGTCTGAGAATGGTCCGTGAAACATTGGTGTGTGAGACAGGCCTAAATAAAGAACATTTCCTCTGTTTGCAATACAATGATTTGACTAGGCCACCTTTCATTATGCGTACCCACAGTATTTTGCATGTAATTTTCAGGTGATTATTCTTATTGAAATATATATTAAAAAAACACAATAACAATGACAAATGTGTTATTCTCTTACAGCACAATAAATCAGTGCTAAATAAATACCCTAGAGGGGTTGTCCACTTAGTGTGGGCTGGGATGAAGTGCCTGAGGATGGCCACTACATAGTTTATAGAGCTGTGGATTTCTGGCTCCATATATTGTGTACTTCAGACCAATGTGGGGCCTATTAACAGCTGATTGTTGGAGGTGCCACCTGTCAGACACTGTCCAATCTGATACTGATAACCTAAGCTAAGGATCAATGTCAATAATAACCTAAGCTTACGATCAATGTCACAGTCCTGGACAACCCCTTTAAGTAAACTATACAATGGACTCCTATGAGTTGTCCTTCTTGCTCCTTAATACTTTTACGTCTATTGCCCCAATTCATCACTGCCTTTGCACCTGTTTTTGTTTAGTTTTGTGTGTTTTGTGCTCTTTTTTGTTTGCACCCAATTCATTAATTTTGTTGCTCTTTTTATATTCTTGCTTGGATCTCTGCTATCCCATCTCTTTTTACGGTCACTGGACCTTTATGGTATATGAGGGGCTGGCATAAAAATCTATTTTATGTGCTCACCTGTTTTTTTACTGTGTGTTTTCTGCTTTGTGGGCAAATTTTAGCTATCCCAGATGTTTTGGCATGAGTCTTTAATTGCACTTTTAAAAGTAGCAAAATTTTGCACAAGTTCACTCCAGTCACACCCCTTGGTGTATCTTCAAGTACGTCGAATTTTAACACAATTTTTGTGACTATTGGCAACCAACTGCGAATTTTTTGCACCAAAAGTCAAAAAAGCAGTTAAAGGCAGGAAAAAAGACCATTATTGACTTGGCACCAAAATCATGAATGGTACTCGCCATTTTGATGAATTTGGCACCAAAAACGGCAACTAATACCACGAGACAAAAAAATAAAAGTGACTTAAAATAAAATGCAAGTGATGAATCGGGGCCTTTATTTTTTTGAACTGCATGAAATTGTAGTTGCTCCTTCAGAAGCAATTCATACAAACAAACAGGGGTCTTGTGAATTTTCGCAAATTTGAACTCTTTTGTCATTTTTTTTAGATGTTCTATATAGAAATTGCTTATGAAGTTAGACCAGCTATCCGCTTTTATCAAGCAGAGAGAACTACACACGAGTAGTGCCTTGCACAACGCATGCCATAGTGTATTAGTTTTGCCCAGCGGGTTCCTTAATAGTGATGAGCGAATATACCCGTTACTCGAGATTTCCTGAGCACGCTCGTGTGTCCTCCGAGTATTTTTTAGTGCTCGGAGATTTAGTTTTTCTTGCCGCAACTGAATGATTTACATCTCTTAGCCTGCTTGATTACATGTGGGGATTCCCTAGCAGCCAGGCAACCCCCACATGTACGTATGCTGGCTAACAAATGTAAATCATTCAGCTGCGGCGAAGAAAACTAAATCTCCGAGCACTAAAAAATACTCGGAGGTCACCCGAGCGTGCTCGGAAAATCTCGAGTAACGAGTATTTTCGCTCATCACTATTCCTTAATGATTTCTTTTGTCCTCATGTATGTTTTTAATTATATACTGTAGTTCCAAAAGTAACCAAAAATGTCTAGATAGCTGTAAGCCATTTAAATTTGTGCATTATGGAAATTTTTGCTTTCTAATGTTATATGTAGGGGTAATTGTTTTTCCATGTCATTCACCTATAGTCATTGACTGTGCTGTGATACGACTTCTAGTTGTTGAATATGACCAGTACAATGTCATACTATAATTGTTACCCAGAATACCAACTGAACACTCTGGTTGAATGCCATTCTTTATAAATAGCATAAACATGGGAATATATATTTTAGGACTCAATCAATTGACTGAACAATCTCTGGGTTTGATGTTCTGTTGGTGTTGAATTAACTTGATACTATATGTGCCAGGATATATATCGAATTCTACAATAGTGAATTATCATTTTGTAAGTTTAATTTAATCAAATGAAATAAAAATGAAAAATGAAATTTGGTGATGTTCAATGACTGCTCACACTTTTCATTATACAACACTTGTTGTCTATCTGATCATCTAAGCATCTTTGTCCAGGTTGTACACAGAGCCAGATTTACCTATGGACACAGCAGACTTGGGGAAGGACACCTGCCGATGTGAACATTTACATCTGAACACACTGAACAGATTGTAGTGATACTGTATGTAAATTGTAGGTAATCATGTGTTAGGGTATGTTTCCACGGTCCACATCGGCAGCGCTTTGGATGCAGCTCCGTCCAAAGCGCTGCCGTCTTTTGTACTCGCGGTGATTCCGCATGTGTTCATTGAACACATCCGGAATCACCGCATCCTATACATTGAACTGTGATATTTATCTTGCTGAGACGGGGCATCTCCGCAAGATAAATTGACATGCTGCGGTCTAGAAAGACACACCGCATGTCCAGTTACGTAGGAAAGCCGGAGGCGTCCTTACACGCATAGTGGAGATGGGATTTCATAAAATCCCATCCATATGCTGTAACATGTGGCCGCTGCGGATAGGACTCTGTGGCTGTACGCAGTATCCAAACCGCAGCCAATTCTGACCGTGGAAACATACCCTTATAATAAGGCACTAGCAATGTTGTGGGGAAGACAGGAGGACTACCAGGGAGGAATAAAGGGATTACTGTAGAGATTGGTAGCCTTTTTTGCTTTGTTTTGTAGACAAAAATGTTAACGTATTTATATGGTACAGGGTGGCCTATGGAAAAGTAGCCTGCCTCCGGCTATAGAATGGCAAGATGGACGAACAAGGGGATTATTTTTATTAATTTACCAGCAAGTCACAACATATGCTTAACGTAGTCCTTATTCATATGTACATGTATCTGGTACATGTGGCATCCATTTTTTTCATGGATACTACTTGTATTCATTATAGGGAGACAATAGGAGAAAGAGAAGCAAAACTATGACATCTGATAAAAATCAATACATCAGTTTTATTAATTCATTAACTAGTAGAAAACGTGTACATTTAAGCATCACAACAATACATAACGTGCCAATACAATGCAGACAGCTAAACCCCCCACCCTCACCAGTCCCCACATGGAAAGTATATGCCAGCCCCTCATATACCATAAAGGTCCAGTGACCGTAAAAAGAGAGGGGATAGCAGAGATCCAAGCAAGCATATAAAAATAAACATGTATGTAGATCAGATGGCTGAAAAAAGAGCTCCAAATACATCCAACAATAAAAGTATACAATGCTTACCAAGAAATAGGTGGGGAGGAGAGGGGTCGGATAGAGGATCCTGACGTGCGTTTGACGGCGACGTGGGGCCGCTTTCTCAACAGAATGTACCCATTATAACCTATGGTCCTGTGCACATGTCCGTGTCTTCACACGGACTTTACATTTGTCTGAACCACACAGAGACATGTCTGTTTTTTCCAGCACAATGGCCAATACAAGTCTATGGGTGTGTGAAAAACAAATGCAGCCCATGGATGGCATGTGTGTACAGAATTGCAAAGGAGAAGATTTGTAATTTCATTCTTTATCCACACTGGAAAAAACACAGATGGCACACTGATGGAAAACACTGATGACACCGGTACTGGTTTGTCCCGTACGTGTCGTATACAGACATGTGAAGTGGGCCTTAGGCACGTTAGAGCATGTTGGCTCATACTGCTTGCAGCTCTTCAACAGTGTCTTGCGTTTCCTTAATAGCACATTGCCTTCCACAATAATTATTCGATGTTTCAGGGAGAACACCATCTTTCTGATACAATGTGCACAAAAGGACTGAGCAGGAAGGCAAAATACAGCCAGAACGCTGCACATGGGGAGACACCACATCGCCAGACGGGCAAGGATCTGTGGCCTCCTCCACTGGTATTGGAGAGGGGCTACTTTTCCATGATTGACACTGTCTAATCTACGGGATAGGCAAAGTCTACAGCTAACCATTCTCATTACATCTGAAAACATCATCCAATGACCACTGTCGTTTCCTTTGTTGGATATGTTGTCCTACTGAATCCAATTTAAAAACTTGAGTGGGATAGCAGGTAATAGTTTAGCCATATAAATATACCAGCTTAAAATGTTTTACTGTCTGATGAAAATATTTGCAAAAAGAACAAGAAGAAAAGTACACTGTAATGCAAATGGAACATTGAATACTCATCAGCAAATATATACAATATCAAATGATTTTTAATTATTACAATAATAGAGAGTATAATAAAGATATGTATTTAATACATATATTAATAATATATATATATATATATATATATATTATATAATATATTATATAATAGAGAATAATTAAAAGTTAAAAACATTTAAAACACACATAAGTGTGAATAAGATACAACAGTGTCTGCTGTGAGGGGTTGACTCACTCAGCTGCTTCCAAGGTAGACACAGGAATACTTCTTGTGGTAAAACACCTGCTGGTTTATTAGGGAACATCATAAACCACAGCAGGGTTCAGCAAAATAAACATATCCTGTCTGGCATAGTGGGAAAACAAAAAGATAACGTATATGAAAGTCCTATTGTCTGAGGGATTCGCCCTCTCAGACCACCATGTGTCTTCAGCTTCACGTGGAGCCACCGTTTTGGAGTCTTTTCTCTCCAAAAGCAACAGACTGCCCCTCAAGGCCAGCCATTTAAACCCAGACCATGTGACTGATCACATGACTGTGATGTCACACGGATCCTGTTAGCACACAGCTGTGCCGACTCTGCAGGTGGAGATATGGTGGACACCTTCCCACCCACTCTATAGATGTCCACCTAAAACCAGCCAGTGTCTGCAACTTTAATTTATCCCTCATAACACGTAATGTGCTGGAGGAAAATATTCTGGTTTCACATCACTGATGCCATTATGCGCAGTGACACATATCTCCCCTCGCTACTAATTATGTAAGAGCAACAGCTTTACAGGTAAATACACAAACTTAAAAGGGGTTAAACTGATGTCCTGTCCTCAGGAAGGGTAATCAGTATCTGATCTATGGGGGTGCGACTCCAGGAACCCCCGAGGATCAGCTTTTCTTGATGACAGTGGCGGTTGAATGTGCTCAGTTTCTGCTCAGTTTCGGAGAGGAACTAATGAGCTCCATTATCTGTAGCCGTGGCCAGGTACTGCACATACAGTACACTCTGCAATGATTTGAATAGGCGTTTGAGGTGCAGTATCCGTCCATGGCCAATATACATGTGCTGTCAAATGCCAACAAATATATGTAAGGTTATATCACTGTAGTAAAGAAAAAATAAGGACCAGCATAGAAGTAAATAATGCAACACCCAGTCATAACCATAGTGGCATAAACCATAAAAGTAATTATAAATACCAGTCCCAGGGGGATTAGCAGACAATCCAGGTGAGGAAAATAGCCACCACACATATTGACAGTACTATTTGGCATTCTCAAGGGATATGCGATCACTTTACTGCAGTGATGTAACCTTGTCTATATTTTTTGGTATTTGACAGCATATTATGTTATATTTTGTTTTTAAAAATTTTTGTCTAAAAGTTTTGTCTATTTTACCCTAGATGAAAATTAGTAGCTAAAGGTGTGGGTGTTTCTAACTTCATTTTAGTCTGGCACCTATGCGTGTTATTCACACTTGTGTGTGTTTTTAAAAATGTTTTTAATTCCTTGCCTGTCTCTTTGATATTGTAAATATTTACAGATGAGAAGATAAGCAAGGGTACGGTAATTGTAACCGACCTCTATAAAATCTCTCAGTAGGTATAATAGAATTCATCAAGGAAAGGGCATGGTACATTAAAATATTACTTTTATTTGTATCCTGTAAAATTATAATATAAAACCAACATGTCACGATATATAAAGCGACTCCACAGGGGGGAAAAATTGTTGGTCGGCAGAAGGTACAACAAACAACGGGATGGTAAAGGGGTGAGGAAGGTCCTACCAATAGGGAAAATAGGAATGGTCACCTCCTGCTCAAACCTGAGCCTGACCCTGCACTCCCATAATGCCCTAAGTGGGTCCTTCCCCCCAGTGCTGTCAGGAACCTCGTCCCTCACTGTCACCTCGTCCCTCACTGTCACCTCACGCTGCCCTGGCTAGTGCATTGACTGGCAGGGGGCGCTAGGCTCACCACTTCAGATAGTACAACATAGGGGACAGTGACAAACACAAGACAGAAAGCACCGCACAGCAGAATAAAGGCACCAGGATCACAAACTCACAAAACCAGCTGATAAACCACAGCAGCCAGCAAGCTCCTTACTCCAGGCTTGGTCTAAAGATGTAGATTGCTCTATCACCTACAGGCAGCTGATGCATTAAATTACCAGTTAAAGGATGGTGGGAGTGGTCACCTCCATCAGCTGACCTAATAACTCTGCAGTTACAACAGTTCATCAGCGAGGGAAACTTATATTAACCCCTGCTGGTCCTGAAAGGAAAAAAAGCTTCATTTAAATCATAGTGGAACCAGAGCTGGCACGAATCCAAAAAATGGATCGTGACACAACAGATGACTTACAGACAACCAAAACAGCTTATAAAGTGCTAGATCTCAATATCAAAAAGTGGAAAAGCAGAAAAAATGGCACCAAATTGTTGACTGCAGTCTGAATCAGTCCTTAATATAGAGCATACCACATAATAGTGAGCTAGGTGGTGCATGAAAAATATGTTGTAGACCAAGTGTATTCAATATTGAAAAAGGAAACAGCACTCCATTGCTTCTTTAAAAAGGTTAATGTCCTTTATTCCTTTAACATGCAGGGGGAGCGGGGAAGTGAAGAAGCTCAACAGCTAATTTGCGCCAATCCCAGCGCTTCTGCTGGTCCAAACGTAATGAGACGAACAACGACCTAGTGCTCAATATAACCAGTGTTCATAATAAAAATTGGTTTGATGTCACCAATGTTTAGGGTTCTAGTTTCCATTGCAGGATTATGAGGCAGGGGCAGGAAAAAAGATGATGGTGAGGGAGAAGGGGGGAAAGTTTATTTTCTTTTATCATTCCCTGTTGTGCCCCTGCATTACTCTTTTCTTTACAACAGCAGTACCCAAGTATAGACATGCTAAATTTTACCCACAAAAAGTTTGTAGTCTCCATATGTGCTTACTCCTCTGTTCAGAGGGCTCATCAGATGAGATTGAAGAGTATAGGGGTATACATAAGAATAGGACCCTCGCAGTGGCAAGTAGTACCGAGCTGGGTCTGACAAGTTCTGTCAATACTAGTGATATAAAAGGGGAGAAGCCAGCGCTGCTTGTGGTCAGAACACAATGCAAAAAGTGCTCATGCAAACAATTGAGACATTTAGCAAACAATTGATCAATTCTTTGAGCCACCCTGCCACGTCATGGCATTCTCATGGGGCAGTCCTACTCTATGATTTTTATATTCACTGTGCCATTACGGCCTCCTTAATATGTTAGGAGCAAGACCACATTAATCCCACTCTACGTTTTTTTTTAATTATATTCGCTGTGCCATTACGGCCTCCTACGTATTGAAAGCGGGACCATATTGAATGCAAACTGTACCTGTAGAGTTTCTTAATCATTCCCATGGCGCCAGAAAGGGTATGCGCAAATAAAGGTCGACCAGGTCCAGACATAGACATTTCAGATCTGACATATTAAGGAGGCCGTAATGGCACAGCGAATATAAAAATCGTAGAGTAGGACTGCCCCATGAGAATGCCGTGACGTGGCGGGGTGGCTCAAAGAATTAGTCAATTGTTTGCTAAATGTCTCATTTTGATATACAGTTAGAAATTAATATGTGCATGAGCACTTTTTGTATTGCGTTCTGACCACAAGCAGTGCTGGCTTCTCCCCTTTTGTTTCAATACTAGTGATATCTATAGAAAAGAAAGCGGATTGCCACATACTGTTCCATGCAACAAAATCCTTTATTGTGGCATCATCATACCAACAGCAGACATATCAGTCCACATAACAGTGGAGCAAATACAGACGACGATTGTTTCACACTTACATTGCGCTTCAACAGGTCATGCAACAGGATTTTGTTGCACGGGACGGTATGTGCCAATCTGCTTTCTTTTCTATGGACATACAGATTCTTTTTCTTTGGAAGTGGCACCCGTAATCCCTGGTGTGTGTGCAGCTTCATCAACCCGAGGTCATACAGCTGTGCCTTTGTCCTGCTTCTCTTCTACAATACTAGTGATGAGCGAGTGTGCTCAAACATAATCTACGAGCACACCCAAAATACTCGGAGAACACCCGAGCATGCTCGGAAAACTCGAGTAACGAGTACACTCGCTCATCCCTAGTCAGTACCCATTTATGAGGGAGGCTTTTTGTTTGTACAGATAACAAAAGACATTACAGAATAACAATAATCACATAAATCAATGGATACCACGAGGAGTGAGGAGGAGTGAGGTCCCTGCTAGCAAGCTTTCAGTCTGAGTAAATGGGGGAGACACAAAAGGTAAATGGTAACAATTGCTTGCATTATACGGTCCATCCATCAATGTAATAAATAGGGTTTTCACGTAATGCTGCATGAACTGGTCATCAACAAATGTGTATGGACACAGAGGGCTATTAATTGTATGTAGGGTGTGTGAACAGATAATATGAGGGTACTGGTTTTGAAAAAAATGTGTATGGGCAAAACAGGGATAGTTAGATAAGTATGTTGAGGCAATAGGCCAGTCTAATGAAATGTGGTTTTAGGGCATGCTTAAAACTGTGGGTATTGGGGATTAATCAAAGTGTCCTGGCCAATGCATTCAAAAGGATAGGTGCAGAAAAGTCTTGGAGACAAGAATAGGAGGTTTGAATTATAGAGGATGTTAATTTTAGGTCATTTGCAGAACGGAGGGCTCTAGTAGGGTGGTAGACTGAGATGAGGGAGAGATGTAGCATGGTGCTGAAACATGGAGAACTTTGTGGGTGAGTGATGAGTAAAAAAGGTTGAATTCTAGAAATGTTTCTGAGGTGTAGATAATATGATCTGGTGAGTGATCACATGTGGGGAGAGAAGGAAAAATCTAAAATCAAGAATGACTGCAAGAAACTGTGCATGTTGCTGGAGAGTAATGGTAGAACCACACATGAAAATGGCAATATCGGGCATAGGTAGGTTAGTGGAGGGAGGAAACACAAGGATTTTAGTTTTTGACAGGTGGTTCAGTTTCAGATAGAGAGAAGACAAGGACTTGTTTTGTAATAATGCAGACATGATGTCAGGAGAAGAAGTGTATAATTGGGTGTCATCGGCTGTCACGGGGAGTCTAGGTAGGCAGGAGCTAATAACCCGGGCCCTTGCGATTTCCCTTAGACTAGGGAAACCCTGACTGACCCTCTCTCCGAGTTTACACTGATGGTGTGCATGTCTGGGCCTCCACCCTCACCCTGTCTCCTGTTTCAACCCTAGGCTGAAACCACCACTGTTGTGAAATTGGATTCTGGGCTCCCCCGGTGGCCACTTGTGGAATTGTACTTGTGTGCATCATCCCCTCTGTTCACCTGCTCCTATCAGGATGTGGGAGTCGCTATATAACCTTGCTCCTCTGTCAGTTTCATGCCGGTCAACAATGTAATCAGAAGCTTTCTGTGCATGTTCCTGCTACTAGACAACTCCTAGCTAAGTTGGACTTTTGTCCTTGTGTGTTTTTGCATTTTGTTCCTGTTCACAGCTGCTGTTTCGTTACTGTGTCTGGAAAGCTCTTGTGAGCGGAAATTGCCACTCTGGTGTTATGAGTTAATGCTAGAGTCTTAAAGTAATTTCTGGATGGTGTTTTGATAGGGTTTTCTGCTGACCATGAAAGTGCCCTTTCTGTCTTCATGCTATCTAGTAAGCGGACCTCGATTTTGCTAAACCTATTTTCATACTACGTTTGTCATTTCATCTAAAATCACCGCCAATATATGTGGGGGCCTCTGTCTGCCTTTTGGGAAAATTTCTCTAGAGGTGAGCCAGGACTGTCTTTTCCTCTGCTAGGATTAGGTAGTTCTCCGGCTGGCGCTGGGCATCTAGGGATAAAAAACGTAGGCATGCTACCCGGCCACTTCTAGTTGTGCGGCAGGTTTAGTTCATGGTCAGTATAGTTTCCATCTTCCAAGAGCTAGTTCTCATATATGCTGGGCTATGTTCTCTCGCCATTGAGAATCATGACAGTTTGACCGGCCCAAAAAAGGGTTAAATTACTGGCTGAGAAAGGAGAGAAAAAAGAAGTCTGCTACAATTTTTTTTTTTTTTTTTTTTTTTTCCTCTAGTTCTGAGTGTGCTCTTAATTGAATCACTTGCTAGTCTGCCTATACTGCAGCCTTCCTCTCTTTCTCTCCTTCTAATCCTTGAATGGCTCTGTGTTCACTTGTTTCAAATGGATCTTCAGAGTGTAGCTACAGGTTTGAATAATCTCGCCACAAAGGTACAAAATTTGCAAGATTTTGTTGTTCATGCACCTATGTCTGAGCCTAGAATTCCTTTGCCTGAATTCTTCTCGGGGAATAGATCTCACTTTCAAAATTTTAAAAATAATTGCAAATTGTTTTTGTCCCTGAAGTCTCGCTCTGCCGGAGACCCTGCACAGCAGGTCAGGATTGTAATTTCCTTGCTCCGGGGCGACCCTCAGGACTGGGCTTTTGCATTGGCACCAGGGGATCCTGCGTTGCTCAATGTGAATGCGTTTTTTCTGGCCTTGGGGTTGCTTTATGAGGAACCTCATTTAGAGCTTCAGGCGGAAAAGGCCTTGATGTCCTTGTCTCAGGGGCAAGATGAAGCTGAAATATACTGCCAAAAATTCCGCAAATGGTCTGTGCTTACTCAGTGGAATGAGTGCGCCCTGGCGGCGATTTTCAGAGAAGGTCTCTCTGATGCCATTAAGGATGTTATGGTGGGGTTCCCTGTGCCTGCGAGTCTGAATGAGTCCATGACGATGGCTATTCAGATCGATAGGCGTCTGCGGGAGCGCAAACCTGTGCACCATTTGGCGGTGTCTACTGAGAAAACGCCAGAAAATATGCAAAGTGATAGAATTCTGTCCAGAAGCGAGCGGCAGAATTTTAGACGAAAAAATGGGTTGTGCTTCTATTGTGGTGATTCAACTCATGTTATATCAGCATGCTTTAAGCGTACTAAGAAGCCTGACAAGTCTGTTTCAATTAGCACTTTACAGTCTAAGTTTATTCTATCTGTGACCCTGATTTGTTCTTTGTCATCTATTACCGCGGACGCCTATGTCGACTCTGGCGCTGCTTTGAGTCTTATGGATTGGTCCTTTGCCAAACGCTGTGGGTATGATTTGGAGCCATTGGAGGCTCCGATACCTCTGAAAGGGATTGACTCCACCCCATTGGCTAGTAATAAACCACAATACTGGACACAAGTGACTATGCGTGTTAATCCGGATCACCAGGAGGTTATTCGCTTTCTGGTGCTGTATAATCTACATGATGTTTTGGTGCTGGGATTGCCATGGCTGCAATCTCATAACCCAGTCCTCGACTGGAGAGCTATGTCTGTGTTAAGCTGGGGATGTAAAGGAACTCATGGGGACGTACCTTTGGTTTCCATTTCATCATCTATTCCCTCTGAGATTCCTGAATTCTTGTCTGACTTTCGTGACGTTTTTGAAGAACCCAAGGTTGGTTCACTACCTCCGCACCGGGAGTGCGATTGTGCCATAGACTTGATCCCGGGTAGTAAATACCCTAAGGGTCGTTTATTTAATCTGTCTGTGCCTGAACACGCGGCTATGCGAGAATATATAAAGGAGTCCTTGGAAAAGGGACATATTCGTCCTTCGTCATCTCCCTTAGGAGCCGGTTTTTTCTTTGTGTCTAAGAAAGACGGCTCTTTGAGGCCGTGTATTGATTATCGACTTTTGAATAAAATCACGGTTAAATATCAATATCCGTTACCACTGCTTACTGATTTGTTTGCTCGTATAAAGGGGGCCAAGTGGTTCTCTAAGATTGATCTCCGTGGGGCGTATAATTTGGTGCGAATCAAGCAGGGGGATGAGTGGAAAACCGCATTTAATACGCCCGAGGGCCATTTTGAGTATTTGGTGATGCCTTTTGGTCTTTCAAATGCCCCTTCAGTCTTCCAGTCCTTTATGCATGACATTTTCCGCGATTATTTGGATAAATTTATGATTGTGTATCTGGATGATATTCTGATTTTTTCGGATGACTGGGACTCTCATGTCCAGCAGGTCAGGAGGGTTTTTCAGGTTTTGCGGTCTAATTCCTTGTGTGTGAAGGGTTCTAAGTGTGTTTTTGGGGTTCAAAAGATTTCCTTCTTGGGATACATTTTTTCCCCCTCTTCCATCGAGATGGATCCTGTCAAGGTTCAGGCTATTGGTGATTGGACGCAACCCTCTTCTCTTAAGAGTCTTCAGAAATTTTTGGGCTTTGCTAACTTTTATCGTCGATTTATTGCTGGTTTTTCTGATGTTGTAAAACCATTGACTGATTTGACTAAGAAGGGTGCTGATGTTGCTGATTGGTCCCCTGATGCTGTGGAGGCCTTTCGGGAGCTCAAGCGCCGCTTTTCTTCCGCCCCAGTGTTGCGTCAGCCTGATGTTGCTCTTCCTTTTCAGGTTGAGGTCGACGCTTCTGAAATCGGAGCTGGGGCGGTGTTGTCGCAGAGAAGTTCCGACTGCTCCGTGATGAGACCTTGTGCCTTTTTTTCCCATAAATTTTCGCCCGCCGAGCGGAATTATGATATTGGGAATCGGGAGCTTTTGGCCATGAAGTGGGCTTTTGAGGAGTGGCGTCACTGGCTTGAGGGGGCCAGACATCAGGTGGTGGTATTGACTGACCACAAAAATTTAATTTACCTTGAGTCTGCCAGGCGCCTGAATCCTAGACAGGTGCGCTGGTCGTTGTTTTTCTCTCGGTTTAATTTTGTGGTGTCTTACCTACCGGGTTCTAAGAATGTTAAGGCGGATGCCCTTTCTAGGAGTTTTGAGCCTGACTCCCCTGGTAATTCTGAGCCCACAGGTATCCTTAAAGATGGAGTGATATTGTCTGCCGTTTCTCCAGACCTGCGGCGGGCCTTGCAGGAGTTTCAGGCGGATAGACCTGATCGTTGCCCACCTGGTAGACTGTTTGTTCCTGATGATTGGACCAGTAGAGTCATCTCTGAGGTTCATTCTTCTGCGTTGGCAGGTCATCCTGGAATCTTTGGTACCAGGGATTTGGTGGCAAGGTCCTTCTGGTGGCCTTCCCTGTCACGAGATGTGCGAGGCTTTGTGCAGTCTTGTGACGTTTGTGCTTGGGCCAAGCCTTGTTGTTCTCGGGCTAGTGGATTGTTGTTACCCTTGCCTATCCCGAAGAGGCCTTGGACGCACATCTCGATGGATTTTATTTCGGATCTGCCTGTTTCTCAGAAGATGTCTGTCATCTGGGTGGTGTGTGACCGTTTCTCTAAGATGGTCCATCTGGTTCCCTTGCCTAAGTTGCCTTCTTCTTCCGAGTTGGTTCCTCTGTTTTTTCAAAATGTTGTTCGTTTGCATGGTATTCCGGAGAATATCGTTTCTGACAGAGGGACCCAATTCGTGTCTAGATTTTGGCGGGCATTCTGTGCTAGGATGGGCATAGATTTGTCTTTTTCATCTGCTTTCCATCCTCAGACTAATGGCCAGACCGAGCGGACTAATCAGACCTTGGAGACATATTTGAGGTGTTTTGTGTCTGCGGATCAGGATGATTGGGTTGTTTTTTTGCCTTTGGCGGAGTTCGCCCTCAATAATCGGGCCAGCTCTGCCACCTTGGTGTCCCCGTTTTTCTGTAATTCGGGGTTTCATCCTCGATTTTCCTCCGGTCAAGTGGAATCTTCGGATTGTCCTGGAGTGGATGCTGTGGTGGAGAGGTTGCATCAGATTTGGGGGCAGGTGGTGGACAATTTGAAGTTGTCCCAGGAGAAGACTCAGCTTTTTGCCAACCGCCGTCGTCGTGTTGGTCCTCGGCTTTGTGTTGGGGACTTGGTGTGGTTGTCTTCTCGTTTTGTCCCTATGAGGGTTTCTTCTCCTAAGTTTAAGCCTCGGTTCATCGGCCCGTACAAGATATTGGAGATTCTTAACCCTGTGTCCTTCCGTTTGGACCTCCCTGCATCCTTTTCGATTCATAATGTTTTTCATCGGTCATTGTTGCGCAGGTATGAGGTACCGGCTGTGCCTTCCGTTGAGCCTCCTGCTCCGGTGTTGGTTGAGGGTGAGTTGGAGTACGTTGTGGAAAAGATCTTAGACTCTCGTGTTTCCAGACGGAAACTCCAGTATCTGGTCAAATGGAAGGGATACGGTCAGGAGGATAATTCTTGGGTCACTGCCTCTGATGTTCATGCCTCCGATCTTGTCCGTGCCTTTCATAGGGCTCATCCTGATCGCCCTGGTGGTTCTGGTGAGGGTTCGGTGCCCCCTCCTTGAGGGGGGGTACTGTTGAGAAATTGGATTCTGGGCTCCCCCGGTGGCCACTTGTGGAATTGTACTTGTGTGCATCATCCCCTCTGTTCACCTGCTCCTATCAGGATGTGGGAGTCGCTATATAACCTTGCTCCTCTGTCAGTTTCATGCCGGTCAACAATGTAATCAGAAGCCTTCTGTGCATGTTCCTGCTACTAGACAACTCCTAGCTAAGTTGGACTTTTGTCCTTGTGTGTTTTTGCATTTTGTTCCTGTTCACAGCTGCTGTTTCGTTACTGTGTCTGGAAAGCTCTTGTGAGCGGAAATTGCCACTCTGGTGTTATGAGTTAATGCTAGAGTCTTAAAGTAATTTCTGGATGGTGTTTTGATAGGGTTTTCTGCTGACCATGAAAGTGCCCTTTCTGTCTTCATGCTATCTAGTAAGCGGACCTCGATTTTGCTAAACCTATTTTCATACTACGTTTGTCATTTCATCTAAAATCACCGCCAATATATGTGGGGGCCTCTGTCTGCCTTTTGGGAAAATTTCTCTAGAGGTGAGCCAGGACTGTCTTTTCCTCTGCTAGGATTAGGTAGTTCTCCGGCTGGCGCTGGGCATCTAGGGATAAAAAACGTAGGCATGCTACCCGGCCACTTCTAGTTGTGCGGCAGGTTTAGTTCATGGTCAGTATAGTTTCCATCTTCCAAGAGCTAGTTCTCATATATGCTGGGCTATGTTCTCTCGCCATTGAGAATCATGACACACCACCCACCAAACAGTGAAGAGACCACACACCGATACCCACAGTAAGCACAGACAAGGATAACGGAAAATATGCACCACGCCGCAGTCACACAGGAATACACTATAAGTGTGCAGGGCAAAACAAATACAACTAGGAAGGAGAAAATAAGACAAAGGGAAATACACCACCAGATACGATACTCCTTCTCCTAGACCACCACTCCAGACCGAGATCACCAGGCACAAGACAGAAGCTATAATCGGCGACGCCCAAAGCCCAGCAAAACTATTTAAAGGCAGAGGGCGTGACTCAGCCTTCAACCCGAGTACCAGCCAGATTAACCCCGAATAATCTGGATCAAATCTAACCGGCGCCACTGAGCATATAGTAGACAAATGAGGAATTACCGCTGACTGTCGGACGCCCTAGTGTGAACAGCGTCCGACATGACATCGGCATAGAGATGCTACTGAAAACCAAATCTACTGATTACTTGTTCAATAGGGCAAAATACAAGGAGAAGAGGAGGGGGCCTGGGGGAAAAGGACAGGAAGAGAAACCAGCAAAAGATACAGTGAAGGAGCAGTCAGAGAGGTAGGAGAAGAACCAGGAGAGAGTATTATCCTTGAGGCTGACAGAGTGCAGCATAATGAGGAGGAGCTGGTGTGCACAGTGTTGAATGCTACAGAGAGATCCAGGAGAATTAGCATGGATTAGTTACCATTAGATTTAGTTGTTAGTAGATCATTAGAGACTTTAGTGAGGGAAGTTTCAGTCAAGTGTAAAGAGCGGAAACAGGATTGTAGATGTCAAGAAGAGAGTTATCTGAGAGATAGCAAATTAGACGGGAGTGGACCAAGCATTCTAGGAGTTTAGAGATGAAGGGAAGATTAGAGTCAGGTCTTTAATTTAAAGCACAATTTTGGTCCAGGGATTGTTTTTTGAGTAATGGATGTATGCTGGCGTGTGTAAATGAAGAATGGAAAGATGCCAGATGAGAGAGGATGAATATTTTAGTTAGGTGAGTGGTGACAGCAGGGAAAATGGACTGGAGGAGATGTGAGGGAATACGGTCACTGGTGCAATTGTAGGTCCAGACAATGCAAGGAGCCGATCATTTCGTTTTCTGGTTCAAAACAGAGAGTGAGCTAGATGCAGTGGGGAAGGGAGGGCAGTGTATGGTATGAAGGGATTGGGAGAAATTTTACTGTCGGATTTAGTCATTTTTTGCTTTGAAATAATTGCCTAGATCGTTAGTGCTGACGTCGGTGGTCATTGCCTGTACTCTTAGATTGAAGAGGGAATGAAAAGTGTCAAAGAGAAATTTAAGAAATTTATGATTGTTGGATAGTGAGATAATGAAGGTGTTGAGGTAGGTGTGTTTGGAGAGGGGAAAGGCCGAGTGTATGTTTCAAGTAAAAACTTATAATGGATGAAATACACAGCCAGACTGAATTTTCTCCACAGACTTTGCACTGCTGTAGGAAACGTGTTTGCAGAGTGTGCCAGGGTTGTCGCCGTCTGTGCCAAGTTGTTCTATGTGTTGGAGGAACAGCTTCATCCAGGGAACTCTGCAGTGTATCATTATAATGTTTCAGTGCAGATTCGGGCCATGAAAGGGAGGATTTTGGGGCCAATGAGGACTGCAAATTCTTCATAAGTTTCTGCATTTAATAGCGCGTATATTTCTACAAGTGTGGAAAGTGGGGGTGTCCTAAGCAGGGTGACAGTTCTTGAGAATTAAAGAAGATTGTGGTGAGCAGAGCCAGGAGAAGATCAGGTCCAGCAAATTTACGTCTTAATTTGTAGGAGCGTTAGTAAGCTGTGAAATCGGAGGATAAGCTGAAAAGTACATTTGTTTGATAGGAGCGAGCAGATCAACATATCCACCTTGTTTGCTTTCAGGTCTGGGGAGTATGTGAAAATGTAAGTCACCATACAAAAGAGCAGCAGTGGTGGTGGTGTCTGACTGCTGTACCCAGATTTCAATAAGAGCTGGAATGTTAAGGGAATTAGAAAATTCTGTATTTTTTGCCAATCCTGGTTTTAGCTTACTATTACTGATGTAAAAAACTCACCAAATACTCCATGTGTGCATGTGGCCTTAGAGTCTTTTTGAGGACCACACCAACTCAACTAAAAATATTAGATTTATAGAGAGGTCAGTGGCCAATTCCTGAAGCTGGTTTGATCTGCGTTGCAGACAGTATATCATGCGAGGCAGTGGGGGACAGAATTAAATCCTTCACTTGTGTGCATGAGGCTTTCATGTGATCCAAGTCTGTTCCACAATATATATGAATCCGGCTGTATGCTTCAAATGCCATAGGATGTATAAAAGTCCTGCTTTAGCAGTTTTGCTATGGTTCACCTTCGGCATGCCACAGGCCAGTAGGCTTTTCCTCAAGCACTCCTATGCCTATCGCTCACTTTTTAACCTGAAAAGAATCATTGTCTATTAGCAAAGAGCAACCACAGTTGTATTTTATTCTCAATTGAAAAGCTGCCAAGTGTGAGGCCCTGCTAGCATTTGGTTTCACTAGGTTATATACCAGACGTATAGATAACTGCAACAGGTTATTAAGCATGATATACACTCACCGGCCACTTTATTAGGTACATCATGCTAGTAACGGGTTGGACCCCCTTTTGCCTTCAGAACTGCCTCAATTCTTCGTGGCATAGATTCAACAAGGTGCTGGAAGCATTCCTCAGAGATTTTGGTCCATATTGACATGATGGCATCACACAGTTGCCGCAGATTTGTCGGCTGCACATCCCAAAGATGCTCCATACAAGGCAGGATGGATCCATGCTTTCATGTTGTTTACGCCAAATTCTGACCCTACCATCCGAATGTCGCAGCAGAAATCGAGACTCATCAGACCAAGCAACGTTTTTCCAATCTTCTACTGTCCAATTTCGATGAGCTTGTACAAATTGTAGCCTCAGTTTCCTGTTCTTAGCTGAAAGGAGTGGTACCCGGTGTGGTCTTCTGCTGCTGTAGCCCATCTGCCTCAAAGTTCAACGCACTGTGCGTTCAGAGATGCTCTTAGGCCTACCTTGGTTGTAACGGGTGGCGATTTGAGTCACTGTTGCCTTTCTATCAGCTCGAACCAGTCTGCCCATTCTCCTCTGACCTCTGGCATCAACAAGGCATTTCCGCCCACAGAACTGCCGCTCACTGGATTTTTTTTCTTTTTCGGACCATTCTCTGTAAACCCTAGAGATGGTTGTGCGTGAAAATCCCAGTAGATCAGCAGTTTCTGAAATACTCAGACCAGCCCTTCTGGCACCAACAACCATGCCACGTTCAAAGGCACTCAAATCACCTTTCTTCCCCATACTGATGCTCGGTTTGAACTGCAGGAGATTGTCTTGACCATGTCTACATGCCTAAATGCACTGAGTTGCCGCCATGTGATTGGCTGATTAGAAATTAAGTGTTAACAAGAAGTTGGACAGGTGTACCTAATAAAGTGGCCAGTGAGTGTATATGTATATGTGTATATACAGGTGCATCTCACAAAATTAGAATATCATCAAAAAGTTAATTTATTTCAGTTCTTCAATACAAAAAGTGAAACTCAGTCATTACAGAGTGATGTATGTTAGGGCTAGCGGAACGCACCAAATAATAAGAAAGATAGAGTAAGGTGCGTTCGCAGACCGGGGTCCACCGTGCAAAGATGGAACCTGCTGCCAAGTAATGACGGACTATATGGCGGTACAATGTGGATACACACACGGGTTAACTTCACCCTGTGTGAAGGAAGCGAACCCTGTTGCGTCACAGGGCCGCGGTACCGCACCAAGAGTCTCAGAACTCAATCCCAAGACACAGGATTTGAGTTCATATAGACCTCTTGCGCTCGACACCGCAACTGGGGTGTCAGAGTAAAAGAAATAATAATAAAGATGCACGAGAGTGCGTGCGGTGCCGCACTGGCGGACGCCACTAACCACCCAGGCTTGGGTCAGGAAAGCACTGTGAAAGCGCACGGCGCCACACTGGCGGTCACAGCAATTAGACGCTGTTTTGTGTGTTACGTGCTGATGGCTAAGTCGGGCGCCAGATAGCAATCATCCACCTTACGCGAGCAGTCATACACAAGGGAGGGGATAATTAATGAACGACTTTCACACATCAACACACACACGTTTACACTAGCGTATGGCCGTGCGGTCATGCGAACATTTTATAGCTGCAGCATGTACAGGACCTTCCCAGAAGGACCAATGGGAGGCTGCCACAGAAGTTGAGAACCTTCAGGACCTTCCTGGAGGACCAATGGGATCTGCTGCAGTATCTGAGCATGTGACCCTCGATCTCCAATGGGAGATCTTGCCCTGGGCATGCTCAGAAGGGGAAAAGCAGGACTTAGTCCCAAAAGCATCTGCTCGCCGCTGCCCAGCACTGGCTTCAATGGCAGAAGCAGGAAAAGCAGCAGTAACCCTATGCACAGAGTGAGACTGAGCAAGACGCTGGGACCGACATCTCCGCTGAGCAGACTCCACTGCGGCTGGAGAAGAATGGGAGACTGCAGCAGACATGGTTCAAGATTCCCCCTGTGCAGCGGCAGGAACTCAACTCCTAACATTACCTCCCCTCCTTGGGCCTCGCTACGCTCAAAGGCTGCAATGAGCAGTGGATCCCGAATGTGCTCTACAGGTTCTGTCCTCAGGGCCGTGGCCCTTCCAGTCCACCAGATAGTATTTTTTGCCACGTACTACCTTGCACCCCACGATAGCATTCACCTCGTACTCATCCGTGGATGAACCCGATGTCCCGGCAGATGACTCAGAAAACCGGAACATATAGACAGGCTTTAAGAGGGAAACGTGTAAGGTGTCGGTGATACCAAGGCGCGGAGGAATAGCCAAATGGTCTACAGGGTTAACCTGTTCCAGAACCTCAATGGATCAATGTAGCGAGGCGCAAACTTAGTGGACTCAACTCGCAGCCTGATGTTACGGGCGGAGAGCCACACTAAGTCGCCAGGAGCGAAGGTCGGAGCGGGGCGCCGGTGAGCATCGGCAGAAACCCTCATTCTCTCCTTGGAAGCCCGAATGGCATCCTGTGTGCGGTCCCAAATGTCACGTGCATCCACCGCCCAGTCTGCCACCCTGGAATCAGTGGATGACACGGGCATGGGCACAGGGACACGCGGATGCTTGCCGTAATTAAGGAGAAAAGGAGTCTGCCCAGTAGAATTGGCTACGGCGTTGTTCAGAGCAAATTATGCCCAAGGTAGCAAAGATGCCCAGTCATCCTGCCTAGCAGAGACAAAATGTCGCAAATATGTCACCAGAGTCTGGTTGGCCCTCTCTCTACCAACCCATTCGTCTCGGATGATATGCAGAGGAGAGATTTAGTTCTATGCTGAGTAAACGACAGAGCTCTCTCCAAAACCGAGACGCGAACTGGGGACCTCGGTCACTGACAATTTTATCAGGCATGCCATGTAAACGGAAAATATGTTTAATGAACAACGCCGCCAAGGCCCGTGCAGAAGGTAACCATGGAAGCGGCACCAAGTGCACCATCTTAGAGAAATGATCGGTGACAACCCAGATAACGGTGCAGTTACGAGACTTGGGTAAACCCACCACGAAGTCCATCCTGACCATCTCCCAGGGCGTCTGCCACCGGCAGGGGGTAAAGTAGCCCAGCAGGCCGTTGCCGAGGAGACCGATTCTTGGCGCAGGAGACACACGCCCGAATATAGTCCCTGACGTCACGGGCAATATGTGGCCACCAGTACGTCCTCGCCAAAAGTTCAGATGTCCTCTTGGTCCCAAAATGTCCACCCACCCTGGATGAGTGAGCCCAAGAGAGAACCTCCGGTCGCAAATTAGATGGAACGAAAGTCTTGCCTGGGGGCACAGACTCTAGCGAAACCGGAGCCACAGTTCTCAGGCTCTCAGAAGGGACAATAAGCCGAGGCTCCTCCTCCTCAGATGACACTACGGAGCGAGAGAGAGCGTCGGCACGAATGTTCTTCTCCCCGGAGAGAAAATGGAGAGTAAAATGGAACCGGGAGAAGAACAGGGACCATCTAACCTGGCGAGAATTCAGCCGCTGGGCCGTCTGTAAGTACACCAAGTTCTTGTGGTCTGTGAACACTTGGAAGGGAAAGCGAGCTCCCTCCAAGAGGTGTCTCCACTCTGAGAAAGCCAACTTCATGGCTAGCAACTCCCTGTCCCCGATGGAATAATTCCTCTCTGCTGGTGAAAAGGTCTTAGAGAAGAAGAAGCAAGGATGCTTCCGACCTTGAGCATCCTTTTGGAAGAGGACTGCTCCAGCACCAACGGATGAGGCATCCACCTCCATAATAAATGGTTTATCTACATCGGGGCGATGTATAATGGGAGCGCTATCAAAGTGTGACTTAATCAAGAGAAAGGCCTTGGAGACCTCCTCTGACCACAACTTGGGATTTGCTCCCTTCTTAGTGAGGGCAACCAAGGGAGCTACCAAAGTTGAGAAGTGGGAATGAACTGGCGATAGTAATTAATAAACCTCATAAAGCGCTTCACCGCTTTGAGAGAATGGGGTTCCTGCCAGTCCATCACAGCCTGTAGCTTGGCAGGATCCATAGCCAATTCCTGGGCAGAGATGATATAGCCAAGGAAAGGCAAGGACTCCTGCTCAAATACACACTTCTCCAACTTGGCATAGAGGGAGTTAGCCCGTAGGAGGTCGAAGACCTTGCAAACATCTCTCCGGTGGGAGTCTATATCTGGAGAGTAGATGAGAATATCATCCAGATAAATTACGACCGAGGTGGAAAGCATATCCCGGAAGATGTCGTTTACAAAGTCTTGGAAAACGGCTGGGGCATTACAGAGCCCGAAGGGCATCACCAGATATTCATAGTGCCCATCCCTGGTGTTAAAAGCCGTCTTCCATTCGTCCCCCTCACGGATGCGAATCAGGTTGTAAGCACCCCGCAGATCTAATTTAGTAAACACCCTTGCTCCCCGTAGCCTATCAAAAAGCTCAGATATCAGGGGTAGTGGGTACTTATTTTTAACGGTGATGGCGTTAAGACCCCTGTAGTCTATGCATGGACGCAGTTCTCCACTCTTCTTCTGTACGAAGAAGAACCCAGCCCCTGCAGGTGACACTGACTTCCTAATGAATCCTCTTGCCAGATTCTCTCGGATATACTGTGACATTGCCTCCGTCTCCGGGAGAGACAAAGGATAGACTCGACCCCGGGGAGGCTCAGCACCAGGCAAGAGGTCAATAGGACAGTCATAGGGGTGGTGAGGCGGAAGGGTCTCTGCGGCCCTTTTGGAGAACACGTCCGCATAAGGCCAATATTGCTTGGGAAGAGAGGACAAATCTGCGGGTACCTCAGTAGTAGCAACCTGAATGCTCTCCCTCTGACATCTACCCCCACAAGATTCACCCCATCCTAAAATTCTGCCTGTGGACCACTCGATATGAGGAGAGTGATACCGTAGCCAAGGCATCCCTAACAGGATCTCATCAATTCCCTCAGGAATAATCTCCTGATGAGATGGCGACAAGGACAGAGTGAAAGGGATGGTCTGGTGTGTTATCTGTGAGGGCAGTGTTGACCCATTCACCACTCGTACAGTTACTGGTTGAGCTAGCATTACCAGGGGTATTGCGTGACGTTGGGCCAAGGCAGAAGACATAAAATTGCCCTCCGCCCCAGAATCCACGCAGAGCTCTACCGAGTGAGTGAATGAGCCTATTGTAATTGTCCCCTTAAAGGACAATTTGGAGGCAAACGTCACCGTGTCTAGTGTACCTCCACCTACTACCACTAGACGCTGACGTTTCCTTGACCTCTGGGGACATCTGGTGGCAAGATGTCCTGACTGCTGGCAAACATGACAAACCTGGAGTGCACGAGCGGACCGGGACTTAGATCCCGCTCGTGACACTTCCATGGCCTCATGTGACTCAGGAGCCTGAACTGGAGATTCCAAAGGTTTGGCGAAGGTGGGAGCCAGCCGAAACCTCTGCCTACACTGGGCTCGCTCTAACCTCCGCTCGTGAAAACGGAGGTCAATACGAGTGGACACTGCTATTAACTCCTCCAGTGTGGCGGGAATCTCCCTAATGGCCAGGGCATCCTTCACGTGGTCAGCCAGCCCCCTCCAAAATATCGGAATAAGGGCTTTATCCGACCACTCCAGCTCAGATGCTAGGGTGCGGAAGTGGACGGCAAAATGGCTGACCAAGGATGAGCCCTGAGTCAATGCCAACAGTTGGAGCGCCGTATCATGGGTGACACGAGGTCCTAAAAAGACCTGTTTCAGAGTGCTCAGGAACAACAAAGCACTCTGCACCACATGATCGCCACGCTCCCACAGCGGCGTAGCCCACTCCAACGCCCTGTCCGACAGGAGAGACACAATAAACCCCACCTTAGCCCGCTCTGTAGGGAAATGAGAGGCCAGAAGCTCGAGATGTATAGAGCACTGACTCACAAAACCCCTACAAGACTTACTATCACCAGAAAATTTTTCTGGCAGCGGGAGGCGAGATAGAGTCGGTACAGGTGTGGCAGTGGACAAGGTGGCTGCAGCCACGCTAGCAGCCTGAACAGCAACTGCGGTTACATCCACAGCTGAGGTTGTGCGCTCGAGAGCCGCCAACCTACCCTCCAGCTGCTGGATGTACCGCAAGGATTGCTGTTTGTCCGTTATTACTAGCCAGACCCTGGCGCTAGTGTAATGTTAGGGCTAGCGGAACGCACCAAATAATAAGAAAGATAGAGTAAGGTGCGTTCGCAGCCCGGGGTCCACCGTGCAGAGATGGAACCTGCTGCCAAGTAATGACGGACTATATGGCGGTACAATGTGGATACACACATGGGTTAACTTCACCCTGTGTGAAGGAAGCGAACCCTGTTGCGTCACAGGGCCGTGGTACCGCACCAAGAGCGCAAGACAAGGAGTCTCAGAACTCAATCCCAAGACACAGGATTTGAGTTCATATAGACCTCTTGCGCTCGACACTGCAACTGGGGTGTCAGAGTGAAAGAAATAATAATAAAGATGCACGAGAGTGCGTGCGGTGCCGCACTGGCGGATGCCACTAACCACCCAGGCTTGGGTCAGGAAAGCGCTGTGAAAGCGCACAGCACCGCACTGGTGGTCACAGCAATTAGACGCTGTTTTGTGTGTTACGTGCTGATGGCAAAGTCGGGCACTAGATAGCAATCATCCACCTTACGCGAGCAGTCATACACAAGGGAGGGGATAATTAATGAATGACTTTCACACATCAACACACACACGTTTACACTAGCGCATGGCCGTGCGGTCAAGCGAACATTTTATAGCTGCAGCATGTACAGGACCTTCCCAGAAGGACCAATGGAAGGCTGCCACAGAAGTTGAGCACCTTCAGGACCTTCCTGGAGGACCAATGGGATCTGCTGCAGTATCTGAGCATGTGACCCTCGATCTCCAATGGGAGATCTTGCCCTGGGCATGCTCAGAAGGGGAAAAGCAGGACTTAGTCCCAAATGCATCTGCTCGCCGCTGCCCAGCACTTCAATGGCAGAAGCTGGAAAAGCAGCAGTAACCCTATGCAAAGAGTGAGACTGAGCCAGACGCTGGGACCGACGTCTCTGCTGAGCTGACTCCACTGTGGTTGGAGAAGAATGGGAGACTGCAGCAGACATGGTTCAAGATTCCCCCTGTGCAGCGGTGGGAACTCGACTCCTAACAATGTATTTCAAGTGTTTATTTCTGTTAATGTTGATGATTATGGCTTAAAGCCAATGAAAATTCAAACGTCATTATCTCAGTAAATTAGAATACTTTATAACACCAGCTTGAAAAAATGATTGAATGTTGGCCTACTGAAATGTATATTCAGTAAATGCACTCATGCATGAAATTTCCAACTCCCAAAAGCTTGTCAGAAGAAGGAAGCATGAAGTTCTCTAAAATTTCCTGTTAGAGTGCCGCGCTGGTTTTGGTCTTGATAAAACACAGTGTACCTACACCAGCAGATGACATGGCTCCCCAAATCATCACTGATTGTGGAAACTTCACACTAGACCTTAAGCAGCTTGGATTGTTTGTCTCTCCACTCTTCCTCCAGACTCTGGGACCTTGATTTCCAAGGTCTAGTGTGAAGTTTCCATAATCAGTGATGGTTTCGTGAGCCATGTCATCTGCTGTTGTAAGTCCACTGTGTTTTAAATAGACCAAAGTCAGCGCAGCTGTCTACCAAGAAATATTAGAGTATTCCATGCTTCTCTCTGCTGACAGGATTCTTGGAGATGGAAATTCCATTTTCCAGCAGGACTTGGCTCCTGTCCACACTGCCAAAAGTACCAATACCTGGTTTAAAAACAACAGTATCACTGTGCTTGATTGGCAAGCAAACTTGTCTCACCTTAACCCCATAGAGAATCTATTGGGTATTGTCCAGAAGATGAGAGACACCAGACCCAACAATGCAGACGAGCTGAAGTCTGCTATCAAAGCAACCTGGGCTTTTATAACACCTCAGCAGTGCCACAGGCTGATCGCCTCCATGCCACACTGCATTGATGCAGTAATTGATGCCAAAGGAGCCCTGACCAAATATTGAGTGCATTTACTGAACAAACATTTTAGTAGACCAACATTTCAGATTTTAAAATCATTTTTTCAAGCTGGTGTTATAAAGTATTCTAATTTACTGAGATAATGACTTTTGGGTTTTCATTGGCTGTAAGCCATAATTATCAACAATAACAGAAATAAACACTTGAAATAGATCACTCTGTTTGTAATGAATCAATGTAATGAGTTCACTTTTTGTATTGAAGAACTGAAATAAATTAACTTTTTGATGATATTCTAATTTTGTGAGATGCATCTGTATGTGTACTGCACATACATAATTTATTTATTAACTAAGCAATTTCTGAATATAACTTTTTTTTACATAATATTGTATAATAGTGGATCAACGAGATGATCAGATGTTGAAATAAACTTTGTAAAATTAAAAATGAGTGCAGATTAAATAATAATAATGTATGTTATGTTTTGCCCCTAGCATTTAGTTATTTAATCTGGAACGGAAAGTGGCACAGGGTGCGGTTTGTTCTTAATTAACCGTCAAGGAGAAAAACAAACAGCAATTAAGTGTATGGTGGAAAGTGAAACAATTGCATGAAAACAACATGTGGAAGATAATGCTGGAAATATATAGAACACGATGAAATTTCATTTGTCAAAATATATTTTAAAGGAAATCTGTCAATAGGACAAACCCTCCTAATAATTCTATATGAGCTCACAGGTCATAGGAAGCTGAATAAAATGATAACTAGAAATGTTCGATCAGATGTCTTATTCCATAGAAATCCATGTTTTTCTCATATGCAAGTGAGCTGTTCAGGACTATGGCCGGACACTGATCTGCATGACAATCTAATTCTTGTGCTTATTTTGCATAAATTGGGGTGTTTTCAATGTGTGAGACATGAAGATCAGGAGAACAGACTGTCAATCATTACATAAAAAAGGGAGAAAAAATCCAAAGAGTATATTAGATCCATAAAAAACATGATCTATTTGAAGAATTTAAAATGACTAAAATTTAGCAAATCCATAATTTTAGTTTATTCATCATTCAGCACATTATTCTTGCTCCCCACAGATTTTAAACAGGTTAGCTTATTATTACTTGATATCCTTAACTGTGGCCTTATTACTTATATCTATACAGCATCCTTGGCACAACTATGTTCTTTTGCAGAGATCGAATAACTTAAGCAATGGTACCTGCCGTAAAGGGGTTGTTCACTAAAAGGACAACCCTTTCTCATACCTCACGCTTGGCCTCAATGAAATAAAACCTCTTATACTCACCTCCCGTACTGCCGCCATTCTCACAGTGTCGGTACTCTCTCTCCCCAGGACTCTCATGCGGTTGTTGTGACACGTGACCCCGGCGCCCAATCGCTGTTGGGGTCACTGTCCCGCCTTCGGATGAATTGAACATGAAGAGGAAGTCCTGGATGCAGCTGATCTCTGACTTCCTCTTAATGTTCAATTTGACAGAAGGTGGGAACAGGGACGCCAGTGATGATTGGGTTCCAGGGCCACGTGTCACAACAATCGCACGAGAGTCTCTAAGAGGGCAAGTGCCCACACCGCGGAAGTGACTCTGGCACAGGAAGTGAGTATAAGCTTTTTTTATCGGGGCCAAGCATGGGGTATGACAAGGAGTTGTCCAAGTAGTGGAAAACTTTTTTAAGTGCGCATGCGTGTTTCTCACCTCACTGGTGTCCCTTCAAGCAGCCAACACGGCATGTTTGCTTGCGCTCCGTCTCCATGACGGCGATTATGTGCTTACATTCTATGGGGTAGCAAGCCTGGATACTGCTTCCTGTCAGTGACGTCAATAACGCATGCACTGTATGACGGGCACGGCGCCATATTTAATATAACCACGTGACCTATATATCTCCGGTCTCATGACTTACACGCCTCCCCCACCTAGTGTTATGATACATTTATTGCAGACAATCCTGTGACTGTCATTCATGTCAATGGGATTTGCAGAAATCTGTGTGCTAGCCATCAAAACAATCTCATTTAGATGCACTGGACTGATTTCAGTAGCAGAAATTTCAACAATAGGTTTAGAAAGTTAATGCGATATACTAGACACATGAAAAAGCTGTGAGAACTAATACCGTGTACCCACAATGAGTTTTTGGTGAGTTTTTAACGCTGCAAATTTGTCAAATGCTTTCTACAGTTACAGCAAAGTGGATGGCATTCATAGAAATCTTGTGCTTCTTTTTTACTCAGCAGAAAACTTACTTGCGCTGCGTGTTTGAAATCCACAACATTTACATTTTTTGTGCAGTTATGCTGAGTACTATGTGCAGATTTTCCCACAGAATAGCATTGGTGTGAAAAAATTGAGGGTAAAAAACGCATGTGCATTTTTAGTGTGTTTCTGCAGAAAATCTCCATGAAACATTCATCAAAAGCTAATTGTAGACTCACAGCCTAAGGCCTCATTCAAACATTTGTGTTTACTCACGAACATGAAAAAACGGTATGCTTATTATTATATATATTGCATCAACTACTATTTACTTAACTGTTTAATCATGCAGGTGTTTCTGTCCAATGCAGTAGAGTTAGGCCATGTGCACACGTTCAGGATTTTTCGCGTTTTTTTCGCGTTTTTTCGCTATAAAAACGTGATAAAAACGCGAAAAAAACGCTAACCTATGCCTCCTATTATTTAGAGTGTATTCCGCATTTTTTGTGCAAATGTTGCGATTTTTTCCGCGAAAAAATCGCAGCGCGGAAAAAAAAGCAACATGTTCATTAAAAATGCGGAATTGCGGGGATTCCGCACACCTAGGAGTCCATTGATCTGCTTACTTCCCGCACGTGGCTGTGCACACCATGCGGGAAGTAAGCAGATTATGTGCGGTTGGTACCCAGGGTGGAGGAGAGGAGACTCTCCTCCACGCACTGGGCACCATATAAATGGTAAAAAAAAAGAATTAAAATAAAAAATAGTCATATACTAACCTTCGATGTCTTCCCGCCTCTCAGGTGCATGCTGCCGCTTCGGTTCCTGTAGCTGGTGTGCAGTGAAGGACCTGCGATGACGTCACGGTCCTGTGATTGGTCGAGACCGGTCATGTGACCGCTCACGTGACCGCGACGTCATAGAAGGTCCTGCGCGCACACACCATCTATACGGAACGGACGCCGCTGAGGTCTGCAGGTGAGTATAAGCATTTTTTTTATTATTTTTAAACATTCTATCTTTTACTATAGATGCTGCATTGGCTGCATCTATAGTAAAAAGTTGGTCACACTTGTCAAACACTATGTTTGACAAGTGTGACCAACCTGTCAGTCAGTTTTCCAAGCGATGCTACAGATCGCTTGGAAAACTTTAGCATACTGCAAGCTAATTATGCTTGCAGAATGCTAAAAAAAACGCGAAAAAAACGGAAAAAAACCGCAAAAAAAAAATGCGGATTTCTTGCAGAAAATTTCCGGTTTTCTTCAGGAAATTTCTGCAAGAAATCCGGACGTGTGCACATACCCTCACTGTATATTGCCAATAATTAAGCTGACAGACAAGTGGAGCGCCCCCACACCGCCGCAGGGCCGAGGGGCACCCGGAGCCGGGCCTCTGAGAGTCTCTGTCCAGTTCTGGGGTTGTCACGGTGGCTAGACCCGGTCCGTGGCCCTGTCCGTCAGTGGGGGACGTCCAGTACAATAAGTGGTGTTGTAACGGTGCAGTTGTGGGGTGCAGGTCGCGGTAAATAACGAGGACACCAGGTTGCAGTCTCTTTACCTCTTTACTGAAGATCTCTGAGTCCTCAGTCCAGAATACGGCTCACCAGGCTGCGTAAGTCCGGCCGGTCCAATGACACTTCCAGAGTTCTCTTCACAGGAGGAAATCTGTGCCTTCCCCCTAGCGCTATGTGTTGTAGTCCTTCCCTGCTGCGCTTACGGAAAGTACCCCACAACTGTTGTGTCTGTTTCTTAAGTTCCCTCACAACTCGACTAGATGATGTTCTGCTAATCCTCCGTCCCTCCCTGAGGTTCGGGTAGGAACGGCACCCGTTTGACGGGTAGGCCTGGAGTTCTTCCGGGACCCTAGAGACGCCCCTCTCCCACAATTGCCTCCCAAGACTTCATAGGTGATTTGAGTTAGACAGCCCGCCTGAGACTGACTGTCCTGCCGCTGTTTGGAGTATTGCTTGAAGCTGAATGTTATTCTACTCCCTCGGCGTTCCGGCCACCGGTAGTGCGCCTCAGTAGGATGTTGCTTTGGTCTTACAGCACGACTCCTACTGGTATTTCTCCTTTGCGTGATCCCGTTTCTCACTCAGCACAATCTATCTCTCTTCTAATCCTTTCTTGGGCACCGCCGCTACCCGGAGCAGGCACGGTCCCGTTACGTTCGTTCTCGTTGCCAAGCCTCTGTCAGGATCCCACCCCTGACAGAGACCCTACTGTATCTTCCCCTACAACACCCTCTGCCACAAGGTGTTGCCTGGTTCCAACCCAGTCAGCTTTCTGATCTAACTTCCTGCCTGACCCCCAGTTTACCCACTATGGTGGGGAGTGGCCTAATGAATAGCACCCTTAGCTCCCCCCGGAGGCCCGGCTGTGAAATGTATTGGTGTCTGTGATACCTGATCAGATGAACTCCTTCAGTGCCATCGGACGCACCATAGCTCCCCATAGTGGCGGAGCCACAGTACTGCAACGACCAGGACTCTGGGGCGCTGCACTAGATGCTAAGATCCTAACCTATAAGAAATACGAGATGTAAGCTGTGTTATCTTTGTTCCTGAATAAATATATATTCACTGTTGATCGGCTGGACAGTTCAGAGCTTAATCCGCTGACAATAGAGTATGGGCCCAGAAACCTAAAGGCCCAGAGAACAGCCCAGAGGAGACAGAACAACAGAGTACTAAGAAGAAGATGCAAAGATGGCTGCCAGCAGCAACTCCGCAAAGTTCACAGTGCCAAATATGACTAGCCAGAACTACCAATCCTGGAAATTCAAGGTAAAGATGCTGCTGATAAGAGAAGGTAAGAGACCTGACTCACTAACAGAAGAGTGGGTAGGTAAGGCTCTAAAAGCACAAAGCACTATCTCCATCAGCATAGATGATGATCAGATTGTGTACGTAAATGTGAAACTGCAAAAGAAATGTAGTTATGTAGGGGATGTGAAAGTATTGTTGTTCCCTCTTCTCCCCAATCCCTTTAAGAATAAAAATGTTGTATATTATTAATGTGTTCATACTGCTACACATAAAGTGTATTACCACCGTATACAAGAGTATTGCTACATCCCTTTTGTATTGCTCTTAATATATGTATGCCTTTACATGCACAGTTGTTCGCACATATAGCTTATAGGGAAAGTTTGTTCCCATGCTCAGTATAGTGATAGGGGCATAGTGTCCATAGTTGGCCATTAGAGGGGGGCACTGTAGTGTATAGTTAGAGTAGGAGTGGCACAGTGGTATAAGAATAGTTAGGCTTTCTGGTTTTAGTCAGTCAGGGCCTGGGCGCCCATGCAGCTCACTGGGCTGCCTGGCCAGGAGTCACTGTGCTCCACAACTTACAAGAGAGGGGCCCAGCATAGAACATCTTGCACAGGAAGGTTCCTCTAGGAGGAAGAAGTGCGGCAGTGCTCCAGATGCAGCTGAAGGGAATCTGTCCCCAGAGAGAGAGAAGTTTGTTCAGCTGGGCAGCACAAGCAAGATGTGGCAGGTCTCTGCCTGGGCGGCAGTTCTTAGAACCGAGGCAAAGCGGTGTAGGACTCCCCCATGTAAGGCAAGAATTCTGGATGGAATAGATTCTGTGGGACCAGAAGATTCGGTCCAACTCGGGGCTGAGCATAGTGAAGAAAAGGACAGAGTAGGGACAGAAAGGAACAAATCAAGTGTGATACTTGAAGTGCCTGTATTTGAACAAGCTGTGCTGAGTAAAAGAGTTAACATTGAAGTTAAGCCGGAGTGTGTCTCCTTTATTGCGGAACCGTCTGTGAGGAATACATCCCCATATCAGGCAAGTCCAGATGATGCAGACAGCCAGCTACAAGGTACTGCAACAGAGAGATGTGATCTTATTTAGGAGGGTTTCCAGGGAGTGACACAGGGATTGCTGTCGGCCATGGCTACCTCCCTGGCTCCCCCTTCCTACAGGTACAGCTGCAGAAAGTGCATGAAAGGATAAATCTCAACAATAAGCTCTATTGAATGAGAATTCTTTATCAGTCTAAACTAAATAAGAGCCAAGATACTCAGAATGACAAAAGAAATACTATAAAAATTGTGGAGCGCTTGCAGGTCATTGGGGGAGATCTAAAGGATTTCTGTGTTGCTGCACTACTACTAAGCAGTGTACCAGAAAGCTATGACATACTCATAACTGCACTAGTTATGGGCCCAGATTATGAGCTTACATTGAAGTACGTGAGAGGAAAGCTTGTATATGATTATAAGCGAAAGACAGAAACTGTAAGAAACAGTTGACTATCTAAAGCAGAATCTTCTTTAAAGACCTCAAATCTACCCAAAAATAAAAGATATTTGAAAGAAACATGTAAATGTTTTGTCTGAAAGAAATCAGGGCACCTGCAAGCTGACTGCAGAGTCTGTAAAACTAGAATGAATCAGCTGAAAAAGCAAAATAATCATCAAAGGGTTAAAAGTGTCATTACTGAAGAATATGACACTCCAAGTACTGAAGCTGCGTTTACTGTTAATGCTACTACATCAAAGCATGCATGATGTATAGACCCCAGGGCAACTAGTCATGTAACTAATGACAGAAGCTTCTTATCTAACCTTGAACAAAGTAAGTCAGAGAAAGTGATCTTGGCTAATGGTCAGTATATGAAGAGAATAGGAGACGGTTACTGTTATGACCCCAGTGGACAGGGTCTCAGAGGAACGTGTAAGTCTGCGAGATTCAAAAATCCAGCTCATAGGGCTGTGGTAACTGGGTTGACCAAATAGCTACTCCTAACGCCAACACTAGAAGTAGCCGGGGATCATGCCTACGGTGATCGCTAGATGAATCGTGCCAGCCGGAGAATCTAACTACCCCTAGGAGAAGAAAACAAAGACCTCTCTTGCCTCCAGAGAAAGGGACCCCAAAGCAAGATACAAGCCCCCCACAAATAATAACGGTGAGGTAAGAGGAAATGACAAACACAGAAATGAACCAGGTTCAGCAAAGAGAGGCCAGCTTACTAATAGCAGAATATAGCAAGATAACTTATCTGGTCAACAAAAACCCTATAAAAATCCACGCTGGAGATTCAAGAACCCCCGAACCGTCTAACGGTCCGGGGGGAGAACACCGGCCCCCTAGAGCTTCCAGCAAAGGTCAGCATACAGATTGGAACAAGCTGGACAAAAATACCAAACAAAACAAAAGCAAAAAGCAAGGAAGCAGACTTAGCTAGAAATACAGGAACCCGGATCATAGGACAAGAGCACAACAGATTAGCTCTGATTTCAACGATGCCAGGCATTGAACTGAAGGTCCAGGGAGCTTATATAGCAACGCCCCTGAACTAACGGCCCAGGTGAGGATATAGGAAAAGACAGAAGCTCCAGAGTCAAATCACTAATGACCACTAGAGGGAGCAAAAAGCAAAATCACAACAGTACCCCCCCCCTTAGTGAGGGGTCACCGAACCCTCACCACGACCACCAGGGCGATCAGGACGAGCGGCGTGAAAGGCACGAACTAAATCGGCCGCATGAACATCAGAGGCGACCACCCAGGAATTATCTTCCTGACCATAGCCCTTCCACTTGACCAGGTACTGAAGCCTCCGCCTGGAGAGACGAGAATCCAAGATCTTCTCCACCACGTACTCCAACTCGCCCTCAACCAACACCGGAGCAGGAGGCTCAGCAGAAGGAACCACAGGCACAACGTACCGCCGCAACAAGGACCTATGAAACACGTTGTGGATAGCAAACGACACAGGAAGATCCAGGCGAAAGGATACAGGATTAAGGATTTCCAATATCTTGTAAGGACCAATAAAACGAGTTTAAATTTGGGAGAGGAAACCTTCATAGGAACAAAGCGGGAAGAAAGCCACACCAAATCCCCAACACGTAGTCGGGGACCCACACCGCGGCGGCGGTTGGCAAAGCGCTGAGCCCTCTCCTGTGACAACTTCAAGTTGTCCACCACAAGATTCCAGATCCGCTGCAACCTATCCACCACAGAATCCACCCCAGGGCAGTCAGAAGGTTCCACATGACCCGAAGAAAAACGAGGGTGGAAACCAGAGTTGCAGAAAAACGGCGAAACCAAAGTGGCGGAACTAGCCCGATTATTAAGGGCAAACTCAGCCAACGGCAAGAAGGTCACCCAATCGTCCTGATCAGCAGAGACAAAACACCTCAAATAAGCCTCCAAAGTCTGATTAGTTCGCTCCGTCTGTCCATTAGTCTGAGGATGGAAAGCAGATGAAAACGACAAGTCAATGCCCATCCTACTACAAAAGGATCGCCAGAATCTGGAAACGAACTGGGATCCTCTGTCTGACACAATATTCTCAGGGATGCCGTGCAAACGAACCACGTTCTGGAAAAACACAGGAACCAGATCGGAAGAGGAAGGCAGCTTAGGCAAAGGAACCAAATGGACCATCTTGGAGAAGCGATCACATATCACCCAGATAACAGACATGCCTTGAGACACCGGAAGATCAGAAATGAAATCCATGGAGATATGTGTCCAAGGTCTCTTAGGGACAGGCAAGGGCAAGAGCAACCCGCTGGCACGAGAACAGCAAGGCTTAGCTCGAGCACAAGTCCCACAGGACTGTACAAATGACCGCACATCCCTAGACAAGGAAGGCCACCAAAAGGATCTGGCCACCAGATCTCTGGTGCCAAAAATTCCTGGGTGACCTGCCAACACCGAGGAATGAACCTCGGAAATGACTCTGCTGGTCCACTTATCAGGCACAAACAGTCTGTCAGGTGGACAAGAATCAGGCCTATCAGCCTGAAATCTCTGCAACACACGTCGCAGATCTGGAGAAATAGCTGACAAGATAATACCATCCTTAAGAATACCAACAGGTTCAGCGACTCCAGGAGCATCAGGCACAAAGCTCCTGGAAAGAGCATCGGCCTTCACATTTTTTGAACCTGGTAAATACGAGACAACAAAGTCAAAACGGGAGAAAAACAATGACCAGCGGGCCTGTCTAGGATTCAGGCGTTTAGCAGACTCGAGATACATCAGATTTTTGTGATCAGTCAAGACCACCACACGATGCTTAGCACCCTCGAGCCAATGACGCCACTCCTCAAATGCCCATTTCATGGCCAACAACTCCCGATTGCCCACATCATAATTTCGCTCCGCAGGCGAAAACTTCCTAGAGAAAAAGGCGCAAGGTCTCATAACAGAGCAACCAGGGCCTCTCTGCGACAAAACGGCCCCTGCTCCAATCTCTGAAGCATCCACCTCAACCTGAAAGGGAAGCGAGACATCAGGCTGGCACAAAACAGGCGCCGAAGTAAACCGACGTTTCAACTTCTGGAAAGCCTCCACGGCAGCAGGAGCCCAATTAACCACATCGGAGCCCTTCTTGGTCATATCCGTCAAAGGTTTCACAATGCTAGAAAAGTTAGCGATAAAACGACGGTAGAAGTTAGCGAAACCCAAGAACTTCTGAAGACTCTTAACTGACGAGGGCTGAGTCCAATCAAGAATAGCTCGGACCTTGACTGGGTCCATCTCCACAGCAGAAGGGGAAAAAATGAACCCCAAAAAGGGAACCTTCTGTACACCAAAAAGACACTTTGAGCCCTTGACAAACAAAGAATTTTCACGCAAAATTTTAAAGACCATCCTGACCTGCTCCACATGCGAGTCCCAATTATCAGAAAAAACCAGAATATCATCCAGATAAACGATCAAAAATTTATCCAGATAGTTCCGGAAAATGTCATGCATAAAGGACTGAAAAACTGAAGGGGCATTAGAGAGCCCAAAAGGCATCACCAAGTACTCAAAATGACCTTCGGGCGTATTGAATGCGGTTTTCCATTCATCCCCTTGCTTAATGCGCACAAGGTTGTACGCACCACGAAGGTCTATCTTGGTAAACCACTTGGCACCTTTAATCCGGGCAAACAAGTCAGACAACAGCGGCAAAGGATACTGAAATTTGACAGTGATCTTATTTAAAAGCCAATAGTCAATACAAGGCCTCAAAGATCCGTCCTTTTTAGCCACAAAAAAGAATCCCGCACCAAGAGGGGAAGAAGACGGACGGATGTGTCCTTTCTCCAGAGATTCCTTGATATATGAACGCATAGCGGTATGTTCAGGTATCGACAGATTAAACAGTCTTCCCTTAGGAAATTTACTGCCTGGAATCAAATCTATTGCACAGTCACATTCCCTATGAGGAGGCAATGCACTGGACCTGGACTCGCTAAAGACATCCTGATAATCAGACAAATACTCAGGAACTTCCGAAGGCGTAGAAGAAGCAATAGACACAGGCAGGGAATCCTCATGAATACCACGACAGCCCCAACTAGACACTGACATAGCCTTCCAGTCAAGGACTGGATTATGGGTCTGTAACCATGGCAGCCCCAAAACAACCAAATCATGCATTTTATGTAGAACGAGAAAACGTATCACCTCGCGGTGTTCAGGAGTCATGCACATGGTAACCTGTGTCCAATACTGCGGTTTATTTTCTGCTAATGGCGTAGCATCAATACCCCTAAGAGGGATAGGATTTTCTAATGGTTCAAGAATAAAACCACAGCGCTTAGCAAATGAGAGATCCATAAGACTCAGGGCAGCACCTGAATCTACAAACGCCATGACAGGATAAGATGACAGTGAGCAAATCAAAGTTACAGACAGAATAAACTTAGGATGCAAATTACCAACGGTGACAGGACTAACAACCTTAGATATACGTTTAGAGCATGCTGAGATAACATGTGTAGAATCACCACAGTAGTAGCACAAGCCATTCCGGCGTCTATGAATTTTCCTCTCATTTCTAGTCAGGATTCTATCACATTGCATCAAATCAGGTGTCCGTTCAGACAACACCATGAGGGAATTTGCGGTTTTTCTATCACATTGCATCACATCAGGTGTCTGTTCAGACAACAACATGAGGGAATTTGCGGTTTTGCGCTCCCGCAACCGCCGGTCAATTTGAATAGCCAGGGACATGGTATCATTCAGACCTGTGGGAATGGGAAAACCCACCATAACATTCTTAATGGCCTCAGAAAGGCCATTTCTAAAATTAGCGGCCAGTGCACACTCGTTCCAATGTGTCAGCACGGACCATTTCCGAAATTTTTGGCAATACACCTCAGCCTCGTCCTGGCCCTGAGACATAGCCAGCAAGGCTTTCTCTGCCTGAATCTCAAGATTGGGTTCCTCATAAAGTAAACCGAGCGCCAGAAAAAACGCATCAATATCAGCCAATGCCGGATCTCCTGGCGCCAACGAAAAAGCCCAATCTTGAGGGTCACCCCGTAAGAATGAAATAACAATTTTTACTTGTTGAGCAGAGTCTCCAGATGAACAAGGTTTCAGGGACAAAAACAATTTACAATTATTCCTGAAATTCCTAAACTTAAATCGGTCTCCTGAAAACAGTTCAGGAATCGGAATCTTGGGTTCAGACCTAGGATTTCTGGTAACATAATCTTGTATACCCTGCACACGAGCGGCAAGCTGGTCCACACTTGTAATCAAGGTCTGGACATTCATGTCTGCAGCAAGCTTAAGCCACTCTGAGGTAAAGGGGAAAAGAAAAAAAAAAATAAAAAATGAGAGAGGGAAAAAAAAAACTCAAAATTTTCTTTCTTATAATCCCACTTCTGCAATGCATTAAACATTTAATACTGGCCTGGCATACTGTTATGACCCCAGTGGACAGGGTCTCAGAGGAACGTGTAAGTCTGCGAGATTCAAAAATCCAGCTCATAGGGCTGTGGTAACTGGGTTGACCAAATAGCTACTCCTAACGCCAACACTAGAAGTAGCCGGGGATCATGCCTACGGTGATCGCTAGATGACTCGCGCCAGCCGGAGAATCTAACTACCCCTAGGAGAAGAAAACAAAGACCTCTCTTGCCTCCAGAGAAAGGGACCCCAAAGCAAGATACAAGCCCCCCACAAATAATAACGGTGAGGTAAGAGGAAATGACAAACACAGAAATGAACCAGGTTCAGCAAAGAGAGGCCAGCTTACTAATAGCAGAATATAGCAAGATAACTTATCTGGTCAACAAAAACCCTATAAAAATCCACGCTGGAGATTCAAGAACCCCCGAACCGTCTAACGGTCCGGGGGGAGAACACCAGCCCCCTAGAGCTTCCAGCAAAGGTCAGGATACAGATTGGAACAAGCTGGACAAAAATACCAAACAAAACAAAAGCAAAAAGCAAGGAAGCAGACTTAGCTAGAAATACAGGAACCCGGATCATAGGACAAGAGCACAACAGATTAGCTCTGATTTCAACGATGCCAGGCATTGAACTGAAGGTCCAGGGAGCTTATATAGCAACGCCCCTGAACTAACGGCCCAGGTGAGGATATAGGAAAAGACAGAAGCTCCAGAGTCAAATCACTAATGACCACTAGAGGGAGCAAAAAGCAAAATCACAACAGGTTACATTAATTGTCAAGTCTTCCCAACACAAAGCAGAACAATCCCAGTAAAGGACGTGCTCTATGTCCCTAATCTTAAGTTACATTAAAAGATGACAGCTATATAATCTCAAAAGAAGGTTACACATTTATACACTAGCAGAAGGAAAAATCAAATATGAGTTGTACCAGCTAAAATGCAAGAAAAGTGTATACTTCTAAACATGAACAGCACAAGAATTTAATCCATGTATGGAACAGGCATCTTGCACATAGAGACCCAGAACCAATAAGAAAGTTAAAAAACAACTTGCTGATGGTATTACATATGATCTGTGTAATTAGACAATGAAATGTACTAGCTGTCTTAAAAGGAATATGTCAATAATACAATTTCCTAAGAATAGTAATACAAAATCAAAACAGAGTACTCGAATTATCGATGATTATCAAGTTATACAGTTGTCTATGTGCTTCACAGCAAAGATGAAGTTCCAGAAAACTTGAACTATATCTCGCTGAAGTATATAACAAATATTGAAGAAAGACTGATATTTGACCCAGACTTTCCAACAACATATTGAGGTGAAGCAATCATGACAGCTTGCTTTCTTCAAAACAGACTACCAGGTAAAGGTAATGGGAAAATTCCATTTGTCCAACAATCTCTGTCACAATTTCAAAATAGCAAGCAAAAGGATGAAGAAGTTTTGGTTAGGTTCTTCAACCACAGAAGAAGTAACAGAAAAATTAGGTGAACCTGAAGGCAGGAGATTGTCGAGATCAAACAAGGGTATACCAGCTAAGCGTCTATCCTACTTTGTCAGAACAGTCAGTGAACGATATAACTCAGTTTAGATACAATAGTAATTTACAGTAATTCTAAACAGTTGATGATAATAACAAGGTGAATCAAACAAAAACCAAATAACAATACGAGTGAATTAACAATGAAAGTTCTTCACTATGTAATACTAATGTTCTTTTTACGAAGATGGTAGGCCCATTCACCGGAGTTAGCATGTAGATTCTCTCTCTTTAACTCTTGCCCTACCAGGGGTCACAAGGTTTTCCCGCTAGGCCGCATGTCTTTCTAATGATCTCTATTAAAGCGCGTTGAGCCTCCCACACACCAACGGGCCCCCTCCCAACCTGTTGTCCTGACCCCGGCCAGCCCAAAACCATATGTCAAAACTGGAAATGATGGCCCTGCTCACTCGCACTGTCCCTCTGCAATTGCAGGCGTGCCTCCCTGGCTGACATCTCCTCGCAGATCTTCGCTGCTTGACTCTTGGCAAACGTCTTCTGGACCTGGAGCGGAGAGGACTGGGGTTCAGGTCTTCACAGGCGATATCTGATTTCTGGGTCTTGACCGGCGTAGGGCACAGGTCCTGGTCTTGACTGGTGCAGTTGGAACTCTGGGTCTTCCTGAACACAGTCTGAACCTTGTCAGGTGGTGACCAGCATCCTGGTGGTGCAGACTTCCCACTGAGGGCTGTCATGTTGGCCTGAACACCATCCCTGATCTGCCTCAGCTCCTCTCTTTCTTTTGGGTCAAATTTGCCTGTGGTTTGGCGCGCAGGGCTTTTATATCCTGCAAGTGACTGACCAGGTCCTGCACATGAAGCTACTCTTCCTGAAATTGCTTCTACCTGATTGCACCTGTCCAGCAGATGGCAGTCTTTCCTCACTCTGGTTACACCCTGCAAGGGCTCTTCAGGGGTATCACTGCTTCCTCTTATACAACAACTACCTGTCCATGAAAAACTGAAGTGGATTAATGCTGCTAATGAGGAAATGAAGTCCTTTCATCAACTTCAAGCTTGAAAACTCAGCAAACTACCACAAGGCAAGAAAGCAATCAAATGTAAATGGGTTTTTAAGATCAAGTATGACTCTGAATGCAAGGTTCACAGATTTAAAACAAGATTAGTTGCAAAAGGATATTCTCAGAAATATGGTGAACATTATTATGATGCTACATTTTCTCCACTTGCTAAAAAGACCACATTCAAGACCCTAATGACTCTAGATGCTGTACAAAAATGTTTGTCAGACATTAGGACATCAAGACTGCCTTTTTAAATGGTGACATTGAAGAGTACTTGGACATGACTCAACCTGAGTGTGATATCAAAGAGGTGAAGAGAATCTGATTTGCAAACTACAAAAAATTCTCTGTGGTCTTAAAGGAATCAGCAAGAACATGGAACACCAAAATGAATACAGTCTTATTGGAAAAAGGATTTAAAAGCGGTCAAGCAGATCTATGTTTATATACAAAATGTACAGATGGCAAGTGGATGTATATTCTCTCATATGTTGACAATGTGATTTATGGTTCATCAAGAGGAAACAGAAATTGCAAAGATGACTAAAATTCTGAATCAGCATTTTAAAACTGGCTGGTGACTTAAGTGATCGTGAATCGACAAGCGGCTAATTGTTAAAGCTTGGAGAAACTTCAAATACTTTGTCTAACAAAAACAGGTGTCTGTAGCCTTGTCAGCTACAGAAGCAGAGTATGTGTCTGCAGTCCACGCAAGTCAAGATGTCATTTGGTTAAACCAAATGCTACTTGAACTTGGTAAGCCATCAACTGAACTAACTGTGATTTATGAAGACAAACAAAGATGCATTAAATTTGCATGCAGTGAGAAGATCAACGTGAGAACCAAATACATTGACATTAAAAATCATCACCTGCGTGATTTGGTAGAACGGTGTATAATTGAGTTTGTTTATTGCATGACTGACCAGATGATAGCTGATGTTATGACAAAGCCACTCCCAAGAGCCAAATTTGAAGAATTCAGAACCACTATGAGACTAACAGAGTAAGTAGTTGTTGAGTGGAGGTGTTGTAATAATGCCTATTATTGTATATATTGCATCAACTACTATTTACTACTGTTTAATAGTGCATGAGTTTCTGTCACCATAGTGTTATATTGCCAATAATTCACTGCTAAAATAAAAATAGAAAAACAGGAGTGTGTAGCTTGAGCAAACTTTACTTTCACTTTTCAAGCTGATAGAGCAGATGCTAAGATCCTAAGCTTTAAGAAATACCAGTTGTAAGCTGTGTTATATTTATTCCTGAATAAATATATATTCACTGTTGAACAGCTGGACAGTACAGAGATGAATTCGCTGCCAACAGTTGTACATCAGTGTTTGGTCCGTGTGTCTGTTTTTACCATCAGTGTGTCATGAGTGTTTTTCAAAGATAGATAAATAAATAAATACATTTCAAAGCTTTTGCTATACTCAATGTTAAATAAGGAGAGTTGCGTGTATTTTTCATGGACTCATAGACTTGTATTGGCACTTTTCATCTGTGATAATCAAAAGAAATGGACATGTCTCCGTGAGATTTGCACAGACATAATATTCTTGAAAAAACACGGATATGTGAATAACAGCATTGATTATGGGTTACGTGTTGCATCCTTGAAAAACACAGACATAAAAAGTGCCGTACGTTCAATATGGACGCCAAAATGAGGCTGTGGATGATTGTTGATATTATCGGGCTGTAATTTGTGAACATGACTCTGTGTGCTCTTCCGAATCATAGACAGGTGTAGGCGCTGTCTCCTATTGCATGCACTGTTCTTATCCGTAAAACTATAAAATCATTCATGTGCATTTCCACATTGGTCAGTGTGTTACTCGAAAATATTCTTGTCTGAATCCAGTCTAATACTGTAGTTTATTATGGCAAGGTGTCATTTTTCTTAACATATATTCCCACACAACTACAAACTCACACTGTCACTTCCCATGATTACGGCTACATGCATGCCATGGTTTCCCACTATGATTAACAAGTAATTGTCTTTTTTTTTCAAGTTCAGAAACTATTTTCACATGATCTGTATTTTATCTATCAATCTGCACAGCTTCAATTTTCATTCCTTTCTGTTCAATAATTTCCCTCTTTGGCTAACTCTTTCAGTGACTCCATTGTAGTTAAAACAATTGTAAATCTCCCTCTTTTATTCTTCCAAAGTCCTCTGAAACTGTATCCAGCCCTACTTTTATTACACACCCTTACAATGCCACCAGTCCCTGTGCTGGAGGGCATTTTTGTTTATTAGATGTTACTATGTTATCGTGAGGCACAATGGACCTAGTAATGTATGATCTAATAATGTTATCAGTTTAGCTCAGTTATATGGTCAATGTCATTGATCCTCATTTGATTTACTAGCTTCTGATTAACTAAGTGCATTAAGGACATTCCAGTTTAATAAATAAATATTTCAGTTGCATATGGTTTCCTAATTTATTCTTGTCTGAGTCTCTCAAAACAGGATGTTTTATCATGTCATAACACATGTGAACTAATAGATTAATTATCCATTAAAAACAAGAGAATAATAAAATGTCATTCTTCTTGTTTTTCTTAATACAAGTACGTAGAGTAAGGTGTGGGGTTCCATACTTGCACACATTTATTGTTTACTAGATGGTGGCCCGATTCTAAAGCATTGGGTATTCTAGAATATGTATGTAGTTTATTTATGAAGATTTTAGAATAATACAATGAATACACAGAATTCGGCTGGCCGGGCGCGACCAATTAGCGAAGCGTGGTTCAAATCCCGCACCAATTTGCGGCTGGAGTGCGCCTGTCGCTGATTGCGGCCTGCCATGTAGTATATAGCACAACCACGTAGTATATAGCAGCCCACATAGCATATAGCACAGCCACGTAGTATATAACACAGCTCACGTAGTAAATAACAGCCCACACAGTATATAACACAGCCCACGTAGTGTATAACACAGCCCACGTAGTGTATAACACAGCCATGTAGTATATAACACAGCCCATGCAGTATATAACAAAGCCACGTAGTCCCACATAGTATATAGCACAGCCAAGTAGTATATAGCACAGCCAAGTAGTATATTGCACAACCACATAGTATATTGCACAGCCACATAGTATATTGCACAGTCCACGTAGTATATAGCACAGCCCACGTAGTATATTGCACAGTCCACGTAGTATATAACACAGCCACGCAGTATATAGCACAGCGCATGCAGGATATTACAGCCACGTAATATATTACACAGCCCATGTAGTATATTGCACAGCCGACATAGTATATAGCCCAGCGACGTAGTATATAGCACAGCGACGTAGTTTATAACACAGCCCATGCAGTATATACCACGTCCCACGTAGTGTATAGCACAGCCAAGTAGTATGCACAAATCGGAGAACCATGAGTCAAAAAATTGCCAAAAACAGTTTAACAAATAATACAAAATTTATTGAGGGCACATCAATGCCATGAGTAAAATATTACCATTTACAACAAAGTAACAGTAAAGTGACTAAATCCGTGGTTACAATGGTGAGCTGAGAGCACCAGTATGGGACAATAGCACAGTAAATCCCTAAAACATGCAGTAAATATGCTGTCAACAAGTGCACTTAAAGCTATCTGCCAATGTCAGGCGGCCTGGCTAAGTAATATAAATGCATGCATGAATGCTACAGTGGTAGCTAGGAGCCAAAGTGCACATGATACAAATAAAGATATTAATTACCCATGTGGAGAGAAGTAGAGGTCCCGTCCGGATCCCAGTCACATACCCCAACGCGCGTTTCGCGTTTGAACGTCATCGCTTCCTTTTGACTCATGGTTCTCCGATTTGTGCAATTTATGGTTGAGTCGCCATTTTTTCTTAATACAATATACGGCTGATGTTCCTTTATAGCCAAGTAGTATATTGCACAGCCATGTAGTATATTGCACAGTCCACGTAGTATATAGCACAGCCCATGTAGTATATAGCACAGCCACATAGTATATTGCACAGTCCACGTAGTATATAGCACAGCCACATAGTATATTGCACAGCTGACGCAATATATAACACAGCCCACGCAGTATATAGCACAGGCCACGCAGTATATTACACAGCCACGTAGTATATAGCACAGCCATGTATTATATTGCACAGCCGACGTACTATATAACACAGCCAACGCAGTATATAACACTGCCCACGTAGTATATAACACAGCCAACGCAGTATATAACACTGCCCACGTAGTATATAACACAGCCCACACAGTATATAACACAGCCCACGCAGTATATAACACTGCCCACGTAGTATATAACACTGCCCATGTGGTATATAACACTGCCCACGCAGTATATAGCAATGTGGGCACCATATCCCTGTTAAAAAAAAGAATTAAAATAAAAAATCATTATATACTCACCCTCCAACGGCCCCTGGATCCATCCCAGGCCTTTCCCGCTCCTCACGCGCCGCTCCGGTCCCAAGCGGCAATAACATGTGATGATGTAGCGGTCTCGCGAGAACGCTACATCATCTTTGGTCATTGCCGCAATGCATTATTGCGACCGGAGCAGCGCACGAGGAGCGGGAAAGGCCTGGGCTGGATCCGGGGGCCGTCGAAGGGTGAATATATAATTATTTTTTTATTTTTTTAATTATTTTTAACATTATATGTTTTTACTATTGATGCTGCATAGGCAGCATCAATAGTAAAAAGTTGGTCACACAGAGGGTTAATGGCAGCGTTAACGGACTGCCTTGCACCGTGTTATGCCGCAATGTAAGGCAGTCCTTTTAACACTATGTGGGCGCTGACTGGGGGGGTATGGAGGGGGCACTGACTGCAGGGGAGTAGGGAGCAGCCATTTTGCAGCCGGACTGTGCCCGTCGCTGATTGGTCGCAGCCAGCTGGCCGCGACCAATCAGCGACATGGGATTTCATTGACAGACAGACAGACAGAAAGACAGACAGAAAGATGGAATTGATTCTTAGACAATTATATAGTAGATTTTTTATGCTCACTTATATAGTGCCTTCATATTCCACAGCACTTTACATCATTGTCCCCATTGGGGCTCACAATCTAAATTCCCTATCAGTATGTGTTTATAGTATTGGAAAAAATCTGAGCACTTGGAGCAAACCCACACAAAGAAAGGGAAAACATACAAACTCCTTGCAGATGTTGTCTTTAGTGGGTTATGAACTCAGGACCCCAGCGCTGCAAGGCTGCAGTGCTGACTACTGAGCAGCAGTGACCATTTCCATCTTCACAATGTCTCATGCAAACCAGACCTTTATAATTGTACTTGTGTTATTTCTTTCAACTTAGCTTTCTGTCCCCATGAGACAGTTACTATACTGAAATCCCAATAACATACTGTAATCCAAACCACCTTTAAGGTCCAATCTTAAGCTACATTAACACTGAAAGATAATCATTCTTTAGAACTTTAATTTCTCATAATCTTTCAGTGTAAACAGGCTGCCAACCACCCAATGAACTAGCAAAATCTACGTTTTTATGGTGAAATTATTTTTTGTGCAGCACAAAGATCATCGTGCTCGGCGGTGCATCATCCTGTGTAAACAGGAGTTGCACTGCTGAGAAAATGGCAGCCTGTGCTCACTGAGTCATCTATTACAAATTGTTTGGTGCACATTGTTTACTACGGTCTGTGTAAACAGGCAAGCAAACAACCACTGGTCGGTAAATGTTTACCGATTAATGGTCGTTTAGTGATGCTGGTCGGTTCATGTAAATGGACCCTTGCCATAGTGCTTTCTCAATAAATTTATTGTTCATTGTTAAATAAATTACATTGTTACAGTCAGTGCTATTGACAATAGGTAAGTACGCCACTCCAAGGTAAAGCGGGTGCTAGGATAGAGTCCCACCCCATAATACTACTAGAAAAGAATTTGCCACTCCAATTCTAAAGGACATCTTGTTTTATTATATATACACACGTGGTCAAAATTGTTGGTATCCCTCGTTTAATGACAGAAAAACCCACAATGATCACGAAAATAACTTGAACCTGACAAAAGTAATAATAAAGTAAAAATCTAGGACATTGAACAAATGAAAGTCAGACATTGCTTTTCAACCATGCTTCCACAGAATTAAAAAAATAATAAAACTCATGAAATAGGCCTGGACAGAAATGATGGTACACTTAACTTAATATTTTTTCTCTTTTAACCATTCTTGGATGTTTTTAGCTGTGTGTTTTGGGTCATTATCCTGCTGCAAGACCTATGACCTGCGACTGAGACCAAGCTTTCTGACACTGGGAAGCACATTTCTCTCTAGAATCCCTTGATAGTCTTGAGATTTCATTGTACCCTGCGCAGATTCTAGACATCCTGTGCCAAATGCAGAAAAGCAGCCCCAGAACATAACAGAGCCTCCTCCATGTTTCACAGTAGGGACAGTGTTCTTTTCTTGATATGCTTCATTTTTCCATCTGTGAACATAGAGCTGATGTGCCTCACCAAAAAGCTCAATTTTTGTCTCATCTGTCCATAGGACATTCTCCCACAAGCTTTGTGGCTTGTCATCATGTAGTTTGTCAAATTACAGTCTGGCTTTTTTATATTTTTTTCAACAATGGTGTCCTCCTTGGTACTTCATGATAATGGTAAAATTTCTTTGATATTGTGTTTATTTGTGAGAAATCGGAAATTTGGTGAAAATGTTTCAATTTTAAAATTTTTATTTTATGCCCTTAAATGAAAGAGATATGCCACACAAAATAGTTATTAAATAACATATACTATATGCCTACTTTACATCAGCACAATTTTTGAAACAATTTTTTTTATTAGGAAATTAAAAGGATTAAAAGTTGACCAGAAATTTCTAATTTTTCCAACAAAATTTAAAAAAACATTTTTTTAGGGATCACATCACATTTGAAGAGACTTTGAGGGGCCTATATGATAGAAAATACCCAAAAGTGATGCCATTCTACAAACTTCACCCCTCAAAGCCACATTCAATAAGTTTATTAACCCTTAATGTGCTTCACAGGAATTAATAGAATGTGGAAGAAAAAATGAACATTTAACTTTTTTCACAAACATTTTAATTTAGACCCACATTTCTTTATTTTGACAAAAGAAACAGGAGAAAATGGACCATACAATTTGTTGTGCAATTTCTACTGAGAATTCCGATACCCCATATGTGGGGGAAAACCACTGTTTGGGTACAAGGTAGGGCTCAGAAGGGAAGGCGTGCCATTTGATTCTTTGAATTTAAAAATTGCTGACATAATTAGTGGATGCCATGTCGCGTTTGGACAGCCCCTGATAGGCCTAAACAGTGGAAACCCCCCACAAGTGACACCATTTTGGAAACTAGTCCCCTCAGGGAACTTATCTAGATCTGTATTGAGCACCTTGAATCCCCCAGTTGCTTCATAGAAGTTTATAACTTTGAGCCGTGAAAATAAAAAAAATCACAATTTTCCCACAAAAATGTTTTTTAGCCCCAAATTTTGCATTTTCACAAGGGTAACAGGACAAAATGGACCCCAAAATTTGCTATGCAATTTCTTCTGAGTTCACCAATACCCCATATGTGGTCGATATCTATTTTTGAGACCCCATGCAAAGCTTTGAAGGGAAGGAGCACCATATTACAATGCAGGTTTTGCTGCACTGGTTTGAGAGTGCAATGTCACATTGGCAAAGCCCCTGAGGGGCCAGAACAGCAGAACCCCCCATAAGTGAGCCCATTTTATACCCTACTCCTCCCAGTAAATTCATCTTGAGGTGCAGTGATCATATTGACACCACATGTGTCACAGACATGTAGAAATACCCTATATATGGCTGTACAATACTGCTTAGCTATATGGCGAGACTCTGGACGGATGCAGCACTATTTGCCTTCTGATATAACCAAAAAAGGCCTCACAGGTTATTAACCAAGCCACAAAATGTTCAGTTCAAACATAGAAATTTATAGAATAAAATATTCTTTCACTTCCAATTACATTTACATAATATCAAAAAATGCCTCCAATCCAAAATTGATTAAGCGATGGCCTAGTGCTGCTACAGCCTGTTCCCTTGAATTTCTCAAGATTATTATTGACAGTAATATACAGGCCATTTCTGAAATTGAGTGTGAACTGGAAAAATTGGAAGAAACTATGAAAAAGGAGATTAAAAAAGAATTGTTAGAGGTATGGTCTAATGATTTCAATAACGATATGGAGAAGTGGGAAAATGAGATCTGTCAGAGGAAGATAAAAAAATATCAAAGAGATGTAAAGGATTATGAAGAAAATAAGATCTATAGGTGGCAATGGAAAAATAATCACACAGAAATCAATAGACAAAGACAACCATCGTTTAGTTCAATGTCATCCACGTTGGAAACAAGTATTTCAAGTAATAGTCTGGGGTCTAATATGACTACAAGATTTGGGGCATGTAAAAATGAACAAAAACGACAGGCGGATATATTTTCAAGGACATCCAAACATAGGGAAGACAATTTTAAGGTAATAAATTTGTCTAACCATTCCCTTACTGACAGGGGCGTAACAACAGTCCTGCGGGCCCCGGTGCGAACTTTTGAATGGGGCCCCCCCCCCCCCCCATTATGGCACCATGCAGGGCCCCCCCCCCAGCTGAATAGCACCATGCAGGGCCCCCCACCATGCAGGGCCCCCCCCAGCTGACCAATAGCACCATGCAGGGCCCCCCACCTGACCAATAGCACCATGCAGGGCACCCCCCCCCCCTAGCTGACCAATAGCACTATGCAGGGCACCCCCCCCCAGCTAAACGATAATGGCACCGGCTCCTGCCGCCCGGACATACCTGGGCCGGGGGCCCGGCGATCGGCATCGCCAGGCAGCCCGGGACCTGGGAAGAGCATGGCGCACCCACATGTCGCACCCCCCACATGTCCCACATGTTGCTGCTGCACGTACCTTGGCTTCACCGCTCGAAGTCCCCCAGGCAGCGCGCGCGCGCCTGGCAGCCCCGCGAAAAGGAGGAGGAGGAGCCGAAGAACGTGACGCCGCACGGCCTGCCCCCACAGTGACCGGCCGCTCAGCCTGCAATTCATCCTGGCGGCGGCCCGGTAAGCTGCGCCCACGGCGGACTACCGAGGTCGCAGAGGTCGCGGCGGCACCGGGCCCTCTTTTGGGCCCGGGCCCTGGTGCAGCCGCGACCTCTGCGACCCCGGTAGTTCCGCCCCTGGTCTCCAGCATTCTGCCCCAGTGTGTGTCTCCAGCATTCTGCCCCAGTGTGTGTCTCCAGCATTCTGCCCCAGTGTGTGTCTCCAGCATTCTGCCCCAGTGTGTGTCTCCAGCATTCTGCCCCAGTGTGTGTCTCCAGCATTCTGCCCCAGTGTGTGTCTCCAGCATTCTGCCCCAGTGTGTGTCTCCAGCATTCTGCCCCAGTGTGTGTCTCCAGCATTCTGCCCCAGTGTGTGTCTCCAGCATTCTGCCCCAGTGTGTGTCTCCAGCATTCTGCCCCAGTGTGTGTCTCCAGCATTCTGCCCCAGTGTGTGTCTCCAGCATTCTGCCCCAGTGTGTGTCTCCAGCATTCTGCCCCAGTGTGTGTCTCCAGCATTCTGCCCCAGTGTGTGTCTCCAGCATTCTGCCCCAGTGTGTGTCGCCAGCATTCTGCCCCAGTGTGTGTCGCCAGCATTCTGCCCCAGTGTGTGTCGCCAGCATTCTGCCCCAGTGTGTGTCTCCAGCATTCTGCCCCAGTGTGTGTCTCCAGCATTCTGCCCCAGTGTGTGTCGCCAGCATTCTGCCCCAGTGTGTGTCGCCAGCATTCTGCCCCAGTGTGTGTCGCCAGCATTCTGCCCCAGTGTGTGTCGCCAGCATTCTGCCCCAGTGTGTGTCTCCAGCATTCTGCCCCAGTGTGTGTCTCCAGCATTCTGCCCCAGTGTGTGTCTCCACTCCAGCATTCTGCCCCAGTGTGTGTCTCCAGCATTCTGCCCCAGTGTGTGTCTCCAGCATTCTGCCCCCCCCCCAGTGTCCCCCACTGCTCCAGGGGCACCCGCCGCTCCGGGGGCCCCCCGGCCGCCACCCTCCTTGAAGACGATACTCACCCTGCTGCCTGCTCCAGCGATGGTCTCGGCATCTGCTCTGCACTGCATCTTCTTCCTGCTTGTGCTTGTGCGGTCATGTGATACTGATTAAAGTCATGAATATGCGCATATTCATGGCCTTAATGAAGCGGTACCACGTGACCGCACAAGCAGGAAGAAGATGCAGTGCAGAGCAGACGCCGAGACCATCGCTGGAGCAGGCAGCAGGGTGAGTATCGTCTTCAAGGAGGGTGGGTGGGGGGCGGCCAGGGGGGCCCCCGGAGCAGTGGGGGCCCTCCCCGGTGGGCCAGTCCGAGCCTGCCGGGGCCCCTGACCTGCGGGGCCCGGTCGCAATGGCGACCGCTGCGACCGCGGTAGTTACGCCCCTGCTTACTGATATCCAATATAGGGTTTTGGCTAAAGGTTTAACATTCTCTCCTTCTAAACATTTAAATCCATTCATAGCAGTTAAAGACCTCCACTTTTTCTCTCGAAAAATGATTCTAAAAAGGATGCATTATAGATCAGAAATAGACGATCTGTTTCCATGTACTCAAGAAAAAGAGGCATTGGCCAATTTGGAAGCCCTTGCTGAGGAAAATAGCACCACATCGGTAAGCCATAAATTTCCTATGTCTCTTTTAGGTAAATCCAGGAAGTTTCCCTCTCTCAGTCTTTGTCCTGCAGTGTATGTCTTCACTAGATTGGTGACTATTGAGATTGAGAACTTATGCCAGCAGGGTTATGGGGATTCCAACTGCAGCAAAGCTGAGAGAGAGGCAATTAACTCCTTGACCAACCCCACCGATGTGGTGTTTAAACCCTCGGACAAGGGCGGTAACATAGTGATCTGGCCCAATACCATGTACGAGAGACAAGTGATGAGGCTACTTAATGATAGAGAGTGTTACCGAAAATTGATTAGTAACCCTATGCATTCTTTTCAGAATGAATTAGTCCAAATATTGGAGGATGCCTTTGCTAATGGAATTATCCCCAAAAAATTCTTAGAAGTAATCAAAGATATACACCCACGACTCCCGACTTTATATCTGATCCCTAAGATCCATAAGGACCCCATGGACTTGCCGGGCAGACCGATAATTTCCGGTAACGAGAGTTTATGTGAGGTGGTCACCAGAATCATCGACCACTATTTAAAACCATTGGTGAGTGAATTACCATCTTATATACAAGACACCAACTCAGCGCTTCGTAGGATTGATGGTATTCAATTGAATGACACTGCGGTAATGGTAACCGCAGATGTTGAAGCGCTATATACATCCATCCAGCATAGAGATGGCCTTCGGGCGGTACGCTGGTTTTTGGACTCCAGGAACATGGATAGAGATATGGTCCATCTGTTAATACAGTTTGTCCCGGATAGATGGACCAACAGAGTCATCTCCGAGGTTCATTCTTCGGTGTTGGCGGGCCATCCTGGAATACTTGGTACCAGAGACTTGGTGGCCAGGTCTTTTTGGTGGCCTTCCTTGTCGCGGGATGTGCGTTCCTTTGTGCAGTCTTGTGGAATTTGTGCTCGGGCTAAGCCTTGCTGTTCTCGAGCCAGTGGTTTGCTGTTACCTTTGCCTGTCCCGAAGAGGCCTTGGACGCACATTTCCATGGATTTTATTTCAGATCTCCCTGTCTCTCAGAGAATGTCTGTCATCTGGGTGGTGTGTGATCGTTTTTCTAAGATGGTCCATTTGGTGCCCTTGCCTAAGTTGCCTTCCTCCTCCGAGTTGGTTCCACTGTTTTTTCAAAATGTGGTTCGTTTGCACGGGATTCTTGAGAACATTGTTTCTGACAGAGGATCCCAGTTTGTGTCTAGATTTTGGCGGACCTTTTGTGCTAAATTGGGCATTGATTTGTCTTTTTCGTCGGCCTTCCATCCTCAGACGAATGGCCAAACCGAGCGAACTAATCAGACCTTGGAGACTTATTTAAGATGTTTTGTTTCTGCTGATCAGGACGACTGGGTTACTTTTTTGCCGTTGGCCGAGTTTGCCCTTAATAATCGGGCTAGTTCTGCTACTTTGGTTTCTCCTTTCTTTTGTAATTTGGGGTTTCATCCTCGTTTTTCCTCGGGTCAGGAGGAGCCTTCTGACTGTCCTGGAGTGGATGTTGTGGTTGATAGGTTGTATCAGATTTGGAATCATGTGGTGGACAATTTGAAGCTGTCTCAAGAGAAGGCTCAGCTCTTTGCCAACCGCCGTCGCTGTGTGGGTCCCCGACTTCGCATTGGGGACTTGGTGTGGTTGTCTTCTCGCTTCGTTCCTATGAAGGTCTCCTCTCCTAAGTTCAAGCCTCGGTTTATCGGTCCTTATAAGATTCTGGAAGTCCTTGGCCCTGTGTCATTTCGCCTGGACCTCCCAGCCTCATTTGCTATTCATAATGTGTTCCATCGCTCGTTGTTGCGGAGGTATGTGGTGCCTGTGGTTCCTCCGGTTGAGCCTCCTGCCCCGGTGCTGGTTGAGGGAGAATTGGAATACGTGGTGGAGAAGATCTTGGATTCTCGTATTTCTAGACGGAGGCTCCAGTATTTGGTTAAATGGAAGGGCTATGGTCAGGAGGATAATTCTTGGGTTGTCGCCTCTGATGTTCATGCGGCTGATTTGGTTCGTGCCTTCCATGTGGCTCATCCTGATCGCCCTGGTGGTTTTCATGAGGGTTCGGTGACCCCTCCTCAAGGGGGGGTACTGTTGTGGGCTCTGTGTTCGGGCTCCCTCTTGTGGTCACTGGTGGTATGGTGTGACTTTTGCTTTGGGCTCCCCCTGGTGGCTTTGTCTGTTATCCTGCTGGTCTCTGGCTATCAGCTGGATTCGTTATCCTCTGGGAGGTTCCTATATAGCTCTGTTTTACTTCCACTTGTTGCCGGCTGTCGATGTAATCAGTGCTACTCAGATTCCTTCTAACTACCTTGCTCCCAGTCCATCCAGGACAAGCTAAGTTTTGTTTGCTCATTTTTTGATCAGCAGTGTTTATCATGTTTTCTGTTCCAGCTTGCTAAAATGTAATGCCCTCGCTTGCTGGTTGCTCTAGTGGGCTGAGTTTCTCCCCACACACCGTTAGTTGGTGTGTGGGTTCTTGAAATCTCAGGATGGATATTTTGTAAGGGTTTTTTATTGATCGCATAGACCCCTGCTCTATTTTCTGCTTTCTAGTACTAGTGGGCCTCTTTTGCTGAATCTGATTTCATCCCTATGTATGTGCCTTCTTCTTACTTCACCGTTAATATTTGTTGGGGGCTTCTATATCTTTGGGGATTATTTCTCTGGAGGCAAGCGAGGTCTTTCTTTCTCTTTAGGGGTAGCTAGTTCCTCAGGCTGGCTCGAGACGTCTAGGAATTTTTTAGGCACGTTCACCCGCTACCTCTAGTTGTGTTGAATAGGTTCAGATTTGCGATCAGTCCAGTTACCATCTCCCTAGAGCTCGTCCTTAGTTTAATCACTTGCTGGTCTATTTGTGATCCTCAGCCACTAGGGATCATAACAGCCACCTGCCCATGTGGTAAAATCTACGTTGGCCTCACCACCCGTGAGTTGAAAATTCGAATAAGAGAGCACTGCAGAGATATTGAAAAGGCAAAGACAGTGGGAGATTAATCCAGTTTAAAAACTTTGCCAAGACATTTTAGAAAATATCATGCCTGCAGTGCCGTGGGGTTGGTGGTGAGAGGCATAGACACTGTTTCCATGAGGATTCGGGGTGGCGATATAAGTAAAATCTTGGCCCAAGTTGAGAGTCGGTGGATATACAGGTTGGGCACTATGGCTCCTCAGGGTTTAAATGAAAGTTTTGGTTTTGGGGCATTCTTGTAATGAAGTCATTTTTTCAGTATATGCCTGATACAGTTTTATGGGTCTTTGTGGGTTGGTTTGTGTTTTGATTTTAACTTATTTTTCCTCATCCTTCTTTTTTTCATAAGTTTATAGCACTGAACATCTATAAAGTTCCAGTTTTCCATACATACCTATTTAGAGCTATGATGAATCTATGATTGGGAAAATACAGACGCTTGATGTCCATTGCATATACGCCTTTTTTCTGGCTAAAGATGAACTTTTACCCTAATGAAGGTTGATGGATGAAATCGGACTGTGGAGAACCTGGCGACAACATCCATATCTTCAAAATGGACATTGTGGAATATATGGCCTAGTAGAGGTTGTTTAATAATGGTCATTATGGTCACTTTGTATTTATCTAATCACTTAGCACTTTTCCTTCTTTTAACAGTTCTTTGTATTCGATCATAGTACTTGGACTGTCCAAAAATTGGTGATGGTATCTATTTTGCCATTATGGATATTAGGTAATATATGGCTTAGTTGGGGTTAGCTAATATATGCATTAGGTCTATGCACTTAGCACTTTAGGATATATGTTAAATGAGTTTCACTTTTTGGATCACATGTTCATCATTACGTCACTTATCAGGCACATATGTTGTAAATAGTGTCTCACTGACATTTATTGGTCAATTTATATCACGGGAATTTGGAAGAGCGCATGACACCGATACCATGGCTGGACCCTCCCACCTGTGGCATAGGCCTGCTTCCCCCACTTCACCCCTTAAGGCTGATGTGGGGGTGCGGCCATCTCCGTGGGTGCGTGGATCCCAATTAGCTATGCTTTCGTCTGTACATGCGCCGTCAATCCAGCTCCCCCTTCTTCTATGTATTTTATTAATTGTTATATACACACGAATTGATCAACAAATATTCACTTATAGCAATACACTTTGATTGTCATTAAGGTATCCCACTATATGTTGGGATATTCACATTATGTGTTGATCTAATGGCATTTTAAGCAGCTGATTGAGCTATACATTTATGGTCGTGTTTAAAATCAGTATACATCTGAGTGTCAGGATATCACAACAACTGACGCCCTTTGAAGGTCTGTGTCTGACCAATCATGTTAGAACTCATGATTTTGAAATGTAGTAGTGTTTTGAATATTCAGTATGGAAAGTGTATATTCCCCTTGTCCATTTTGTATACATGACCGCGTTACCTTGTTTTATTTCTGTAGCTGTGCACTATGTAAAAATGTGGATCTAAATGCACGGGATCACCTTACTTGTTGGGAGCATCTCGGCTGCTGGGTGACACAGCACAGAATAGCTAAAGTTACTTTGTTTTAATCCCGCAGCTCACTTGTTGAGAGCGGCTCGGTTGCTGGGCGACACGGCACAGAATAGTTACGTTACTCTGTTTTAATCCCGCAGTTGCGCACTCGAGATTGCAGTCTATGTTGTGAGCGTCTCGGTTGCTAGGTGACGCAGTCATGTCATCCCGCTCCACTTCCGCAGCTGCGCACTATGTAAAGGTACGCGTCCATGTATACTCAGTGGCCAATATGGCACATAATATTTATGTAATCACTTATGGACGCATCGGATACAACGGCGGTTATCTTGTTTTTACACGTGACAAGTGGGATATTAATGATTGGCTGGAAACTCAATTAAATAGACCCACATCTTCCCTCCTTCACATACGCCCCCGGAAGAAGATCTATTGAAACGCGCGTAGGGGTTTCTACTCTGGTTCTATGAGAGTGTACAGAGGTAATTATGATCTTTTGATTATGCCACAGATGGTGTTATGCCTGGTAATCTTTGCAAACACTGTACATGCTAAGATCTGGGTGCTATGCAGCTATACTTATGAGTAGTTTATATAATTGTATATCATAAAATAAGCGTTATAGGCTATTTTGGTAGCTAGCTACACATGCATGCACATGCACATTGGCACTTTAATATAGTAGATCTATTCCCCAGGCAATTCATTTTTTGACATAGATATACACTCACTGGCCACTTTATTAGGTACACCTGTCCAACTTCTTGTTAACACTTAATTTCTAATCAGCCAATCACATGGCGGCAACTCAGTGCATTTAGGCATGTAGACATGGTCAAGACAATCTCCTGCAGTTCAAACCGAGCATCAGTATGGGGAAGAAAGGTGATTTGAGTGCCTTTGAACGTGGCATGGTTGTTGGTGCCAGAAGGGCTGGTCTGAGTATTTCAGAAACTGCTGATCTACTGGGATTTTCACGCACAACCATCTCTAGGGTTTACAGAGAATGGTCCGAAAAAGAAAAAAAATCCAGTGAGCGGCAGTTCTGTGGGCGGAAATGCCTTGTTGATGCCAGAGGTCAGAGGAGAATGGGCAGACTGGTTCGAGCTGATAGAAAGGCAACAGTGACTCAAATCGCCACCCGTTACAACCAAGGTAGGCCTAAGAGCATCTCTGAACGCACAGTGCGTCGAACTTTGAGGCAGATGGGCTACAGCAGCAGAAGACCACACCGGGTACCACTCCTTTCAGCTAAGAACAGGAAACTGAGGCTACAATTTGTACAAGCGCATCGAAATTGGACAGTAGAAGATTGGAAAAACGTTGCTTGGTCTGATGAGTCTCGATTTCTGCTGCGACATTCGGATGGTAGGGTCAGAATTTGGCGTAAACAACATGAAAGCATGGATCCATCCTGCCTTGTATGGAGCATCTTTGGGATGTGCAGCCGACAAATCTGCGGCAACTGTGTGATGCCATCATGTCAATATGGACCAAAATCTCTGAGGAATGCTTCCAGCACCTTGTTGAATCTATGCCACGAAGAATTGAGGCAGTTCTGAAGGCAAAAGGGGGTCCAACCCGTTACTAGCATGGTGTACCTAATAAAGTGGCCGGTGAGTGTATATGATTGGGTTTTGGTAATAGGTTATGCAATGAGGTATTTCATGTGTATTTAAGCCTGCTGTAACTCAATATCTGTACTGCACATAGAGTCAGTTATTGGATTGGAGGCATTTTTTTATATTATGTAAATGTAATTGGAAGTGAAAGAATATTTTATTATATTTATTAATAAATTTCTATGTTTGAACCGAACAGTTTGTGGCTTGGTTAATAACCTGTGAGGCCTTTTTTGGTTATATCATTGTGTGGAATGTGTTCTTGACAAATTGGACTAATATGTATAAACTATTTGCCTTCTGTAGCGCAGATTTTCCTAGAATAGTTTGTGGACTCCATACACACAGCCCCTAAGTGCTAGAAAAGCAGAATCCCCCTCAAGTGTCCCCATTTTGGAAATTATACCCGTTTGGGAATTTATCTACAGGTGTAGTGATGATTTAGACTCCGTGGGTTTTTTCCAGAAACAAGCAGCAGTGAATGTTGCTGAGTGAAAATTGCAAACTATCATTGTAATGACCAGTATGTTGAAGTGACAAGAACATTATGACCAGTTCATGCTTCTGGAGACACGCACCCGTAAATTAGGTGGGCTCTTATTACTACAGAAATGCCAAACATGTGGGCGCTAAATGTGATTTTGACACACTGGGGCTCAGAAGGGAGGGGGGTATGTGGAATGGGGAGTGCAAAATTTGATGAATTTCTTTTGAGAGGTGAGGAGCCATTTAGCTTTTCTAGAGCCTTTGTACTTCCAGTAATTTGAAAGCCCACTATATTTCCATTGACGGATGAGAGATCTGATTGGAAACTTGCTTTTTTTGTGGATTGAGTTGAGGCTTTTAGCACTTACTCTGAGTTTTCCATCTAAATCCCCGTATAATGCTTGCACCCAGACTGGTTGGCGCAAGCATGTGGGGGTGTGTTGCCCCACTGTGCCACAAACCAGACTTCCCAGGAAGGAGTGTGACTAAGCAGCTTCCTTGGTGTTCACTGGATCCTCTGATAGTGAGGTCATGCTTGTGCGGCAGGTAGCTGCCAGGTACCACTCCAGGGTGGAGTCTGGCTGTGACTGCTGATCCCACTGAGGAACGGAACACTGACAGGCAGGCAGGCACAACTGACACACTGGCAGGCAAGCGGGCATGGCTGAGACACTGGCAGACAGGTGGGCATGGCTGAGACACTGGCAGACAAGCAGGCACAGCTGAGACACTGGCAGACAGGCGGGCATGGCTGAGACACTGACAGGCTGGCATAGCTAACAGGACTGGAACTGGTACGGGTAAGACAGGAACATAGTACATGGAGACTGGTAGGGACTAGTGATGAGCGAACATGCTCACCACTACTCGGTACTCACACGAGTATTACTATGCTCGGTGTACTCGGCGAGCACTGAGTATTTCCAGGATTATTCTGGAAGCTGGAGCTCGGGTCCCCTCTTTTTAATTTTGGCACTTTTTAAAGAGCCAATCAGCATGCAGGGATTGTCTGCCATGCACTGTAATACCGCAGCCATCTTTGATGTATTACAGTGACTGGCTGGCCGCACAGCATCATCAGGTCTATAAGAGACCTGACGCCGCCCTGCTCATCGCATTCTGCTTCGGACTCAGCTAGTGTAGGGAGAGCTGCTGCTGAGATAGGGTCAGATTCTTACATTTATTAGTTAGTGTGGGTCTACTAGTGTTCAATCCACAAATCCTGATAAACCAACAGTCCTTTTTAGAGCTAATTCGGGGGTACATAGATTGCAGCTCTAGGTAGGCAGGGGAGTCTATGTGCACATATCCACATCAGTGCAAGGCCTGCAGGCACTGTATGTGAGTATATAGATCTCACTGCATACCTCAAAAAGCTCCATTCCTGTCTGCTGCTGCGTATTTTATATATACGTAGCTGCAGGTATCCAAGGCAATTTTTTATTTTTTTTGCAGCCTACTAATTACCTATTAATTTTATTAGAAAGCAATCCATGGCCCCCTTTTTTCTACATTTATTTGCTTGGTCATGCCGCAGACTACAGCCAGGTCATTGCAATACAAGAGTGTGAAAATTCCCAGGCATCAGATGTGAATGCGCAGAAAAATCTGGCCTTTTTTTTTTTTGGTACTATATTATTTGTTTGGAGTGTCTTACAACATTTTTGGACACCATTTTGCTGCCCCAAAGATATGTAGCTGGCCCAAAAATATTTAGCTACAGTTCTTATATTTATCACTGTGATTTGTATGCCACATGCATCGCATATCATTGCACTAAATATTTAACAATTTTAGTACTCCATTTTTTTTTTAGTGTCATAGCCTACTTATTGACACAATTTTGGTGGGCCCAAAAAGTCAAGGACACATTTTGATCAGTCTGTTATTTCCGTCTGACGCCTAATCTATCTGTGGTCTCCAAATTCTTGCTTTTCAGGCATACATTGCATTTTTTTGGTCTGCTAGCCTTGGTCTACTCAGTATTTTGTGGTTTAAATTTTTTTTTCTAAAAAGGCCACATATTTAAACAGTTTGTTATCTCTGTCAGATGCCTGGTGTATCTGTGGTGTCAAAATCCTTGCTTTGCAGGCATTCATTGTAGTTTTTTTGTCTGGTAGCCTTGGTCTACTCAGTATTTAGTGGTTTAAAAAAAAAAGGTCACATATTTAAACAGTCTGTTATCTCCGTCAGACGCCCGGTGTATCTATGGTGTCAAAAACCTCACTTTGCAGGCACTCATTATATTTTTTTGTCTGCTAGCCTTGGTCTACTCAGTATTTAGTGGTTTAAATTTTTTTTAAAGAAGGCCACATATTAAAACAGTCTGTTATCTCCTTCAGATGCCTGGTGTATCTGTGTTGTCAAAATCCTTGCTTTACAGGCATACAGTGCATTGTTTTGTCTGCTAGCCTTGGTCTACTCATTATTTTGTGGTGTAAACAATTTTTTTTCTTAAAAAAGGCCACATATTTAAACAGTCTGTTATCTCCGTCAGACGCCCGGTGTATCTGTGGTGTCAAAATCCTCGCTTTGCAGGCATTCATTGTATTTTTTTGTCTGCTAGCCTTGGTTAACTCAGTATTTAGTGGTTTAAAAATATGATGATAAAGCATGTTTTTTTGCCTCATTTCTATTTGTTTTTTTTTTACCTTATTCACTGAAGGGGTTAACTAGTGGGGCAGTTTTATAGGTCGGGTAGTTCCGGATGCGGCAATACCAAATATGTGTACTTTTTTATTTGTTGTTTTTTTTTAACCTAAATGTATTTATTGCATTAAAATATTTTCTTTTTTTGTTGTTCTTTATTTGGAGATTTAAAAAATATATATTTTTACACTTTTTAGTAACTTTTTTAAAAACTTTTTTACATTGTCCCAGGATGGGACATCACTGTATAGCGACATATTGCTGATCTGATCCGAACTTAGTCAACAAGTCTGCAGTTTCTCTATGTCGCTGTATAAGCACTAATACATGTTTAATTTCATACATAACCTCTGTGAGCAGTGAGGATTTTCTGCTGATGGTCCCTGTAACGAGGGGCACGTGACCGCAGTTATTTGACTTACATACATGCGATCATATGCGAACTAGATGTGCTCGGCCTCACTCAATGCAAGTATATTGAGCAAGGCTGGAAAAAGTTCAGTCAGAATATGGCCAGAAGTATCACATCAGGGCCCCCATCAGGGCATTACTGCCCTGACTGGCATATGAGGCCCGATGAGCAGAGGGGGTCCGCAGCGGGTCCTGTCTCTTCTGCTCACCGGGCCCCAGCGGCAGGAATCTGCCAGTGCAGTGCGTCTGAGATGCAGGTAGGTTCAGTTAAACTCTATTGCCATGCAGGCCCGCACAGCAATAGTTAAAAACCGCCAGCCAATCGGAGACTGGCAGCTGACATCAGCATGTGCCTGGAGAGAACATTGCCCCTAGACCGCGGCCAGGAAAGGAGAAAGGTTTTTTTAAATTTTTTTTATTGAAAGCGGCAAGTTGCAATATGTTTTGACAACAGGATGGAGACACATGGACCGTGAGTCTCTATCCTGCCCCATCTGTCTCCATCCTGCCCCATGTGACATGGTGCAGGATGTAGACACAAGGTGCAGGATCATTCCTGGGGCAGGATGGAAACATGGGGTAGGATGGAAACACATGGTGCAGGATGGAGACATGGTGCAGGATGGAGACTTGGTGTAGGATAGAAATACATGGGGCACAATGGAAACACATGGTGCAGGATGGAAACACATGGGGCAGGATGTACACACATGGTGCAGGATGTAGACATGTTGCAGGATGAAGACATGAGGCAGGATTGGGACATGGGGCAGGATGGAGACAGATGGGGCAGGATCATGGGGCAGGATGGAGACAGATGGGACAGGAGGGAGACAGATGGGGCAGGATGGAGACATGGGGCAGGATGGAGACAGATGGAGCAGGATAGAGACAGATGGGGCAGGATCATGAGACAGGATGGAGACAGATGGGGCACAATGGAGACACATGGAGCAGGATGGAGACATGAGTAGGATGGAAACACATGGTGCAGGATGGAGACATGGTGCAGGATGGAGACATGGTGCAGGATGGAGACATGGTGCAGGATGGAGACATGGGGCAGGATGGAAACAGATGGGACAGGATGGGGACAGATGGGACAGGATGGAGACAGATGGGGCATGATGGAGACACATGGTGCAGGATCATTGGGGCAAGATGGAGACACGGGGCAGAATGAAGACATGGGGCAGGATGGAGAGATGGTGCAGGATCATGGGACAGGATGGAGACAGATTGAGCAGGATGGAGACAAATGGTTCAGGATCATGGGGCAGGATGGAGTCAGATGGTGCAGGATCATGGGACAGGATTGAGACACATGGTGCAGGATCATTGGGGCAGGATGAATACACATGGTGCAGGGTGGATACAAAGGAGACAGTTGGGGCAGGATCATGGGACAGATGGGGCAGGATCATGGGACAGATGGGGCAGGATGGGACATCACATTGGGGCAGAATGGATACTCATGAGGGCAGGATGGGAGAACATATGGATAGAGCCAGGAATAAGACACACGGGAGCCAGGATGGGGGATATTATTACCATGGGGGCTAATTAAGGGATATTATTACTGCAGTGATGTACTTATTTTATTTTTCGAGGATACTGTTTTAAAGAGGGAGCGGTCCTGTTACTGTGCAGAGTGACACTGTCGCCTTTTTTTCTTCATATGGTGTAGTGTAGAAGTTGGGAAAAAATTAAGTAATGTGCTCTGCAAGCGGTGCTCTAGATAATTGTTATTTCATGCAGAGACAAGGCCTGGCTGGAAGAAGTGATGGCGGTCTGTGCTGGATGAAGATGAAAAGCGAAGATGAAGGACTTCACCTAGAGACGTCACTGGTGAGTCAGTGTGTTACCTGTAAGCTGACACTATACACGCATACTATATAGAGAGATCCTGTGTACAATGTCACTAGTGATCACTGTATTACCTGTACACTGACACTATATACAGAGCTCCTGTGTGCAATGTCATTGATCATTGTATAACCTGTACAATATATACAGCACTCGTGTGTATAATGTCACTGGTGATCACTGTATTACCTGTACACTGATACTGTATACAGAGCTCCATAGCTCCTGTGTATAAAGTTGTTGATGATCACTGTATTACCTGTACAAGGACACTGTATACTAAGTACAGATCTGTGTATTATGGTGATATTAGTATTGTGGGGTTTTTTTTTATTAATGATCAGTATTGTAGTATTCAGTCACTATGTGGTGGTAATATGTCGTCCGGCCATAGTGTGGCTGTATTTGTTCCATGTAAGTGGCATTATAGATCACTATGTGGTGGTAATATGTGGTCTGGTCATGGTGCAGTGGTAGTTGTCCCTTGTATGTGATATTATTGGTCATTTTAAAAATTGAAAAATAAATAAAAATATACCTAAATTATATTGCATATTTTATGTTTAATAGGTTAGAGTAGAGTAGGGCCCGGCCAAAATAGTCTACCTTGGTTAGTGACAGATTAAAAAATATTTTGGCCAAAACAAAAGCTGCTGGCTACGTTTGTGATCTGGTGATGTGAACTGTTAATGTGTGATTGGTCAGAAGTGGAGTTTTTCCAAGAGAGAGAGGTGAGACTGTGGACAGTTTGAGGGGTGGAGGCGAGGTTGGGGTGAAGCTTGGGCAGAGTCTCAAGGGGGGCCCGAAAATTTTGCCAGTATGGGGCCCCGAAATTCCTAGTGGCAGCCCTGTATCACATACATGCATTCACGTGACCGCTGTTCCTGGCACTTAAGAATCCTTACAGCACTCAGTGCTCGCGATGTGAGGATTCATAAGTCACACACAGACAAACCGAATAACCACTTTAATTTCTGGCTAACTGACATTCCTCCAGCCTCTCTCTTTGTTCTAATTTTCAATTGAGAAAAGCAGCAAGAACAACAGTCAGCACATGACCACAAGTCTGCAAATCGCATGTGAACGATCACGTGCTGAGCGCTGGAATCAGCAAGTAGAGCCACATCCTAACAGACAGCATACTGCAAACGTTTAGGACTCAGCATGTCAATGTCAACTTGCAGAATTACAAACACAGGGGACATTTGTCAGTCTAGGGGAGGAGAGCAGGGAGAAGTCACTGCGGACTGGACTCTTGAGCTAGTCGCCAGATGGATATTAAATATGTTTTTTATCTGAAACGTGGCAGCATCAGAATAAACTATGCACAACTGCAATAATTGAACCAATGTCTGGTTCATGGGGCCTGGGGTGTCGTGCCAAAGGAATCTGATGTCAAGTTCCTCATTGTGTGGCAAAATAACATTGGAAGCCACTGAGTCATAAACAGCAATTTCCAAATCACCATGTAATGTCTCAATGTCGAAATAAAAGCCATTCTATCAATTTGATGCAACAATAACAGCTAAGATGTATTACTAAGTTCTGCAGCTGCTGAGGTGTATTATGAGGTTCTGCAGTAGCTGACATAGGTACCAACCATCCCGGTTTCAGCGGGACTGTCCCAATTTGAAGGTTGAGTCCCGCCACGTCAAGGCTTTTGTCCCGGCATCTGATACTCACCTCTCTCCGACATCTTCATTGCTCCGTTGCTCCTTCCGGAGATAATCAACGGCTTTGAAAGCCAAAGAATGCGGACTGCAAGATTGACAATATAGCATGTGATGAACGTGTGTTGTTCAGACCATGTGATACTGTCAAAAATTCTGAGTGCTGAAGAGCTGTCTTTGAGGAAACCTGGTGTTCTCATTACAAAAGGTTGATGACAGTCAAACCAGATTCTTAAGCCTTCATTTAAGGATCCTATTCCTGCTATAATGAGGCGAAGGGGTGGGGGAAACATTTCTTTATGAGTTTTGGGAAGACCATAAAAAATAGGAATAGTTGGATAATCCTTTAGGAGAGATTATTTTTTGTCAAAAACACTAGTGATGAGCGAATATACTCGTTACTCGAGATTTCCCGAGAACGCTCGGGTGTCCTCCGAGTATTTTTTAGTGCTCGGAGATTTAGTTTTCATCGCCGCAGCTGAATGATTTACAGCTATTAGCCAGGCTTAGTGCATGTGAGCGTTGCCTGGTTGCTAGGGAATCCCCACATGTAATCAAGCAGGCTAGTAGCTGTAAATCATCCAGCTGCGGCAAAGAAAACTAAATCTCCGAGCACTAAAAAATACTCGGAGGACACCAGAGCGTGCTCGGGAAATCTCGAGTAACGAGTACACTCACTCATCACTGAAAAACACCTATATTTTCTCCTTCCTGTATAAGATGGTTGAGAGTGTTTGAACAGATATTGGTTGAATCAGAGGCTATATGCCTATAGGCATCGGTGTCATTTAAAATACTATACACCTGCTTTTCATATATCGCCACATCTATTACACCTATACAACCTGCTTTATCTGACATTTTTATAATGATATTTTTATTATTTTTTAATTTATAGATACCTTTGGATTCAGAAGAAGAGCGATTTTTCTGTTGCATTTGATATGTGACAATTCTGGAGGATAGAGCTCTCAGATCCCTCTCAACTAAAAGATCTAATGTGGGGATGTAAGGTTCTCTGGGATAATAAGAAGGATTAGAATTATTGATTTTAACTTTGCAACATTATTCAGTTTTTCACTGGTGTTTTTACAGAAAAGCGATGCGTTTTGTTCACTGAACATAAAGTCAGACGGTATATTATCTCTCGTTAGTTGACAAGGTTAAACATTTGTTTTAGGTTTGCTGTTAGCTGAATAAAAGAAGTGTCTCTTGACAGTGAGTGCTTTGGCAAATTTATTGATGTCCAAAAGAGTTTGGAAAAGGTCAAGGTTCCAATTAGGTACAGAGTTAAGACCCCTGGATTTGCTGTCTTCCGAGGTTAGAATTTAGACCATGTTCACATGTAGCCTAAGTGCTGCATATTTTTTGGTGCTTTTTTTTGTACAGAATTCTGCTGTGTTTAACTGTCCAAGCAAAGTGGATGTGATTATATGAAACACTGCTTCCCCTGTGAGTCCAAAGGCGTTGCTGGCCTGAGTGATTTTGGTGCTTTTTTTCTCTCTTGTCTTTTATGTGGAGCCTAAAAAAACAAGTAAAAACTGCAGTTACTTTTTTCAGTGCTTTTCTACACTATAATAAACATTAAAAACGCAGCTTTACATCTACACCAGAACACATCAAATAAAGGGGAAAATGCATAAAAATGCCGCAATAATCAGAGAAAATTGGTATTGTGTAGTTTGGTAAGGACACCTGCAGAAAACAAAAAATGCAATATTCATGCTACGTGTAAACATGGCTTTACAGACACTAAAAAGCAAGATGTCGTATAGTGAAGCTACATAAAGATGAGAAAGTTCTGGCTGCTCCGACTGTGAATGAAAATAAATAAATTGATATGCCTATAGGTATCAATGTCATTTAAAGTACTATACACCTGCTTTTCATACAGTGAAGAGCACAAGGGTAACAATGTTTTGAACTTTTGACTTTCAGGCTCTATATCTCACCATCCACTAATGCTTTGACCATGAGAAAACCATCATTTTATAGACAATCCTCTTGGCTATCTCATACATAAATTTGACTTGCAACTATTTAGAATATGATTAGTTATGCAGATTCTTGTCAGGTCACGGCATTGATACTGTTTTGCTCCTGTTGGTGGAAAAATATTTTTCTTTTTGAATACTCCAAAATACAACTTGTTTTCACATTCCCTAATAGCTCAGTGTATTATTAGGTTGATTCCAAAGTGAAAGGTCACTGGTTCGAATCTAGGAGCAGCCATGAAGAAAATATCCCAAGAAAGAGAAACAGCATCATCCAGCTCATTGATAGCGGTCTCTTGGCCAAGAAAATTGCCAAACTGCATCATGTGAGTGCCATGACAGTTGGAAGAATACAAAATTAAGTTCATCCATCCATTTAGAAACCAAAAGGTGGACATCCAGGCAAAATATCAGTCAACAAATTGGCTCATCACAAGGTTAATCAGTTCTGGCAAACAAGGCAGTGGAGGTGGCTTGTATGCTTCATAATAGTGAGATCAGAGACATTGACGCAAGCACCGTGCAACACACATTACACAAGTCTGGTATGGTGGCCCGAAAAGTTGAAGAAGCGTCAACTTCAATATTGTCATAAGAAGCGTCAGTTTGAGTTAGCAAACAAGTACGAAAAGTGGACATTTAAAGATTTGAAATGGGTGATTTGGAGCGATGACATGAACGTCAATAGATTAGGCTGTGATAGGTGTAAATGTGTTTAAAAGAAACAAGGGAAAAAGGGGCTAACAGACTGAGAATTTGAAAGAAAATGTCAAATTTGATGGAGGAAGCCTCATGATATAGGGCTGTTTCACAGTCAAAGGTATTGGATACTTGAACAGGATCTATAGTGGTCTCAATGCTGAGCTATATCTGAGTATCCAACAAGATGAGTTACTTGTAACTTACTTAGTACACTCAAGTACTATGGGTATGAAAAGGATGACATAGTATTCCAACAGGACAACAACACGAAGCATACGTCGTCGAGATTGGCAAGGAAATTATATAATGACAATGAAGAAGAGGTGCTGGAATGGCCCCCACAGTCCCCAAACCTCAATCCAAACACTTGTGGGTAAAATTGAAGAAAAAACTGTAAACATACCTAAGTGAGTCAACCAGTATGCATCAAGTTCAAAGCAGAAGTGGATAATGAGATATGGAGCCTGAAAGTCAAAAGTCCAAAACATTTTTACCCTTTTACTCTTCACTGTATATCGCCACATCCATAGATTCCAGCTAGAGATGAGAAAATGAGAAGAGACACATAGATGACCTCACACCAGTCCTGGCTAATCAAAAGTGGCTCAGGGGATGCTGGAAGGTAAGAGATTTGAGGCCTCCCATCAAACCACCAGGTACCATTTACCAGGATGCTGGACCAAAGACCCGTGAATCGATCCGCTCACCTTTAGTCCCAATTGTCCTGGATACAGCGGACAGTACCGAATTTGGGTCTACGTCCTGCGGTGCCAGTTCCTCATTTGACTCTATGGGCATCATTGTTCCCTATGAGGGGGCAGCATTATACCTTATGAGGGGGGGTACTTTATCCCCTATAAGGGGGTCAGCATTATCCCCTATGAGGAGGGCATCATTATACCCTATGGGGGGCAGCATTATACCCTATAAGGGGGCTGCATTATACCCTATGAGGGGGCAGCATGATACCCTGTGAGGGGGCAGCATTATACCCTATGAGGGAACTACATTATATTCTGTGAGGGTTACATTATATTCTGTGGGAGCTATATATTATTATACGAAGGACTTGATCCGAAACGCGGGTCAGGGCGCATTCCTGCTCATATTACCATGACCACACAGGTAATTGTCTCCCACGGCACCATTCAGTCCTACTAAGCATTTGTGGCTTTTTGCCTAGGTGCGGTATCGCTATTACGGCTATCACTCACACAGCACCTAGGTTACTTGGAGCTATCATGGACATCTGTACCCTGCATATCTGAGACTCATTGCAGTGCTGCATTTCCCCTAAGGCCATCACTTACATTGGACTCAAGTTCTCTAGCGGCCTTACTTTTTTTTGTCCACAGGCACACGCACTTTATTGCCACTTTTTGCATTTGATGATATTGTACCTTTGGAGCTTACCTGTTTTAGCATTATGGAGCATATGCCATGCTGATATTACTTCACATGCACTTCTAAAATGACACATATGGTTTTTTTTTGATTGCCTGGTGTTCGCTGTTTACACTTTTTGCAGGTTATAATATTTAGTGTTACCATTTATTATTCCCATTATGACATACCTGCAAGCTCATCAGTACTCATAAATTAACAGCTCTACCATTTAGTGCACTTATTACCATTTTTATCATCTCCTTTACCATTGTGCCATTCATCCATTGTTGTCAGTTTTGCATGGTTGTTTCCTCTGGTCTTTATGTTTTACAGGCAGATATACACTTTGTGTTGTCAATACCATGTTGCCATCTTTTGTTTCCTTTTTTTGTCTTTACCAATAAAAAAAAAATTGTACCACATATATCCATTGATTTCTATTTTTAGGTACTGGACCTCGCTGTCCGACTTTTTTCTCTCTGGTTGTTATCTGATCTTCTCCGAATGATCTGCCATTCACTCAACAGCAAGCACTAGATTATGTATGTTCTGTATTACCACCGGGTTTTCACCATTATATTTATTTGTACTTGTTGTTTGCACAGTGTGTAATCTTTTCAGCCCTATGTGGGGGGCAGCATTGTACCCTATGAGGGGGCAGCATTATACCCTATGAGGGGGCAGCATTATACCCTATGAGGGGGCAGCATTATATCCTATGAGGGGGCTGCATTATATTCTGTGGGGGGTTGCATCATATTCTGTGGGAGCTATATTATATTCTGTGGGAGGCTATGTAATACTATATGAGGGGGCAGCATTATACTGTAAGAGGGGGCTGCATTATACTCTTAGGGGGCTACATTATATTATGTGGGGGGCTGCATTATACCCTATGAGGGGGCAATATTATATTCTATGGGGGGGGGCTGCATTATACCTTATGAGGGGGTTGCATTATACTCTGAGGGGGCTACATTATATTCTGTAGGGGGCAGCATTATACTATATCAGGCTGGCTGCATTATACCCTATGAGGTGGCTATATTATATTCTATGGGGGGGCTGCATTATATTTTATGAGGGGGCTACATTCTAATCTGTGAGGGGGCTACTTTATATTCTATGAGGGGGCTAACCCAGCTCCTGCTACATAATTAAGACGTACTACCTTATATTATACCTGGATATTAGCACGTTTTACCACACAATTGGTGGTCTTGTATTTATTTCTATGTAGCTAAATAGTGGGCCCCAATAATGATTTTCCCTGGTGGGCCCAAGGTGCTTAAGTTCGATGCTGCTCAGACCCACTCTGAGACTATATGCAGGTGTGTATGCAGTTCAAACACGAGGAAGGCATTGTTGCAATGGACTGGTCTGCCCGTTCCACAGACCTAAATTATTATTATTATTATTCATTTTTATAGCGCTATTTATTCCATGGCGCTTTACATGTGAAAAAAAGGGGGTATACATAGACAAGTACAATAAATATGAGCAATACACATACACGTACAGAAGGATGGGGATGTCTACAGGGGATGGGTGAGGATACACTAGGAAAGGGTAGAGCTGGTCGTGCAGTGGTTCAGTAGACTGAGGATCACTGCAGGTTGTAGGCTTGTTGGAAGTGGTGGGTAGGGTTGAGCGAAACGGATCAGACAAATTCAAAAATCGCTGACTTTCGGCAAAGTCAGGTTTCATGAAACCCGACTAGTGTTGAGCGATACCTTCCGATACTCAAAGGTATCGGTATCGGATGGTATCGGCCGATATCCGAAAAATATCGGATATCGCCGATACCGATACCCGATACCAATGCAAGTCAATGGGACACAAGTATCGGAAGGTATCCTGGATGGTTCCCAAGGTCTGAAGGAGAGGAAACTCTCCTTCAGGCCCTGGGATCCATATTCATGTAAATGTAAAATATGGATATACTCACCCCTCCGGCGGCCCCTGGACCTTACCGATGTAACCGGCAGCCTCCGTTCCTAAGAATGAGGAGTGAAGGACCTTCGATGACATCGCGGCTTGTGATTGGTCGCGTGACCGCTCATGTGACCGCTCACGTGACCAATCACAAGCCGCGACGTCATCGCAGGTCCTAAACTCACTCCATTCTTAGGAACGGAGGCTGCCGGTTACATCGGTAAGGTCCAGGGGCCGCCGGACGGGTGAGTATATCCATATTTTTTATTTTAATTCTTTATTTTTTACATGAATATGGATCCCAGGGCCTGAAGGAGAGTCTCCTCTCCTCCAGACCCTGGGAACCACATGCTGGGAAGTTCCGATTCCGATTTCCGATATCACAAAAATATCGGAACTCGGTATCGGAATTCCGATACAGCAAATATCGGCCGATACCCGATACTTGCGGTATCGGAATGCTCAACACTAAACCCGACCCAATCCTAGTGTGGGATTGGCCATGCGGTCGGCGATCTCCGCGCCAAAGTCGCGTTTCATATGACGCTTTCACCGCCATTTTTCAGCCAATGATGGAGGACGCAGAGTGTGGGCAGCGTGATGACATAGGTCTCGGTCCTCACCATCTTAGAGAAGGGCATGACAGTGATTGGCTTGCTTTCTGCGGCATCACAGGGGGTATAAAGGGGTGTGCACGTCGACCGCCATCTGCCGATCTTAGCATAGGGAGAGGTTGCTGCAGCTTCATCAGAATAAGGGATGTAGTTAGGAAGGGAAGATTAACCCCCAAACCGCTTGTGCTGTAGCAATTTCCACTGTCCAACACCACCTTTTTTTTGCAGGGACAGTGGAGGCTATATTTTTGTGCATCAGCTCTGTAGCTTATTAGGCTGCCTTATAAGGCTCCCTGATAGCTGCATTGCTGTTTGCACGCTGCTGTGCAAACCAACTGCTTTTTTAAAAGCAAAAATCCTGTTGCTCCTTTCAGCACAGTTGTCTTGTTTATTTGTTCACAGTGCACTTTTGTGTTTAGCAGTCCTTGTTATTGCTGCCATACTTGTCCTGAGATCATTGTAGGGAGATTGAAATTGTACTACAGTCCTTGTATTTTTTCATATATCTTCCAGCCACTTTCTGCCACTTACATTGTGTTGTTTTATACACTGGGCCTGAGTTTTGGTTCAGTCTCCCCCCCAAAAAAGGGAGATTCAAATCCTCACAAAGTGGATATACTACAGTCCTGTTAGTTTGTCGTATATCAGCCAGCCACTTTCTGCCACTTACATTGTGTTGTTTTATACACTGGGCCTCAGTTTTGGTTCAGTCTCCCCCCAAAAAAGGGAGATTCAAATTCTCACAAAGTGGATATACTACAGTCCTGTTAGTTTGTCGTATATCAGCCAGCCACTTATTGCCACTTACATTGTGTTGTTTTATACACTGGGCCTCAGTTTTGGTTCAGTCTCCCCCCAAAAAAAGGGAGATTCAAATTCTCACAAAGTGGATATACTACAGTCCTGTTAGTTTGTCGTATATCAGCCAGCCACTTTCTGCCACTTACATTGTGTTGTTTTATACACTGGGCCTGAGTTTTGGTTCAGTTTCCTCAAAAAAAAGGGAGATTCAAATTCTCACAAAGTGGATATACTACAGTCCTGTTAGTTTGTCGTATATCAGCCAGCCACTTTCTGCCACTTACATTGTGTTGTTTTATACTCTGGGCCTCAGTTTTGGTTCAGTCTCCCCCCAAAAAAGGGAGATTCAAATTCTCACAAAGTGGATATACTACAGTCCTGTTAGTTTGTCGTATATCAGCCAGCCACTTTCTGTCACTTACATTGTGTTGTTTTATACACTGGGCCTCAGTTTTGGTTCAGTCTCCCCCCAAAAAAAGGGAGATTCAAATTCTCACAAAGTGGATATACTACAGTCCTGTTAGTTTGTCGTATATCAGCCAGCCACTTTCTGCCACTTACATTGTGTTGTTTTATACACTGGGCCTGAGTTTTGGTTCAGTCTCCCCCCAAAAAAGGGAGATTCAAATTCTCTTAAAGTGGATATACTACAGTCCTGTTAGTTTGTCGTATATCAGCCAGCCACTTTCTGCCACTTACATTGTGGTGTTTTATACACTGGGCCTGAGTTTTGGTTCAGTCTCCCCCCCAAAAAAGGGAGATTCATATTGTCACAAAGTGGATATACTACAGTCCTGTTAGTTTGTCGTATATCAGCCAGCCACTTTCTGCCACTTACATTGTGTTGTTTTATACACTGGGCCTGACTTTTGGTTCAGTCTCCCCCCCAAAAAAGGGAGATTCAAATTCTCACAAAGTGGATACACTACAGTCCTGTTAGTTTGTCGTATATAAGCCAGCCACTTTCTGCCACTCACGTTGTGTTGTTTTATACACTGGGCCTCAGTTTTGGTTCAGTCTCCCCCCCAAAAAAGGGAGATTCAAATTCTCACAAAGTGGATATACTACAGTCCTGTTAGTTTGTCGTATATCAGCCAGCCACTTTCTGCCACTTACATTGTGTTGTTTTATACACTGGGCCTGAGTTTTTGTTCAGTCTCCCCAACAAAAAATGGAGATTCAAATACTCAACAAGTTTATATATACCTTCTACCTTGTTTTACAGTACCATATAACGGTTGTTATTTTGGTTAGATTTTCCAAAAAATGAGGAAGTCTGGTGGAAGAGCCCGTGGGTGGTCGTTACCAGCTGGTTCTGATAGTGGTGGTGGTGCATCTGGTGGTAGTGGCAAAAGCACAATAGCACCTAAGGCTGGAGGTGTTGAGCCAGCGTCATCGTCAGGCTACACAAGGCCTCGAAGCTGGCTCCCTTATCTGGGAGTAGGAAAACAGCTTTTAAAGCCGGAGCAGCAGGAAAACGTTTTGGCTTTCCTTGCTGACTCAGCCTCTAGCTCTTTCGCCTCCTCTTCAGAAAGTTCCAAATATAAAAGCAGCGAGTCGTCAGTGGATGCTCCCGGTCAGGAGCAAGACGTTTCCTTGTGTCCTTCACCCAAACCAAAAGTGAAGGATGCGTCAGGTGACACTACAGGTTACTCCATGGAGCTCTTTACACATACAGTGCCTGGGTTAGAAAGGGAAATTGTTAACTGCCCATTACAAGATGAATCGGACATGGAGTGCACCGATGCACAGCCACAGCTAGATTATTATGCTGTTCCATTGACTCAGATCACTACATTGCCCTCGCAGTGTACTGAGCCAGAATCTGACCCTGATGAGACTATGGTGCCCCGTCCCGAACGCTATAGCACCTTACATGGTGACACAGAGGAAGGTGCACATGACATTGAAGAGGAGGTGATAGATAACCCAGTTGTTGACCCAGATTGGCAGCCATTGGGGGAAGAGGGTGCCGCTGCCAGTAGCTCAGAAGCGGAGGAGGATGATCCGCAGCAGCCATCTACATCGCAACAGCTGTCATCTGGCAGGCCCGTATCAGGCCAAAAACGTGTGTCAAAAACAAAAACAGTTTTAGGACAGCATGGCCCTCTGGTGAAATTAGCACAGCGTGCAATGCCTGAAAAGGTATTCTATAGTAGGAAGAGTGGAGTGTGGCAATTTTTTTACCAAGTTCCGAATGATCAGTCAAAAGTTATTTGTAAGAAATGCTCAAAGACCTTTAGCAGAGGGAAGAATCTTCAAAATTTAAATACAACATACATGCGTAGACATTTAACCAGCATGCACTTGCAAGCCTGGACTAACTACAAAATGTCACGTACCGTTGGTGCACCTGCTCAGAGTGAAGGTAGTCAGCAACGCTACATTGCATCCCTCACTGTAAGCCCACTGGTTGGGACACCACCAGTAGCAAATGTGAAGCTTTCAAAGACCTGATGGCCTACGCAGTACCCTGCTATGACCTACCCAGTTGGCACTTCTTTGCGAGAAAAGCCATCCCAGCCCTCCACCAGCATGTCAAAGACCGCATTGTCCATGCACTGAGGCAATCAGACAGTGTACCTGTAGAATACCTTTTCAGGCATTGCATGCTGTGCTAATTTCACCAGAGGGCCATGCTGTCCTAAAACTGTTTTTGTTTTTGACACACGTTTTTGGCCTGATACGGGCCTGCCAGATGACAGCTGTTGCGATGTAGATGGCTGCTGCGGATCATCCTCCTCTGCTTCTGAGCTACTGGCAGCGGCACCCTCTTCCCCCAATGGCTGCCAATCTGGGTCAACAACTGGGTCATCTATCACCTCCTCTTCAATGTCATGTGCACCTTCCTCTGTGTCACCGTGTAAGGTGCTATAGCGTTCGGGACGGGGCACCATAGTCTCATCAGGGATAGATTCTGGCTTAGTACACTGCGAGGGCAATGTAGTGATCTGAGTCAATGGAACAGCATAATAATCTAGCTGTGGCTGTGCATCGGTGCACTCCATGTCCGATTCATCTTGTAATGGGCAGTTAACAATTTCCCTTTCTAACCCAGGCACGGTATGTGTAAAGAGCTCCATGGAGTAACCTGTAGTGTCGCCTGACGCATCCTTCACTTTTGGTTTGGGTGAAGGACAGAAGGAAATGTCTTGCTCCTGACCGGGAGCATCCACTGACGACTCGCTGATTTTATATTTGGAACCGCTGTGCTGTGCTTTACGGCCGGCACTGACACAGTCAGTGCGGGAAGCTGACGGCGAGGGACGTGACAGACACCGGAATGTAAGTATGTACTGGTTTTTTTTTTTACATTTACAATGGTACCCAGGGTAAACATCGGGTTACTAAGCGCGGCCCTGCGCTTAGTAACCTGATGTTTACCCTGGTTACCCGGGGACTTCGGCATCGTTGGTCGCTGGAGAGCTGTCTGTGTGACAGCTCTCCAGCGACCACACAACGACTTACCAACGATCACGACCAGGTCGTATCGCTGGTCGTGATCGTTGGTAAATCGTTTAGTGTAACGGTACCTTTAGTTTGTCGTATATCAGCCAGCCACTTTCTGCCACATACATTGTGTTGTTTTATACACTGGGCCTGAGTTTTGGTTCAGTCTCCCCCCCCCAAAAAGGGAGATTCACATTCTCACAAAGAGGATATACTACAGTCCTGTTAGTTTGTCGTATATCAGCCAGCCACTTTCTGCCACTTACATTGTGTTGTTGTATACACTGGGCCTGAGTTTTGGTTCAGTCTCCCCAAAAAAAAAGTGAGATTCAAATTCTCACAAAGTGGATATACTACAGTCCTGTTAGTTTGTCGTATATCAGCCAGCCACTTTCTGCCACTTACATTGTGTTGTTTTATACACTGGGCCTAAGTTTTGGTTCAGTTTCCTCAAAAAAAAGGGAGATTCAAATTCTCACAAAGTGGATATACTACAGTCCTGTTAGTTTGTCGTATATCAGCCAGCCACTTTCTGCCACTTACATTGTGTTGTTTTATACACTGGGCCTGAGTTTTGGTTCAGTCTCCCCCCAAAAAAGGGAGATTCAAATTCTCTTAAAGTGGATATACTACAGTCCTGTTAGTTTGTCGTATATCAGCCAGCCACTTTCTGCCACTTACATTGTGGTGTTTTATACACTGGGCCTGAGTTTTGGTTCAGTCTCCCCCCCAAAAAAGGGAGATTCACATTCTCACAAAGTGGATATACTACAGTCCTGTTAGTTTGTCGTATATCAGCCAGCCACTTTCTGCCACTTACATTGTGTTGTTTTATACACTGGGCCTGAGTTTTGGTTCAGTCTCCCCCCCCAAAAAAGGGAGATTCCAATTCTCACAAAGTGGATATACTACAGTCCTGTTAGTTTGTCGTATATCAGCCAGCCACTTTCTGCCACTTACATTGTGTTGTTTTATACACTGGGCCTGAGTTTTTGTTCAGTCTCCCCAACAAAAAAGATAGATTCAAATTCTCAACAAGTTTATATACACCTTCTACCTTGTTTTACAGTACCATATAACGGTTGTTAGTTTGGTTAGATTTTCCAAAAAATTAGGAAGTCTGGTGGAAGAGCCCATGGGTGGTCGTTGCCAGCTGGTTCTGATGGTGGTGGTGGTGCATCTGGTGGTAGTGGCAAAAGCACAATAGCACCTAAGGCTGGAGGTGTTGAGCCAGCGTCATCGTCAGGCTACACAAGGCCTCGAAGCTGGCTCCCTTATCTGGGAGTAGGAAAACAGCTTTTAAAGCCGGAGCAGCAGGAAGAAGTTTTGGCTTTCCTTGCTGACTCAGCCTCTAGCTCTTTCGCCTCCTCTTCAGAAAGTTCCAAATATAGAAGCAGCGAGTCGTCAGTGGATGCTCCCGGTCAGGAGCAAGATGTTTCCTTGTGTCCTTCACCCAAAACAAAAGTGAAGGATGCGTCAGGCGACACTACAGGTTACTCCATGGAGCTCTTTACACATACCGTGCCTGGGTTAGTAAGGGAAATTGTTAACTGCCCATTACAAGATGAATCGGACATGGAGTGCACCGATGCACAGCCACAGCTAGATTATTATGCTGTTCCATTGACTCAGATCACTACATTGCCCTCGCAGTGTACTAAGCCAGAATCTGACCCTGATGAGACTATGGTGCCCCGTCCCGAACGCTATAGCACCTTACACGGTGACACAGAGGAAGGTGCACATGACATTGAAGAGGAGGTGATAGATGACCCAGTTGTTGACCCAGATTGGCAGTCATTGGGGGAAGAGGGTGCCGCTGCCAGTAGCTCAGAAGCGGAGGAGGATGATCCGCAGCAGCCATCTACATCGCAACAGCTGTCATCTGGCAGGCCCGTATCAGGCCAAAAACATGTGTCAAAAACAAAAACAGTTTTAGGACAGCATGGCCCTCTGGTGAAATTAGCACAGCGTGCAATGCCTGAAAAGGTATTCTATAGTAGGAAGAGTGGAGTGTGGCAATTTTTTTACCAAGTTCCGAATGATCAGTCAAAAGTTATCTGTAAGAAATGCTCAAAGACCTTTAGCAGAGGGAAGAATCTTCAAAATTTAAATACAACGTGCATGCGTAGACATTTAACCAGCATGCACTTGCAAGCCTGGACTAACTACAAAATGTCACGTACCGTTGGTGCACCTGTGTTGTGAATTCCATTTCTCGGACTCCCTCCTATGGTCATGAATGGTACTTTGGTTAGTTCTGCTCTTGGACTCCCTCTGGTGGCTTTGAGTGGAACTGCTGGTCTCTGAGGTTGGCTTTATCAGCTGCCCTCGTTTATTGGTATGCTGGCTTCCCTATTTAACTCTACTCAGATCGTTACTTCATGCCAGCTGTCAATGTCTCAGTATAGGTTCAGATTTCTCTTGGACTTCTCTGATGATCTGTCTACTCCAGCAGAAGCTAAGTCCCTGCTTGTTCATTTGTTGTTACTGCTTTTGAATTTATTTCTTAGTACTGCTAAATTCTAGTCCAGCTTGCTATCATGATATTTCCTTGCTAGCTGGAAGCTCTGGGGGTGCAGAGTTGCACCTCCACACCGTGAGTCGGTGTGGAGGTCTTTTTGCACACTCTGCATGGTTTTTGTAGTTTTTTGTGCTGACCGCATAGTTCCCTTTTCTATTCTCTGACTATTTAGTGAAGACTGGCCTCCTTTGCTAAAACCTGTTTCATTCCTGTGTTTGTGACTTTCCTCTTAACTCACAGTCAATATATGTGGGGGGCTGCCTTTTCCTTTGGGGAATTTCTCTGAGGCAAGGTAAGGCTTCTATTTCTATCTTTAGGGGTAGTTAGCTCTTAGGCTGTGAAGAGGCGTCTAGGGAGAGTTAGGTACGCTCCACGGCTATTTCTAGTGTGTGTTATAGGAGTAGGGTTTGCGGTCAGCAGAGTTCCCACTTCCCCAGAGCTTGTCCCGACTTCTAGTTTAACCATCAGGTCATTCCGGGTGCTCCTAACCACCAGGTCCATAACACACCTGCTCAGAGTGAAGGTAGTCAGCAACGCTACATTGCTTCCCTTACTGTAAGCCCACTGGTTGGGACACCACCAGCAGCAAATGTGAAGCTTTCAAAGACCTGATGGCCTACGCAGTACCACGCTATGACCTACCCGCTTGGCACTTCTTTGCGAGAAAAGCCATCCCAGCCCTCCACCAGCATGTCAAAGACCGCATTGTCCATGCACTGAGGCAATCAGACAGTGGAAAGGTGCACCTCACAACAGATGCATGGACCAGTAGGCATGGTCGTTACATGTCCATCACGGCACACTGGGTTAATGTGGTGGATGCAGGGTCCACAAGGGACAGCCATAGTGGGACAGTTCTGCCTAGCCCACGGTCTAGGAAACAGGTGGCTGTAGGCGTTATCCACCCCTCCTCCTCCTCCTCCTCCAGAAGCGAAAGCTCGTCCTCAGAGCGCAGTCGCACGACCACTCCATCCGCAGCTGCCAGTGTTGCACACGAGGTGTCCCATTATCGAACAGCTAGTGGTAAGCATCAGCAGGCTGTGTTACAAATGAAGTGTTTGGGTGACAACAGACACACCGCGGAAGTACTGGCCGAGTACTTGCAGCAAGAAACTCAGTCATAGCTGGGCAATGTACATCTTGAGGCAGGCAAGGTAGTCAGTGATAACGGAAGGAATTTTATGGCTGCCATAGCACTTTCAGAACTGAAACACATACCTTGCCTGGCTCACACCTTGAACCTGGTGGTGCAGTGCTTCCTGAAAAATTATCCGGGGTTACCAGCCCTGCTCCTGAAGGTGTGAAGACTTTGCTCGCACATCCGCCGGTCGCCCGTACACTCCAGCCGTATGCTGAACCATCAGCGATCGCTGAATCTTCCCCACCACCGCTTAATAATCAACATTGCAACAAGGTGGAACTCCAACACTGCACATGGTTCAGAAGCTGCGCGAACAGAGGCGTGCTGTAATTTATTTGTGGGAGGATACACATACACGGGCAGGCACATGGATGGCAGACATGGAGTTGTCTGGTGTGCAGTGGTCGAAGCTACAAGACCTCTGTCAAGTCCTTCAGTGTTTTGAGGAATGCACATGGCTGTTGTCATGGGGGTACTGGGTAGACTACAGCTGATTACCCGGGCCCCTGCGATATCCCTCAGACTAGGGAAAACCCTGTCTGTCCCTCTCCCAGAATTTACACTGATGGTGTGCTTGTCTGGGCCACCAGGCCTGACCCTGACTCCTGTTTCAGTCCTATGCTGAAATCTCCACCTGCCACCCAGTGATAAGACCACACACCAACCCCTACAGAAAGCACAGACAGGGAAAACTAAAAACGCACCACACCGCAGACACACAGGAAAACACTATAATGTGCACAGGGCAAAACAAATACAAATATGGGAAGGAGAAATATGACAAAGGATAATACACAACCAGATATGATATTTCTTCTCCTAGACCACCACTCCAGACCGAGATCACCAGGCACAAGACACAAGCTATAATCGGCGACGCCCAAAGTCCAGAATGACTATTTAAAGGCCATGGGCGTGACCCAGCCTCCAACCCGATTACCAGCTAGATTAACCCCGGACAACCTGGATAAAGTCTATCCGACGCCACTGAGCGTATAGTGGACAAATGTGGAATTACCGCTGTCTGTCGGACGCCCTAGTGTGAATAGCATCTGACATGACAGTACCCCGCCTTCTACGAGGGACCCCAGGGCCCTCACGACTTATAGGACCCGGCTTGTCCGGATGGCGGCGGTAAAACATACTGACCAGCCGGTCCGCATGTATGTCCGAAGCTGGTACCCAAGACCCCTCCTCCGGCCCATAACCACGCCAGTGTACCAGGTACTGTAATGTGCGACGCACTATACGAGAGTCAACCACCTTGGATACTCAAAACTCCAAATTGCCATCCACCAAGACTGGAGGTGGCATCGGCGCCGCGTCCACGGAACCCACCACCTTCTTTAAAAGAGATCTGTGAAACACGTTGTGTATTTTATACACCATAGGAAGCTCCAATCGGTAGGCTATCGGGTTACTGATGGCGGCACACTAAATGGACCAATAAACCTTGGACCCAATTTCAGGGATGGTACTTTGAGTTTTATGTTCTTTATGGACAACCACACCCAATCACCCACACTCAGGTCCGGACCTGGCACACGTCTACTGTCAGCCACTCGTTTGTACCTTGCACCCACGCTAAGCAAACGCTGTTTCACTCTCCTCCAAACGGATGACAGTTGTGCTCCTAGCTGGTCCTCCTCCGGGACACCAGCAGAGCCACCCTGATGCAGAGTACAAAATTGAGGATGGTACCCGTAAACACAAAAGATCGGGGACTCCCCAGACGATTCCTGGCGGTGATTATTAATGGCAAACTCAGCTAAAGGAAGGAACGTAGACCAATCCTCCTGGTTGTCAGAAGCAAAGCAGCGTAAGTACTGCTCCAAATTCTGGTTCATACGCTCGGTCTGACCATTTGACTGAGGATGAAACGTCGAAGAATGCGACAACTTGATCCCCAGCCGTGAGCAAAATGCTTTCCAAATCTTTGCCACAAACTGAGTACCCCTATCCGACACTATGTCAGACGGGACCCCGTGAAGTCTGACCACCTCCTGCACAAAAACCTGAGCCAGAGTCTTCGTGTTAGGCAACGAAGGCAAGGACACAAAGTGCGACATCTTTGAGAACCGATCAACAACCACCAAGATGACCGTGTTCCCAGCTGAGGAGGGCAGGTCTGTAATAAAATCAATGGAGATCTCCGTCCATGGCCTACTGGGTACCTCGAGAGGAAGTAGTGTGCCAGCAGGACGGGAGTGAGGCGTCTTAGCCCTAGCACACGTGGTACATGCTGATACGTACGAGACCACGTCCTGTCGGATTTTGGGCCACCAAAACCAACGCGACACCAACTCCAAGGTACCCCTAACCCCTGGATGGCCAGCCAGAACAGCATTACGATGCTCACCCAACACCTTTAGGCGAAGATGAAGCGGTACAAATGATTTGTTAATGGGAAGCTCTGGTGGTACTTCCTCCTGAGCCTCGGCAATCTCAACCTCAACCTCTGTCGTGAGAGCCGAGACCACTACACCCTTTTGGAGGATGGGTACCGGATCTTCCCAAGGTTCCCCCCCTGGAAAACACCTAGATAAAGCATCTGCATTAGTGTTCTTAGACCTATGCTGAAACCTCCACCTGTCACCCAGTGATAAGACCACACACCAACCCCTACAGAAAGCACAGACAGGGAAAACTAAAAACGCACCACGCCGCAGACACACAGGAAAACACTATAATGTGCACAGGGCAAAACAAATACAACTATAGGAAGGAGAAATATGACAAAGGATAATACACCACCAGATACGAAATTTCTTCTCCTAGACCACCACTCCAGACTGAGATCACCAGGCACAAGACACAAGCTATAATCGGCGACGCCCAAAGTCCAGAATGACTATTTAAAGGCCATGGGCGTGACCCAGCCTCCAACCCGATTACCAGCTAGATTAACCCCGGACAACCTGGATAAAGTCTAGCTGGCGCCACTGAGTGTATAGTGGACGAATGTGGAATTACCGCTGTCTGTCGGACGCCCTAGTGTGAATAGCGTCCGACATGACAGCTGTAAGTGCAGACGACGCCATCATAAGCATGAGCATCCCACTAATGCATCTGCTGATGCAAAGTTTGACGCACATTAAGGAGCAGGCGTCTGCAGCCGAGGAGAAGGGAAGCCTTGATGACAGTCAGCCATTGTCTGCTCAGAAAACTGTCCTGGACGTGGTGGCGGACGAAGAGGAGGAGGTGGAGGATCATGGGGATCAATATTTATGGGAGGAGGATGCTTCTCAGGGGGCAATAGAAACTGGTGGCGTTGCACGGTCAGGTACTGGGGTTTTGCGGAACACAAGTGATGTTGATTTGCAAGAAAGTGCTCCTCAACCCAGCACAAGCAGTGAATTGACAACTGGAACATGCCTTGCATATCCTAAAAAGGGACCCCCGCATTATGAAAATGATGACCGATGACGATTACTGGTTGGCCTGCCTCCTGGATCCACGATATAAAGGAAAATTACAAAATATCATGCCACATGAGAACCTTGAGCAAATATTGGCTACCAAACAAGCAACTCTTGTAGACCGTTTGGTTCAGGCATTCCCATCACACAGCGGCGGTGATGGTTCTCACACGAGCCGTAGGGGGCAACATGGCGGAGGTGTTAGGCTACGTTCACATTTGCGTTGTGCGCCGCAGCGTCGGGCGCCGCAGCGTCGCAGCATGCGTCATGCGCCCCTATATTTAACATGGGGGCGCATGGACATGCGTCGCACTTGCGTTTTGCGCCGCATGCGTCGCTGCGGCGCCCGCGTCTGGGCGCAGAGGACGCAGCAAGTTGCATTTTTGCTGCGTCCAAAATCAATTAAAGAAAGGACGCATGCGGCGCAAAACGCAGCGTTGTGCATGCGTTTTGCTGCGTTTTTGTTTGCGTTGTGCGCTGCGGCGCCGACGCTGCGGCGCACAACGCAAATGTGAACGTAGCCTTAGAGGTGCACAAATCCGAAGTGGCGTTGGACAGAGGGGTTTTATGACCAGGTTGTGGAGTGATTTCGCAATGACCGCTGACACGACAGGTACTGCTGTATCGATTCCAAGTGACAGGAGACAGCATTTCTCCAGTATGGTTACGAACTACTCTTCCTCCCTTATCGATGTTCTCCCTCACAGGTCATTCCCTTTTAATTACTGGGCATCTAAAATATACACCTGGCCTGAATTGGCAGAATATGCATTACAGGAGCTCGCTTGCCCTGCTGATAGTGTGCTATCAGAAAGAGTCTTCAGTGCTGCTGGTTCAATACTGACCGAAAAAAGGACGCGGCTGGCTACCCGAAATGTTGATGATCTAACCTTCATTAAAATGAACCAATTATGGATTTCAAATTATTTGGCCCCACCTTCCCCTGCTGTCACGTAGCTTGCCTGAACAATGTCTTGCTTTTGGCCTCCTCTTACTGACTTCTCCAATTCCTCCATTTGCAGCTGCTGAATGTCCACCATAGGCCATTTTTATACCTCCCTAAATGGGCTGACTCCCCCCACAGGGCTGTGGTCACCACCTGGCGCAAGCACCCGTGCGAGTGCCGTTTGCCTGACAGGTGGGTGTGCCCACTCTTGGGCGACGGCACTGGCACAGGGTCCCTCATAGTACAATGAAGTGTCTCTGACTGTGGTGGTGCACAACCAACGTCAGACACACCGTCGTAATATGAGGGGCCCTGTGCCAGTGCCGCCGTCCACGGGAGAGTGTTCCCCCCAGCTCGAACAGTGCTCTACCACTTGCAATACTTACCTCTCCCTGCTCCACCACTGTGTAGTCTGGGCTGTTAAAACCTTCAATGGCACTGCCAATACAAATTTGTTGAAATGATAGATGATAGTTAAAATATACAAGGGCCCTGGCCTCTATTTAGACCAGTTAATACTTTGCGCCTACTACCACTGTCTGCTACTCAGCAGAGGAGCCCACCCCTGTACCTAGCTATGCCACCTGTTTATTTATGAACAATTTTTTTGGCAGACATTTAGCCCACTTTATTATTTGGGCCTACTAACTGTGTCTGCCGGTCATTACAGTTGTCCTCCACTGAACAAAGCAATGCCGCCTGTTTAGTCCTGTTACCACATTTGAACTGCATTTTGCCCACTTTATTATTTGGGCCTACTAACTGTGTCTGCCTCTCATTACAGTTGTCCTCCACTGAACAAAGCAATGCCACCTGTTTAGTCCTGTTACCAATTTTGAACTGCATTTAGCCTACTTTATTATTTGGGCCTACTAACTGTGTCTGCCGCTCATTACAGTTGTCTTCCACTGAACAAAGCAATGCCGCTGTTACAACCGCCACTCTCCTGCGGCGCGGTTCTCACCTCTCCAGCGTTGCGCCTGTTACAACCGCCACTCTCCTGCGTTCTCATTCCACCTCTGCTGCGTCCCGGTTTGCACGCTCCTCTGCCTTCCCGGCACTTCCGGTCTCCAGGTCCTCGGCTGGTGTCCTGTCTCAATGCAGGCGCTCTAGCTTCCCTCCTGGACGCAGGTACAGCCTCTCGGCCACCGCCCCCTGAGGTCATGGGGTCTCTCTCATCCTATCCTGTTCTTGCTCCTGCTACAAAAGGCTGCTTCACCTGTTCCTCTGTGCCTGATTGTCATTAGCTTTTGCTTGTGCGTCTGGCCCCTTCCGCTACTGTGCTGTGTACCTACTCCGTTTGGTTCCTCGTCTAGTCTCACCATTGCCCTCCTTTCCCTTCCAGTACCCGCTCCTTCCTTCCCTTGTCTTTGTTCCTTTGTTTCTTTCCATCAGTCTCCCTGCTCCGGTTTCCAGCCTTTCAAAACACCTTCAGCCTTGTTCTCCTCCAGCCTCTCCCGTCTTCCTTCCTGGAGCCGTCCCTCTTGGTACTCCACCGTGGGTAAGAGACCTCTGGGCTTGCTCCTAAACGATCCCTGTATAGGGGTTGGTTTCCTATCTAGGTCCGCTCGCCCAGGGGTAGTTCCCCCACGGTCCAGAGGGTCCACTCTTGTTTCGTTCCTGCTCGTAATAGTACAATCAGGCCATGGACCCCGCAGGTACCGCTTTTTCGGCCCAGAAGGAACTGGCCCATTTACGTGACAACCAGCAGCGTATCATGGCTTTTATGAAAACTATGGAGTCACGCTTATCCGCTCTGCAAGCTGCTGATCCCGTAAATGCCGCTCAGCTTACTAGCCTCCAACAGGAGCTCTCGCAGCAGCGAGATACTCAGTCCCGCATGCTTAGCTACATGGCGTCGATTGATGACCGCCTCTTTAATTTACAGTCCGCTCCCACTGCCTCTGCTCAGAATGACTCCAGTCCTTCGGGCACCCCTCATCCCCCTCCTCGTCTGGGAAAACCTCCTAGGTACGGTGGCGACCCTAAGCTCTGCAGAGGGTTCTTGAACCAATGCCGCCTCCATTTTGAGCTTCTGCCCCAGCAGTACCCATCCGATCGAGCCAAAGTGGCATTTATTGTATCTCATTTGGAAGGAGAGGCCCTAGCTTGGATTAATCCTTTGTGGGAACGTGATGATCCCGTTGTTTCCCACTTAGAGAATTTTCTCGAGACCTTTCGCAAGGTCTTTGACGAACCCGGACGTTTGGCCTCTACCACGGAGTCCCTCTTTAATTTACGCCAGGGACCCTTATCCGTCGGACAATATGCCATACGTTTTCGTACTTTGGCTTCAGAGCTTGGGTGGAACAATGAGGCTCTAGTGGGTGCCTTCTGGCGGGGTTTGTCCAGCCGAATTAAAGATGAGCTTGCCGGGCGTGACACTCCGACCACTCTAGAGGATCTTATCTCCCTCGCCACTCGGATTGATCTCCGCTTCCAAGAGCGGTCTCGTGAGTCCGCAAGAGAGAAGAGACCTAATTCCTCTGCTTCCACCTTTCGCCAGCCTAGTAGTCCTCGTGCTCCCGTCTCTCCCTCTTCTACCCCTCCTGCTTCTGATTCCATGCAAGTAGATCGAGTAAAGATGGCAGAGCAGCGCCGTAAGGAGAGACGTACCCAGGGTCTCTGTTTTTACTGTGGTAGTGCCGCTCATTTGCTTCGCAGTTGTCCTGATAGGCCGAAAAACTCCTCCGCCTAGGGCAGGTAAGAGAGGCCTCCCTAGGTGATCCTGTTTCCTCTCTACCTTTGACTCTTTCAGTTTTACTTGTTTCCAACCAGGATCGGTTCTCCGAGGTCGCGTATGTGGATTCGGGCGCGGCAGGCAATTTTATCAGTCTTGAGGCAGTTCGGAGGCTTCGCATCCCAGTAATCTCGTTGGACTTCCCTCGCCTGGTTGCATCGGTGGACGGAAGACCGCTACAGGAGACTATTTCGTTAGTCACTGAAGAAGTCGAGCTACAGATCGGCGCTCTTCATCAAGAGAAAATTGCCTTTTATGTTTTACCAAGTCTTTCCCACGCCTTTTTGCTTGGTCTTCCGTGGCTCAGACTTCATGAGCCCACTCTCAATTGGCGGTCCGGAGATGTTCTACGATGGGGTCCTTCTTGCCATGATCGTTGTCTTCGGTCGGTGCGTCCTGTGCTCCTTACTCAATCCACTAGTGTTCCGGTTGGTTTACCTTCACCCTATTGGTCGTATGCTGATGTCTTCGACAAGAAAGAAGCAGAGAGTCTCCCGCCACATCGCTCCTACGACTGTCCGATTGATCTCCTCCCTGGCTGCTCTCCTCCAAGAGGAAGAATTTACCCTCTCTCTGCTGTAGAAACTAAGTCCATGTCCGAGTATATTCAAGAAAATCTTACAAAAGGATTTATCCGAAAGTCTTCCTCCCCTGCAGGAGCAGGTTTTTTCTTTGTAAAGAAAAAAGATGGTTCTCTACGACCTTGTATAGACTATCGTGGGCTAAACAACATCACAGTCAAGAATAGGTATCCTCTGCCTCTGATACCCGAGCTCTTTGACCGCCTTCGAGGAGCCCGCATCTTTACTAAACTTGACTTGCGTGGAGCTTACAATTTAGTCCGAATCCGCTCCGGCGACGAGTGGAAAACCGCCTTTAACACTCGGGATGGACACTACGAGTACTTGGTCATGCCTTTCGGCCTGTGTAACGCTCCCGCGGTTTTTCAGGAATTCGTTAACGATATCTTCCGAGACCTCCTCTACATATGTGTAGTGGTTTATTTGGATGACATTCTTGTATTTTCTCCAGACCTTCCATCTCATCGAAGGAGTGTGCGCAAAGTTCTGCAACGTCTGCGAGATAACCGCCTGTATGCTAAGTACGAGAAATGCGTCTTCGAGCAAACTTCCTTGCCTTTTCTTGGATACATCGTTTCGGATTCTGGTCTCAAGATGGATCCCGAGAAGGTGAATGCCATTCTCAACTGGCCACAACCCTGCGGAGTAAAAGCCATCCAACGCTTTATTGGTTTCGCTAACTACTACCGGCAATTCATTCCGCATTTCTCTTCAATCATCAGACCTCTTTCTGCTCTCACTCGAAAAAACTCCAGCTCCAAGAAGTGGTCACCAGAAGCTGAAAAGTCTTTTCTGTTGCTTAAAAAATCTTTTTCTTCCGCTCCAGTTTTGCATCACCCGGAGGTAAACAAGCCCTTCGTCCTGGAAGTAGACGCCTCTTCTTCAGGTGCTGGAGCTGTGCTCTCTCAGAGGACTTCCGAAGGTCAAATGGTTCCCTGCGGTTTCTTCTCTAAGGTCTTTTCGACTTCAGAACGGAACTATACTATAGGAGATCAAGAATTGTTAGCCATCAAGTTGGCCTTGGAGGAATGGAGATATCTTCTTGAAGGATCTGTACATCCGTTCGTAATCTATTCCGATCATAAGAACCTTGCTTATCTGCAAACTGCGCAAAGATTAAACCCCCGACAAGCCAGATGGTCCCTGTTTTTCGCCCGTTTCGAGTTTGAGCTGCGCTTCCGGCCTGGCTGTAAGAACATTAGAGCGGATGCTCTGTCAAGGTCTTTTCAGCCACCTGATACTGAGGAGGAACCTTCATACATCATAGATCCTTCTAAGGTCTTAACTGTTGCTCCTGTACAGTTGATTCACCCCCCACCGGGAAAAACCTTAGTCTCGGAAGCAGACACAAGAAGAGTGTTAACTTGGGGTCATTCTTCTAAACTGGCGGGGCATGCTGGTTCCAAAAAGACTTTTCTCCTTATCTCTCGGTACTACTGGTGGCCTACTCTGCGTCAAGACGTCAAAGAATTTGTCGCTTCTTGTCCCTCGTGTGCTAGAAACAAGGTGCCAAGACAACTACCATTTGGAAATCTGCTTCCTCTTCCTGTGCCATCAGCACCTTGGCTACACATTGCCATGGATTTCATTACCGACTTACCCACCTCTTCCGGATGTACAGTCATACTTGTTGTGGTGGACAGATTTTCGAAGATGGCTCACTTTATTCCGCTGCCCGGTTTACCCTCTGCTCCTGACTTGGCGGACATTTTCATCCTGAACATCTTTAAACTACATGGTCTACCACTACACATTGTGTCTGACAGAGGTGTACAATTTACTTCCCGTTTCTGGGGAGCTATGTGCAAACTTCTAGGAGTGACTCTGGACTTTTCTTCCGCGTATCACCCTCAGACTAACGGTCAAGTTGAACGGACCAATCAGACTCTAGCCGCCTATCTACGACATTTCACTAATGCTCATCATAACGACTGGGTAAACCTTCTTCCTTGGGCTGAGTTTGCCTACAATAACCATTCCAGTGAAGCCTCTGCGAGAACTCCCTTCTTCATTGTATTCGGACAACATCCTGGTGTGCCTCTACCAGTTTCCTCTACCTCCGGTGTTCCGGCAGCCGATTCTCTGGTCTGCGAGTTTTCCACTATCTGGAATGAAGTCAAGGAAACGCTCGACAAAGCATCTTTAAGAATGAAAAGGCAAGCAAACAAAAGGCGTTTAGATCCACCTTCTTTTCTACCAGGTGACAAGGTCTGGCTCTCCTCAAGGTACATCAGACTCAAGATTCCGTCCTACAAACTTGGGCCACGTTTTATAGGTCCTTTCGAGATTCTGCGTCGAGTCAACGAAGTCGCTTACAAGCTGAAATTGCCTGCCTCGCTCCGTATACCCAATACTTTTCATGTCTCTCTTCTCAAACCCACTGTCTTTAACCGCTTTCATCCCTCATCTCGCACGTCCCCTCTACCAGTTAGCTCTGACAACGTCTTTGAGGTAAAGGATATTTTGGCTGTTAAAAAGGTTCGGGGTAAAGAGTTTTTTCTGGTGGATTGGAAGGGGTTTGGTCCAGAGGAGAGGTCCTGGGAGCCCTTGGAGAACATTGATGCCCCCCGTATTCTTAATAAATTCCTTGCTACTCTTCGTAAAGGGGGGCGTAAGAAGGGGGGTACTGTTACAACCGCCACTCTCCTGCGGCGCGGTTCTCACCTCTCCAGCGTTGCGCCTGTTACAACCGACACTCTCCTGCGTTCTCATTCCACCTCTGCTGCGTCCCGGTTTGCACGCTCCTCTGCCTTCCCGGCACTTCCGGTCTCCAGGTCCTCGGCTGGTGTCCTGTCTCAATGCAGGCGCTCTAGCTTCCCTCCTGGACGCAGGTACAGCCTCTCGGCCACCGCCCCCTGAGGTCATGGGGTCTCTCTCATCCTATCCTGTTCTTGCTCCTGCTACAAAAGGCTGCTTCACCTGTTCCTCTGTGCCTGATTGTCATTAGCTTTTGCTTGTGCGTCTGGCCCCTTCCGCTACTGTGCTGTGTACCTACTCCGTTTGGTTCCTCGTCTAGTCTCACCATTGCCCTCCTTTCCCTTCCAGTACCCGCTCCTTCCTTCCCTTGTCTTTGTTCCTTTGTTTCTTTCCATCAGTCTCCCTGCTCCGGTTTCCAGCCTTTCAAAACACCTTCAGCCTTGTTCTCCTCCAGCCTCTCCCGTCTTCCTTCCTGGAGCCGTCCCTCTTGGTACTCCACCGTGGGTAAGAGACCTCTGGGCTTGCTCCTAAACGATCCCTGTATAGGGGTTGGTTTCCTATCTAGGTCCGCTCGCCCAGGGGTAGTTCCCCCACGGTCCAGAGGGTCCACTCTTGTTTCGTTCCTGCTCGTAATAGCCGCCTGTTTAGTCCTGTTACCAATTTTGAACTGCATTTAGCCTACTTTATTATTTGGGCCTACTAACTGTGTCTGCCGCTCATTACAGTTGTCCTCCACTGAATAAAGCAATGCCGCCTGTTTAGTCCTGTTACCAATTTTGAACTATATTTAGCCTACTTTATTATTTGGGCCTACTAACTGTGTCTGCCGCTCATTACAGTTGTCCTCCACTGAACAAAGCAATGCCGCCTGTTTAGTCCTGTTACCAATTTTTAACTGCATTTAGCCTACTTTATTATTTGGGCCTACTAACTGTGTCTGCCACTCATTACAGTTTTCCTCCACTGAACAAAGCAATGCCGCCTGTTTAGTCCTGTTACCACATTTGAACTGCATTTAGCCTACTTTATTATATGGGCCTACTAACTGTGTCTGCCACTCATTACAGTTGTCCTCTACTGAACAAAGCAATGCTGCCTGTTTAGTCCTGTTACCACATTTGAACTGCATTTTGCCCACTTTATTATTTGGGCCTACTACCTGTGTCTGCCGCTCATTACAGTTGTCCTCCACTGAACAAAGCAATGCCGCCTGTTTAGTCCTGTTACCAATTTTTAACTGCATTTAGCCTACTTTATTATTTGGGCCTACTAACTGTGTCTGCCGCTCATTACAGTTGTCTTCCACTGAACAAAGCAATGCCGCTGTTACAACCGCCACTCTCCTGCGGCGCGGTTCTCACCTCTCCAGCGTTGCGCCTGTTACAACCGCCACTCTCCTGCGTTCTCATTCCACCTCTGCTGCGTCCCGGTTTGCACGCTCCTCTGCCTTCCCGGCACTTCCGGTCTCCAGGTCCTCGGCTGGTGTCCTGTCTCAATGCAGGCGCTCTAGCTTCCCTCCTGGACGCAGGTACAGCCTCTCGGCCACCGCCCCCTGAGGTCATGGGGTCTCTCTCATCCTATCCTGTTCTTGCTCCTGCTACAAAAGGCTGCTTCACCTGTTCCTCTGTGCCTGATTGTCATTAGCTTTTGCTTGTGCGTCTGGCCCCTTCCGCTACTGTGCTGTGTACCTACTCCGTTTGGTTCCTCGTCTAGTCTCACCATTGCCCTCCTTTCCCTTCCAGTACCCGCTCCTTCCTTCCCTTGTCTTTGTTCCTTTGTTTCTTTCCATCAGTCTCCCTGCTCCGGTTTCCAGCCTTTCAAAACACCTTCAGCCTTGTTCTCCTCCAGCCTCTCCCGTCTTCCTTCCTGGAGCCGTCCCTCTTGGTACTCCACCGTGGGTAAGAGACCTCTGGGCTTGCTCCTAAACGATCCCTGTATAGGGGTTGGTTTCCTATCTAGGTCCGCTCGCCCAGGGGTAGTTCCCCCACGGTCCAGAGGGTCCACTCTTGTTTCGTTCCTGCTCGTAATAGCCGCCTGTTTAGTCCTGTTACCAATTTTGAACTGCATTTAGCCTACTTTATTATTTGGGCCTACTAACTGTGTCTGCCGCTCATTACAGTTGTCCTCCACTGAATAAAGCAATGCCGCCTGTTTAGTCCTGTTACCAATTTTGAACTATATTTAGCCTACTTTATTATTTGGGCCTACTAACTGTGTCTGCCGCTCATTACAGTTGTCCTCCACTGAACAAAGCAATGCCGCCTGTTTAGTCCTGTTACCAATTTTGAACTGCATTTAGCCTACTTTATTATTTGGGCCTACTAACTGTGTCTGCTGCTCATTACAGTTGTCCTCCACTGAACAAAGCAATGCCGCCTGTTTAGTCCTGTTACCAATTTTGAACTGCATTTAGCCTACTTTATTATTTGGGCCTACTAACTGTGTCTGCTGCTCATTACAGTTGTCCTCCACTGAACAAAGCAATGCCGCCTGTTTAGTCCTGTTGCCAATTTTGAACTGCATTTAGCCTACTTTATTATTTGGGCCTACTAACTGTGTCTGCTGCTCATTACAGTTGTCCTCCACTGAACAAAGCAATGCCGCCTGTTTAGTCCTGTTACCAATTTTGAACTGCATTTAGCCTACTTTATTATTTGGGCCTACTAACTGTGTCTGCCGCTCATTACAGTTGTCCTCCACTGAACAAAGCAATGCTGCCCGTTTAGTCCTGTTACCACATTTGAACTGCATTTAGCCTACTTTATTATTTGGGCCTACTACTGTGTCTGCCACTCATTACAGTTTTCCTCCACTGAACAAAGCAATGCCGCCTGTTTAGTCCTGTTACCACATTTGAACTGCATTTAGCCTACTTTATTATTTGGGCCTACTAACTGTGTTTGCCACTCATTACAGTTGTCCTCCACTGAACAAAGCAATGCCGCCTGTTTAGTCCTGTTACCAATTTTGAACTGCATTTAGCCTACTTTATTATTTGGGCCTACTAACTGTGTCTGCCACTCATTACAGTTTTCCTCCACTAAACAAAGCAATGCCGCCTGTTTAGTCCTGTTACCACATTTGAACTGCATTTTGCCCACTTTATTATTTGGGCCTACTAACTGTGTCTGCCGCTCATTACAGTTGTCCTCCACTGAACAAAGCAATGCCGCCTGTTTAGTCCTGTTACCAATTTTTAACTGCATTTAGCCTACTTTATTATTTGGGCCTACTAACTGTGTCTGCCACTCATTACAGTTTTCCTCCACTGAACAAAGCAATGCCGCCTGTTTAGTCCTGTTACCACATTTGAACTGCATTTAGCCTACTTTATTATATGGGCCTACTAACTGTGTCTGCCACTCATTACAGTTGTCCTCTACTGAACAAAGCAATGCTGCCTGTTTAGTCCTGTTACCACATTTGAACTGCATTTTGCCCACTTTATTATTTGGGCCTACTACCTGTGTCTGCCGCTCATTACAGTTGTCCTCCACTGAACAAAGCAATGCCGCCTGTTTAGTCCTGTTACCAATTTTTAACTGCATTTAGCCTACTTTATTATTTGGGCCTATATCTGTGTTTCCTCCTCATCCTGCCCATTGCCCAGCCACTGCTAGATGAGTCTGCTGGTACATTGACCCAGACCACTACATTCCCGTTGCACTCTACACAGCCAGAACCTGACCCTGCTGAAAATCAGGTTCCCCTTCCCGCATACTATACCACCTTACACGAGGACAAAGAGGAAGGTGCTGATCAAAGTGCAGGTTCCTTCATCAGGTGGGGGGGCATACTCATTGGCGACGTCACTGGCACAGGGCCCCTTATAGTATGCAAAAGTGTCTCTGCCAGTGGGAGGCGCCACCCGCCGTCAAACACACCACCGTACTATGAGGGGCCCTGTGCCAGTGATGTCACCAACGAGTATGCCCCCCACCTGATGAAGGAACCTGCACTTTCATCTGCACCTTCCTACGAACGAGTGGGCCCCCCCTGCTTGCTCAGGATCACAGCACTTGCAAAGTTGAAATACTTACCTCTCCCTGCTCCACCGCCGTGACGTATTCCGCGTTTCCTGGGCCCACGAAAATCTTGAGCCAGCCCTGCCCCCCCACAACTTTAGCCAAATGACCCCCAGTTTTCAATGCCTAACTATTATTATAAAGTAAATTAAGATTGACAAGCTTCAGTACTAAGAATTGATGTTTTTGGCATTAAAATGGGCACTGTAGGTGTTTTCCTGTCCTCCACTCACTGCCGACTTTGATTCCCCATTGTCTTGCATTGGGTTTCGTGTTTCAGTCGGCCCCCGACTTTTCGTAATAATCGGCCGATTTCACCCGACCCGACTTTTGACAAAGTCGGGTTTCACGAAACCCGACTCGATCCGAAAAAAGTAAAAGTCGCTCAACTCTAGTCGTGGGTCTTCAGGTTCCTTTTGAAGGATTCCGTGGTAGGGAAAAGTCTGATGTGTTGACGCAAAGAGTTCCAAATCTAATTGAGTACATCTGGGACATCATGTTTCATTTCATCCATTAACGCCATGCTGCACCACAGACTGTTCAGCAGTTGACTGATGTTTTAATCCAGGTCTGGGAGGAGATAAGTCAGGAGAACATCCACCGCCTCATCACGACCATGCCCAGGCGTTGTCAGGAGGTCATACAGGCATGTGGAGGCCACACACATTACTGAGCATTATTTCCGTGTCTTGAGGGATTTCCACTGAAGTTGGATCAGCCAGTAATTTGATTTTCCACTTTGATTTTGACTATCATTCCAAATCCAAACCTCCAGAGGAGATTAAGTTTGATTTACAATGATATTTTTTATGTTTTAATGTTCTCAATGCATTCCACTATGTAATGAATAAAAACTTGCAACTGGAATATTTTAATCAGTGATACCTAGAATGTGGAATTTTAGTATTCCCTTTATTTTTTTTAGCAGACTTTTCAATTAACAGTATTCCTATGTGAGGAGTAATGCTGGGGACATGTGACTAGCCTGTCACATCTGTGAATGTGATGTGAGGCAGACTATGGCGCTACAGAAAAACTCTCACATTGCGGCGGCTCCTTCACCAGTGGTTTTCAGCCTGGACGGTAGCATTTTGGCACCGTCCAGGTTGAAAACTGTTTATCCCCCAGACATGGATTACGGCGTGGGACAGAACGACGGATAGGTGAAAGATATTGTTGGTTTTTAATTTTTGTTTCATTACAGGAGAGAAGGGCTTCAGTTGAATTAGGTGTTAGGTGAGTATAACAGTTTGTTATTTTTAAATAAAATAGTAAAAGTATGTTTTGTTTTATTTATAATAAAAGACTTTATTCTGGCTTTGTCCTTATTTACCATATAACTGTAGGCTTGATGTCACCTGACAATACAAAGGTTAAATGAACCCACAAATATTAACCCCACTTACCACCGCTACAGGGCAAGTGGGAAGAGCTGGGTAAAATGCCAGAATTGGCACATCTAATAGATTTACCTTCTCTGGGCAGCTGTGGGCTGCTATCTTTAGGTTTGGGGGCAATATTTATCGCCCCTTATTAGCCTGAGAATACCAGCTCCCTGCTGTCGGTTTTGCAAGGCTAGTTGTGAAAAATGGGGGGCACACTCCGTTTTTTTTAAATTATTTAGTTAAATAATTAAAAATACAGCGTGGGGACCCCTCTATTCTTGATAACCAGCCGTGTTGAAGCTGACAGCTAAGGGTTGCAGCCCCCAGCTGTGAGTTTTGCTTGGCTGGATATCAAAAATACAGGCGAACCCATGGCTTTTTTTTAATTATTTATTTACAGTGCAGGAGTCGGCTAATGAATACTCCCATCAGCCGCTCCTGCTCTCTCTGTTATTAGCGGCAACAGGCGTAGGCTGATGGAAGCATTTGTCCTATTAGCTGACCCCAGTGACCAGATGTAAACTTTATACCTCCAATCACAGCTGTTGGCTCACGCTGTCATTTGACAGCATAGGCACCGTGGGTGTCTGACCGGCGGTGATGATTTTACTACCAATCAGAAGCGGTGTTTGCTGCACTGTCATGCACATAACAGCGTGACAAACACCCGGTGTTTGGGCAGCCGAACCCGAACAGTAACTTCCAGGTGAAGTCCATGTTCGGTGTTCATGCCCGAACAGTAGGTGTTCGGTACAGATGCTGAACTTTACTGTTCGGGTTCGCCCATCTCTAGTTGAGAGGTGTAACAAGCTTGAAGCGATTGATTGCAGCTATTTATTCCAAAGAATGTGCAATCAAATATTAAATTGAGGGTGCAAACAATTTTGGCTGGCGCATTGGGGATTTTGTGTGAATTATGTCCAATTTTCCTTTTTTTGTGTTGTTCCAATACATACAAAGGAAGTAAACATGTGTATAACAAAATGGGTAATTTCAGTAATTTTGTGGGAGAAATACTTCATTTTCTAGAACAATTTCAAAAGTGCCAACACTTTCGGCCATGACTGTACATCACAAAGGAGACACTGGGCCTGGAGCACATACATTACAGTGGAGTCACTGGGACTGGAGCATATATATCACATGGGAGACACTGAGGCTGCAGCCTATGCATCACATGGAAGACGCTGGGACTGCATCCTATACATCACATTTGAGATGTTGGGTTTGCTTTCTTCAGAGTGACAGAAGTGCTGATGGCCAACTATACCCACAAAGTACATTCTGACACTGGTCAGCTTCAGGACAAAATCCTTCATTGCATGCGCCGCAGCTATTTGTCGTGAACTCTGTGTGTCCGAGCTCACTGTGAAAAGAGGATGGCAAAACGTGATTGCTGGCCCAAGCACTGTGAATCTACCTGGCGGCCAGAGAAAAGGACATGACACCGGTGACCGGAGGTTCTTCGCCCTTGATCTAGACTGTAGATGCATTTGCAATAAATATTATTAGAGATACATCTTGCACTTCATTTTCTTGTCGTGATCTAAAGCCAATACCTTGGAGTTTGGAAGCCAGTCTGTGATACTTTATGTTACTGAACAAACTGGGACATTTGTAAAAGTTAAATACTCTTGAGATTATAGTGCCCAGTGAGTTCTACAAACAAGTAGAATTACACACTTGCTTTATAGTTCAGCAATCTGTATGCATCTGACTTATGAAATTACAGGTATTGTAAGTGAAAATGTATTCAGTTTCCAACTAGATGATATTTCATCTTTCATATTATCACCTTTCATTTTGAGTATTATATGGTTTATTAGAAATGTATAAAAATAAAGCTGGATGATGTTTCACCTTTTCCAAGAATGTTGCATTTTACTTAAACAAAATGTTTTCTGAATACACTGCCAAATTGAATACTACAATCATCTTTGGAAAGATTACATTTCTTTTAGCCTTGTTTTGCACGTAATTAAATGTATCATTGTTTTCCAGTGTAATATTAGGACACACCTTAAACTTTTTTTACTGTGTTTAGCTTGAACAGTTCCTGACTTCTCTGACCTTTCAGTCTACTTTCACACGCTACCATGTATACAAATGAAGGCACATCATGTAACCTGAGAAGAATCTAGTCTGGCACAGTTTATGTAACGATACAATGAGCTAAGAGGGAATATAGCACTTCAAGCTGAAGTAATGGTTGCCTCTCCACAGGTTTTGTATTTTGTACAGGTATAGTTAAAAGCATTGGAGGTGAACTAGAACACTGTGGATAAAATGCAGTCTGAAGTTCTGAACAGAAATGCAATATATGTTCTTTACTCTACCAGCTCCTAAATACTCCCATACACATCAGATAAAAGTTGGACAAAGCACACTGATTTTGATAAAATATTATGTAATATCTATTACAGGGGTGGGGAATGGCCGGACTATGCACCATTAAAAGCATTTGCTCCAGCCGTGGGGTAGAATCCTGATGTTCCGTAGTGCTTGAGCCACAGGCCCTTTAATTCTTCCCCAGAGTATATGCATGCAGTGTTCCCTACTGAATGCTGTAATGTCTTCAACCCTAGATAATGTCCTGACACTGGACAGTACATTTTTTGTGGGCTGATTTAGCACGCTTTGCGCTCATGTTCTGCTGATTGTGATGTATTCATCAGTCACAGTCTACCACATGTTTTATAGACAGTACCTTCAGTGTCTCCTGCATGACATGTACAGCTGCCTCAGTGTATTTTATAATGTATATACAGCAGTCCCAGTGTCTACCATGTGATGCATGTACAGCAGTCTCAATGTATCCTGTGTGATGTGTACAGAAGTTGCAGTGTATACCATGTGATGTATATACAGCAGTCTCAATGTAACATATGTGATGTATATAGAGCAGTCTCTGTATATCCCATGAGATATGTATGCAGCAGTTTCAATGTGTCATATGTGATTTATATACAGCAATTCAGTGTTTTATGTTTGATGTATGTACCGCAGTCGCAGTGCATCCCATGTGATGAAAACATCAGTTTCAATTTCTCCCATGTGATGTATATACAGCAGTTTCATTGTCTCCTATAAGACATATACACAGCAGTCTCAGTGTATCCTATGTGATGTATATACAGCAGAGTCTCTGTGTACACAGTGTTTAAGTGTCTCTTATGCTATGTATAAACAGCAGTCTCAGTGTATCCTATGTGATGTATAAACAGCAGGCTCGGTGTATTCTATGTGATGTACATACAGCAATCTCAGTGTCACCAATGTGATGTATATACAGAAGAGTCTCAGGGTGCCTCGTGATCTATACACAGCAGGCTCTGTGTATCCTATATGATGTATATACAACAGTCTTAGCATCTCCTATGTGATTATATATAGCAGAGTCTCAGCGTATTCTATGTGAAAATGTGAAAATGTTGGCACCCTTGAAATTGTTCCAGAAAATGAAGTATTTCTCTCAGAAAATTATTGCAATCAAACATGTTTTGTTATTCCCATGTTTATCTCCTTTATGTGCAATGGAACAACATAAAGAACTAAGAAAAAAAAAATGGACATCATTTCAAATAAACCCCCCCAAATTGCCCTGACAAAATTGTTGGCACCCTCACTTTAACATTTGGTTGGACACCCTTTGGAATAAATAACTGCAATCAATCACTTCATATAACCATCAACAAGGTTCTTAAACCTCTCAACTAGAATTTTTGGAAAACACTTGTTTTGCAAACTGCTCCAGGTCTCTCATACTTGAAGGGTGCCTTCTCCCAACAGCAATTTTAAGATCTCTCAACAAGTGTTTAATGGGATTTAGATTTAGAATCATTGCTGGACACTTCAGAAATCTCTATTTCTGGGTGCATCTTGAAATATGTTTGGGTTAATTGTCCTGCTGGAAGACCCATAACCTAGGACGCACACCCAGCTTTCTGACATTGGGCACTACATTGTGACCCAAAATTCTTTGGTAACTTTCAGATTTCATGATGCCTTGCACACAGTCAAGTCACCCAGTTCAAACGCAGAAAAACATCCCCAAAACATCTTGTAACCTCCAACATATTTGACTGTAGGTAGTTTTCTTTTCTTTGTAGGTCTCATTCCATTTTCGGTACACAGTAGAATGATATGCTTTACCAAAGAGCTCTATCTTGGTTTCATCTGTCCACAAGACGCTTTCTCAGAAGGATTTTGGCTTACTCAAATACATCTTTGGAAAACTGAAGTCTAGTTTTTTATGTCTCTGTGTCAGAAGTAGAGTCCTCCTGGGTCTCCTGTCAAAGCGTTTCACTTCATTAAAATGTTGACAGATAGTTTACACTAACACTGATGGACCCTGAGCCTGCAGGACACCTTGAATTTCTTTCAAACTTGATTGGGGTTGCTTATCCACCATCCAAACTTCCCTGCGTTGCAACCTTTCATCAATTTTTCTCTGCCATCCACATCCTGGGAGATTAGCTATAGTTCCATATGTTGTAAATGTCTTGATTACATTGTGCACCATGGACAAACGAACATCAAGATATCTGGAGATGAACTTGCAACCTTGAGAATGTTGCTATTTTTCAACAATTTTGGTTCTCAAGTCCTCAGACAGTCCTCTACTCTTTTTATTCTCCATGCCCAGTGTGTCACAAACAGACGCACAATGCAAAAATTACCATATTTTTCGCATTATAAGATGCACTTTTCCCCCCCGCGTCTTATAATGCGGATATGCCTTACCGGTACTGTTGCTGCAGGCTGCAGGCTGGGATGAGGGGGTGTCTGACCGTGCTGCAGGTGCCTGGAGCTGCTGCAAGGGTGCCCGCTGCTGCTACAGGGGTCTCCAGGGCCGCCGGGGGCTCTGCCTACATTTTGTGAAAGGACAAAGCCCAGAGGTGTATCTAGGGTTTCTGGCATCCGGGGCAAGAATTCATTTTGGCGCCCCCCCCCACCAAAGACATATGCGATTTGGACACTTAGTCATGTACTGACAAACTCCTCTCCCTAATGCTCTCAATGATCAGTGAAAAACTGAGAGAAGCAGGAAGAGAAGCTCGTTGTCACAGGACCACAAGTATGAAAGTCGCATATGAGTGAAGTGTCCATGTGACGACTACTGGAACCTGCAGAGCTGAATCCTGACATTGCAGACTTCTGAATTCTCACAACTAATGCATTGCACACATTTAGGATTCTCCCTTGCCTGTGGACAGTCATGTCAGCACAAGCATGAGATTTGTATACATCTGGCCACATTCCGACTAGACGTGCCCAGCCTCACTCAGTTCATTTTCACTGACTGAGGCCACACATGTCCTGTCAGCATGTGACCACATGAATGTAAATCGCCAGCACGAGAGAATCCTGACAGCGTGCAGTGCGCACTGTGAGAATTCAGAAGTCAGCAGTCACAAAGAATGACTGCAGACTCATTACAAACCTGAACATCCCCCTTAAAGCTCCTAACATAAATAAAAACATGAGAGTTAGTTAGCATCATGCATAACATTTATATCGAGGTACCTTATAGATGACGTCGTCTCTGGAGTCGTTCTCCTTCTTTTCTTCATCTTGTCCAGACCCCATGATGAGTTTTCTCATCCACAGCCATCTCTGCAGACTTCCATCTTCTCCGCTCTTTTGCAGAAAATTTCCACATGATGCCCTTAAAGATACAAGTGTCACTATAATGCTCATGAATAAAAAATGCCCCTCACTATATTGTCTGCACAAAATATGACCCCCACACTGTCCCTCTTATGGTACATGCTCTTCACACTGACCTCTCCTTTCCAAACCGGCCCCCTCTTCACACTGTCCTCTCATACTGTGTCCCCCTATAGGGCCCAGTATTTATACTGTACTCTATCATCACACTCCCCCTCCTTGGTACACTGTTCCCTCCTGGCTGTGCCCTCACACTGTCCCTCCATGCTACACCCCCGCTATTCAGTTTCTATTCTGTGCCCACTCACTTTTGTCCCCATTGTCCCCCCATTCTGTCTCCTCACAGTATTCCCCTCCCTCCTCATACTGTCTCCTCTCACATCCCCCTGTTAACCATACTGTCTCCTCATATATTTACCCCCTCACTTTCCATACTGCCTGCTCACACATACCCCCCGACTCCACATTCTGTGTCTGCACACATCCCATCACCCTCACTCCCCGTACTGTCCACATACATTTTTCACATCGCTCCTCATACTGTGCCCTCATTCTCCCATATTGTTTCCTCATACATGCTCCCATTCCCTCATACTGTTTCCTCATACATGCCCCCCATTCCCCCATACTGTTTCCTCATACATGCCAGCCATTCCCCCGTACTGTTTCCTCATACATGCCCCCCATTCTCCAATACTGTTTCCTCGTACATGCCCTCATTCCCCAATACTGTTTCCTCATACATGTCCCCAATTCCCCCATATTGTTACCTCATACATGCCCCCCATTCCCCTGTACTGTTCCCTCATACATGCCCCCCATTCCCCTGTACTGTTTCCTCATATATGCCCCATCTCCCCTTTTGCTCTTAATTTTGTATCCTCAAATCTCACCCAGACATTAAATCCACCATCTCCACTCCAAATCTCACCCAACACATAATAAATTCCCCCATCCCCAAATTCTCCCCACACATAATAAATCCGCCTATCCCCACTCAAATTGTCCACACACATATTATTGTCCTCTACCCCACCCCATCATTGCTCTCTTCACCACCTCCATTATTGCCTTCTCCGTCATGCCCATCATTGCCCATTTCACCACCTCCACCATTTCCTCCCCCAATCCCATCATTGCCCTTTCCACCACATCCATCGTTTCCTCCTCCCCCACCATCCCCATCCTTGCCCATTCCACCACTTCCATCATTTCCTCCTCCCCATCATCCCCTTCCTTGCCCATTCCACCACTTCCATAATTTCCTCCTCCCCACCATCCCCATCCTTGCCCATTCCACCACTTCCATCATTTCCTCCTCCCCCACCATTCCCATCCTGCCTATTCGCCCACTTCCATCATTTCCTCCTCCCCCATCATCCCCATCCTTGCCCATTCCACCAACTTCCATCATTTCCTCCTCCACCACCATCCCCATCCTTGCCCATTCCACCACTTCCATCATCTCCTCCCCCACCATCCCCATCCTTGCCCATTCCACCACTTCCATCATTTCCTCCTCCACCACCATTGCCATCCTTGCCCATTCCACCACTTCCATCATTTCCTCCTCCACCACCATCCCCATTTCATTGCTCTCTCCCCGTCAGCCCATCATTGCCCTCTCCTCCCCACCATCCCTATCATTGCCCTCTCCCCGTCAGCCCCATCATTGCCCTCCCCTCCCCCACCATCCCCATCATTGCTCTCTCCGTCAGCCCCATCATTGCCCTCCCCTCCCCCACCTTCCCCATCATTGCTCTCTCCGTCAGCCCCATCATTGCGCTCTCCTCCCCATCACCCCCTTCATTTCCTCCTCCCCCACCATCCCCATCATTGCCCTCTCCCCATCAGCCCCATCATTGCCCTCTCCTCCCCCACCATCCCCATCATTGCCCTCTCCACGTCAGCCCCATCATTGCCCTCTCCTCCCCCTACACACACACACATCATTTACGTCTCTGCACATTCCCCTGCAGCGTGCCACACACACACACACGCACACACACACACCCCTCTCACCTCTCCTTGCGCTCTGCCACAGCATCTCCATCGCCTTCCTCTGACACAGCCGGCCGCTGAATGATGACGTCATCCAGCGGCGCGTCTGTGTGAGAGGAATCGCAGGCCGGGAAGGAAGCAGGAAGACAGATCGCTGCAGCTCCGCTGCTATTTTCTCTTGTAGGCAGCGGAGCTACAGGGATTTCTCCCTGCCCGCCGCAGCCACCCTGCAGGGGCCCCCCTCCACCTCCGCACATGTTAGGAGCCAGCACGCTGCAGCTTCTCTGTGCCAGCTGTCAGCTTGACACTCGGCACAGAGGACAGCTGACTCCCAGACTGAGGGCAGCAAAATGCAGCCACGAGGGGAGACACTGCGGACCGCCACATTAGGCACATGCCCCGGCTGCCCCCCTAGATACGCCACTGCCAGACCCCCCTGCAGTTCCATGGTTCCATCTCGGGAGATGAGATTTCAGCACTGAGATTTCATCTCTCGAGATCATGGTGCCAAGATCTCCATCTGCACATGCGCCACTCACCGGCGGCCATTTTCCCGGAGTCCACTGCACAGGAAACCATGGAACTGCAGGCTCTGGCCTGTCACAAAATGTCAGCAGGGCCCCTGCAGCACCAGAAACCCCCGCAGCAGCACCGGAGACCCCCGATGCAGCACCGGAGACCCCCGCAGTAGCACCGGAGACCCACGCAGCGCTGGACACCCCCGCAGCACCAGACACCCGCAGCCCCTCATCCCAGCTTGCAGCCTGCAGCATCACCCCTCTCCTGCCTCCTCCAGCAATGACCCTGGGACCCTGCTTAACCACAGCCACCACCGCTGGTAAGCAATAAGACACATGGATTATAACAAGAACCACCATTTTATTTAAAAAAAAATTCCTATTTTTCTCCTCAAAATTTGGGGTGCTTCTTATAATCCGGAGCGTCTTATAGTCTGAAAAATACAGTAAGTCTACTTCTTCCCTTATTATCTGGTTTCAGGTGTGATTTTTACATTGCCCACACTTGTTACTTGCCACATGTGAGTTTGAATGAGCATCACAAGCTTAAAACATGCTTAAAACAAAGTTGTTTACCCACAATTTAGGAAAATGGCCAACAACTTTGTCCGGCTAATTTTTGGGGTTGTGTGTGAAATTATGTCCAATTTTGCCTCTTTTTCTGTTTTTTTTTTGTGTTCCAATACACACAAATGAAATAAACATGTGTATAACAAAATATGTGTAACTGCAATAATTTTCTGGGAGAAATACTTTATTTACATCTATAACCATGACTATATTTACAGCAGTCTTAATGTCTGTCAGGACTCTGAACATTTTTTATTACCTTTTGTGCATTACTGCCCTTTTCCAAGATGGCGTCTTTGGTCTCATGTGCACTGTCTTCCTGCTATAAAACTCCACCCCAGCCTTCAGTCTGTGCTAGAGTATTCTGCCTTGCATCCAGCTCCTGACCTCTGGTTACTCCCTGGCTGTATACCTGCTCCTGTGAACCTGTGGGGTTATCCTGCTACTCTGCTCTGAGTTCCTGCTGCATACACCAGTTCCAGTAATCCTCCTTCATCTGCTGCTCATGTTTACTTCCATCTGCATTTGCTGGACATGTAAGCTGTTGCTGCTCTGCAAGAACCTGAAACTATTACCCAGAGATATGGAGCTGGAATGAATGGCTTAATATGATCCCTGGTTAGTATGCGTCCCAGTGGGCATCAGACATCTTAAATGGGAAACACTTCACCAATATAATAAGATACAAACAGGGAATGAGCCCAACCTACTCTGCTCAACAAAAACACATGGTAGCATAAATAGAGGTAAGATAATAGCACATGCTATAGAGATGTTAGTTACCCGTCATTGTTACTGGTGGTTGCATCAGCACTCACTCCCCAACGCACGTTTCGGTATACACATTCCTTCCTCAGGGGGCGTGGCTTAGCTAGGGACATAATATTCCGCCCTATATACCCGGCATCTAAAATCACCTGGTCACAAAGGACCAATAGCAATAAGTCCCCCGCACACGCGCAGAGCCCTCCAGCCATGACCAGCTACGCAGGCGGATCCCCCTATCGACACAAGATCACGTGGGGCGGCTGGCGCCTAGCCGTCACCACGCAACCAAGATAAACAAGGGGAAACACAACTGCACAGCCGGAAACACAAGCAGGGAGGGCAATGCGCACGCGCGAGCAGCCGGTGTAAGTATGAGGACTCTCACAATATTAACCCAGCGATCGCAAATCATAGGATCATGATCTATGCAACATATATAGATATATATGATAGTTACAAATGTGTCCATCATATAGTTCTCACAATACAGGAATAATCCCATGCTGCAGCGAATGGTGGAACTCAAGATCCATAAATAATGCAAACTAGACTTCTTAGCAATAGACATCCATATCAGCTCCATAATATATAGCACCTTTATCATATAATTCTTATAGTAAAGAGATGATCTCATAGTCCATAGATTGTAGCACAAAATTCATTTCAACAGTGATCCATGTTGACTCTATGACAAATTTCTTCTTTATATATTGAAGCTGTGAGAAGTCCTTATGTTGCAATTGATCCACTTATATCTTGGACACATCACGAAAAAGGGGCTCATGAACGTTGATATCCACTCTGGGCATGCTAGATATGAGTGCAATATGTTGCGTTACATAAGGTTACTATAGGGACGAGGAAACAGAAAAAACAACATAATTAATAAAAACACTTAAAAGCCAAACTAAAAACATCAGAAGGCGGGGAGGTCAGCAAAGAGTTCTACAAAAGGGAGGTCATGCAAAAAGTTCTACTATCTGATTAATCCATCATTACCACAAAATATCAAACTACGACATTATGACTATGTTTACATTTGGCATAGAGGTAAATAAATGGAGAGATTGTTTCTGATTAGAAAGGGCGAAACACACATTGGGGCGGCAGGGATGTTACCATATCAGGGTGATTGCATGTAAGTGTTCATTATGAACTAATCAAATTTAAAATAATTATAACTAAATAAGAGAATATATAAAGATAAATACATATAATATAATATATATACAGTACAGACAAAAAGTTTGGACACACCTTCTCATTTAAAGATTTTTCTGATTTTTCTGTATTTTCATGACTATGAAAATTGTACATTCACACTGAAGACATCAAAACTATGAATTAACACATGTGGAATTATATACTTAACAAAAAAGTGTGAAAAAACTGAAATTATGTCTTATATTCTAGGTTCTTCAAAGTATCCAGCTTTTCTTTGATGACTGCTTTGCACACTCTTGGTATTCTCTTGATGAGCTTCAAGAGGTAGTCACCGGGAATGGTTTTCACTTCACAGGTGTGCCCTGTCGGGTTTAATAAGTGGGATTTCCTGCCTTATAAATGGGGTTGGGACCATCAGTTGTGTTGTGCAGAAGTCTGGTGGATACACAGCTGATAGTCCTACTGAATAGACTGTTAGAATTTGTATTATGGCAAGAAAAAAGCAGCTAAGTAAAGAAAAATAAGTGGCCATCATTACTTTAAGAAATGAAGGTCAGTCAGTCTGAAAAATTAGGAAAACTTTGAAAGCGTCCCCAAGTGCAGTGGCAAAAGCCATCAAGCGCTACAAAGAAACTGGCTCACATGATGACCGCCCCAGGAAAGGAAGACCAAGAGTTACCTCTGCTTCTGAGGATAAGTTTATCCGAGTCACCAGCCTCAGAAATCGCAGGTTAACAGCAGCTCAGATTAGAGACCAGGTCAATGCCACACAGAGTTCTAGCAGCAGACACATCTCTACAACAACTGTTAAGAGGATACTTTGTGCAGCAGGCCTTCATGGTAATAGAGGTGCTAGGAAACCACTGCTAAGGACAGCCAACAAGCAGAAGAGACTTGTTTGGGCTAAAGAACACAAGGAATGGACATTAGACCAGTGGAAATCTGTGTTTTGGTCTGATGAGTCCAAATTTGAGATCTTTGGTTCCAACCACCGTGTCTTTGTGCAACGCAGAAAAGGTGAACGGATGGACTCTACATGCCTGGTTCCCACCATGAAGCACGGATGAGGAGGTGTGATGGTGTGGGGGTGCTTTGCTGGTGATACTGTTGGGGATTTATTCAAAATTGAGGGCATACTGAACCAGCATGGCTACCACAGCATCTTGCAGCGGCATGCTATTCCTTCTGGTTTGTGTTTAGTTGGACCATCATTTATTTTTCAACAGGACAATGACCCCAAACACACCTCCAGGCTGTGTAAGGGCTATTTGACCAAAAAAGAGAGTGATGGGGTGCTATGCCAGTTGACCTGGCCTCCACAGTCACCAGACCCTGAACCCAATCGAGATGGTTTGGGGTGAGCTGGACTGCAGAGTGAAGGCAAAAGGGCCAACAAGTGCTAAGCATCTCTGGGAACTCCTTCAAGATTGTTGGAAGACCATTCCCGGTGACTACCTTTTGAAGCTCATCAAGAGAATGCCAAGAGTGTGCAAATATAGAATGAAAAAAAGTAAGCGACTATAAAAGTCGCAGCCAGCTCACCAACCAGACCATTCACCACGAAGCACGGAGACCCGTCCTGATCACGACGTCCAGCAGTAGTACTTGAAACAAATGTAGATACTCCAGCTCCAGCGGAATAGGTAAAATAGTATAAGCTTTATTCGTCCATAATGGTAGTAAAAACAGAAAAAATATTCCTTACATAGGTGAATCAAAACAGGGAATTGTGCATATACGGCTACGTGTTTCGACCTGTAGCGGTCTTACTCATGCCTATATCACTCTAGGAATGAGCGAGATATATATCCTTGATCGGCCCCAAAAAAAAAAAAAAAAAAAAAAAAAGGCCCGCCCCATGTCACATGACAGATTTGTAAGGTCCTAGAGCTACATATAAAGAGACATTTTAAAATATTAGAAAAAACATGTTAAAACATTAACAATAATGATACATAATTTCATTTTTCTTGTTCATGCCTGCAGGATAGCGCGTATTTAGGTTATAGATCCAAAACGCCTCTCTCGTGAGTAGGCGTCTCCTTGAATCTCCTCCTCTGTGCGACATATATACTTTCTCAATACCATGTACCTTTAGATTAGTAATATCCCCGTTGTGTTGTATGTTAAAATGTTTTGATACCATGGAAATGTTTTTATTTCTCATATTGAGATTAGTGGCATCTCTAATGTGTTCAGTTATACGGGTTTTTAATTTTCGTGACGTACATCCTATATATGAGATGCGGCATTCCATACAATCCACTTTATATATTACGTTTTTTTGTGTGGCAGTTTATAAAACTATTTATTTTATACTCTTTAGTGTTATTTGAGTTTTGAAAACTATTACCGGGTTGTATATGTGCGCACGTGCTACATGCCTGGGTGCCACATTTAAAAAAACCTTTGCATTCAAGCCATGTATTGGATTTTACTTTAGTTTTGTTGTGGCTGGAATTTGGGGCAATAAAATCACCAATAGTACGAGCCCTTCTTGCTACCACATTTACTCCATCTTTTAGAATATCTGATAATATGTCATCCTCACACAAAATAGATAATCTTTTGTTGATAATCCCTTTAATTTGGTTAAATTGGGAGGAGAACTGTAGACAGACAAACGGTTTTCTGTCAAACTTTTTCTTTTTTATTGAATTATTCATAGTTGGAACTAATAGCTCCTTTCTCTGTTTTTTATCGACCAGGTTTTTTGCTCTGTTTATAGTCCAGTTCGGGTATTTACGAATTTTTAACCTATCACTTATTTTATCAGATTCACTTTGTTTGTCTTCTTCCCTACTGCAGTTACGTTTAGATCTAATATACTCCCCTACCGGTATTGATTTAATTGTATGAGCCGGATGACTGCTTTTTGCGTGCAATAAAGTGTTTCCGCTAATTGGCTTTATGTGTGTCTTAGGGTACTGTCACACAGTGGCATTTTCATCGCTACGACGGCACGATTCGTGACGTTCTAGCGATATAGTTACGATATCGCTGTGTCTGACACGCTACTGCGATCCGGAACCCCGCTGAGAATCGTACGTCGTAGCAGATCGTTTGAAACTTTCTTTCGTCGTCTAGTGTCCCGCTGTGGCGGCATGATTGCATCATGTGACACAGGTTGTATACGATGTGCGCACAGTAACCAACGGCTTCTACATCGCAAATACGTCATGAAATTATCGCTCCAGCGCCGTGTATTGCAACGTGTGACCGCAGTCTACGACGCTGGAGCGATAATCATACGACGCTGCAACGTCACGGATCGTGCCGTCGTAGCGATGAAAATGCCACTGTGTGACGGTACCCTTACTAATTATTTTTTCACCAACGCATCCGCGTAAATCTAGATCTAAAAACGAAATTTGAAATTGATCTTGCACATAGGTGAACTTAATGCCACAATCGTTGGAATTGATATATTCTATAAATTCTGGTATGGCAGATACATCGCCCCCCCAAATGATGAGGGTGTCGTCGATGTATCTGCCATACCAGAAAATGCATTCAGTGAAAGGATTATTGACAGAAAACATATATTTTTGCTCCCAATATGCCATGGTGAGGTTTGCCAATGAAGGCGAATATTTTGCGCCCATAGGAACTCCCGACTTCTGGACGTATATATCCTTGTCAAAGGAAAAAATGTTATTTTGCATAAGAAAAGACAAAACCTGTAAAGAAAAATTTATAAGGTCCTCAGAGTATTCGCCATAATCTCTTAGATGGAACTCAATGGCTTTCGCTGCCACGTCATGCGGTATATTTGTGTATAAGGAATTTTCGTTTCTTTCTGTTCATAATCTCGTCTTCATAGGCATTAACATTTCCTTTGACTTTATCCAATGATAGTTCATAGTGAGATAATGTTTTATATTCCTCCAGGCTTTTTTTGGTTTTTTCCAAATTTTCTTGTGTTTCTTTCAACTTTATTGGAAAAAACCAAAAAAAGCCTGGAGGAATATAAAACATTATCTCACTATGAACTATGAACTATCATTGGATAAAGTCAAAGGAAATGTTAATGCCTATGAAGACGAGATTATGAACAGAAAGAAACGAAAATTCGAAAGAGACCTCACTGACTATTCAACCAACACCGTTTATGAATGGGGGCGATGGGAAAAATCCTACAAATCACCCAAATCTATTCTAAAACATAATCGAGCTCGACAAAATCCAACCAATAGACCACAAGTAAATTTTTCATCTACGGAATTTGATTCTTCAGACACCAATGCTAGTGCCTCCGATGTCCCTATGACAAGAAATATTTCAGGGAGTAAAAAGAAATACAAAAAAGTATCAAAAAACGGAGAAGACGCGGAGGAAGGAAGCATAAAAAATCTGCCAGGAATAATGACCCGATACAAAAAAAGACAGAAACAATAAATATGAACAATGTGGTAAATTTATCCTCTCATACCCTAACACAAGAACAAATACATTTATTATCCTTAGGTTTAAATTTTGTACCTGATGCAGATTTTAATTTATTCATGACTATTCTAGATATTAATAAATTCATCAGAAATATGACCATAAAAAAAACATTTTTTTTCAGACGAAAATCCTATACTCAGTCCTGAGGCTACTGTAGAAATAAATGAATTTGAAGGCTTAAATTTTAAGGAACAAGTAACGCTAAACTGCCTTATGAAACTTTCAAAAGAACAGCAGTTGGAGCCTACTGAAGACCTCTTGAGTATTTCCAAAAAATTCAAAACAAAAAATCCTTTTTTTTATCCTTTACAGACAAGAGCTGAAAGCATGGACAGATTCCAAGAAGCAATTGAAAGGGATCTAAAAATGCTATATGAGGAACATAAAAAGAAAAATCGCAATAATTTATCCTTCAATCAACGAAAGGCATTAAACGAACTAAAATCTACAAATAATATTGTTATCAAAAGAAGTGATAAAGGTGGCCTAATAGTAGTCATGAATGAAAATGACTACAAAGAAAAAATTTATGAATTATTATCGGATAAATCCACCTATAAAAAACTTGAAAGAAATCCAACTAAAGAAATCAACAGTAAAATCGCTAGCCTCATTGAGGAAGGAATAAATCTAGCGGTAATAAATAAAAAACAAGCAGACTATCTATATGTAGAGTTCCCTATACTACCTATCATGTATGGTCTCCCCAAGTTACATAAGGGTGAGGGGTTTCCTAACATGCGCCCAATAATATCAGGAATCGGATCCATGCTTGAGCATCTATGCGAGTGGATGGACTCACTGCTACAGCCAATAGTTCTGAAAACACCAGGATATATCAAAGACTCTAGAGCAGTTTTAAAAATGCTCTCAGACTGGACTTGGACACAAGAACACAGCTGGTTAAGCTGTGACGTCGTGTCCTTATACACGAATATACCGCATGACGTGGCAGCGAAAGCCATTGAGTTCCATCTAAGAGATTATGGCGAATACTCTGAGGACCTTATAAATTTTTCTTTACAGGTTTTGTCTTTTCTTATGCAAAATAACATTTTTTCCTTTGACAAGGATATATACGTCCAGAAGTCGGGAGTTCCTATGGGCGCAAAATATTCGCCTTCATTGGCAAACCTCACCATGGCATATTGGGAGCAAAAATATATGTTTTCTGTCAATAATCCTTTCACTGAATGCATTTTCTGGTATGGCAGATACATCGACGACACCCTCATCATTTGGGGGGGCGATGTATCTGCCATACCAGAATTTATAGAATATATCAATTCCAACGATTGTGGCATTAGGTTCACCTATGTGCAAGATCAATTTCAAATTTCGTTTTTAGATCTAGATTTACGCGGATGCGTTGGTGAAAAAATCATTAGTAAGACACACATAAAGCCAATTAGCGGAAACACTTAATTGCACGCAAAAAGCAGTCATCCGGCTCATACAATTAAATCAATACCGGTAGGGGAGTATATTAGATCTAAACGTAACTGCAGTAGGGAAGAAGACAAACAAAGTGAATCTGATAAAATAAGTGATAGGTTAAAAATTCGTAAATACCCGAACTGGACTATAAACAGAGCAAAAAACCTGGTCGATAAAAAACAGAGAAAGGAGCTATTAGTTCCAACTATGAATAATTCAATAAAAAAGAAAAAGTTTGACAGAAAACCGTTTGTCTGTCTACAGTTCTCCTCCCAATTTAACCAAATTAAAGGTATTATCAACAAGAGATTATCTATTTTGTGTGAGGATGACATATTATCAGATATTCTAAAAGATGGAGTAAATGTGGTAGCAAGAAGGGCTCATACTATTGGTGATTTTATTGCCCCAAATTCCAGCCACAACAAAACTAAAGTAAAATCCAATACATGGCTTGAATGCAAAGGTTTTTTTAAATGTGGCACCCAGGCATGTAGTACGTGCGCACATATACAACCCGGTAATAGTTTTCAAAACTCAAATAACACTAAAGAGTATAAAATAAATAGTTTTATAAACTGCCACACAAAAAACGTAATATATAAAGTGGATTGTATGGAATGCCGCATCTCATATATAGGATGTACGTCACGAAAATTAAAAACCCGTATAACTGAACACATTAGAGATGCCACTAATCTCAATATGAGAAATAAAAACATTTCCATGGTATCAAAACATTTTAACATACAACACAACGGGGATATTACTAATCTAAAGGTACATGGTATTGAGAAAGTATATATGTCGCACAGAGGAGGAGATTCAAGGAGACGCCTACTCACGAGAGAGGCGTTTTGGATCTATAACCTAAATACGCGCTATCCTGCAGGCATGAACAAGAAAAATGAAATTATGTATCATTATTATTAATGTTTTAACATGTTTTTTCTAATATTTTAAAATGTCTCTTTATATGTAGCTCTAGGACCTTACAAATCTGTCATGTGACATGGGGGCGGGCCTTTTTTTTTTTTGGGCCGATCAAGGATATATATCTCGCTCATTCCTAGAGTGATATAGGCATGAGTAAGACCGCTACAGGTCGAAACGCGTAGCCGTATATGCACAATTCCCTGTTTTGATTCACCTATGTAAGGAATATTTTTTCTGTTTTTACTACCATTATGGACGAATAAAGCTTATACTATTTTACCTATTCCGCTGGAGCTGGAGTATCTACATTTGTTTCAAGTACTACTGCTGGACGTCGTGATCAGGACGGGTCTCCGTGCTTCGTGGTGAATGGTCTGGTTGGTGAGCTGGCTGCGACTTTTATAGTCGCTTACTTTTTTTCATTCTATATTTATATCTGATTATGCCGAGACCTCCCTACCTTTTCCTACATTACTATTAAGGTGAACCTTCAGGTGAATTGTAGCGAAATTTTAGTTTTCATTTTAAAAAAATGCTATCGCAGGACAGATCAGCCAAGGTGGCTCAGGTGTTTGGAGGTGTTGGACTTGATTCAGTGGGAAGCAATGATTTCACCACATGTCTAAATGAAGTAGAGAAACTAATGAAAACTGAGACAAAAATATGGTGGAATTATACTACTTTAGAAAATTACTTAATGAAAGAAATGATTCCCAGAGGCTTAAGGATCAAAAAAATCTCAACAACAACGTATTCTGAAGAGTTCAATAGAGAGTGGAATCAAATACTTACGAACTGTTCCGTCAATCTAATGAAACTCTTGATCAGAAATGAAGAAATAAAGTTGAAAGAAACACAAGAAAATTTGGAAAAAAACAAAAAAAGCCTGGAGGAATATAAAACATTATCTCACTATGAACTATCATTGGATAAAGTCAAAGGAAATGTTAATGCCTATGAAGACGAGATTATGAACAGAAAGAAACGAAAATTCGAAAGAGACCTCACTGACTATTCAACCAACACCGTTTATGAATGGGGGCGATGGGAAAAATCCTACAAATCACCCAAATCTATTCTAAAACATAATCGAGCTCGACAAAATCCAACCAATAGACCACAAGTAAATTTTTCATCTACGGAATTTGATTCTTCAGACACCAATGCTAGTGCCTCCGGTGTCCCTATGACAAGAAATATTTCAGGGAGTAAAAAGAAATACAAAACAGTATCAAAAAACGGAGAAGACGCGGAGGAAGGAAGCATAAAAAATCTGCCAGGAATAATGACCCGATACAAAAAAAGACAGAAACAATAAATATGAACAATGTGGTAAATTTATCCTCTCATACCCTAACACAAGAACAAATAAATTTATTATCCTTAGGCTTAAATTTTGTACCTGATGCAGATTTTAATTTATTCATGACTATTCTAGATATTAATAAATTCATCAGAAATCTGACCATAAAAAAACATTTTTTTTTCAGACGAAAATCCTATACTCAGTCCTGAGGCTACTGTAGAAATAAATGAATTTGAAGGCTTAAATTTTAAGGAACAAGTAACGCTAAACTGCCTTATGAAACTTTCAAAAGAACAGCAGTTGGAGCCTACTGAAGACCTCTTGAGTATTTCCAAAAAATTCAAAACAAAAAATCCTTTTTTTTATCCTTTACAGACAAGAGCTGAATGCATGGACAGATTCCAAGAAGCAATTGAAAGGGATCTAAAAATGCTATATGAGGAACATAAAAAGAAAAATCACAATAATTTATCCTTCAATCAACGAAAGGCATTAAACGAACTAAAATCTACAAATAATATTGTTATCAAAAGAAGTGATAAAGGTGGCCTAATAGTAGTCATGAATGAAAATGACTACAAAGAAAAAATCTATGAATTATTATCGGATAAATCCACCTATAAAAAACTTGAAAGAAATCCAACTAAAGAAATCAACAGTAAAATCGCTAGCCTCATTGAGGAAGGACTAAATCTAGCGGTAATAAATAAAAAACAAGCAGACTATCTATATGTAGAGTTCCCTATACTACCTATCATGTATGGTCTCCCCAAGTTACATAAGGGTGAGGGGTTTCCTAACATGCGCCCAATAATATCAGGAATCGGATCCATGCTTGAGCATCTATGCGAGTGGATGGACTCACTGCTACAGCCAATAGTTCTGACAACACCAGGATATATCAAAGACTCTAGAGCAGTTTTAAAAATGCTCTCAGACTGGACTTGGACACAAGAACACAGCTGGTTAAGCTGTGACGTCGTGTCCTTATACACGAATATACCGCATGACGTGGCAGCGAAAGCCATTGAGTTCCATCTAAGAGATTATGGCGAATACTCTGAGGAGCTTATAAATTTTTCTTTACAGGTTTTGTCTTTTCTTATGCAAAATAACATTTTTTCCTTTGACAAGGATATATACGTCCAGAAGTCGGGAGTTCCTATGGGCGCAAAATATTCGCCTTCATTGGCAAACCTCACCATGGCATATTGGGAGCAAAAATATATGTTTTCTGTCAATAATCCTTTCACTGAATGCATTTTCTGGTATGGCAGATACATCGACGACACCCTCATCATTTGGGGGGGCGATGTATCTGCCATACCAGAATTTATAGAATATATCAATTCCAACGATTGTGGCATTAGGTTCACCTATGTGCAAGATCAATTTCAAATTTCGTTTTTAGATCTAGATTTACGCGGATGCGTTGGTGAAAAAATCATTAGTAAGACACACATAAAGCCAATTAGCGGAAACACTTTATTGCACGCAAAAAGCAGTCATCCGGCTCATACAATTAAATCAATACCAGTAGGGGAGTATATTAGATCTAAACGTAACTGCAGTAGGGAAGAAGACAAACAAAGTGAATCTGATAAAATAAGTGATAGGTTAAAAATTCGTAAATACCCGAACTGGACTATAAACAGAGCAAAAACCCTGGTCGATAAAAAACAGAGAAAGGAGCTATTAGTTCCAACTATGAATAATTCAATAAAAAAGAAAAAGTGTGACAGAAAACCGTTTGTCTGTCTACAGTTCTCCTCCCAATTTAACCAAATTAAAGGGATTATCAACAAGAGATTATCTATTTTGTGTGAGGATGACATATTATCAGATATTCTAAAAGATGGAGTAAATGTGGTAGCAAGAAGGGCTCGTACTATTGGTGATTTTATTGCCCCAAATTCCAGCCACAACAAAACTAAAGTAAAATCCAATACATGGCTTGAATGCAAAGGTTTTTTTTAAATGTGGCACCCAGGCATGTAGTATGTGCGCACATATACAACCCGGTAATAGTTTTCAAAACTCAAATAACACTAAAGAGTATAAAATAAATAGTTTTATAAACTGCCACACAAAAAACGTAATATATAAAGTGGATTGTATGGAATGCCGCATCTCATATATAGGATGTACGTCACGAAAATTAAAAACCCGTATAACTGAACACATTAGAGATGCCACTAATCTCAATATGAGAAATAAAAACATTTCCATGGTATCAAAACATTTTAACATACAACACAACGGGGATATTACTAATCTAAAGGTACATGGTATTGAGAAAGTATATATGTCGCACAGAGGAGGAGATTCAAGGAGACGCCTACTCACGAGAGAGGCGTTTTGGATCTATAACCTAAATACGCGCTATCCTGCAGGCATGAACAAGAAAAATGAAATTATGTATCATTATTGTTAATGTTTTAACATGTTTTTTCTAATATTTTAAAATGTCTCTTTATATGTAGCTCTAGGACCTTACAAATCTGTCATGTGACATGGGGGCGGGCCTTTTTTTTTTTTTTTGGGCCGATCAAGGATATATATCTCGCTCATTCCTAGAGTGATATAGGCATGAGTAAGACTGCTACAGGTCGAAACGCGTAGCCGTATATGCACAATTCCCTGTTTTGATTCACCTATGTAAGGAATATTTTTTCTGTTTTTACTACCATTATGGACAAATAAAGCTTATACTATTTTACCTATTCCGCTGGAGCTGGAGTATCTACATTTGTTTCAAGTACTAAGAGTGTGCAAAGCAGTCATCAAAGCAAAACGTGGCTACTTTGAAGAACCTAGAATATAAGACATATTTTCAGTTGTTTCACACTTTTTTGTTAAGTATATAATTGCACATGTGTTAATTCATAGTTTTGATGCCTTCAGTGTGAATCTACAATTTTCATAGTCATGAAAATACAAAAAAATCTTTAAATGAGATGGTGTGTCCAAACTTTTGGTCTGTACTGTAAATATATATATATATATAATATTGTACTGTCTCAAAGAGATGATAAGTTAAAGACTACAAATGAACAATACAGATCAATCCAAGCCAAAAGTTATACATACCCAGTTGCACAGTGGTAGCAGCCTGTTCCCCTGCCACTCACTTCAATGTATGTTTCGCATGGGCTTCTTCAGGGAATGTCCTGTGCACACAGATTGATTGTGCTGTGTGTATGGAAGTACAGTTGGCCAGTCTCAACAAGCTAATAAATGGCCGCTGATTGGGTTACATTAGCATGTATGTATACAAATAGACACAAAACCCGCAGACCTAGCAAATGTGAATTGGTAGATATTCTGCTATATTTAGTTCAGGATAGCACATTTCCGACTAATTGTGTAATATCAATATATAGGATAATATGTTGGATAAATCTGTTATCAGAATTAATAAAACAGTTTAATGGCGGTTTTTGTTTGTTTATTATTTTACATGCTTTGGTCGAGAATCTGATAGGAAGAGAGGCCATACAGGGCCCCGGTCCTCAAAGGAAGCCGACATGATGGGGTAACATGGGAATGTAGTGAGCCTTTATGTTAGGTAGGCATTCGGTATTAACAGAAGGATAGGTGGTGAAGGGGGGTTGGGTACTCGAGGGTAGGAGGGGTTTGGAGGTGGGGCGTAGGGTCTCTATACAAGGGATCGGCCTTTTTGTGGTGGCAACCATTCCACTTACCTCCCTTGAGAGCGTGCGAAGCTCTGATGTACCTTTTAGGCAAGAAGGTGGAGGCCTTGCTGCAGACACTGAGGGACACAGCGGGCACTCAGGGCACAGAATGGCTGCCTCGTGGGATGGTGGCAGAACCTGCCCAGGTTCCTTCAGAGGGGTGCCGGCAGCGGAGGTCTAGGTCTCCGGTGTGCTTAAGCCCTGAGGTCACTGTTATGACCCCAGTGGACAGGGTCTCAGAGGAACGTGTAAGTATGCAAGATACAAAAATCCAGCTCATAGGGCTGTGGTAACTGGGTTGACCAAATAGCTACTCCTAACGCCAACACTAGAAGTAGCCGGGGATCATGCCTACGGTGATCGCTAGATGACTCGCGCCAGCCGGAGAATCTAACTACCCCTAGGAGAAGAAAACAAAGACCTCTCTTGCCTCCAGAGAAAGGGACCCCAAAGCAAGATACAAGCCCCCCACAAATAATAACGGTGAGGTAAGAGGAAATGACAAACACAGAAATGAACCAGGTTCAGCAAAGAGAGGCCAGCTTACTAATAGCAGAATATAGCAAGATAACTTATCTGGTCAACAAAAACCCTATAAAAATCCACGCTGGAGATTCAAGAACCCCCGAACCGTCTAACGGTCCGGGGGGAGAACACCAGCCCCCTAGAGCTTCCAGCAAAGGTCAGGATACAGATAGGAACAAGCTGGACAAAAATACCAAACAAAACAAAAGCAAAAAGCAAAGAAGCAGACTTAGCTTGAAATACAGGAACCAGGATCAGAGGACAAGAGCACAACAGATTAGCTCTGATTTCAACGATGCCAGGCATTAGAAAAAGACAGACGCTCCAGAGTCAAATCACTAATGACCACTAGAGGGAGCAAAAAGCAAAATCACAACAGTACCCCCCCCTTAGTGAGGGGTCACCGAACCCTCACCACGACCACCAGGGCGATCAGGATGAGCGGCGTGAAAGGCACGAACTAAATCGGCCGCATGAACATCAGAGGCGACCACCCAGGAATTATCTTCCTGACCATAGCCCTTCCACTTGACCAGGTACTGAAGCCTCCGCCTGGAGAGACGAGAATCCAAGATCTTCTCCACCACGTACTCCAACTCGCCCTCAACCAACACCGGAGCAGGAGGCTCAGCAGAAGGAACCACAGGCACAACGTACCGCCGCAACAAGGACCTATGAAACACGTTGTGGATAGCAAACGACACAGGAAGATCCAGGCGAAAGGATACAGGATTAAGAATTTCCAATATCTTGTAAGGACCAATAAAACGAAGTTTAAATTTGGGAGAGGAAACCTTCATAGGAACAAAGCGGGAAGAAAGCCACACCAAATCCCCAACACGTAGTCGGGGACCCACACCGCGGCGGCGGTTGGCAAAGCGCTGAGCCCTCTCCTGTGACAACTTCAAGTTGTCCACCACAAGATTCCAGATCCGCTGCAACCTATCCACCACAGAATCCACCCCAGGGCAGTCAGAAGGTTCCACATGACCCGAAGAAAAACGAGGGTGGAAACCAGAGTTGCAGAAAAACGGCGAAACCAAGGTGGCGGAACTAGTCCGATTATTAAGGGCAAACTCAGCTAACGGCAAGAAGGTCACCCAATCGTCCTGATCAGCAGAGACAAAACACCTCAAATAAGCCTCCAAAGTCTGATTAGTTCGCTCCGTCTGTCCATTAGTCTGAGGATGGAAAGCAGACGAAAACGACAAGTCAATGCCCATCCTACTACAAAAGGATCGCCAGAATCTGGAAACGAACTGGGATCCTCTGTCTGACACAATATTCTCAGGGATGCCGTGCAAACGAACCACGTTCTGGAAAAACACAGGAACCAGATCGGAAGAGGAAGGCAGCTTAGGCAAAGGAACCAAATGGACCATCTTGGAGAAGCGATCACATATCACCCAGATAACAGACATGCCCTGAGACACCGGAAGATCAGAAATGAAATCCATGGAGATATGTGTCCAAGGTCTCTTAGGGACAGGCAAGGGCAAGAGCAACCCGCTGGCACGAGAACAGCAAGGCTTAGCTCGAGCACAAGTCCCACAGGACTGTACAAATGACCGCACATCCCTAGACAAGGAAGGCCACCAAAAGGATCTGGCCACCAGATCTCTGGTGCCAAAAATCCCTGGGTGACCTGCCAACACCGAGGAATGAACCTCGGAAATGACTCTGCTGGTCCACTTATCAGGCACAAACAGTCTGTCAGGTGGACAAGAATCAGGCCTATCAGCCTGAAATCTCTGCAACACACGTCGCAGATCTGGAGAAATAGCTGACAAGATAATACCATCCTTAAGAATACCAACAGGTTCAGCGACTCCAGGAGCATCAGGCACAAAGCTTCTGGAAAGAGCATCGGCCTTCACATTCTTTGAACCTGGTAAATACGAGACAACAAAGTCAAAACGGGAGAAAAACAATGACCAGCGGGCCTGTCTAGGATTCAGGCGTTTAGCAGACTCGAGATACATCAGATTTTTGTGATCAGTCAAGACCACCACACGATGCTTAGCACCCTCGAGCCAATGACGCCACTCCTCAAATGCCCATTTCATGGCCAACAACTCCCGATTGCCCACATCATAATTTCGCTCCGCAGGCGAAAACTTCCTAGAGAAAAAGGCGCAAGGTCTCATAACAGAGCAACCAGGGCCTCTCTGCGACAAAACGGCCCCTGCTCCAATCTCTGAAGCATCCACCTCAACTTGAAAGGGAAGCGAGACATCAGGCTGGCACAAAACAGGCGCCGAAGTAAACCGACGTTTCAACTCCTGGAAAGCCTCCACGGCAGCAGGAGCCCAATTAACCACATCGGAGCCCTTCTTGGTCATATCCGTCAAAGGTTTCACAATGCTAGAAAAGTTAGCGATAAAACGACGGTAGAAGTTAGCGAAACCCAAGAACTTCTGAAGACTCTTAACTGACGAGGGCTGAGTCCAATCAAGAATAGCTCGGACCTTGACTGGGTCCATCTCCACAGCAGAAGGGGAAAAAATGAACCCCAAAAAGGGAACCTTCTGTACACCAAAAAGACTTTGAGCCCTTGACAAACAAAGAATTTTCACGCAAAATTTTAAAGACCATCCTGACCTGCTCCACATGCGAGTCTCAATTATCAGAAAAAAACAGAATATCATCCAGATAAACGATCAGAAATTTATCCAGATAGTTCCGGAAAATGTCATGCATAAAGGACTGAAAAACTGAAGGGGCATTAGAGAGCCCAAAAGGCATCACCAAGTACTCAAAATGACCTTCGGGCGTATTGAATGCGGTTTTCCATTCATCCCCTTGCTTAATGCGCACAAGGTTGTACGCACCACGAAGGTCTATCTTGGTAAACCACTTGGCACCTTTAATCCGGGCAAACAAGTCAGACAACAGCGGCAAAGGATACTGAAATTTGACAGTGATCTTATTTAAAAGCCGATAGTCAATACAAGGCCTCAAAGATCCGTCCTTTTTAGCCACAAAAAAGAATCCCGCACCAAGAGGGGAAGAAGACGGACGGATGTGTCCTTTCTCCAGAGACTCCTTGATATATGAACGCATAGCGGTATGTTCAGGTATCGACAGATTAAACAGTCTTCCCTTAGGAAATTTACTGCCTGGAATCAAATCTATTGCACAGTCACATTCCCTATGAGGAGGCAATGCACTGGACCTGGACTCGCTAAAGACATCCTGATAATCAGACAAGTACTCCGGAACTTCCGAAGGCGTAGAAGAAGCAATAGACACAGGCAGGGAATCCTCATGAATACCACGACAGCCCCAACTAGACACTGACATAGCCTTCCAGTCAAGGACTGGATTATGGGTCTGTAACCATGGCAGCCCCAAAACAACCAAATCATGCATTTTATGTAGAACGAGAAAACGTATCACCTCGCGGTGTTCAGGAGTCATGCACATGGTAACCTGTGTCCAATACTGCGGCTTATTTTCTGCCAATGGCGTAGCATCAATACCCCTAAGAGGGATAGGATTTTCTAATGGTTCAAGAATAAAACCACAGCGCTTAGCAAATGAGAGATCCATAAGACTCAGGGCAGCACCTGAATCTACAAACGCCATGACAGGATAAGATGACAGTGAGCAAATCAAAGTTACAGACAGAATAAACTTAGGATGCAAATTACCAACGGTGACAGGACTAACAACCTTAGATATACGTTTAGAGCATGCTGAGATAACATGTGTAGAATCACCACAGTAGTAGCACAAGCCATTCCGGCGTCTATGAATTTTCCTCTCATTTCTAGTCAGGATTCTATCACATTGCATCAAATCAGGTGTCCGTTCAGACAACACCATGAGGGAATTTGCGTTTTTTCTATCACATTGCATCACATCAGGTGTCTGTTCAGACAACAACATGAGGGAATTTGCGGTTTTGCGCTCCCGCAACCGCCGGTCAATTTGAATAGCCAGGGACATGGTATCATTCAGACCTGTGGGAATGGGAAAACCCACCATAACATTCTTAATGGCCTCAGAAAGGCCATTTCTAAAATTAGCGGCCAGTGCACACTCGTTCCAATGTGTCAGCACGGACCATTTCCGAAATTTTTGGCAATACACATCAGCCTTGTCCTGGCCCTGAGACATAGCCAGCAAGGCTTTCTCTGCCTGAATCTCAAGATTGGGTTCCTCATAAAGTAAACCGAGCGCCAGAAAAAACGCATCAATATCAGCCAATGCCGGATCTCCTGGCGCCAACGAAAAAGCCCAATCCTGAGGGTCACCCCGTAAGAATGAAATAACAATTTTTACTTGTTGAGCAGAGTCTCCAGACGAACAAGGTTTCAGGGACAAAAATAATTTACAATTATTCCTGAAATTCCTAAACTTAAATCGGTCTCCTGAAAACAGTTCAGGAATCGGAATCTTGGGTTCAGACCTAGGATTTCTGGTAACATAATCTTGTATACCCTGCACACGAGCGGCAAGCTGGTCCACACTTGTAATCAAGGTCTGGACATTCATGTCTGCAGCAAGCCCAAGCCACTCTGAGGTAAAGGGGAAAAGAAAAAAAAAAATGAGAGAGGGAAAAAAAAACTCAAAATTTTCTTTCTTATTATCCCACTTCTGCAATGCATTAAACATTTAATACTGGCCTGGCATACTGTTATGACCCCAGTGGACAGGGTCTCAGAGGAACGTGTAAGTATGCAAGATACAAAAATCCAGCTCATAGGGCTGTGGTAACTGGGTTGACCAAATAGCTACTCCTAACGCCAACACTAGAAGTAGCCGGGGATCATGCCTACGGTGATCGCTAGATGACTCGCGCCAGCCGGAGAATCTAACTACCCCTAGGAGAAGAAAACAAAGACCTCTCTTGCCTCCAGAGAAAGGGACCCCAAAGCAAGATACAAGCCCCCCACAAATAATAACGGTGAGGTAAGAGGAAATGACAAACACAGAAATGAACCAGGTTCAGCAAAGAGAGGCCAGCTTACTAATAGCAGAATATAGCAAGATAACTTATCTGGTCAACAAAAACCCTATAAAAATCCACGCTGGAGATTCAAGAACCCCCGAACCGTCTAACAGTCCGGGGGGAGAACATCAGCCCCCTAGAGCTTCCAGCAAAGGTCAGGATACAGATAGGAACAAGCTGGACAAAAATACCAAACAAAACAAAAGCAAAAAGCAAAGAAGCAGACTTAGCTTGAAAAACAGGAACCAGGATCAGAGGACAAGAGCACAACAGATTAGCTCTGATTTCAACGATGCCAGGCATTGAACTGAAGGTCCAGGGAGCTTATATAGCAACGCCCCTGAACTAACGGCCCAGGTGAGGATATAGAAAAAGACAGACGCTCCAGAGTCAAATCACTAATGACCACTAGAGGGAGCAAAAAGCAAAATCACAACAGGTCACCCCCTGGGCCCAGCGCCAAATCAGGAGCCCCTCAAGGGGCCCTCCGGTGGGTAGCGCAAGCGGCGGGTTGGAGGTGACCCACGGCAGAGCCGGGAGGAATCCAGCATCGCGGTGGGGCCTGCAACGAGGGGAGGTGTCGGCCTCCCTCTCGTCTGAGTCTTTGCGCAGAATGTCAGGAGCAGGGGCAGTAGGCAGCAGTGTCACAGAAGGGCCTGCCCAGCGCAGAGTGACGGGCAAATCCAGGAGGCGGGGGCCTTATCAGCAGGCCTCACAGCGTGGAGCGCACAGCAGGCGGTGAGCGGCCGGCCTAGTCAGGAGCGCTCTGCCGGTGTTAGAGCAGGAGTCAGCAGGATCTAGCACTGCACGGCTGCGGGGGTTGGCGGAAGGTCAGTGGCGGCAGTCGGGACCTTAAGGCACAATAATATATAAATGATATCACTTATATGCACAAAAAATGGCTTGTTCTTATATGAATATACACAATAAGGCAATAGGTATAGTCTGGGCGTCCACAGAAAACCATATAGTGAAGGGGTACCCCTGTATAGGTAAGGGAGCAAATGCTAGCTATAGGGACCCAATAAGCCCCAAAATATTTAACCACAGAAAATAAGCATAAACCATCTAAGAAGCGACTCCTATGTGTGAGGAAACAAGGCTACAGATATAATAGAAATATCAGTCCAATAAATAGTATGGAGATGCTTAGGGTTCACATGCCATCAAATGAAGGGATAGGGGAAAAAAAAACCCCAAAAAACCTATGCCAAAGGGTTAAGCCGAGAGGCTGTATGTAGAAAAGAGATCACCATGTCAGGTGGTCCAGTACGTGGCGTCAGCTGTCAAGAGATAGAGGGGGAAATAGTCCCGGCACTTGGATTGGGAATTCTAGGGATGCTTGTGGGGTTGGGGGTCCATCAGGAGGGTGCAGCAGTGTGAGCTCAAGGGATGGGATGTCGGCATCTGCTGAGGGAGATACCGCGCTATCGGGTGCTACTGCACCACCAGTTGATGTGGCGGTTTTGAGTCAAGCGAGGGATGGGGCAAAGAAAAAGACGATACAATACGTTTGGATGATGCGGCAAGGTGAGAGGTTTATGTTTGTTTCGAGGGACTGTTGGGGGCACATTTGAAGAATAAAATTAGGGAAAAGATATGGAAAGGAGATTATATCGAAATATTTTCTTTGTTGCCTTTAGAACGTTTTCATTTAGATAGGTTGCGGAGGGATGATTCTAAGAAAAAGGATGAAGAGAAGAGGACGTACAGGTTAATTACCAGAACCTTCTCTAACTGGTTACAAGCATTTGCCATTTTGGCTAGTGTAATTGGTGAGAAGGCCCCTGAAAATTGTTCTGGCCTTTTTTGTTATATGGATACCATAGGCGAGGCGTATCGGGTTTATGGTGTCAGGGCTGGTTGAGATATGAGCAGTTTTATCAGCGGAAGTTGGTGCGACCTAGCATTCGTTGGGATCACAAGGACATAGCTCTTTGGATGAGGGTTATGGTTCCGTCAAGGATGGGTCAAGGTAGTCAGCCTTTTCCAGGGGGCACTGGGGGTTTGGGACAGTCAAGACACTCAGTGGCTGTGCAGAAAGGGCTGTGTTTCACATTTAATGAGGGGTCGTGCAAATTTGGGGCGAAATGCAAATTCAAGCATGAATGTATAGCCTGTGGGGACACACATGGATCCTCAAAATGTTTTAGGGGGGGCAGACAAAGGGGGGGAGATGGAGTTGAAAAAAGGAATGACGCCAGTTCAACTGGACGAGATGGTGCGATTTTTAAACAGGTACCCTGACGCAGCGGCGGCTGCTCTGCTTGAGGAGGGTTTTAGGGATGGTGTTAAGATTCCATTTGTTGAGACGGTAGTTCGTTTTTCCACAAAATATTTAAAGTCGGCCTTGCAGTTTACTGAGGTGGTGGCTGATAAGTTGAAGAAAGAGGTTGCCCTCGGTAGGATGGCCGGTCCGTTTGCAGTGGCTCACCTCAATAAATTGAGGGTTTCCCCACTGGGTGTGGTGCCAAAAAAGGAGCCCAATAAATTCAGGCTAATCCATCACTTATCTTTTACTAAAGGGTCTTGGGTGAATGATTGGCATTGATCGTCAGTTATGCTCGGTGCTTTATACGTCATTTAATGCGGTCATGGATTGGGTCCGTTTATGTGGGAAAGGCACATGGTGGGAAAAACTGACATAGAAGCGGCATTTTGGCTACTGCCGATGCTTCCTGATAGCCTGCACTTGTTGGGATGTTTTTGGGATAGAGGATTTTTCGTTGACCGCTGTCTTCCTATGGGTTGATCTCTCTCTTGTGCTTATTTCGAAACGTTCAGCACAATTTTGGAATGGGCTGTCAAAGATGTGTCGGGGCTAAAATAGTGTATTCATTACCTTGATGACTTTCTGTTTATAGGTCCGGCTCAGAGTTCTGATCGTTCTTTGTTATTGCATACAATGGAAAGCTTAGCAAAGAGTTTTGGGGTTCCGCTAGCGGCTGAAAAGACGGTGGGGCCAGTGACTGCTTTGAGTTTTTTGGGGATCGAAAATTGATACTTTGGCGATGGTGCGTAGATTACCTGATGAGAAGGTGACCGCTTTACGGGAGGAGGTGTTAAGAGCAAGTGGTGCAAAGAAAATAATGTTATGTGATTTGCAATCTTTGCTGGGCAAGCAGAATTTCGCTTGCACAATAATGCCGATGGACCAGGCATTTTGTCGAAGTTTATCGTTGGCGACAGCGGGTGTGAGATCACTGGTTCATTTCATTAGATTGAGAAAAGAACTGCGGGAGGATTTGACGGTATGGGCAAACTTTTTGGAGAAATATAACGGAAAATCTATTTGGATCCAGCCGGTAGTGAATGCTGATACTTTGGGTTTGCTCATAAATGTTGTGGACAGACTCAGTTTTGGCTTGTTTTTTTCATGGCAGTTGGTTGGTGGCGGAATGACCTGGTTTTTGGAGGGAGCAGGGTTTGTTGTCAAATCAGGTTTTGCTTCATTTGTTTCCCATTGTAGAGGCACTGTCGTTGTGGGGTGGAAGAGTAAAGAATAGGAAGATTAGTTTTCCATGTGTGCTGGAAGGGGCAGTGACAGCGATAAATTCATTATCATCGGCTTCCCTAGTGGTTGTAAAAGTGTTACAACGTCTGGTTTTCTTGCGGTTATCTTTCAACTTATGGATTGTGGCAGAAGTCAGGTCAGTGGTGTTTAATCCTGTCATTGTTGCTCTTTCTCGTGTACAGGAGGATCGTTTTCAGAAGCTGGCACCTCAAATGGATTCAGCGGGCTTGGAATGTCCAGCGGAATTCTGGAGTCTTCCTTGCGGGCAGTAGGGCATTTGTTTACAAAGTCATGGGGGAAATTAGTTAGCCCCTCCAAGTCAAAGAAGGGAGGCGTGTTGAGAGAAGACTTGGATGTTTATAGTGATAGAGTGGTGGTGTTTATTTGGTCTTCCAAAATGGATGTGTGTGGAAAAGGTTGTAAAGTGGTGTTGTTCGGTGTCGCAGGTTCCCCTTTGTGTCATGCGTAAATAACTTTATGAGGCAAGGTAGGGTGTTGAATAATCCTTTTTTGGTTCATGCAGACGGTTCATTTTTATCACGTTTTCAGTTTATTGCGGTATTCAAGCGTTGTTTGGGTTTGGGGGGCATCTCGCCGGTAGATTACAGTGGACATTCTTTTAGGATCAGTGCAGCCACGGAGGCGGCCAGGAGGGGTTTGGGGGAGGAAGTGTTGAAGAGGATTGGGTGGTGGGAATCGGTGAGGTTTAAGTCTTATGTCCGCCCAAATCTAGTATAATGATTCAGTGTGTTAATGTTTTTCCGGCTTAACAATTTTGTTATTTTGTTTCAGGCTGCGGGCAACGGCTTGTTTGGATAATGGGCCATTCTTTTCTTTTCTGGGCAGCAATGCGGGCAGCGGTTCGTCCGGATAGGCGCCAGCTGGATTTCCCACGGGAGACAGTGATTCTGCATTGGATCGGCAAACCCGGGATGGTTTGGAGGCAATTTTTACCTGAGTTTCACCGAGCACCAGATGTAGTGATTTGTTGTGAATTCCGTTTTCAGGCTCCCTCTTGTGGTCACAGATGGTATTGTGTGACTTTGGTTTTTTGGCTCCCCCTGGTGGTTTGGTTTATTATCCTGTGGGTCTGGCTGGATCAGCTGCCTCGTTATCCACCAGGGAGGCTCCTATTTAGCTCTGCTTCACTTCCACTTGTCGCCGGCTGTCAATGTATTCAGTGCTATTCTGATTGCTCTTGATCATCTTGTTTTCTGCCTCTTCAGGATAAGCTAAGTTCTGTTTGAATATTTTTTGCTCATCTGCTTGCAATATGATTTCTGTGTATGATGAGTCTAGTCCAGCTTGCTAATATGTGATTTCCTTTTGCTGGTAAGCTCTGGGGTACGGAGTTGCTTCCCCCGCACCGTTAGTTGGTGCGAGGGGCTCGAGCAATCTCTGCGTGGATATTTTGAATAGGGTTTTGTATTGACCGCACAGTCCCCTTCCTATTTTCTGCTTTCTAGTATTAGTGGGCTTCATTTGCTAAATCTAATTTCATCTCTGTGTTTGTGCTTTCCCCTTAACTAACCGTTAATATTTGTGGGGGGCTATTCTATATCTTTGGGGTCATTTCACTGAGGCAAGTAAGGACTTTCTTTCCCTCTAGGAATAGTCAGTTTCTCAGGCCGTGACGAGACGTCTAGGAATTTTTTAGGTAACGTTCCACGGCTACCTTTAGTTGTGTGCGGATAGGATCAGGTTGCGGTCAATCTAGTTACCACTTCCCCAGAGCTAGTTTTCCTTTAGTACTTAGCTTGTCAGACCTGCGATCCTTGCCACTGGGATCATAACAGTGATTGTACATCTGGGCGGGAATGATTTGGGCAAGAAGCCTTGTAGAGAGTTAATCAAGGACGTTAAATTTGATACGTTGAGGCTGTGGGCGATGTTTCCAAGGGTTCTGGTTATTTGGTCAGATATTATCCCTAGGAAGCTCTGACAGGGTGCTCGTTCCACCGAAGGGGTAAACAAAGTGAGAATTAAGGTGAATAGGGCGGCGTCCCGTTTTATGGCAAGAAATGGTGCTGTAGTGGTACGCCATGTGGACTTGGAATCGGGTACGGGGGAATTTTGGAGAACGGATGGTGTTCACCTGAATGCTGTTGGCACTGACATGTGGTGCTTGGCCATACAAGAGGGCATTGAAACTGGTTTAAAAGTTTGGAGGGACATAAATGTTTAAGGGGTCAGAACATTTATGTTCATGGCGTGGGGGGAAGGTCCTCGAAGTTGGTGGAAATGGAGAATGGCAGATTGGAGGGGGGATCTCTAGTGGTCCTGGACTCCCCCTGGGTGGATTTTTCGAGTGGACGGGGTAGATAATCCAGTGGAAGGGATGATTAAGGGGCTTGTTAATAGGTTTTGGTCTGGCCAGGTTGGTCACTATCTGCCTCCGAGCTGGTGCATAGCGGCTGGGGGTAAGACTAAACCTGGAGGCCAAGGTGGAATTTGCATATCTGCAGTGTTATATTTCGGGGCTTCGAGGACCACCCCTCCTGTGGGGAAATTGTTGAATTGTTTGTAATTTAATGTTTAACCCCTTAGTGACGGCGCCAATTTGGTACTTAATGACCTAGCCAATTTTTACAATTCTGACCACTGTCCCTTTATGAGGTTATAACTCGGGAACGCTTCAACGGATCACGCTGATTCTGAGTCTGTTTTTTCGTGACATATTGTACTTCATGTTAGTGGTAACATTTCTTCGATATTACTTGCGTTTATTTATTAAAAAAATGGAAATATGGCGAAAATTTTGAAAATTTTGCAATTTTCAACCTTTGAATTTTTATACCCTTACATCAGAGAGATATGTCACACAAAATGGTCAATAAATAACATTTTCCATATGTCTACTTTACATCAGCACAATTTTGGAAACACATTTTTTTTTATTAGGGAGTTATAAGGGTTAAAATTTGACCAGCAATTTCTTATTTTTACAACAAAATTTACAAAACCATTCATTTTAGGGACCACCTCACATTTGAAGTCATTCTTAGGGGTCTATATGGCAGAAAATGCCCAAAAGTGACACCATTCTAAAAACTGCACCCCTCAAGGTGCGCAAAACCACATTCAAGAACTTTATTAACCCTTCAGTTGCCGCACAGGAACTGAAGCAATGTGGAAGGAAAAAATAAACATTTAACTTTTTTTCACAAACATTTTTCTTCAGAACCAATTTTTTTTATTTTCACAAGAGTAAAAAGAGAAAATGAACCACAAAATTTGTTCTGCAATTTGTCCTGAGTATGTCGATACCCCGTATGTGGGGGTGAACCATTGTTTGGGTGCACAGTAGAGCTCAGAAGGGAAGGAGCGCCATTTGACTTTTTCAACACAGAATTCCCTGGAATTGAGATCGGACACCATGTTGCGTTTGGAGAGCCGCTGATGTGCCTAAACAGTGGAAACCCCCACAAGTGACCCATTTTGGAAATTAGACCCCCTAAGGAACATATCTAGGTGTGTGGTCAACACTTTGAACCCCCAAGTGCTTCACACAAGTTTATATCGTAGAGCCGAAAAAAAAATCATATTTTTTTCACAAAAATGATCTTTTCACCCCCAATTTTTTATTTTCCCAAGGGTAGCAAGAGAAATTGGGCCCCAAAAGTTGTTGTGCAATTTGTTCTGAGTATGTCGATACCCTGTATGTGGGGGTGAATCATTGTTTGGGTGCACAGTAGAGCTCAGAAGGGAAGAAGCGCCATTTGACTTTTTCAACACAGAATTCCCTGGAATTGAGATCGGACACCATGTTGCGTTTGGAGAGCCGCTGATGTGCCTAAACAGTGGAAACCCCCACAAGTGACCCATTTTGGAAACTAGACCCCCTAAGGAACATATCTAGGTGTGTGGTCAACACTTTGACCCCCCAAGTGCTTCACACAAGTTTATAACGTAGAGCCAAAAAAAATAAAAATCATATTTTTTTTCACAAAAATGATCTTTTTACCCCCAATTTTTTATTTTCCCAAGGGTAGCAAGAGAAATTGGACCCTAAAAGTTGTTGTGCAATTTGTCCTGAGTATGTCGATACCCCATATGTGGGGGTAAACCTCTGTTTGGGCACACTGCGGAGCTCGGAAGGGAAGGAGCGCGTTTGACTTTTTAATCTCTTAATTGTGAGAGCGGACGCCATTTTGGGTTTGTAGATGTGCCTAACAGCAGAAACCCCCCACAACTGACCCCATTTTGGAAACTACACCCCTCAAAGATTTTAATCAGGGGTATATTGAGCAATTTTAACCCACATGTACGACACGGAGTTTGATAACATTAGGTCGTCATATTGAAAAAAATCATTTTTTTCCACGAAAATCTTGTTTTAGACCTGAATTTCTCACTTTTTTTCAGAAATAACATCAAAAAGTGGACCCCACAATTCGTTACCCACTTTATTATGAGCGCAGCGATATCCCATATGTAGTCAAAAAGTTCTGTTTGGACAAATGGCAGGGCTTGGAAAAATAAACTGTACTGGAATGAAAGGCAAAATGTGTAGGAAAATGCAGCCAACTATGTGGCAAAGCGGAGTTTGTTCCAAAGATGAACACCATCAGGGCTAGAATGGCAGACACTTTCAGAGACTGGTCGTACAACGTCCTTTTAGCTCCATCAATCCCTATATGAGAGACGAATGTGCCAATAGACGTGGTACACCATAGCAAGCTCCCACCCGCCAAGGTCAGAACCGCTATATGCACAAAACAACCAGTTCTCTATAGAAAGTATTGTCTGGTACCAGACGTTCGGCAAGAACTATAAAGTAAAGCCCATAGTGTATAAGTACGGAACTTCCTAATTTTTTAGAAATCCTACAATAAAATGATCATGCCCGTATCATCAACATAAATATAAGTAATATAAATGGAAGCCAAAGTTTTGTGTAGCAAGACAGTCGTAAAAACAGTCAAAGTTAGATAAATGGTCAAAAATGTTTGTGAGTAATCAAGTCCTAGAATTCATTTTCATATGATCTCACTTTTCAAGATCATTTCTGAGGTCCACATTCTAACGCTTATTGACGTGGGTACGTAGACGAGAATTTGTTGGAATAGTAGTTTGGTATGGGATTGATCGAGTCCCAGAATTTTCAGATGACCTGACTTTGCAAGAACATTTGTGTTGTCCACACTCTAGAGCGTACAGACGTGGGTACGTGGATGAGAATTTGTTGGGATCGTAGTTTGGTATGGGATTGATCAAGTTCTGGAATTAATTGTGAAATGGGGTAAAATGGGATCTACTAATTAAAATATTATTTATCAATTGTTCCAAATTGTTCTCCTGGGGCCACTAAGCAGAAAATAAAAATTATTGAAAAAAACAAACTAATAATTGTAGGTGGTGTGGTAGGTCTCAAAACAGGGGGAGATACAAAGGCCTGGTTGGGATGGGCATGTGGGGCAATAGAATCTGGAATCACTCCATCTGCCATGCTTTCTGCGAACTCGGCATCTTTTTTGAGGATACCTTTGGGTGGGAGTGACAGGGACAGGGTGAGGAAAATGGTGTTCTGCAAGTCTCCGGGAATCCTCAGAGTCGAAGGCTTCCCCCGGTGCCATTGACTCAAATATGAGGCTCTCTACAACTTTTTCCTGAAAGTGCAGGAACGTAAGTGGTCCTTGGGACTTTTTATACAGGACAAAGCTGTTATATGTGGCAGTTTGAATAAGGTAGATTGCCACTTTTTTGTACCAGGCCCTGGTCTTTCTCTTGACCAGGTATGGTTGCAGAACCTGGTCTGACAAGTCTACGCCACCCATATGTTTGTTATAGTCTGTGACGCAGACTGGTTTTTCCTTGTCCCTGGTGGCACCCCTCTCTCTGACTGTCACAGTGGTGTCCGCATGCAGTGTGGAAAGCATGTAGACGTCCTTCCTGTCTTTCCACTTCACTGCAAGAAGTTGGTCACTTGCGAGTGAGAATGACGCCCCCCTCTCCAAACATCTGGACACCAACTGTGACAGAAACCCCACTCTGTTTTTCCTGACTGTCCCACAGGCCCCTGTATTTGCAGCATGGAGGGATTTATATAGGGGGATGCTCGTGTAGCAGTTGTCAGTATACACATGGTACCCTTGATGGAGAAAGGGCTTCATTAGCTCCCAGACAATTTTGCATGGGATACCAATTGTCTGGGGGCAGTTTGGGGGGTTTATTTGGCGGTCCCTACCTTCATAAATTAGGAAGGTGGCTGTGTACCCTGATGAGCTCTCGCAAGTTTTGTATAATTTTATGCCGTATTTGGCTCTCTTGGAGGGAATAAATTGGCGGAATGACAGACAGCCCTTGTAGCTCATCAAGGACTCGTCGACTGCCACATTTTGCTCTGGGGTATAGGAATTTAGAAATGAAGTTTTTAGGAGGGAAATTAGGGGTCTCAATTTATTTAGCCGATCATAGTTGGGGTCAGTTCTTGGGGTGGCTTGGGAATTGTCACTGAAGTGGAGGAATCTCATCAGGGCTTCGTAACAGACTCGGGACATGACGGCTGCAAATACAGGGGTGCTGTGGACAGCTTTTGTTGCCCAGTAAGAGCGGAGTGTGGTTTTTTTTTTACTAAACCCATATTCAGGGTGAGGCCTAAGAATTTTTTTTATTTCGGGGACATTTGTGGGGATCCAGGAACGGGAATGAAAGGCAGTGGGTTTTTGGGAAATATATTGCCGGGCATATAGGTTTGTTTGCTGGACGATTAATTGCAGGACTTCGGGGCTAATGAAAATTAGAAAAAAATCAATGGGGGTAAAATTGGCGACATCTACTCTTATTCCAGGGACTGCAGAAAAAGGGGGAATTTGAGGGGAAAATTAGGTGTCATTATACCACAGCGGTGGGGGGACTGCGGTACTTGGTCCTGCCTCTGAAGCTTCAGCAGTGACGACCGACTCCGCTACCACCGGGCTGGGGGATCCCGTGGAGGAAGAGTCATCATCACTGTCTGAAAGCTGTTCAGCTTCAGAGGCAGATTCTGTTTCACTGCCGGAGCTGCCGGAGCAAAGCAGGCTGTAAGCTTGCTCCGCGCTGAAAGTTCTGCGGGCCATTTTATTTATTTCCTCTGCTAACCCTAATATGTGTAACCCTAACCCTAAAAAATTTTAAAAAAATTATTAGAAAAAAAATTATAATTCTTTATAATCCTCTGCTGATGATGCAGGGATTACGGAGAACGGGGGTGGGTAAATGGGATGCTGGTGGAGGCAGAAATTATGTTTTTTATCACTGACAGGGCAGCACTTGAAATGTAGTCTCTCTCTCTTCTCTCCCAGAACAACTACAAGGAGAGAAGAGAGAGGTACAGCCCAAGTGCTGCCATATTTATCAAATATTAGGGGTTTTGATCACTGTGATAGGACATATCACAGTAATCAAAACCCAGCAGCCAATGAGAAAATTCTCACTGGTTGCCGGGTGTCTGCTGGCAGATCCTGGCGGGCGCACTGCGCCTGCGCCCACCATTTTCTTCCAGCTGAGAAGAAGGGGGGCTGGGAGCTGTGGGCCGGGGACCGGGGGACATCTGCGGGACTAATAGGTACCGTGGGGGGCTCGGGGGACCCTATTTCTCTCCCCTCTGATGTGCGATCACATCAGAGGGGAGGGAAAATGCAAAACAAACTTCTTTTATATATATATATATATATATATATATATATATATATATATATATATATATGCGCTATATGGGGCGATCGCAACCCCAGGATTGCGATTGCTCCTGGGGTCGGTAAAAACAGACCCCAATCAACTGCCAATTCCGGGCGAAGCTAGATTTTGGCGGGCGCATCTGCACATGCGCCCGCCATTTTGTTGTTGCCGGAGGAGACGGAGGAGGGCCTGGGACCGGGGGACAGCGTTTTCGGTACATAAGGTACCGTGGGGGGCTCGGGGGACACTATTTCTCTCCCCTCTGATGTGCGATCACATCAGAGGGGAGAGAAAATGCAAAACAAACTTTTTTTTTTCATATATATATATATATATATATATATATATATATATATATATATATATATACACTGTGTTCCAAATTATTATGCAAATTGGATTTAAGTGTCATAAAGATTTAATTGTTTTGTTTTTCAAATAAACTCGTGGATGGTATTGTGTCTCAGGGCGCAATGAATCACTGAAATCAATCTTAAACACATGTGATAATTAGTTTTCCAAGTGATTCTAATTAAAGGAAAACTACTCAAAAATGATGTTCCACATTATTATGCAGGTCACAGGTTTCAAGCAATATGGGAAATAAAAGGATCTCTCTGCTGCTGAAAAGCGTTAAATAGTGCAATGCCTTGGACAAGGTATAAAAAAATTACATATTTCACGAAAACGTAAGAGTGATCATCATACTCTGATGAGTTTTGTGACTGAAACAGAGCACAGACAGAGTTCATGCAAATAAAGGCATAATGAGGAAGTTTTCTGCCAGACAAATTCATTGGATTAAGAGAGCAGCTGCCAAAATACCATTACAAAGCAGCAAACAGTTGTTTGAAGCTGCTGGTGCGTCTGGAGTCCCTCGAACCTCAAGGTGTAGGATCCTTCAAAGGCTTGCTGTGGTGAATAAACCTACTATTCGGCCACTCCTAAACAGTGTTCACAAGCAGAAACGGTTGCAGTGGGCTCAGACATACATGAAGACTAATTTTCAAACAGTCTTGTTTACTGATGAGTGTCGAGCAACCCTGGATGGTCCAGATGGATGGAGTAGTGGATGGTTGGTGGATGGCCACCATGTCCCAACAAGGTTGCGACGTCAGCAAGGAGGTGGAGGAGTCATGTTTTGGGCTGGAATCATGGGGAAACAGCTGGTAGGGCCCTTTAAGGTTACTGAAGGTGTGAAAATGACCTCAGCAAAGTAAATAGAGTTTCTGACTGCCAACTTTCTTCCATGGTCTAAAAAGCAGAAACGTGCCTTCAGGAACAAAATCACCTTCATGCATGACAATGAATACCTCTGAGTAATTGGCTGCTATGGGCATAAAAGGAGATAAACTCATGGTGTGGCCACCATCTTCCCCTGACCTCAACCCTATAGAGAACCTTTGGAGTATCATCATACAAAAGATCTATGAGTTTGGGAGGCAGTTCACATCAAAACAGCAGCTCTGGGAGGCTATTCTGACTTCATGCAAAGAAATACAAGCAGAAACTCTCCACAAACTCACAAGTTCAATGGATGCAAGAATTGTGAAGGTGATATCAATGAAGGGTTCCTATGTTAACATGTAACTTGGCCTGTTAGGATGTTTTGGAGTTAAATAGCTTTTTTTTCAGTGAATGTGACCTCCTAATGCTGCAAATTCCACAAATGAGCATTTTCAGTTCTTTAAAACATATCAAATGTTTAGAAATACTACTGTGCCTAATAATTTGGAACAGTGCATTTTGAGTTATTATTCATTTTGGAGATTATACTGTTATCATTGGGAGGTTTCTTCAATAAAATTCAATGTATACTCTAACGGGTGATGGCTTTTATTAGACTGACTGTCATTTGCACTGACCATTTAGGAAAATCTGAGAAAAATGTAATTTGCATAATAATTTGGAACATAGTGTATATATATATATGCGCTATATGGGGCGATCGCAACCCCGGGATTGCGATTGCTCCTGGGGTCGGTAAAAACCGACCCCAATCAACTGCCAATTCCGGGGGGAACTAGATTTTGGCGGGCGCATCTGCACATGCGCCCGCCATTTTGTTGTTGCCGGAGGAGACGGAGGAGGGCCTGGGACCGGGGGACAGCGTTTCGGTACATAAGGTACCGTGGGGGGCTCGGGGGACCCTATTTCTCTCCCCTCTAATGTGTGATCACATCAGAGGGGAGAGAAAATAAATGCTGTGGTTTAAGTACCCTTAATGACCGCCGTTAAAAGGCGTATCGGCGGTCGTTAAGGGGTTAATAAAAGGCTGCTGTGGCCATTTAATCCAATTGGAGTCTCATGTTTTATTTGTTTAGGAGGGAATTTTCTAGGTGGTAGAGGATTGTCAGAAAATGAAGGGGTTAAATAGGCTGGCTGAGAAGGCGCTTATGAGTCACGCGTACCCCTTAGGTCATGCAATTAGATGGAACATTGAGCCAAAATGCATCATGAAAACAGTTTCACATGTGTATGCTTCATGGACATGTGAAACCAGCCTAAGTGTCAGCTGAAATCAATGAGTCTGGATCTTACTTATCCCTTTGAGTGCATGACCAGTATGACTGCTAAGAAGCTGGAATAACCATTCTGTCACTGTAGTGTTTGAAAGGCAGATGGGTTGGATGTGCTGTATTATTTGTGTTAGTATTGTTTGTTTGTATTCTTCTTATACAAATAAGAGACAATCACTATGCCCTCCCTCCCCCCTGGTAAAGTAATAACACCTATTTTCACCTCAAGTGTCGGGGCCGTTCCAGCAGTGTCAGCACTGGTTTTCCCCAGAGTCAGCTCTCCAACAACCTTTGAATGTCTGATTTATCTGAAGGAGTGGACAGTGAAGCGACCACTGATTGGCCCAAGAGATCGCATAACATAATAATGTCACGCAAGCCCCAGCAGTGCCTTCAGCGCTGGAACAGCACTTACTGCAGGTGAGTATAGGTGTTATTATTTTACTTGAGGAAACATAGTGATTAACAAGGGATTATCCGAGTAGCGTACAACCCCTTAAAATAGCTGTCAACATATCTTATTATAATGTTACCTACAATATCATTCAAATTGTCTAAAAGAACACAAGGCTTGAGAGAGTTTTGAGATTTTTCTGCTGATGAATAATTGAAATGTAAATTAAATTAATTTAGCAATGTACTTTTTTTCTGCATGGATCATACTTTTTGACACACCACATAAAGATAGTCATTTAAGGATTTTATTAGTTACGCCAAACCCCTTTTTGTGTATTGATTAACCACAAAAGAAAAGTTGCTTTCTGTTGAAAAAAAAAAACTGCAAAAATTACAAGAAATTCTTCTGCTTTAAAAACTATGTGGGTACATGGGCATCTAAGGCAGTGAGTGCACACCTGAAAAGGATTAACATTTTAGACAGTTTATCATGTCATTATTGCAAAATCAAGATTGTATATATCATACCACACTTTTCATCATTCTCAGCATTTGCATGTGACACATAACTAATACTTCCCGTATTTCATCTTACCACTTCTCTGAATGTAATTACTCCATTTAGTGCTATTATTGCAAATATTCTATTTGATAGTTTTATACATCATTAGAAAATGCATCAGGGCCACAATAAGATAGCAGAGTGTCTCTGTAAGAGAACGGTCAACTGTTTATTTGATGATACTCATGATATGCCAGGCTAGATTCACTGACTGACAGTAGTTATAATGTCACAGCTAGTCACCTGCCTGAAACAATTACATGTCATCAACATTACTTTTCATACTATTAGCAATATCACAATGGTTTACCTTAGCACACGTATGATGTCAAAGAAGCTGCAGCTGCTTAAAAAATGAAATCCACATGTGATGTCAGTAAACACACTTGTGATGTTACAGCATCTAAATTGACTCAACGTACATAAGTATCTTAACCGGACAAAACTATTTTGAGGACAGAAGTAGGACCTACAAAATATTAAATGGGTTATCAGGGACTTTTCTTATTTTTGCGTTCGGGGCTCAGATCTAACTGGCAGGGAATTGCCTGTTCTACTTGGCTGGCTCAGAGTCAACATTTTGAACTCTTGGTCACATTTCCCAAACCACTCCTGAGGAAATTTAACGTGTTCTTTGTCCTACCAAAAGAGGCCCTGGCTCTTGACAATACAGAAGATTATTGCCATGAAGAGTTGTACTTGGCTTAAAGCAATGGTTAGGTGCTGTGTGTAAAAGTAGCAGACTCAACTGTTAGATCGCAAGACTTCTTTGCTAAAAATTGCCCATAGCATGACTGCCATTTTATCGTATTTGTGAAACCGGGTGTATGTGTCCAAATCTGCGCTGTTGATAAGGATGAATGTCAGATGATATTCTTCAAAGCTTTGTTTCAAAAGGGGCTATATAGTCAACGCATTTCAAGGTCATGCAGGACTTCTTCCTCATGACAAAACCTTACACCTGCACACATTACAGGTGCAAAATGTTGTCATGAGGAAGCGGTCCTGCATGACCTCGAAACGCGTTGACTATATAACCCCTTTTGAAACAAAGCTTTGAAGAATATCATCTGACATTCATCCTCATCAGCAGCGCAGATTTGGACACATACACTTGGTTTCACAAATACGAGAAGATGGCAATCGTGCTATGGGCAATTTTTAGCAAAGAAGTCTTGCGATCTTTGGACCCGTGTCCTGCAGCAGCTGATCTATGCTTTTTACATGTTGCTTAGTTGCAACAAAACAAGGTGAGCGTACCTCTCCCCTGTGCATCCTATGCTTTTAACCAATTAAGACCTTATTTGCGCACAGTGTACTCTGGTTCCATCTTTTCCTAGCTAAGCAACATATACTTGGCCATTCACATGATGGAAAAGAAAATGTGCTCAACAGACTAGGGTACCTTGTTTCAATGTTTACTTTTGATGCTTAGGTGCCCATTATGGCCATTTTGAGGTATGGACACATTGACCTGTCTGTAGCTACATAGCACTATAATTAGCAAACTGTTATACAGTGTGGGACAAATATCCCAAAGTGTTTATGAAAGTGTTTTAAGCCAGAAAACTGGCATAAAGTCATATTTTCTTAATAACAATATTAAATTGTGCAAAAATTTTGTGAATGTTGTTGTTTTCACGCCAGGCCAACTTGCTCCAACGAAATGGGAAGTGCAATGGTGGGACAGGGGTGTGGTAACTCCTGCCCATCTAATTCATAACCAGACATGGAATACCTTATGCTAGAAATCTTACTTTATACAAGGGGCAGTCCTAAATGCTTGAGGTAAATGTCTACTACATGATATGATCTAAAACTATCTAGATGCTTTTAGAGTCATCTATCACATAACTTTTAATACCATATTTCATAAAAACATTTCATGGACACAGAAAAAACATGATAAAGTGCAAAACAGTGCATACCAGTGCTCAATTAAAAAAATGGTTTTGTCTCACCAAATTGATAAACGCTTGACAGGAGCCAGTTCATGCTTTGAGGGGGACAAAGGGAGGAAAGTATTTGACTATGCTACCCCAGTCGTGCCCCTGTATTGCTCCTGCCCTGACAAGGGCAGTACCCGAGTCAGACTAAATACTTGTACCCACCACAACAGGTTTACACAACCCTACGCGTTTCCTCTCACATCTGTGAGATTCATCAGGGGAAAATACTAGATTGTGGAATATGCTCTTTAGAAAAAGCGCCCCTCCATTGGGAGGTAGCTGCTATGTGTCCGATGCCAACGGTTTCTAGCATAGACTAAATAATGGGGTGAGACCTGGGGTGGTGCCTATATCCCCTTATATAGTTTCCTAATTTCCTGTATAGATACTTGTATGGCGTCCTACCTTTCTATTATATGAGCCACGTGGTGTTTATTGGCGTTGTGTCGCCATCTTTACACATAAATGCCTCCATAGGTCGGCGCTGCGTTCTCCCCTGCAGCACCTGTGATGAAGAAGGGCACCACCGTCACTTCCGGTCTGCGCTGCTCCAACCAGTATGCATTGCGCATGCGCAGCTCTAATCAAGAGGAAGTGAACGATAAAGAAAATTCCATCCACTAGAATCTCCGGTTCCCTAGCAACGCGCCTGTCGCTATGCGCACGTCCATTATATATAACCGAGCGGCGGTACAAACCGCTGTGCAGTGCATGCACTTACAACCCCTAAGGAGATCAATACTGCTCCGGAACGCTCCACCTCCACAGAATACTCCCAAAATGGGTCCCAGATCACTACAATGACAGACATGTCACTTGGGGGGAGAGAGGAAACAAAATATCTACAATTATACTGCCAATAACGTCTAAATGTGATTATGTGGATACTGCCGGAAATTTTAAAAGAACAGTGCGCTGCATAAGCACAATTGCCAACTATTTCACATTATACCTATGGCAAACAATCAAAGACCATACAAGTCTAGATTTAATATATTAGAGAAGTGTGGCACATTATATTCATTCCACCCTGTATAAATATAGCACAGGATTTATACAAAAGAAAATTGTCTAAACCCGAAGGGGGGAATATATATATAAGGTTATTTGGCCCAAACACCTCATGTAATTTGTATGGGGCAAACACACAAAAGAACCATATAAGGAAAATATTACGGACATATATAAAAGGAAACCGTATAGATTGGGGAACAGTAGACACCCCCCTGTTGTTATTTTTTTATATATAAAAACCGGTCCATAAACTACATATTCTCACTTTATGCCCCTATTGTTTAGGCCAGAGAATTAGATGTTTGCAAGATACCGCAGTGGCTGATATCCTACTTATTTCTTCTTGATAGAAGGCACGATATCTGTTTTTATTGACCGGACATTTCTGAAGTACACGAACCTGAACAAATACCCTAAAAAACCAGTGCAGCCATAAACTATAAATTATATACCATATATCGTATGACATTTATTTTCAAAGAAAACAGCTATAGTTTAGTTGCTCATTTAAGCCATATGGATGGCATGTATTAAGGCGAAAAATCCACCTGGACTCCCTTTGGAGCAGGATCCTATCAAAGTCTCCACCTCTGCTCGGTGGCGTCACTTTCTCAATGCCCATAAATTGCATGGCCCTTATGTCTCCAGCATGTGAGCCATTGACATGTCTTGCCACAGATGTCTCTCTTTTATTGCGGATATCCCCCAGATGTTCTCCTATTCTCCTCCTAAATTCTCGTATGGTCTTACCCACATAGGTCTTCCCACATCTGCAAACAATGCGGTAGATTATGCCCTTAGTTTTACAGTTGATAAAGTCTCTGATCTCAAAAGACTCACCGGCGCTTTCAAAATTCTTACCCACCAGAATATGGTCGCAGGCAATACACTCCCCACAACGGTAGCATCCCTTTGTTCTGGCAGGTAACCATGTTCCCTTGACCGTGGGTGTGACAAAGTGGCTGTGTACCAGCCGATCACCTAACGTACGGCTCTTTTTGTAGGTGATCTGTGGTCTTTCACCTATAAACTCTCTAATATCCTCATCCATCTGAAGGATGCTCCAATACTTCTGGATAACCTCTCTGACCATATGGGCTCCATTATCAAACGTACAGATGAGTCGAGCTTTCCCTGCCGAACTTTCAGTTCTTTTTTTGGGGACCAACAGATCTCCTCTGTCCTGATTCATGGCATATTTAAATGCTTCCCTGAGTATATGGTCAGGATAACCCCGGGTGCGAAACCTCTGACGTAGGTCATCTGCTTTGGCTATAAATTCTTTTTTACTCGAGCAATTCCTTTTTAACCTAAGGTACTGGCCTTTAGGTATACCTCTTTTCAGAGAATACGGGTGATGACTATCCCATTTCAACAAGGAGTTAGTAGAGGTTAATTTTCGAAAAATGGTGGTCTCCAACATATCACCTCTCTCTGACTTCATGATCAGGACATCAAGAAAGGCCAGCCGCTTTAGGTCAATTTCATACGTGAACCTAAGTCCCATGTCGTTATGATTCAGACGGTCAATGAGTTGTTCAAATTCAGCCACCGTACCTCGCCACAATATAAAGACATCATCTATGAACCTGACCCAAAGGTCAATTTTACTCGCCAGGTCCATAGACGAATCTGAAAAAACGACGGTGTCCTCCCACCAGCCCAGGAACAAGTTAGCATAACTTGGCGCACATGGATTACCCATTGCTGTGCCCCTGAGCTGGTGGAGGACTTTACCATCGAAGCAAAAATAATTTTGATGTAGGACAAAATCAAGAAGAGTGAGAACCAACCTGTTATGGGGGACACACTGGAGACCCCTTGTTACCAAGAAATGTTCAACACCTCTCATACCACAATTGTGTGGAATAGAGGAATAAAGTGCCTCAACATCAATGCTGGCGAGAAACACATCTGGTTCCACATTGATGTTCTCAAGTTTGCTCAGTAGGTCAGCAGTATCTCTGATATATGATGGTAAGGAACTCACAAAGGGTCTAAGGATCTCATCTAGGTATGTACCTACATTGTGACTTATACTTCCTATACCTGATACTATTGGTCTGCCTTTAAGGGGAGATGTCCCCTTATGCAATTTAGGAAGTGCATAAAAAGTGGCCGCCACCGGGTGTTTTGGAAGAAGAAACTCATATTCTGCCTGATTAATCAATTGATCCGCCTTAGCCTCATCCAGGATCTTTTTCAAATCACTTTTTGTTCGCTCTATTGGGTTATTTGGTACTCTGGCATATGTTGTTTGATCACTTAACAAGGATAAACACATCTCCTTATATCCGTCAGCACTCATTATGACGATATTGCCCCCCTTATCGGAGGGCTTCACTACTATAGATGTGTCCCTTTCTAGACTATGGAGGGCTTCAATTTGCTCCTTTGTTAGGTTGTGTCGAGTATATCCCTCCTTATTCTGTTCCTTAACTTGACTACTAATGAGATTAAACAGAATAAGGAGGGATATACTCGACACAACCTAACAAAGGAGCAAATTGAAGCCCTCCATAGTCTAGAAAGGGACACATCTATAGTAGTGAAGCCCTCCGATAAGGGGGGCAATATCGTCATAATGAGTGCTGACGGATATAAGGAGATGTGTTTATCCTTGTTAAGTGATCAAACAACATATGCCAGAGTACCAAATAACCCAATAGAGCGAACAAAAAGTGATTTGAAAAAGATCCTGGATGAGGCTAAGGCGGATCAATTGATTAATCAGGCAGAATATGAGTTTCTTCTTCCAAAACACCCGGTGGCGGCCACTTTTTATGCACTTCCTAAATTGCATAAGGGGACATCTCCCCTTAAAGGCAGACCAATAGTATCAGGTATAGGAAGTATAAGTCACAATGTAGGTACATACCTAGATGAGATCCTTAGACCCTTTGTGAGTTCCTTACCATCATATATCAGAGATACTGCTGACCTACTGAGCAAACTTGAGAACATCAATGTGGAACCAGATGTGTTTCTCGCCAGCATTGATGTTGAGGCACTTTATTCCTCTATTCCACACAATTGTGGTATGAGAGGTGTTGAACATTTCTTGGTAACAAGGGGTCTCCAGTGTGTCCCCCATAACAGGTTGGTTCTCACTCTTCTTGATTTTGTCCTACATCAAAATTATTTTTGCTTCGATGGTAAAGTCCTCCACCAGCTCAGGGGCACAGCAATGGGTAATCCATGTGCGCCAAGTTATGCTAACTTGTTCCTGGGCTGGTGGGAGGACACCGTCGTTTTTTCAGATTCGTCTATGGACCTGGCGAGTAAAATTGACCTTTGGGTCAGGTTCATAGATGATGTCTTTATATTGTGGCGAGGTACGGTGGCTGAATTTGAACAACTCATTGACCGTCTGAATCATAACGACATGGGACTTAGGTTCACGTATGAAATTGACCTAAAGCGGCTGGCCTTTCTTGATGTCCTGATCATGAAGTCAGAGAGAGGTGATATGTTGGAGACGACCATTTTTCGAAAATTAACCTCTACTAACTCCTTGTTGAAATGGGATAGTCATCACCCGTATTCTCTGAAAAGAGGTATACCTAAAGGCCAGTACCTTAGGTTAAAAAGGAATTGCTCGAGTAAAAAAGAATTTATAGCCAAAGCAGATGACCTACGTCAGAGGTTTCGCACCCGGGGTTATCCTGACCATATACTCAGGGAAGCATTTAAATATGCCATGAATCAGGACAGAGGAGATCTGTTGGTCCCCAAAAAAAGAACTGAAAGTTCGGCAGGGAAAGCTCGACTCATCTGTACGTTTGATAATGGAGCCCATATGGTCAGAGAGGTTATCCAGAAGTATTGGAGCATCCTTCAGATGGATGAGGATATTAGAGAGTTTATAGGTGAAAGACCACAGATCACCTACAAAAAGAGCCGTACGTTAGGTGATCGGCTGGTACACAGCCACTTTGTCACACCCACGGTCAAGGGAACATGGTTACCTGCCAGAACAAAGGGATGCTACCGTTGTGGGGAGTGTATTGCCTGCGACCATATTCTGGTGGGTAAGAATTTTGAAAGCGCCGGTGAGTCTTTTGAGATCAGAGACTTTATCAACTGTAAAACTAAGGGCATAATCTACCGCATTGTTTGCAGATGTGGGAAGACCTATGTGGGTAAGACCATACGAGAATTTAGGAGGAGAATAGGAGAACATCTGGGGGATATCCGCAATAAAAGAGAGACATCTGTGGCAAGACATGTCAATGGCTCACATGCTGGAGACATAAGGGCCATGCAATTTATGGGCATTGAGAAAGTGACGCCACCGAGCAGAGGTGGAGACTTTGATAGGATCCTGCTCCAAAGGGAGTCCAGGTGGATTTTTCGCCTTAATACATGCCATCCATATGGCTTAAATGAGCAACTAAACTATAGCTGTTTTCTTTGAAAATAAATGTCATACGATATATGGTATATAATTTATAGTTTATGGCTGCACTGGTTTTTTAGGGTATTTGTTCAGGTTCGTGTACTTCAGAAATGTCCGGTCAATAAAAACAGATATCGTGCCTTCTATCAAGAAGAAATAAGTAGGATATCAGCCACTGCGGTATCTTGCAAACATCTAATTCTCTGGCCTAAACAATAGGGGCATAAAGTGAGAATATGTAGTTTATGGACCGGTTTTTATATATAAAAAAATAACAACAGGGGGGTGTCTACTGTTCCCCAATCTATACGGTTTCCTTTTATATATGTCCGTAATATTTTCCTTATATGGTTCTTTTGTGTGTTTGCCCCATACAAATTACATGAGGTGTTTGGGCCAAATAACCTTATATATATATTCCCCCCTTCGGGTTTAGACAATTTTCTTTTGTATAAATCCTGTGCTATATTTATACAGGGTGGAATGAATATAATGTGCCACACTTCTCTAATATATTAAATCTAGACTTGTATGGTCTTTGATTGTTTGCCATAGGTATAATGTGAAATAGTTGGCAATTGTGCTTATGCAGCGCACTGTTCTTTTAAAATTTCCGGCAGTATCCACATAATCACATTTAGACGTTATTGGCAGTATAATTGTAGATATTTTGTTTCCTCTCTCCCCCCAAGTGACATGTCTGTCATTGTAGTGATCTGGGACCCATTTTGGGAGTATTCTGTGGAGGTGGAGCGTTCCGGAGCAGTATTGATCTCCTTAGGGGTTGTAAGTGCATGCACTGCACAGCGGTTTGTACCGCCGCTCGGTTATATATAATGGACGTGCGCATAGCGACAGGCGCGTTGCTAGGGAACCGGAGATTCTAGTGGATGGGATTTTCTTTATCGTTCACTTCCTCTTGATTAGAGCTGCGCATGCGCAATGCATACTGGTTGGAGCAGCGCAGACCGGAAGTGACGGTGGTGCCCTTCTTCATCACAGGTGCTGCAGGGGAGAACGCAGCGCCGACCTATGGAGGCATTTATGTGTAAAGATGGCGACACAACGCCAATAAACACCACGTGGCTCATATAATAGAAAGGTAGGACGCCATACAAGTATCTATACAGGAAATTAGGAAACTATATAAGGGGATATAGGCACCACCCCAGGTCTCACCCCATTATTTAGTCTATGCTAGAAACCGTTGGCATCGGACACATAGCAGCTACCTCCCAATGGAGGGGCGCTTTTTCTAAAGAGCATATTCCACAATCTAGTATTTTCCCCTGATGAATCTCACAGATGTGAGAGGAAACGCGTAGGGTTGTGTAAACCTGTTGTGGTGGGTACAAGTATTTAGTCTGACTCGGGTACTGCCCTTGTCAGGGCAGGAGCAATACAGGGGCACGACTGGGGTAGCATAGTCAAATACTTTCCTCCCTTTGTCCCCCTCAAAGCATGAACTGGCTCCTGTCAAGCGTTTATCAATTTGGTGAGACAAAACCATTTTTTTAATTGAGCACTGGTATGCACTGTTTTGCACTTTATCATGTTTTTTCTGTGTCCATGAAATGTTTTTATGAAATATGGTATTAAAAGTTATGTTTTAGATATTTTACAAAGGATTCTCTTGGCTATTTATACATACTATTTTCCTGAGATTGTCTGGTGGTGTAAAAAATTGGTACACCTAGCTAGTTCAGTAGAGTCATCTATCAGCAACTCGATTGCTTGATACAATCAAGATAACAGTGGAGAAGAATCTGGTGGACCTATCTAGCCTTGCAAAAGACAGATCTTCCAACAGACTGGTCATCCATCAAGTTACCATGGCTCGAGATCGAGTCAAAGGCTGTTAAAATAAATAAAAATCATACATAGTTCAGTTCTTATGATATGTCCCTGTTTTTGAAGGCCACTCTTGCCCATTTTATTTATAACCAAACATTGTGTTTGGATTTGACATATTAAGCTGAACAATATCTTGCATTCTCTGCAGTCAGCCTTTCTTCAGGTAGATTTTTAAGATACTTAAAGCCTGTTACATAAACAAATAAGGAAAGTGAAGAGATAAGCGATTTCATTGTTTCATATAATAAGGACTCTGTTCTTATAAACTTGGCAAGCCAAACTGATACTTTGTCGGAGCTTAGTTAAAGTTTTGGTTGGGTGGATGCATCACGAGGCAGGCAGTGAGCAACAAGTGTCTTAAGAATTAAATTCTTCCTTCAGTTATTTCAGCATCCAGTATTGTTTATCAAGGAAAAATATTTCAACATTAGCAGCAAGAAGACCAAAACTGACTGTTATCTCTGATACATTTCCTGCATACATGTCGACTGCATGGTTGATAAAGAGCATAGTTGTCTATACTGATAATATGTGTAAAACAAAGTAGGGTGGGTCAGCTCACCACTTAGATCAGAAAGGCTCCGATGATTCAGGGAACTTGCACAGACCAACCAGAGAAGCTCCTAGTGCTGTGATAAGCCAAGTAGCAGGTTTTCTACCAGGCATATCACTGAATTGATTGTTTGCTATATCTACATTAACCCCTTTCTGACATTGTTAGAAATACGTCCACGCGCCCTGGGCCTTATTGAAGAGGGATGGTTTATTACATCCACATGATCGTATGCGCACACAGGCTGTGTGCATGCGATCACCGCCGGTTGTCAGCTGATTCTGACAGCTGACACATGGCACTGAGTGCCAGGAGTGGTCCCGCACTGTTTCCGTCACTTTAACCTCCTAAATACTGCGATTGCAGCATTTTGGGAGCAGGCAGAGGGATGACAGCCCCTCTGCCCTTGGATCGGTGACCATGCGGTGTGATACGGAGTCACGATCGTCATGACGACATTCGGGTCACCAGAGATAGTAAAGTTGCTAGATCATGCTCAGAGCATGACAAGCAACTTTATATGTCTGTGCAGAGCTGACAGTTTGCATAGCATAGGGATGCTGCTGCATGCCCATGCTAAACAAGCCATCAGCCTGCAAAAAATGATAGTCCCATCGTGGGACAAAGAAAAAAAGTTAAAAAAAAAGTAAAAAGTATTTTTTTTTTAAATAATTGAAAAAAAAAAAATCAAAAGATATTGTACCATAAATAAATCTTTGCATGGTTTAAAAAAAAAGTATACATATTTGGTATCGCCGCATCCGGAACACCTGACCTATAAAACTGTCCCACTAGTTAACCCCTTTAGTGAAAAGCATAAAAAAGTAAAAACAATGGCAAAAGCAATGCTTTATCATCATACTGCTGAGCAAAAAGTGGACTAAAACGTGATCAAAAAGAAGGATATAAATAAACATGGTGCCGCCGAAAACATCATCTTGTCCTGCAAAAAACAAGCTGCCATTCAGCTCCAGCAGCAGAGAAATAAAAAAGTTATAGCTCTCAGAATAAAGCAATTCAAAAATAATTATTTTTTCTATAATATAGTGTTTATTGTGTAAAAGCGCCAAAACATAAAAAAGATATAAATGTGGTATCTCTGTAATACTACTGACCCGAAGAATAAAACTGCCTTATCAATTTTAAAACATGTGGAATGACATAAACCCCCCTCCAAAAAACAATCCTTAACTGCTGGTTTTTGTTAATTCTGCCTCCCAAAAATCAGAATAGAAAGCGGCCAAAGAATGTGATGTGTCTGAAAATGGTACCAATGAAAACGTCAACTCGTCTTGGAAAAACAAGCCCTCACATGAGTCTGTGGGCCAAAATATGGAAAAATTATAGCTCTCAAAATATGGTGATGCAAAAAACTAGTTTTTGCAATAAAAAGCGTCTTTTAGTTTGTGACAGCAGCCAAACATAAAAAAAAATATAAATCTGGTATCGCTGTAATCACATCGACCCCAAGAATAAAGTCACCTAGTCACTTATTCCGCACGAGGTATGGTGTTAAAAAATCAACAAAACCAATTCTTCACATGTTGTTGATTTTTTCATTCTGCCTCCCAAAGATCGCAATAAGGCTTGGCACACATTTATCCCGCACTCTGCACTGGGTGCCTAAAGTGGGGCTTCCGTGTAAATCTCTGAACTCTCCATCAGAAACAATGCCTTCACTAATGAGTTGAGGCATAGTGATGAGCGAGTATAGTCGTCGCTCAGGTTTTCCCGAGCACGCTCGGGTGGTCTCCGAGTATTTGTAAGAGCTCGGAGATTTCGTTTTTGCTGACGCAGCTGCATGATTTACAGCTACTAGCCAGCCTGAGTACATTTGGGGGTTGCCTGGTTGCCAGGGAATCCCCACATGTAATCAAGCTGTCTAGCAGCTGTAAATCATTCAGCTGAGGTGACAAAAACTAAAAACCAGAACACCGAGTATACTCAGTCATCACTATTCAGGTACAATGCGCCTGTCAAGTGAAGGCTAGAAATATGCCTATAATATCTAATTTTCTCAATTTCAGTAATTATTTCCATTTTTTTGTGCTTCAGTCCCAGGATCAATGGCATCATAACAAAGCGTTGAGACAAGAATTACATTTTTCTTTTCGTACATAGGAAACCAAAACCTTTCCATTATTGAATGCAAACATACTGCTGTACTGTTTTCTCCCTTTCACATTTACAAACTATGGTGGCAATTCTTTTTTATTTTTTCTTACAGTACCTACATATGAAAGATTCTGCATTTTCAGATAATCAGATCATAATTTGAAAACCAATTATCAGCTGTTCTATTGTGACCCGATCCAAATAATGGCTCAGCCATTTTTTTCACAATATCACAGGGTTTGTTGCTGACACAATATGGACCTTCTGGCTGTTTTCCCATATAAATTTCAAGGTTGTATGTGTATTTCTTCCTGGCATCAACAACGGCATAAATTTTAATTCCGTAGTTGCTAGGTTTTCTATTCCATCACCATCTACGCCCCAAAGTTCCTCCAAAGTTTGGCAATTTGCCCTATAAACTCCTGCAAGGTATAATAATCTAAAAAAAGCCCTCAGTTCTATTTCATCTATGGCTTTATGATTCTGTTGCAGACGAAATTGACAAACATTTCCACCGCCTCTCCATTTGTAACAAAATGCCTATTGTTATTTCCTTGGCTTATCTTTAGGAGGCATCACACCTCCCACCTCATGAACAAATGTCCTACTGTAGTATCCCTTAAATGTGTTTTTTTATTAATCTATTTGTAATCCTGCCTGAAGAAGGAGCTTCTGTGCTCTGAAAGCTTGCAAACATATTATTTTCTGGCTAGCCAATAAAGGTATCACTCCAAGAATACTTTTGTTATGATTGGGCAGAAAAGTATTCACATAGAGATTCAGATGGAAACCTCAAAGTAAGTGCTCAGCGTAGAGTGCCAGATAAATTTGATTCCAAATGTTATGTAAAGTGTTCCCAATAAAAGCTTTAACTCAATCCACAAAAAAAGCAAGTCCCCACTCAGGTCTGTCATCTGTTAATGGAAATATAGGGGGCTTCCACATTATAGGTAGAACAAAAGCTCTGGGAAAGCGAAATGGCTCGTCACCCTCTGAAAGAAATTCAGCATACTCTCCGCTGCCAAATCCAAATGCCCCCCTACCTTCTGAGCCCCAGTATACCTAAACCACATATAGCATCCACATGTTTGGCATTTCTGAAGAGATGAGAGCACGCTTATCTTACGGGTGCATGTCTCCAGATGCATGAGCTGGGCATAACTTACTGGTGACTGCAATGTACTGGTCACTACAATGACGGTTTGCAATTTTCACTCGGCAACATTATTTGCTGCTTGTTTCTGGAAAATACCCATGGAGTGAAAATCGTCGCTACACCAGTAGATAAATAACCAAAGAGGTTTAATTTCCAAAATGGGGTGTTTTGAGGGATGCTCTTCTAGCAATTATGGGCTCTGTATATGGAGTCAGCAAACTGTTCTAGGTAAATCTGCGCTCCAGAAGGCAAGTAGCGCTCCGTTGCTCTCGAGACTCTCCGTATGACTATGTAGTACTGTACAGCCACATATAGGGTATTGCCACGTTCAGCAGAAATTGTGGGACAAATTATGGTGCCATTTTTATGTTCAATTTGTTTTTATTAATAGTGAAAACACAAAAAAACACAACAATCGACTAAATATATTATGATCAAATAAGTCACGCACGACTTTACAAAGCTTGCAAAGATAACAGTATTCCTGCAGAAATATAAACAGGTCGCTCAATATTGCAGCTGCATAAAAAAAAAAATTCATATCAGCAAATCAAGAATTATTCAGAAAATTCCAATATTCTAACAGAGGTTAGAAAGAGAGAGAAAAAAGCATATGTGGGAATCCATATGAGTATAGGATTATAACTAGAAAGAAGGAATGGAAAAAAAACATTTTTTGAGGGGGTTAGAAGGATGAAGATGGATGAGAGGGGGGAGGGTTAACAGGGAGAAGGGGTATGGAAAAAGGGAGGGAGAGGAAGATGAAGGAAATGAGGTGACAATCTTGAGGTAAGCACACAGCACCAACCAGAAACACTTCATGTGAGAAAAGTCCATCTATTGGAATAATTTGTAAAAATCCAGAGTCCTGAAACAGGATCCAGTCGCTCCACAATATCCTAAATCTATCACCACGTCCAGAGCTTTCAGCTGTGAGTTCTTCCATCATACAAATATTAACCATCTCGGTAAACCATTCCGACATTAGGGAAGTATGGGTTGTTGTTTTCCAATGTCTTGGAATCACTGACTGCACTGCAGTTAAATAAAACCAGAGACTATCTTTCTTTTGGGAATTGAAGAGGGAAAAATAGAAAGAAGAGCAAATTTAGTGCTGAACTTCAAACTTCTACCCGTAACCAAAGAGTAATTTGATAAAACCTTTTCCCAGAATGGCTTGATTCTACTGCAATCCCACCATATATGCATCATATTACTACTATCTCTTCCACATCGCCAACATGTGTCAGGAACAGATCGAAAAATAGCATGCAGTTTTGAGGGATAATGATACCATCTTGCAATAAGTTTATGGTTATTTCCTAGGCAGGGAAAGAGATTTATAGGATTTCTATTTACTCATAAACTTTCCCCCACTCTGACTGAGATAAAAATTCCCCAAGTTCCAGTTCCCATGCCAACTGATAGCCCATTCCCCCGCATCCCTCCCTGATTACCTAGTTGTATATAACGGAAATCACATGCTTAGGCTAGTTTCACATTTGCGATAGAATCCGCAGCGTTTAATCCGCATCCGCAAGTGCAGGAAAAAACACATAGAAACACATACAAACGTAGCGTTTTTTAGACGCATGCGGGGACGTTTTGTCATGCGTTTGCGTTTTTGGTGCACATGGTGAAAAATTGTACAGGAGAAAAATCTAGATAACCAGACACCGCCAATGGGACTACAGAGGGCGTGTATTATGGGATCTCTATATATAGACCCTAGGACTGCTGAAATCTTAACAGTGTGCTACTGTATCTGGGGGTCATGATGGATCTTCGCATGGAGAGCTTTTATTTCAACCTGGATTTAAGCATTAAGCTGTTTCTTGCCTGTGCGTTTGCTTGTGAGCAAGACAGAAATCGCGAAAGATGGAGGAGATGGCGTAGGCATTTTTGGAGACACCCCATTATCGAACTACGTGAGAGCCGTGGAGCCTATCACATGCTGTATGGCGAGCTTAATGCCAACCCGGACAAATTCCCGGAATATACAAGGATGTCGCAAGACTCTTTCCAGGATTTGCTTGCTCGTGTCCAAGGACACCCAACTCCGTAGAGCGATTCCACCAGAGGAACGTCTGCTGGTTACATTAAGGTACGTAACAAATCTAAAACAAATGCCAGTGCTAATTTTGGGTGTTCTGACATATATTTTTTTGTATTTTCCTTTATGTCTTTAGCATAACAACACCATAAATAGAATTGATTGCAATTTTTTTTTTTTTTTTCTTCCAGATTTCTGGCAACCGGAGAGAGTTTATCATCCCTCCACTTCCAATACCGGCTTGGAATTTCCACCCTGTCTGGAATAGTTGCGGACACCTGCCAGGCTTTGTGGAATGTTTTCCGGGATGACTTTATACCCCTACTCACCGCGGACATGTGGATGGCAATTGACTGAAAAATTCTGGAGTGTGTGTGATTTCCCCAACTGTTTGGATGGAAAGCACATCCGCATTATCAAACCAGCCAGAACGGGATCGGAGTACTTCAATTATAAAAAAATATTTTTCTGTTGTGTTCATGGCAATAGCCGATGCGGACTGTCGCTTCATCGCCATGGACATTGGAGCTTTTGGCCGTGGCAACGATTCCCAGACTTTTAAGAACTCGAATATGGGCCGCCGTTTGTATGGCAAAAATTTTAATTTTCCACGGCCACGACCTCTTTCCAAAACTCAAGGTCCACTGATGCCATTTGTTATGGTTGGGTATGAGGCCTTTCAGATGTGTGAAAACCTACTGAAGCCACACCCATTGCCCGATTACCAGCATCACCCCCTGCGGTCAACTGCTGAAGTTGGCCACATGCGGAATCAATTTGCTGCCTTTTTTTAATCAGATATTGGACGTGTGTCATGGCAGGACAATGTTGTGTAAATGTCCTGTTGGGATTTTGTCTGTACCAGTTATTTTCTTAAATGTTACTAATATTGGTTGTTAATAAACTTTATTTTTTGGTATCTTGACCGTGTCTCCTATGTATTTCCTCTACAAACCAAGGCTGCCCTCACACTAGCGGTATTTGGTCAGTATTTTATATCAGTATTTGTAAGCCAAAACCAGGAGTGGTTGATAAATGCTGAAGTGCTAAATATGTTAATATTATACTTTTCCTCTTTTCCTCTAATGGTTCCACTCCTGGTTTTGGCGTAAGCTATGTGCACACGTTGCGGTTTTTACCGCGGGTCCGCAGCAGTTACCATTGCGTTTACAGTTACATGTAAACCTATGGAAACCGCAATCCACTGTGCACATGCTGCAGGAAAAACCGTGCAGAAACGCAGCGGTTTACATTCCGCAGCATGTCACTTCTTTGTGCGGATCTGCAGCGATTTTGCACCCATTGACTTCCATTGTGTCAGCAAAACCCGCAGCAAACCCGCAGATATAAAAAGATCAGCGGTTTTGCTGCGGGTTTGGGTGTAAAAAATGCTGCAGATCGGAAGTGATGTCAGGCGGGAGGAAGTGTGTGGGTGGAGAGGAAGTCGGAAGTCACCAGTCACTGTCATGGAGGCATATCGTCGCATGGGGATCTATTATGGACAGGTGATTTAGGAGCGACATGCGACTAGCTCTGAGCAGGTGGTAACTATACAGACCGCAGTTCCTGATCTTAACACAACACTAGCAGTAGCCGTGGGATGTTCCTGTCACTCCCTGGACACCTCGTCACAGCCGGAGAACTAGCTACCCCTAAAGGTAGAAACAGGAAAGCTATCTTGCCTCAGAGAGAATCCCCAAAGGAAAGACAGCCCCCCACAAATAATGACTGTGAGAGGAGAAGGAAATGACACACGTAGTACGAAACAAGATTTAGCAAAGGAGGCCACTTCTAGCTAGATAGATAGTACAGGAAAGAACACTGTGTGGTCAGTAATAAAAACTAGAAAAAGTCCACCGCAGAGAAATGCAAAAATCTCCACACCTGACTAAAGGTGTGGAGAGCAAAATCTGCTGCCCAGAGCTTCCAGCTTAGCTGAATAGATCTATACTGATAAGCTGGACAAATTAGCAAAACATAGAATGTGCTGAACAATAAAGTCCACAACAAGTGGACTGCAAAAGGACAAGCAAGGACTTATCTTTGCTGAACTGGTCAGAGTGTCAGGGAAATCCAAAAGAGCAGAGACTCCAAGCAGGAACAATTGACAACTGGCATTGATTGAGGGATACGGCCAGACTAAAATAGCCGAGCCAGAAAGACGATCAGTGGAAGCAGCTGCTGATGCTAAATCCAAGAAGCAGCTATACCACTCAAAACCACAGGAAGGAGCCCAAGAGTGGAATTCACAACAGTACCCCCCCTTGAGGAGGGGTCACCGAACCCTCACCAGAGCCCCCAGGCCGATCAGGATGAGCCAAGTGAAAAGCACGAACCAAATCAGCGGCATGGACTTCGGAGGCAACCACCCAAGAATTATCCTCCTGGCCTTAACCCTTCCACTTGACAAGATACTAAAGCCTCCGCCTCGAAAAATGAGAATCCAAAATTTTCTCAACCACATATTCCAACTCCCCCTCAACCAACACCGGGGCAGGAGGATCAACAGAGGGAACAACGGGTACCACATATCTCCGCAACAAAGATCTATGGAAAACATTGTGGATGGCAAAAGAGGCTGGAAGGGCAAAACGAAAAGACACTGGATTGATGATCTCAGAAATCTTATAAGGACCAATAAACCGAGGCTTGAACTTAGGGGAAGAAACCTTCATAGGAACATGACGAGAAGATAACCAGACTAAATCCCCCACACGAAGCCGAGGACCAACACACCGACGGCGGTTAGCAAAACGCTGAGCCTTTTCCGTCAAATTGTCCACCACATGAGTCCAAATCTGCTGTAACCTGTCCATCACAGAATCTACACCAGGACAATCAGAAGGCTCAACCTGCCCTGAAGAAAAACGAGGATGAAAACCAAAATTACAAAAAAAAGGCGAAACCAAAGTAGCCGAACTGGCCCGATTATTAAGGGCAAACTCGGCCAACGGCAAGAAAGCCACCCAATCATCCTGATCAGCAGACACAAAGCATCTCAAATAGGTTTCCAAGGTTTGATTAGTTCGCTCAGTTTGGCCATTTGTCTGAGGATGGAACGTCGAAGAAAAAGACAAATTAATGCCCATCCTAGCACAAAAGGCCCGCCAAAACCTGGAAACAAACTGGCAACCTCTGTCAGACACAATATTCTCCGGAATGCCATGCAAACGAACCACATGCTGAAAAAACAATGGAACCAAATCAGAGGAGGAAGGCAATTTAGGCAAAGGTACCAAATGGACCATTTTAGAGAACCGGTCACAAACCACCCAGATAACAGACATCCTCTGGGAAACAGGAAGATCCGAAATAAAATCCATGGAAATATGCATCCAGGGCCTCTCAGGGACAGGCAAAGGCAAAAGCAACCCACTAGCACGGGAACAGCAAGGCTTAGCCCAGGCACAAGTCCCACAGGACTGCACAAAAGAACGCACATCCCGCGAAAAGGAAGGCCACCAAAAGGACCTAGCAACCAAATCTCTGGTTCCAAAAATCCCAGGATGACCGGCCAGCACCGAACAATGGACCTCAGAAATTACCTTACTTGTCCATCTATCGGGAACAAACAGCGTCCCCACAGGACAGCGGTCAGGTTTATCAGCCTGAAATTCCTGAAGCACCCGCCGTAAATCAGGGGAGATGGCAGAAAGAATCACCCCTTCCCTAAGAATGCCAACCGGCTCAAGAACTCCAGGAGAATCAGGCAAAAAACTCCTAGAGAGGGCATCCGCCTTAACATTCTTAGATCCCGGAAGATACGAGACCACAAAATCGAAACGGGAGAAAAACAGGGACCATCGAGCCTGTCTAGGGTTCAGCCGCTTGGCCGACTCGAGGTAAATCAGATTCTTATGATCGGTCAAGACTAGTGTTGAGCATTCCGATACCGCAAGTATCGGGTATCGGCCGATACTTGCGGGTATCGGAATTCCGATACCGAGATCCGATACTTTTGTGGTATCGGGTATTGGTATCGAAACAACATTAATGTAATAATGTGTAAAAGAGAGAATTAAAATAAAAAATATTGCTATACTCACCTCTCCGACGCAGCCTGGACCTCACCGAGGGAACCGGCAGCGTTGTTTGCTTAAAATGCGCGCGTGTCCTGTCTCCCGTGACGTCCCGGCTTGTGATTGGTCGCGTCGCCCATGTGGCCGCGACGCGACCAATCACAAGCCAGAACATAATTTTAAAATCCTGAAGGACCTGAAATTACGTCACGGCTTGCTGTGATTGGTCGCGTCGCGGCCACATGGGCGGCACGCGACCAATCACAAGCCGGGACTTCACGTAAGGAAGTAAACGCGCGAATTTTAAGCAAACAACGCTGCCGGTTCCCTCGGTGAGGTGAGTATAGCAATATTTTTTATTTTAATTCTTTCTTTTACACATTAATATGGATCCCAGGGCCTGAAGGAGAGTTTCCTCTCCTTCAGACCCTGGGAACCATCAGGGATACCGTCCGATACTTGAGTCCCATTGACTTGTATTGGTATCGGGTATCGGTATCGGATTGGATCCGATACTTTGCCGGTATCGGCCGATACTTTCCGATACCGATACTTTCAAGTATCGGACGGTATCGCTCAACACTAGTCAAGACCACAACGTGGTGCTTGGCTCCCTCAAGCCAATGTCGCCACTCCTCAAATGCCCACTTCAGAGCCAACAACTCCCGATTGCCGACATCATAATTGCGTTCCGCAGGCGAAAACTTTCGGGAGAAGAAGGCACATGGTTTCATCAAGGAACCATCAGAATTCCTCTGTGACAAAACGGCCCCTGCCCCAATCTCAGAAGCATCAACCTCAACCTGAAAAGGAAGAGACACATCCGGCTGACGCAAGACAGGGGCAGAAGTAAATCGGCGCTTAAGCTCCTGAAAGGCCTCAACAGCCTCAGAGGACCAATTTGTCACATCAGCGCCTTTCTTTGTCAAATCGGTCAGGGGCTTAACCACACTAGAGAAGTTGGCAATGAAACGGCGATAAAAATTAGCAAAGCCCAAAAATTTCTGAAGGCTCTTCACAGATGTGGGCTGAATCCAGTCATGAATGGCTTGGACCTTAACAGGATCTATTTCTATAGACGAAGGAGAAAAAATAAACCCCAAAAAAGAGACCTTCTGAACTCCAAATAGGCACTTAGACCCCTTCACAAATAGAGCATTATCACGAAGGATCTGGAATACCATCCTGACCTGCTTCACATGAGACTCCCAATCATTGGAAAAAATCAAAATATCATCCAAATACACAATCAAGAATTTATCAAGATAATTGCGGAAAATATCATGCATGAAGGACTGAAATACAGAAGGAGCATTAGAAAGCCCGAAAGGCATCACCAGGTATTCAAAATGGCCTTCGGGCGTATTAAATGCAGTTTTCCATTCGTCAACCTGTTTAATACGAACAAGATTATATGCCCCTCGAAGGTCAACCAACTAGCCCCCTTAATCCGAGCAAACAAATCAGAGAGCAAAGGTAAAGGGTATTGGAATTTGACCGTGATCTTATTAAGAAGGCGATAATCAATACAGGGTCTCAAGGAGCCATCCTTCTTGGCAACAAAAAAGAATCCCGCTCCCAATGGTGACGAAGACGGCCGAATATGCCCCTTCTCTAAAGACTCCTTAACATAGCTCCGCATGGCGGCATGCTCTGGCACAGACAGATTGAAAAGTCGGCCCTTAGGGAACTTACAGCCAGGAATCAAGTCAATAGCACAATCACAGTCCCTATGTGGAGGAAGGGAACTGGACTTGGGCTCATCAAATACATCCTGGAAATCTGACAAAAATTCAGGAACATCAGAAGAGGGGGAAGAGGAAATTGGCATCAAAGGAACGTCACTATGTACCCCTTGACAACCCCAACTAGTCACAGACATCGATTTCCAATCCAACACTGGATTGTGTACTTGTAACCATGGAAAACCCAGTACAACAACATCATGTAAATTATGCAACACCAGAAAACGACAATCTTCCTGATGTGCTGGAGCCATGCACATAGTCAGCTGAGTCCAATACTGAGGTTTATTCTTGGCCAACGGTGTAGCATCAATACCCCTCAAAGGAATAGGGCTCTGCAAAGGCTGCAAAGAAAAACCACAGCGCCTGGCGAATTCTAAGTCCATTAAGTTCAGGGCAGCGCCTGAATCCACAAATGCCATGACAGAAAAAGATGACAATGAGCAAATCAGGGTCACAGACAGGAGAAACTTAGGCTGTACAGTACTAATGGTAACAGATCTAGCAACCCTCTTAATACGCTTAGGGCAATCAGAAATAGTATGAGCAGAATCACCACAGTAAAAACACAGCCCATTCTGACGTCTGTATCCCCTCTGTTCCGCTCTAGTCAGAATCCTATCACATTGCATAGGCTCAGGACTCTGTTCATAGGACGCTGCCATATGGTGCACCACTTTGCGCTCGCGCAGGCGCCGATCAATCTGAATGGCTAGAGACATAGATTCGCTCAAACCAACAGGCGTGGGGAACCCCACCATAACATCTTTAAGGGCTTCAGAAAGATCCTTTCTGAAAATTGCTGCCAGAGCATCCTCATTCCATTTAGTGAGCACAGACCATTTTCTAAATTTCTGGCAGTATAATTCTGCCGCTTCCTGACCCTGACACAGGGCCAACAAGGTTCTTTCCGCATGATCCACAGAGTTAGGTTTGTCATACAATAATCCGAGTGATTGAAAAAATGCATCTACATTAAGCAATGCCGGATCCCCTGACTCAAGGGAGAATGCCCAGTCCTGAGGGTCACCACGCAGCAGAGAAATAACTATTTTAACTTGCTGAGTGGGGTCACCAGAAGAAAGGGGTTTTACAGCAAAAAACAATTTGCAGTTATTTTTAAAGTTCAAAAACTTAGATCTATCCCCGTAAAACAAATCTGGAGTAGGAATTCTAGGCTCTAAGGCTGGAGTCTGAACAACATAATCTTGGATACTCTGTACTCTTGCAGCAAGCTGATCAACACGAGAAAACAAACCCTGAACATCCATGTCTGCGCCCAAATCCTGAACCACCCAGAGATTAAGAGGAAGGAAAAAGACAAAACAGACTAAAGAAAAAAAAAATGGCTCAGAACTCTTTTTCTTTTCCTTCTTTTGAGATGCATTCAACTCATTTTTGGCCAGTTGTACTGTTATGGACAGGTGATTTAGGAGCGACATGCGACTAGCTCTGAGCAGGTGGTAACTATACAGACCGCAGTTCCTGATCTTAACACAACACTAGCAGTAGCCGTGGGATGTTCCTGTCACTCCCTAGACACCTCGTCACAGCCGGAGAACTAGCTACCCCTAAAGGTAGAAACAGGAAAGCTATCTTGCCTCAGAGAGAATCCCCAAAGGAAAGACAGCCCCCCACAAATAATGACTGTGAGAGGAGAAGGAAATGACACACGTAGTATGAAACAAGATTTAGCAAAGGAGGCCACTTCTAGCTAGATAGATAGTACAGGAAAGAACACTGTGCGGTCAGTAATAAAAACTAGAAAAAGTCCACCGCAGAGAAATGCAAAATTCTCCACACCTGACTAAAGGTGTGGAGGGCAAAATCTGCTGCCCAGAGCTTCCAGCTTAGCTGAATAGATCCATACTGATAAGCTGGACAAATGAGCAAAACATAGAATGTGCTGAACAATAAAGTCCACAACAAGTGGACTGCAAAAGGACAAGCAAGGACTTATCTTTGCTGAACTGGTCAGAGTGTCAGGGAAATCCAAAAGAGCAGAGACTCCAAGCAGGAACAATTGACAACTGGCATTGATTGAGGGATAAGGCCAGACTAAAATAGCCGAGCCAGAAAGACGATCAGTGGAAGCAGCTGCTGATGCTAAATCCAAGAAGCAGCTGCTGATGCTAAATCCAAGAAGCAGCTATACCACTCAAAACCACAGGAGGGAGCCCAAGAGCGGAATTCACAACAGGGATCGATGTCGGACGTCTGATTTACCTGGTATGTATGTATATGTGTGTGTGTCTGTGTGTGAAATCTGTGTGTGTGCGTCTGTCTGTGTGTGTCCCCATGCGACGATAGTGGCACCAATTGTACTGAGTCGCCGTATGGGACTCCTGCTCCCAACCGGTATATTAGGATGGGAGAGTAGTTCTTGTGTCCGGCGACTCAGTACAATTGTCAGTAAAACACAAAACACATACACATCCAATACACATATACAATACACGTAACATACATGACAGACATTACATACACCATATAACAGAGTATATACTCACCATACAGCACACTGGTGCGCGAAGCCCTTGGTCCCTTAGGGAAAAAGTCCCAAAAAAATAAAACAAATCCAAACTCCCTGTCCGCAGATATCCCAACGAGTGTCCCATGCCAATCGCTTTCTGTGGCTCCGGCGTCTCTATTTACGGCACTAGAGCTGCATGTGAACTTTCCCACGCAGTAGTGCCGTAAAGCGAGCGTACCGGGGTCAATGAACGCCAGGAAACTCTCTCGCGCATGCACAGTTACACACCGACAGGAGCCATAGCTCCTGTCAGTGTGTTGCTGCAGCCGTGGAGAGCAGACACATCTCCTGATGTGTCGGTTCTCCATGGCAGATCGTCGTGGGACACTCGTTATGGGATATCTGTGGACAGGGAGTATGAATTTGGTTTGTTTTTTTAGTTTTTTTGCAGGACGAGGGTCTTCAGGTGGATTGAGCATGCAATAAAGGACTTGTCAAAAAATGTTTGTGATAATTTCATTAAAATATTTTTTTCTAGTGTCTGTGGTTTATTTTTTACACTTTAATAGGATTATTAATGGATAGGCGTCTTATTGACGCCTCTCCATTATTAATCCGGCTTAATGCCACCTTACAATAGCAAGGTGGCATTAACCCTTCGTTACCCCATATCCCACCGCTACACAGGAGTGGGAAGAGAGGGGCTAAGTGCCGGAATTGGCGCATCTTACAGATGCTACTTATTTGTAGCCGGGGCAAATATCCATGGGCCCTTCCTTGGCTATGAATATCAGCCCGCAGCTGTCTGCGTAGCCTTTCTGGCCAAAAAATATAGGGGGACCCTACGTAATTTTTTTTGGGGGGCCCCCCTATATTGTATAGCCAGAAAGGCTACGCAGACAGCTGCGGGCTGATATTAATAGCCTGGGAAGATCCATGGGTATTTTAACCCCTTCCCTGGCAACAAATATTGGTCCGCAGCTGCCTGCCTAGCCTTTCTGGCCAAAAAATATAGGGGGACCCTACGTAATTTTTTTTTTTGTGCCCCCTATATTTTATAGCCAGAAAGGCTACGCAGACAGCCTGCAGGCTGATATTAATAGCCTGGGAAGATCCATGGGTATTTTAACCCCTTCCCAGGCAACAAATATTGGTCCGCAGCTGTCTGCCTAGCCTTTCTGGCCAAAAAATATAGGGAGACCCTACGTCTTTTTTTGGGGGGGGTCCCGTGTGTGCACGTTGGATATGATATGTAATGACACTATTCTATTCATTGTAGGTTCGTGATATACCTGCTATTTGGGATGCCGCAGATGTGTCCTATAAAGACAAATATTATCGTGACCATTGCTGGACCAAGATTTTGAGGGACCTTTATCCCGAGTGGGATTCCCTGTCCATTGCCAGCCAATTGGAAATTGGTAATTATAATGTTACCGATTACACTGTGTTCCAAATTATTATGCACAAAGAGTTTAGGAGTGATAAGGTTAGAATTTTTTTGTTTGTCATTTAAACTCATTGATGGTGATGTGTGTCAGGGCTCTTTATATCACTGAAAGCAATTGCAGATACCTGTGCAAATTAGTTTGGCAGGTGTGTCCAAATAAAGGCAAGACTACTTAAGAAGGCTGTTCCACATTATTAAGCAGCCTACATTTTTTGCCAAAATGGGAAAGAAAAAGGATGTGTCGGCTGCTGGGAAGCAACAAATTGTGGAGTATTTAGGTCAAGGCATGACTACAATCAACATTGCTAGGACACTTCATCGTGATCATCGCACAACCAAGAAGTATGTAGCTGATTCCCAGCACACACGTGTGCGTGCTGATAAGGAAAAATTGAGGACTCTTTCCAACAGGCAATTGCGTAAGGTTAAAAGAGCAGCTGCAAAAATGCCTTGTCATAGCAGCAGACAAGTTTTTGAAGCTGCTGGGGCCTCCAACGTCCCCAGAACAAGATGCAGGGTCCTTCAGAGGTTTGCAGCTGTGCGTAAGCCATCCTGTCGACCACCTCTATCCACTGCACACAAGCAAAAACGGCTCCAGTGGGCCAAATGATACATGAAGACTGACTTCCAAACTGTTTTGTTCACCGATGAGTACCATGCAACGCTCGATGGTCCAGATGGATGGAGTGGAGGATGGCTGGTTGATGGACACCCCATGAAAACACGGCTAATGTGCCAACATTGAGGAGGTGGAGTAATGTTTTGGGCTGGAATCATATGGAGAGAGATTGTTGGCCCCTTTATGATCCCTGAAGGGGTAAAGATGAACTCCATAATCTATGTGGAGTATCTAAAACAACACTTCCTGCCATGGTTCAAGAGGAAGAACCGTGCTTTCCGCAGCAAGATCATTTTCACGCATGATAATGCACCGTCTCATGCTGCAAAAAACACATCTGCATCTCTGGCTGCTATGGGCATAAAAGAGGACAAACTTATGGTGTGGCCACCATCTTCCCCTGACCTCAACCCCATTGAGAACCTCTGGAGCATCATCAAAAGGAGTGTCTGTGATGGCGGGAGGCAGTTCACATCTAAGCAACAGCTCTGGGAGGGATTCTGTCCACATGCAAAACAATTGAAGCAGAAACCATCCAAAAACTGACAAATTCAATGGACGAGAGAGATCAGAAGCTTCTTTTGAGCAAGGGGTCCTATGTGCAAATGTAACATCACCTAGAATAAAGTTTTCACTTGAAAACTGCTTGATTTCATTTTGCAATAAACTGATAATGCTTATAACTAGGGTTGAGCGACTTTTGCTTTTTTAGGATCTCTCTCTCTCTCTCTCTCTCTCTCTCTCTCTCTCCCTCTGCCCCCCCCCCCCCGGAAATCACTGCAGCCCAAACGGTAATATGGCTCTATGACGCCGCAGAAACCAGGCCGGAACCTATGTCATCACGCTGCCCACAATTAATTGGCTGAAAAAATGGCGGGGAAGGCGTCATTCAAAACCTACTTATAACTTCACAATTGACAACTTGTTTTGTTCAAAATAAAAAAAAGGTTGAAAACTCTGCTGTGCATAATAATTTGGAACATGCATTTTGAGTGTTTATTTTTTTTTTAAAGATACTGTTTTCATAGGCAGTTTGTTCCAAAACATTGCAATTATACTAGAATAGTAGATGACTGGAAAATAACAATGACTGCAATTCAGATAGGTAATTTAGAGAAAATGTGAGGAAATATTATTTGCATAATAATTTGGAACACAGTGTAGTATTAGAGTTTATTATAAATTTACTTTGACTATATATATTTTATTTTTTTTCTTAGAAAAACATGTAAAGCAAAGATGGAGGTCGGTGAGGGACCGGTTTAACAAATTTATTAATTCCTGTGACCGAAGTGGATCGTCCCCAAGCCGTAAAACATTCCCCTTTTATGACGAGCTGCAATTCCTGATGACAGGCCGGACTTTGCGGAGGTATGTTATAAACCACTAATATATGTAGCCTCATCAATGTTGCCATGTGGTGTAGCACAGTTGGCTGCGTATTGAACGCTGTGTCCTGCCGCAGCGTTCAATACACAGCATCCAGATGTTATACCATAGTGAAGAGAGGATTTTCAGAAATCCTGTCTGCACTATGATTCCAAAGATGGAGTTGTGAGACCTATGGCACCACACCATGTCTATTTATCTTATGTTGGTACTTTGACTGCGCAAGATAACTAGCACATTGTTTGGATAGCATGTGGTGATAACACATGTGTTAAATGAAAACATGCATTATCAGCACACATGCAAAAAAGTGAACAGCATTTTGGACGAAGCGGCCTTTATGCTGTCCCAAAAATGTTGCTCCTCCGCAGCGGTCATAATTAATTATTTTTTTCCTTTTCTCACACAGGACTGAGGGCAACCTTTCTACCCCGCCTCCTGTGGATGACACCTCCGAAGATGGAGCAGGCAGTTCTTCTGGAGCGGGAGGGATAATTTCTCCATCTGTTACCACAGCTTCTGCTGGTGCCACATGTTCAGCAGCTGCTGCAGGCACATCAACTTCAGCAGCCGTTGGATCATCTGGTACAGCAGAAGCTGTGGTAACAGAGAAGACAGCTGCCTATCCGGTGGCAGGAGAGTCCAGTAAAAAAAAAAAAAAAAAAAATGAGGATAAAACTGAGCAGATTGCTAGTGACACACTCGATTTACTTAAAAAATCCTCAACTGAGGACCATTGTGATTTTTTTTGCTTTGACCATTGCACGCAAGGCTCGCTCACTGCCACCGGATAGACAGTCTTTCTTTATGTCTATGTGCCAAACGTCCCTCACCGCTTTGGAGGACCCTGCTCCAATTCAGTCTTATGAGGATGTTTTGATGGGGGTTTTTGGACTCTTTCGGCCACGACCGAAACCCAGGGAACCACAAGCTAGAGCGCCTTCCTACAACCAACCGGCCATAAATTATTCGGAAGGAGGAAACACACGCCTGGGACCACCTCCAACTCCAAATTTCTGTACAGACCCAGCTAGCTCCTATGGGTATTCGCAGGAATACACCTACTTGCATTAAGATGCAATTGTTTTTCCAAAAATTTATAGTTTCACAGGGCACATTGCCGCCCAATTCTGTGTTTTTCATATTGAAAAAATATTGACAACTGTTTGTCAAAATGTATTTGTTTGTTAAATAAATTAATGTTGATAAAATGTAATCTCTGATTTTTATATACTTAACGTAGTTATCGGACAAGGCCTCTATGTTGGACGGTGTCATGGCTATATGGGCGCTGGACTATGGGATGGAGGTAGTGTCATGGGTATATGGGCGCTGGACTATGGGATGGAGGTAGTGTCATGGGTATATGGGTGCTGGACTATGGGATGGAGATAGTGTCATGGCTATATGGGCGCTGGACTATGGGATGGAGGTAGTGTCATGGGTATATGGGCGCTGGACTATGGGATGGAGGTAGTGTCATGGGTATATGGGCGCTGGACTATGGGATGGAGATAGCGTGATGGGTGTATGGGCACTGGACAATGGGATGGAGAAGAATCAATCATTAAAAATTTCCTACAAACAACACTTATTTGATTGAAAAATAACCACATGAAAGTAACAATTAATTTTTTTTATTAACCATAAATAATAATTAATTTTTTTGTTCCCAAAAAAATAACAATAAACAAAATTGAATATCGATCTTGAATTCGATTACTAGGGATCTTGACTTCTTCTAGCTTTTGGTATAGATCTTGCCATCTTTTATTGGTTGGTCAATGTTCTTCCATCCTTCTCTGCTGCTCAGGCTGCCCAACACCAGCACAGGAGTATTGCCAGTGCACGGCACCTTCTGGACTCATAAAGTAGTCAGTGAAGGATTCTCTCACACGCACACCCGAGTTGGATGGCCTTCCCAGACCCACATTGACCACTGGATTAAATACTGGCTGCTGGTACTCCACATCTACGTCAGTGTTGTACTCACGAGCGTAGTTGTGGAGTACACAGCAAGCCTTAATCACAGTGTAAACGGTGTCAGTATCCAGCTGGATGGGTGTGTGAAAGATCCTCCACTGACTAGTCATGATCCCAAAGGTGCATTCCACATATCTGCATGCACGACTCAGCCGATAATTAAAAATCCTTCGCCGGGCATTCAGTCCCCTTCATGGGTATGGGCGCAGCAGGGTTGTCGTTAAGGGAAACGCCTCATCCGATACAATCACAAAGGGTACCGGATGTGTCAAACCCGGCAAAGGTCTTGGGGCCGGGAGCGTTCCGCCATCTTGAAGAATTTGCATCCCAATCTGTGACGTTCGCAACACCCGAGAATCCCCAGTACTACCATAGGCACCAACATCAATGGCAACAAATTTGTAATGGGCATCAGCCACCGCCATCAGGACCACTGAAAAATACTTCTTATAATTAAAGAAGCGTGATCCTGATCGTGGTGGCTGCTGAACCCTTACATGTTTACCATCGACTGTACCTATGCAGTTTGGGAAATTGGCCACAGACTGAAAGCCTGCTGCAACCTGCAGCCAAGTCTCCTCGGTTGGGGAAGGCATCACTATGGGCTGCAACTTCTGCCAGATGACGGTATATGTGCACCTCACAATTTTAGAGATGGTCGATTTACCAACCCTAAATTGGAGGTGCAGGGATGTATAGCTCTCTCCTGTGGCCAAAAATCTGCAAAGAAACAAAAATGAATATTAGAAATGTCACACAAAAATACAATGAAACATGTCAGCAGTTATGGGCGCTATACTATGCATCCAGCTTCATGTTTTATCTAAAGCATTCTATAATGCTGCCCTTTGCAACCCGGCACAACACAAAGGGCATCAATAAATAAACCGCCAGTCACATCAGAAGGGACTTGCAGGTCCGTGTCCAGCCACTCCAATGTTTAGCCAACGACGCCGCGCTCCTGCTTGCTTCAACGCACTAATCCGGTCTGTTGAGGGCAGAAGTAAGTCCTGCAGTGAGCGAAGGCAAGGAAAGGAGAGAGGCCCAGCGCATGCTCATCTGCGCACTTAGCTCTATCCTCATCAGGACAATAAAGTACGTCTGCGCAGAAGAGTGGTATCACAAGAAGGGAGGCGCACGACCTGGACACAGCAAGATGGGATGACATTACACGATAGCACCCCACACACGGGTATGATCTATCTCCACTGACCCAGGGCCTTAATTATAGAATACTGTAGATAAGGCATAAAATACAGTGGGCACATCTGCTAGCAAGCAAAAATGGTTACAGTTTCCTGGTGTGTTTTAAATATGATATATCCGGTACCGTAAAACACAGTACCAGAGATATCTATGTCCATTGTATGTGTGCGGCCCATGTGCTGAACCCTTCCCACACGGATGGCTAGCAGGGATCAAAGCAATACAGTAAGCGCAGTTAGCGGTGGCAGGTGATGAAGACAAATCCCATTCTTCCCTGATGGCGCTGAAATCATGCAGAGCATGGAAGAATGCTGACAGCATCTTCATCACCTGCCGCCAGGGAACAGCGCTTCCTGTAGCACTTCACCAGTGCAATGCGTGTCACACAGAGGACATCAATGTGTGTTCTCCGTGTGCACGTGTGCAGGACACTTTGTTGAACATGCAAATGGAAAAAAAGGGCATGTCCGCGTGTGTTTCCCGCAGTCATACGGCAGACGAAAACGCGCTGACATGTGCATAGATGACTGTGTCTAAGTTTGTCAGTGTCTCCGGGACATGTGAAAACTTTCATCACACATACCGGACACACTGACATGTGAAAGAGCCCTAACGACATTCAACCCAAAAATTAGTTACTTACCGCAAGGTGATGAGCAGCCTTTCCTCAGCAGAGATGGCTTTCCTCATCACTGTATCTTGCAGTGTGAGATGGGGGGAAAGTATTTCCATAAGTCGGTCGAACGCTGGGATGGATAGACGGCGTTCTCCTGCTGCTGCTGCCTCTAAAATAAAAACAAATATATATATTTTTTATAACACAACACTGTGAAAAATAATAATAATAAAAAAAGATGTCAGTAAAGCGCTGCGGAATATGTTTAGCGCTAAAAAAAAACAAAAAAAAATGCACTTCAGCTTACCTGCTGTCTATGATTATTCAAGATTTGCAGCAGCAACCCCAGCATAAGTATCCGGTGCGGCCTGCGGAGCTGTATCTGCGGCATACTTTGGTTACTTCCACTCATTTTTATTTTTGCACAAAATGGAGGATGAAAGAAGGAGGGGTTGGACAAGGAAATTACATCATTTATTTTATTTTTTTTTTGTAAGAAGTTTGTCAAGTTTCAAAAGCTTTATTTATGTCAAAAACGCTGACAATCTGCATAGAAAACCGCACTGAAAACCGCACCAAAAACGCACCTGCGGATTCTGCCAAGAGCTGCGGATTTTAGTGCAGAAAAATCCGCAGGCAAATCTGCAACGTGTGCACATAACCTTACAAATACTGATGTAAAATACTGACCACATACTGCTAGTGTGACGGCAGCCAGGTTGTTTCAGTGGTAAGGTTGCTGATGTCATTGCATCCTGATTCTCTCCTGCAGTATCCATTGGACGCAGACTGAAGAGACAATGGCTGTTTAATACAAAACAGATCTATACTCATCAAGGCAGGTGTCAGAAATAATGAATTCATGATGCACATATAACAGCCTCATGAATTCACTATTTCTGACACATGTCCAGGTGAGCATAGATATGCCTTGTATGACCGCCATCGTCCCTTCACTTTGTGTGAAATAGATTACGTACACTGAAGAGAAAAAGGAGGTTATACAATGCACTTCTCTACTCACCAGGTCAGGTGTCCTAACTAATGAGTTTTTGGACACCTGACCTGTTGAATATAGTTCTGCACTGTATGTCCGCCATTTTCTCTTCAGTCTGCAACACTAGTCACAGACTAAGCAGAATGAGGAGATTATGGAGAAAATACAAGTATACATTTTTTGGTCCACCTCATATCTCTATACTAAAGACACACAAAGTGTTGTACTTGATAACTACTGGAGCTATGATGTGGACAAAAAATAAAGTGTGCGGCGCAGTGTTTTATTTGGCGCACGGTGTGTGTTGCCGGCGGCGAAAGACACAATTAACCACACATAATTGGGGGCAAAAAACAATAGTGTTTATTTTCTTACAAACAAATTTTTTATTTATCTGCGCCTGCTTGGGGTAGAGTGATGGAAATGGGGGGTGTGAAGCTGTGAGGCCTGGCTAAGTGTGGACGACGCAGGGGTGGCAGGAGAAGGGGCAATTAAACTAGTAGGGTCTGGTAGTTCGGGGATAGGGCTTGACACATGAGAGGCCTGAGATGCACTGGAAGGGTGAGACAAACCTGACATTACATTTCAAAAAACTGACCGTCACTTCCAAACATAGACTAAGTGTGAACAGGTGCTGAACCTAGAGTCACCAACTCATATACAGTCAAGTAAATAAGGCAGCACACTGCAGCGCTAAAACATGCAAACATGAAATATGAAAACTGGACTGCATTACTGCACTAGAAAAATGAAAAATGAGAGCGCTTAGCGCATAAAAATGGCCAATTTTATGTGTACCTGGTAGCCACTTTAGGGCATCTCTCGTATACCAGGTCCTACGCTTTCCTTTCCTCGCTGAGAATAAACATCTCCATGACATTACAGACACACTGGGAGGTGAGGGGGGAGGAATACTGATAGTACGCATTTTTTAAATTTTTTTCCCTTTCTGGGATCGACGTGTTCTGGGAAGCCTCGGTGGGCTCATTTGTCGTGGCATGGTCGTGGTGGGTGACCTGTCAGGGTCCGGCTGCACTGTGCTCGTAGAGCGTGCAGCCATGCCAGAGTCCATAGTGCTCGTAGAGCGTGCAGCCATGCCAGAGTCCATAGTGCTCGTAGAGCGTGCAGCCATGCCAGAGTCCATAGTGCTCATAGAGCGTGCAGCCATGCCAAAGTCCATAGTGCTCGTAGAGCGGAAGGCCATGCCAGGGTCCATAGTGCTCGTAGAGAGGAAGGCCATGCCAGGGTCCATTGTGCTCGTAGAGCAGAAGGCCAAGCCGGGTCCTGCTGCCTTGTGATAGTGGTAGAGCGGAAGACCATGCCTGGGTCCTGCTGCATCGTGGTGGTGGAGTGGAAGGCCCTGCCAGGGTCCTGCTGCTGCATCGTGGTGTCAGTGGAGGAGGTCCAAGCAGGAGCAGCGGTTGTCATGGTGGTGGCGGTCGGCTGTCCTACAGCACTCGGCATGGTGGTGGTGCTCTAGTTGTGTCCGGCAGTGCTAGGAATGGAGGTGGCCGTGCAGTGGTATGCAGCAGAGGTCGGCATTGACGTCAATCGTGACATTGTTGGCACAGGTGGATATGCCGCCACTGTCTGCTGAAAATACAGACTCTGCTGCATAGCCTGCACGTAAGCAGCATTGCAGGCCTGCATGACACTAAGCTGGAGATCAGGAGTAAGGTGTTCCGACATGCCCTGTTCAATTTGATTAAAAAAATGATGTGCTGGCCTCTGGAGGTCGGCTTTTACTTGGTCAAGGCTTTTGGTGACCTCCTGGATACGTGTATTCATATGGCTAATGGCAGTATCCAGTCGGTCACCCAAAGCCTTGAGTCCATCGTGAAAAACTGAGCTCAAGTGCAAAAATTCGGGCATGAGTGACCTGTCCGATGCCCTCTGCCACTGCCTGAAGGAGCCCCAAAAAAACGGGCAGAGGCAGAGGACTGGGAAAGGGGAACACCTGATGGACCAGCTTCCTAGTCTCCAGTTAGTGTAGCAGGCCCACTTGCTGCAGTGCTGCTGGATGGCTGGGACGGGTCTGTGGCTGTCTGATGAAGGACCGCTCCAGAACCTGGGTCAACAGTCCTGCTCTATGTGTTGTGAACAAAGGAAAAAAAAATAATACCAAAAACTGAATAAACGCCAACTCCTGTTGAATAGAAACATACAGATTATGGCAATACAACACAACCTAATGCACAGGAGAAATACTTATGTTCTCTGGGCAAGGACCGGTCTTAAAAACGCCAGAATGCGATGGTATTTATACTTTCGGATCCTTGCTCCAGAACCACTGGGAACACGGCTCTCTTGACGCAGGTCCTTGTTGAAGCGGTCCTTCATCGAACGCCAACGTGTTTTGACTTTGAGCACTGTTGAAAAAACAAAACATAATGGTTACTTTTAGCCGTGCTCACACAACTATGTGTAATGAGAGAAACTCCTGAGAGTTTGTGTCATCACACACAGTTATGCAGTTATGTGAGCACGGCCAAGGTCTCTGCTGCTTCACACTGCATTGCAATACTTACAAAATGCAGTTCGGACCTGAGTCGGGGCGTTGTCCCAGCCATCCCACATCGCTTTGGCCACCTCATTCCATAGGCGCCGGATCGTCACGTTGTCCGAGTGCTGTGGAACCCGGGTGTCCCACAACGGGACTCGCTCATGGACCAGGGAGATGATGATATAATTGTCAATGAGGTCCTCATCCCATTCTGGAACCTAAAACATAAATGAAGACATTAAATGTTGTATACATTAACATAAGGAAAAAAAAGAAAACAGAGGCCGAGAAATGGCATGAATAAGGAAAGTCAAGATAAAAAAGGAGTCCAGAAGAAAAATGTAAAGAAAGAGGAAAGTAAAGAAAGGAAGATTCAAGAATACTAAAGTGAGGATACAGTAAACAGTCAGCCAGGTATACTTACACGCTGCCGCCTTGACACTCGACCGTGACCCCGCTGCTCCTGCTCACCCTCTGCCGCAGTGGAAGAAGTGCTCTAAACAAAGGAAAAAAATTTGTCATATGTGTAGATGTGACAGTGAATACTTACCAATCTGAGGAGGTGAGTACTCACTTCACTGACATGTTCGGCTTGAGAAGGCCCACGACGTTGCTCCCATCAGAAGAAGATGACATTCTGATGCATGCAGAAAGAAAGAAATGGCAGAAATTAGGACATGTAGAGACAGAAAACAGAAAAAAAAGGCATTGGCTAGGATATACTCACATTGTTCAGAGTTTTGTTTCCTCCAAGGTGCTTTCGTCTGTCTCCTCTGCTCCTCTGTCTGCTGAGTAGTGACCTGCAACTGTCCATTCCCTCCCTTTAACACCTTGTATGTGGGGGGTGGCTAATCAGTGTCTAGACATGTTTTTCTCTGGTGCAATGCATGTGTTCACGAACGCAAGCAAACACATGTGCTTGCGGCCGCATGCGTTCATATAGACAGCAATGCGTTTTTTTGCCGCATGTCTTCCGCTAACAACCGCATACATTTCTAGGCGGCAAATTGACGCCTTTAAAATTACATGTAGCGTTTACCGCGCCAAACTGCAGACGACGAAACGAAGCATGCGTCATCAAACGCGGCAAAACGCAATCAAACGCAGACCCATGCATCCCTAATGTTAAATATAAGAATACACAACGCATGCGGATTATTGCGGAAGAAACGCTGTGGACTCAACCGCAAATGTGAAACCTGCCTTAGGCAGAGATTCCTGTAAAAATAATTTTTCAAAAAGGGAGGGTGTGAATTGGCATAAGCAGCCTAGACCCTTAGAAGATATTAGAGATTGCAATTGTAGATATTGAAACCAAGAAAGGACTTTGAATGGATACCGAGCCTGTAGAGAATTGAATGTGGGCAACGTACCATCAATAAGAGCATAATGTATACTGGTATCCTCCACTGCCCTCCAACCAAGGAAAGTCTTTCTCAAATAACCTGGGCAAAATGACAGGGTAAAAAAAAAATTTAGAATTGAGAGTCCTCAGTGGTGGGTAAAAAAAAGTGATATAAGGGGACTGATACTTACAGAGGGATATTTTCCTTTAAAGAAAGTGTGCCATATTTTGAGTGCCTCTACTGTCAAATTATTTAAGCAAGCCAGCCTGGAAGCCTCTGTCCCCTCGAGGTAGTATATCCATTTTAGTGGCATTCGTCCTTCCAAACCATGATAATGTCAGTTTACTATATGATCCGAAGTCCTTAAGGGTTCGGTCTAAAAGTTTTTGACAGTTAAAAGAGAAAAGTTTGGATGGGTCAGAAGGAATGAAGACTCCCAAATATTTTATGGCAGCTGCACGCATTTGAAAGGGAAGTTTGATGTTGCTAAATAAACCTCCTCATTGGAAAGTGAGATATTCAATTCTTCTGACTTTGAATTATTCACTTTGAAGTTGCTCAAGAAACTATTTAATCTATCAAACTCTTTCATTTTCAGAGGGTAAAGAGATTTGGGGCTATGATACATACAAAAGGAGATCATCTGCATATAATGCTGTTTTGTAATTTGCTGAGCATATATTTATCCCATGTACGTTAGGATTGTTCCTAATTGCATTAGCAAGATGTTCCATCACTAATATATAGAGCAGGGGGGACAGGGGGCACCCCTGTCTGGTTCAATTTTGAATCACGAAGGGAGAAGATAATGTTCGGTTTACCCTAACTCATGCAGTATGGCCTTTATATAAAGAAACGATCTTTTGCAGATATCGAGGACCAATGCTCACCTGACACAGGTGGACCCTATCAAAGGCCTTTTCTGCATCGATTTAGATTTAGCCCTAGAGATAAGCATCTTCTTAATAGTATTGTCCCTTCCCTCTCAGCCCTACACAAATCCCACCTGGGTTTTGCCCAGGTAACATCTAGTGAGAGAAGAGGTTGCTTGGGAAGATTCAGGGGGGTCCCTGTCAGGGGTGGGATCCTGACAGTGGCCTAGCACAGGACAGATTGTTACGGAGCCGTGCCTGTGCCTTATAGCGGCAGACTCCTAAGAAAGGACACGAAGCGAAGTATATTGTGGAGAAGTGAGAAACGAGATCACAGCACAAAGGCAATAGAACCAGAAGGAGTCGTGCCCTGAGATCGGCAACATCCTTCTGAGGCGCGTAGCCGGCGGCTGGAACGCCGAGGAAGTAATAGACTCTACGCATTACTTTGAACTATGGCAGGGCAGTTAACTTTAGGTTGGCTGTCTCGCCTTTACACCTAATGAAGACAACGGAGGCAATTGTGGGAGAGGGGCGTCTCTAGGGTCCCTATAAAATAACTCCAGGCCTACCCCGTCATACGGGTGCGTCCTATCCAAACCATCTGGGGGACGGAGAGAAAGAACAGAAACATACACGACAGTTTTGAGGACTATCCCGTGGTGCTCAGCAGGGAGGTACTACAACACCCAGGCGCTAGTAGGAAGGCTACTGATTTCCACCTGTAAAGGGAACTCTGGATGTGCTTTCGGACCGGCCGGTCTCAGCCAGCCCTGTTAGCAGTGCTCTGGATTGCGGATGCCGAAGCCTTCAGTAAAAAGGTAAAGAGACTGCAACCCTGTGTCCTCATCATTTACTGCGACCTACATCATTACCATCTACTCATCAAGGGAAGCCCTGGGGACATACTTCACCTGTGGGAAGTTACACCATCTAGCTGCCATTCCATCACCCCAGCGGACCCCTAGCAGCGTCGGTCACCCTGACCGAATACCACAGGTGGCGTCACGAACACTAGACAAACAAGAACTATTAATTGGATGCCCCTCAAAGGGCCACGGACCGGGTCAGGCCACCGTGACATCCCCCGAACCGAAAGACCCGGCACCGAGTACCCCATTGCCCAGACCTCAAATAATGCAAAGAAAACAAGCTCCTAATCATTTAGAAACAACAATACTAATGTTTTAACTCGGGAAGAGTTCAGAAATCAATATTTTGGGGAATAACCATGATTTTTAATCACAGCTTTCATGCGTCTTGGCATGCTTTCCACCAGTCTTTCACACTGCTTCTGGCAAAAATGTAAGCAGTTCTTTGTTTGATGGCTTGTGACTATCCATCATCTTGATTACATTCCAGAGGTTTTCAATGGGGTTCAGGTCTAGAGATTGGGCTTCCCATAGCAGGGTTTTGTGGTGGTCTCTTAATTTTTGCTAGAGCTGTATATTGAGGTAGATAATCTCTTAAAGCAGATTAACTCACTGGAGACCCCACATAAACAAACACTTTCATCTTCTATTCTAGGGGAATTATCCAAGAAAAGAACCTCTCTCAGACTGTTGTTAAATCAGAAATATCATAGACAAAGAGAAAGCTCTCCAAGGTGTGATCACTCCTTTTTAGATGCAGACTAACGAGCAGATGTAATTTGATTCAGGTGATATTTTTGGGTATGAAAATTTACAGGGTGACGCCATAATTTTTTCCTCAGAAATGAGTGATTCCATACATTTTTCCCTATGCTTGGTTACAAAAAGTAACCATTACTGACTACCACATTTTTTGTTCATGATTTCTTTTAGTGTTTCTTAAAGCCAGAAAGTTGCCATTTGAAATTACTTTAGTTTTGTGCCATGTCTGTGATCTGCTTTTTTTCTACAAAATTAAACAACTGAATGAACATCCTCCAAGGCTGGTGATTCCATAATTTTTGCCAGTGGTTGTATAACCTAAAGGTATCCAAAATCTCCCCAGGATTCTGAGAGTCTTTCCCATCGTGTCTCTTGATGCACGGTACATATGTAGCTATGGAGGTGAAGGAGTCTTGCTAAGCGGCGGTCACATTTATCAGATGTTTCATACATGTAATGTTTAAATTTTTCTCTTTGTCTATGATATTTCTGATTTAACAACAGTCTGAGAGAGGTTCTTTTCTTGGATAATAACTTCTTGGATAATAACTTCTGACAACATGTCTCCGAATTTCCAATAATTTTTTTGGGGGGTTTTCTGACAAAGAAAAATGGTCAAAATTAAAAAAAAAAACAGGGCTTTCACACCTCAAATAATGCAAAGAAAACAAGTTCATAATCATTTAGAAACAACAATACTAATGTTTTAACTCAGGAAGAGTTCAGAAATCAATATTTTGTGGAATAACCTTGGTATGCATCCACCAGTCTTTCACACTGCTTTTGGTGCAAAAATGTAAGCAATTCTTTGTTTGATGGCTTGTGACTATCCATCAACCTCTTGATTACATTCCAGAGGTTTTCAATGAGGTTCAGGTCTGGAGGTTGGGCTGGCCATGACAGGATTTTGATTGGTGGTCTCTTTTTTCCAGAGCTATATATATTTTTTATGTACTGGACAAACTCTTTAAATTGCAAATGTTCTAGATATTCTACAAGAACAAGACCATGTTTAATGTATGTGTAGACAGCACTAATTAGAAAGGTTTAAAACATAAGACGGACAGAGAATATCTACATCTCTACTGGAGAGATATTCCTGAAACTAGAATCCCAAGATAATCATGCATAATACAACAGTCCATCTCTATATCGACTGGTTCTTCTGGTAAGAATAAGACTGTGTTGTTGTGGAATCAGTAAACTTCTGTCACCAACCTCGGTACAGCCTGAAAACTTTTCACTGCATACTGATAAGATTTCACTCATGGCAAATATGATAAAATTTGTTTTGCAATTGCCTTAATTCTAATTCTCTAATATTTGTTCATTTGTTGTTTTTGGATGGAAAATGCTCTTTAAAGTGGTTGTTAAAAGTTATCACTCTGTTTAGAAAAAAAATTCATAGCACTCACTAATCTTGTAATTCTTTATTCTTCAAGTCTCAATTAAACATCAAAACAGAATGTGGTGTTATCCGCTGTGATTATGTCATAAAGCACCATCATTGTCTGACGGACTAATCCCTGATCTTTCCAAGTATTGGAGCAGAAAATACTTAGGGGTATTTATTTTTACTCACTAATAAAGTGTTATTATTTCCGCAGTGCTTTACAGACATTATCATCACTGTCTCCATCGGGGCTCACAATCTAGATTCCCTATGAGTATGTCTTTGGAGTGTGGCAGGAAACTGAAGAACCCAGAGGAAAACCACACAAACACAGGGAGAACATACAAGCTCCTCGCAGATGTTGTCCTTGGTGGGCTTTGAACCCAGAACCCCAGTGCTGCAAGGCTGCAGTGTGTTACCACTGAGCCACCGTGCTGCTCACCATGCCGTGGTTCACAACTGTTGGTCTGAGAGACTGAAAAAAACAATAGGAAACAGTACTTCCTGGTGTACTACATTTAAAGGGAACCTGTCATGTCAAAAAACGCTATTAAGCTGCAGATTTGGGGTTAATCTGCAGGTTAACACCATTCTAAAGATGCGTGGCTGCCGATATGAAGTCCCGGCTCCCGGCTGAAAATGAACTTTGCTTTTCAGTCATAGCAGGCAGCTTCAGTCACTGACTAACAGTCAGCTCACGAGTGCTGAGTCGGTTGTCAGTCGCGTTGGCTGCACCTCAATGAATAAAAGCAAGAGGCTCCCACGAGGAATGATGTTTATTTCCTCCCAGTAGCTGGACTTGCAGCGCGGCGGGCCGCACAGGTTTAGAGCACTACTACCCTGCAGATTAACCCCTTATCTACAGAGTAATAGTGTTTGTGGGCATGTTAGGTTCCCTTTAAGGACTCAATGAGTTATGTGTGCAAAAGGAAAAAAATAAAAATCACTCACCTTTTGGTGTTGCGCTTTGAGCACAACACCATACACTTGTATCAAAGCAGGGAAGACTCAATAGATATACTGCTGCCAAATCCTGAGTTACAAATCATCCACAAGGGAGATAAAGAACAATTTCATTTAAGGTACCAGAAGGACCACAATAGCATTCCAATACTCATCAGGGAAGTGCTGTGATAAAGCTCCGGTCTAGACGAAGTCTCAAAGAACAACTTGGCAGACCCTTTAAAGGGGTATTTTCATGTTATTAAATTGCTTTAGTTAGACTGCATGAAAATGAGCAAGATTGCAAATGACTTGTTTTTTTCCATCTGTCATTCTGCAACAAGAGCTTTTATCTTACATAGTGTACTGCTGGTTTCGATAGTGCTTGGCCACTAGCACCTGGCTGAGAGTGCGCAGTAATTACAATCCATGAGAGGAGTTAACTCATAACATCGCAGACAGCTCTCTGCATCCCATTGATTTTTATACAGCAGTTAGGCTCATAGGATAGCAAACTCGACTATGTGTTCCCAATTGCATACAGCCATATAAACCGGATCGTTATCACAGCACCTCCCTGATACATTGCAGCCTAAACACGTCGTGGAGAATCCGGTGAGCCTCACCCCTTTGGTAAAGCCCATAAAAATTAGCAATAAATATAAGGGCCCAAATTAAAAAAACTTACAAATGAAAATCCCTTCTGCATATCTGGTGGATCAGTGGGAGCATAATTAGAGCAATAACTAACCTCTTTTGACCTGGTGACAGGTCTTCTTTAAGTGGCAGGGATGTTAACATACAGAGACATATACTTTGAGTCCTGGACCCCTGATCTCTTAAAACACTAGCAAAGTCCCTGCTACTGTCAGACTGTGGCATTTAAGTGGTTAAACAGGAGTGAGTGGAGCTAGATATGGTCACTGCTGTTAGAAGCAGACGCTGGCTGTATAAAGAACCTGCTCCACACACACACACTTAACATCCACCATACATGTATGGCAGATGTGATAAGGCTCGCTGTGTGTGGCAGTGGGCTTCATACACCTTGTTCAGTTTTGTAAATTTTTGCTTAGCTGCCATAGATCAATGTATGAGTTTTGGATGCGGTCCATGTATTTTTCTTCAGTTGCAGCATAATTCATTCGGTGCCCTATCTTTTTTTGTTTTTCTTAGTACCATCACTCCTCACATTTGTCCTAAGTGTTTTTTAAATTAGCAGAAGACTGCAAGAGAGGTACGTCATATTTTGACTTCAGCTTTTTGTCAGAGACTATGTGGAAAGTGAGGTTTTTTAGATCACTTTACTTTGCACACGTTGCAGATTTGCCAGCAAAATTTTCTGCACAGAACCTGCACCTCTTGGAAGAAAATGCAGGTAAAAACTGCTAGTTTTTGATGCGGATTTGATGTGTTTTTTTCAAGCGGATTTGTATGCGAGTTTGCAACCTAAATAAAGATCTATTATTTAAAAAAAAAAAAGAATTGTGATGCCATTTCTTTGTCCAACCTCTTATTTTACATACTCCATGGAAGAATAGTGTTTACACACACAGATAGATAGATATAGATAGATAGATAGATAAAATGGTACATAAATAATTAAAGACACACACACAAAATCTGCACGCAATATCTTTAAATAAAAAAAATGGCGTGGCTCCCACGCAATTTTTTGCATCAGGGAGGGAAAGCTGACGGCCGGGGGCAAATATTTCTAGCCTGGGAAGGGGATTATACCCATGGAGCTTCCCAGGCTATATCAGCCCGCAGCTGTATATTTAGCCTAGACTGGCTATTAAAATAGGGGGACCCCCCAAAAAAATGATGTGGGATCCCCCTATAATTTATAGCCAGAAAGGCTACGCAGACAGCTGTGGGCTGATATTCATAGCCTAGAAAGGGGCCATATTGCCCCCCCAGCTAAAAATACCAGCACCCTGCCGCCCCAGAATTGGTGCATCTGTAAGATGTGCCAATTCTGGCAATTAGCCTCTCTCTTCCCACTGCCTTGTAGCGGTGGCATATGGTGTAACAAGGGGTTAATGTCACCTTTGATTGTGAGGTGACATTAAGCCTGGTTAATAATGCAGAGACGTCAATAAGACACCTATCCATTATTAATCTAATAGTTATTAATGGGTTAAAAAAAAGACACAGCCAGAAAAAAAGTATTTTAATGAAATAACACTAGACATTCTTTCATAATTTTTATTCCATGCCTAATCCAATCGAACCTGCAAAAAATAAAAAAAAACAAATACTCCCTGTTCCGACGTAGTCCCTCTTTAATAACAAGAGTACCACGACAATCTCCCCTATAGAGTGGTCACATCAGCAGATGTGACCGCTGTATAGAACCTCCGATGACAAACTGACCAGAGAAAACCCTCCCACAGTGTATCATCGGAGTTCACTTTACGGCACTACAGCCGTGAGAAAATTGTCATGCTGTAGTGCTGCAAGTGACAGGTGAACTCAGGTGACCTGTTGGCGACGGAGTGATACAGTGCGGAGGATTATCTCTGTCATTGTATGACCAGAGCCCCTGGAGAGCAGTCGCATCTACTGATGCGACAGCTCTCCATGGAAGATCATCGTGGGACAATCGTTATTAGTTGGATTACGTCAGACACAGGGAGTACATTGTTTGTTTAATATTTTAATTTTGTTTGCAGATGATAGATAGCTTCGGTGTATATTGTAAGTATGTACTATATGTGTGTTTTGTTTTTTTTAACATTCAACACATTAGCCGGATGATGGGACTACTTTCCCATCATTGGCTAATGGTGTCACTGTAGCAGTCATAGCTGGATGGGACTAGTAGTCCCATCGGACGATGCCTGCCTACACACGGACACACAGCCCCGCACAGAGATTCACGCAGACCCTCGCACACACTTACATGCACATAGCTCCGCAAGCACTCTACCCACACACTTCCCTCCCCCCAATCTGCAGTGTTTCTAGCACCCACATCCGCTGCAAATCCGCAGATCATTTTTACATCTGCGGTTTTGTTGCGGATGTCCTGACTCAATGGAAGTCAATGGGCGCAGAAACGCTGCAGATCTGCAAAAAGAATTGACATGCTGCGGAAAAAAAACGCTGCGTTTCTGCGCAGATTTTTCCACAGCATGTGAACAACAAATCTCCAGTTTCCAAAGATTAACAATGGCTGTGCACTACACTGCTGATTTGATGCAAATCCGTGGGGCCAAAAAAGCTGCAGATCCGCATCTAAATCTGCAACGTGTGCACATAGCATTAACTTTTTTTCACAAAAAATTTAATTTAGACCAAAAGTTTTTTATTTTACCAAGGGTAAGAGGAGAAATTGTACCCTAAAGGTTGTTGTACAATTTGTCCTGAGTACGCTGATACCCAATATGTGCAGGTAAACTACTGTTTGGGTGCATAGCAGAGCTCGGAAGGGAAGGAGCGCTGTTTGACTTTTCAATGCAAAATTGGCTGGAATTGAGATCGGACGCCATGTCGCGTTTGGAGAGCCCCTGATGTGCCTAAACAGTGGAAACCCCCACAAGTAACACGATTTTGGAAACTATACCTGGCAAGGAACTGATCTAGATGTGTGGTTGAGGACTTTGAACCCCCAAGTGCTTCACAGAAGTTTATAACGTAGATCCATAAAAATAATCATAGTTTTTCCAGAAAAGTGATCTTTTAGCCCCCAATTTATTTTACCAAGCGTAACAAGAGAAATTGGACCCAAATGTTATTGTGCAATTTGTCCTGAGTATGCTGATACCCCATATATAGGGGTAAACAACTGTTAGGGCTCATGTCAGAGCTCGAAAGGGAAGGAGTGCCATTTGACTTTTCAATGCAAAATTGGCTGGAATGGAGATCGGATGCCATGTCGCGTTTGGAGAGCCCCTGATGTGCTTAAACAGTGGAAGCCCCCCAATAATTGACACCATTTTGGAAACTAGTTCCCCTAAGGAACTTAGCTAGATGTGTGGTGAGCACTTTGAACCCCCAAGTGCTTCACAGAAGTTTTTAAAGTAGAGTCGCAAAGATAAAAAAAACGTTTTTTCCACAAAAATGATCTTTTTGCCCCCAATTTTTTATTTTCCCAAAGGTAACAGAAGAAATTGGACAACAAAAGTTATTGGCAATTTCTCCTGAGTACACAGATACCCCACATGTGCGGGTAAACCACTGTTTGGGCGCATGGCAGAGCTCAGAAGGGAAAGCGCACCAGATTTTACTGTTATGGTTTGCAGGTGCCATGACCGACTGGGAGAGCCCATGAGGTGCCAAAACAGCAGAACTCCATAAGTGACCCCATTTTACAAACTACACCTCTCAATGAATTTATCTACTGCTGCCAATAACAGTGACAGCAGGGGCGGTGGATGGGAGTATTCATCTGCCACTCCTGCACTGTAAATAAATACGATAATTAAAAAAAAAACAGAGTGGGATTCCCCCTATTTTTAATAACCAGCCAGACAAAACTCACAACTGGGGGCTGCAACCCTCAGCTGTCACTTCAGCAAGGTTGGACATCAAGAATAGAGGGGTCCCATGCCACACAAAAAGGCGTGGGGTCCCCCCCATTTTTGACAACCAGCCTGGCTAAAGCTCACAGCTGGGGGTTGGTATTTTCAGGCTGGTAAGGGCACATCTATTAGAAGCGCCAATTCTGGCACTTTGCCCGGCTCTTCCCACTTGCCCTGTAGCGGTGGCAAGTGGGGTAATAGTTATGGGGTTGATGTCACCTTTATATTGTCAGGTGACATTAAGCCCACGGCTTAGTAATGGAGAAGCATCTATAAGACACTTATCAATTACTAATCCTATAGTTGTATGGTAAATAAAGACACAGCAAGTATAAAGTCTTTTATTTTAAATAACACTAAACACAGTTTTCCATTTTTATTATTATGCCTAATTCCAGCGAAGCCCTCAATCTCCTGTAATAAAAGTAAAATTATAAAACAACAATATACCCAACTCATTTTGTTTCTTGTAGGTTTTGTATGTTTTATGGCCAATTTGAACATGCGTTTATGTGCTGCATGTATACCAAGCTCAATTTTTGTGTTTTCTCTTTGTATTTTTGCATTCTATGCAAGCTGGGGTGTGGCCTCCCTTTTCTGAGCTGGAAATTAGATTTAAAGGATTTCCAGGACTGGTGTCCATTGGTTGGGACCCGGTCCTTTTGTCTGCCCTTATTCACACACTGAGGTCAACTTTGACACATGGTAAGGTTTTTAATATTAGACAGCATAGGACCATCCCCGATCAGTCACCTTGTTGACAGTGGGATGGCTTTTATGCTATTTTTGATCAAAAACAGTCTTACTAAGAAGCCTGAGTTATTTAAATGCACTTTAGCTTTTTACTTATTTTGTTACAGCAAGGTTTTTGCTAATTTTGTTTCTTGTAGGTTTTAACCCCTTTACCCCCAAGGGTCGTTTGCACGTTAATGACCAGGACAATTTTTACAGTTCTGACCACTGTCCCTTTATGAGGTTATAACTCTGGAATGCTTCAACGGATCCAGGTGATTATGACATTGTTTTCTCGTGACATATTGTACTTCATGATAGTGGTAAAATTTCTTTGATATGACTGCGTTTATTTGTGAATAAAATGAAAATTTGGCGAAAATTTTGAAAATTTCACAATTTACCAACTTAGAATCTTCATGCCCTTAAATCACAGACATAGGTCACACAAAATACTTAATAAGTAACATTTACCACATGTCTACTTCACATCAGCACAATTTTGGAACCAAATTTTTTTTTGTTAGGAAGTTATAAGGGTTAGAAGTTGACCAGCGATTTTCTCATTTTTACAACACCATTTTTTTTAGGGACCACATTACATTTGAAGTCACTTTGAGGGGTCTATTTGATAGAAAATACCCCAAAGTGACACCATTCTAAAAACTGAATCCCTCAAGTTGCTCAAAACCACATTCAAGAAGTTTATTTACCCTTCAGGTGCTTCAGATGAATTTTTGGATTTTTTTTTTCCCAAATGAACATTTAACTTTTTTTCACAAAAAATTTATTTCACATCCAATTTGTTTTATTTTACCAAGGATAACAGGAGAAATTGGACCCCAAAAGTTGTTGTACAATTTGTCTTTAGTACGCTGATACCCTATTTGTGGGGGTAAACAACTGTTTGGGCGCATGGCAGAGCTTGGAAAGGGAAGGAGCACCGTTTGCCTTTTTCAACACAGAATTGGCTGGAATTGAGATCAGATACCATGTCGCGTTTGGAGAGCCCCTGATGTGCTTAAACAGTGAAAACCCCCCACAAGTGATCCCATTTTGAAAACTAGACCACCCAAGGAACTTATGTAGATGTATGGTGAGCACTTTGAACCCCCAATTCTTTCACTAACGTTTATAATGTAGAGCCATGAAAATTAAAAAATATTTTTTTTCCACAACAGTGGAAACCTCCCAATTCTAACTCCAACCATAAACCCAACACACCCCTAACCCTAATCCCAACCCTAACCACACCCCTAACCCAAACACACCCCTAACCCTAATCTCAACTCTAACCACACCCCTAACCCCAATCCCAACCATAAACGTAATTCAAACCATAACCCCAACTCTAGCCCCCCACCTTAACCCTAACTTTAGGAAAATGGAAATAAATATATACCGTATTTTCCGCTTTGTAAGACGCACTTTATTTCCCCCAAATTTTGGGGGGAAATGGGGGTGCGTCTTACAAAGCAGATATACCGCTTACCGTTACAGGCTGGGATGAGGGGGTGTCCGCTGCCGCCCGCTGCTGCTGCCGCCCACCACCGCTGCTGCTGCTGCCGCCCGCCACCGCTGCTGCCCGCCACCGCTGTCGCCCGCCACCGCGGTTGTCCGCTGCTACTCCGGTGCTGCGGGGGCTCTGGCGACATTTTGTGAAAGACCAGAGCCCCCAGGCAGTTCGTCCATGCGTTCCTTCCTGTATGACTGACTCCGGGAAAATGGCCGCCGAAATCTCGGGAGATGAGATTTCAGGGCTGAGATCTCATCTCTCGAGATTCCGGCGGCCATTTTCCCGTAGTCAGTCATACAGGAATACATGGACGAACTGCCAGGGGGCTCTGGCCTTTCACAATATGTCGGCAGAGCCCCCGCAGCACTGGAAACAGTCCTGAAGCCCCGAAGCCCCCAAGCCCCCCTGCAGCACAGGAGCCCCCCCGCAGACCGCCTCATCCCAGCCTGCAGCACAGGAGCCCCCCTGCAAACTGCCTCATCCCAGCCTGCAGCACAGGAGCCCCCCTGCAGCACAGGAGCCCCCCTGCAGACCCCCTCATCCCAGCCTGCTGCACAGGAGCCCCCCTGCAGACCCCCTCATCCCAGCCTGCTGCATAGGAGCCCCCCTGCAGACCTCCTCATCCCAGCCTGCAGCAATGATCCACTCCTGCCTCCAGCAACGACCCTGGGACCCTGATCCACCGCAGCCACAACCCCTGGTAAGTAATAAGACGCATGGATTATAAGACGCCCCACCAATTTATTAAAAAAAGTTTTTTCCTATTTTTCTCCTCAAAATTTGGGGTGCGTCTTATAATCCGGAGCGTCTTACAAAGCGAAAAATACGGTATATATTTTATTTTATTATTTTTCCCTAACTAAGGGGGTGATAAAGGGGGGTTTAATTTACTATTTATAGTAGGTGTTTATTGAGGGTTTTTATGTTTGGCAGCTGCCACACACTAAAAGATGCTTTTTATAGCAAAAAATATTTTTTGCATCACATTTTGAGAGCTATAATTTTTCCATATTTTGGCCCACAGAGTCATGTGAGGTCTTGTTTTTTGCGGGACGAGTTGACGTTTTTACTGGTACCATTTTCGGGCACATGACATCTTTTAATCGCTTTTTATTCCGATTTTTGTGAGACAGAATGAACAAAAACCAGCAATTCATGAATTTCTTTGGGGGGGGGCGTTTATACCGTTCCGCATGTGGTAAAATTGATAAGCAGTTTTATTTTCTGGGTCAGTACGATGACAGAAATACCTCATTTATTTTTTTTATGCTTTGGCGCTTTTATACAATAAAAACTATTTTATATAAAAAAAATATTTTTGCATCGCTTTATTCTGAGAGCTATAACTTTTTAATTTTTTTGCTGATGTAGATGTATGGCGGCTTATTTTTTGCAGGACATGATGACGTTTTCAGTAGTACCACTTATTTATATTTTTTTTATTTATTCCACTTTTGTTCGGCGGTATGATGATAAAGGATTGTTTTTTGCTCTTCTTTTAATGGTGTTCACTAAAGAGGTTAACTAGTGGGACAGTTTTATAGGTCAGGTCATTACAGACGCGGCAATACTAAATATGTGTATTTTTGTTTACATTTTTTTAAAATTCAAATATTTATTTATTGATAGAATAAATATTGATTGTTTTACTATTATTATTTATTATTTTTATAGTTATTAAAAAAAAATCTGTCAGCCCCTCTGCCAGCTCTGGAACACTGCGATCATGTTTGATCGCAGTGTTTCGTGGTTAAGGTGCCAGGCCTCCTGGCACTAAGGGCTGGGTGTGAGCTGTAAGAATCAGCTGACACCCGGCCACGATCAGCTGCGCTCCCCCCGGGAGTGCGGCTGATCGCATTGGACGTACTATTCCATCCATGGGAATTAAGTCGCAGGTCACATGGACGGAATAGTAATTCCAATGTCAGAAAGGGGTTAATGTACCACACCTGTCCGTCGTTGTGTTCCATGCAGTAATCCACGTCTGGAGGATAATTGGTTTTCAACCTGGACGGTGCCAAGATGCGACCATCCCGTCTGAAAACCACTGGTGAATGAGCTGCTGGGAAAGCGGCGTCAGTGACCGAGGATGATGTCATAGAGGTAACCTTGGGTCACTGAGCTCCATTCCCAGCCAAACTGAGCTGCGTTGACATCGGTAAGATCCCTGCCAGCACCGTGAGCCGTCAGAACAGAAGGTCTGACCCACAAGTATAATCTGAATGAATACTTAGTAAGACTGGTAACCCATGATATACATAGGATAAGCTGAGTATTTTGTTAAGTAGGGTTATCTTGCAGACCTAAATAACAGGAAGGGATCAGCTAGGGTAAGGTAGATCAGATGATAAAAAGATGGGAGTTGTGAAAGAAATGGTTAATTTCTGTTCTGAATAAAATACAAGAAAATAGTATTATACAAGAATGCCCTATGTTCCAGTTATCATCTATGTGCTGATATTTTTATGGCCTGATAGTTGTTTTTTTACAATTCCCGGGAATTAGTCAAGGACATACTATTGTTTCCAAATTCTGTGGATTCAGCCCAATTCTTCAACTTAATGTCAACATTTTGAATATGGAAAATTCTGGAAAGTTCCCCCACATTCTCTTATGTAATTTATCTCATATCCCAGGATGTGTTTGGCAACCCATTGTATAACTCATATTTCTGCCAGATTATTGTGTAATGCCTCATTTCCATTTTGAACTTGTACTATAAAAGATCACCCTGTCAATAAACTTCCGAGATGTTTTGGAAAGACAATGAGCAGTCTGTCTCTTTGATTATTGCTTCATATTTGGGTACCTAAGGGTACTGTCACACAGTACCATTTTGATCGCTACGACGGCACGATCCGTGACGTCGCAGCGATCGTATGAATATCGCTCCAGCGTCGTAGACTGCGGTCACACGTTGCAATCACGGCGCTGGAGCGATGCCGAAGTCCCCGGTAACCAGGGTAAACATCGGGTAACTAAGCGCAGGGCCGCGCTTAGTAACCCGATGTTTACCCTGGTTACCAGCGTAAAAGTAATAAAAAAACAAACAGTACATACTTACATTCCGGTGTCTGTCCCCGGCGTTCTGCTTCTCTCCACTGTGTAAGCGCCATAGCCGGCAAGCACAGCGGTGACGTCAGACGTCACCGCCGTGCTCGCTTTCCGGCCGGCAGACGCTCACACAGTGGAGAGAAGCTGAGACGCTGGAGGACTGACACCGGAATGTAAGTATGTACTGTTTGTTTTTTTATGTTTACGCTGGTAACCAGGGTAAACATCGGGTTACTAAGCGCGGCCCTGCGCTTAGTTACCCGATGTTTACCCTGGTTACAAGCGAACACATCGCTGGATCGCTGTCACACACAACGATCCAGCGATGTCAGCGGGTGATCAAGCGACGAAAGAAAGTTCCACACGATCTGCTACGACGTACGATTCTCAGCAGGATCCCTGATCGCTGCTGCGTGTCAGACACTGCGATATCGTAACGATATCGCTAGAACGTCACGAATCGTACCGTCGTAGCGATCAAAATGTGACTGTGTGACAGTACCCTAAGACAGGAACACCTGAGGAGATAACAACTTGGAGGCCCCAGCGAGATACAATATTCCCCTTCGACTTTCATCTCAGACTGAACAATTAACTGCCTCTCTCCTGAACAGAAATCCAGATCCCGGGTAAGTGAGTAGATTTATTACTCACACAGTTTTTGCTCCAGCAAAGAAGGCTTTCTCGAGTCAGTCTTTGGGGATTTCTAACGGGAAAACCCTCAGGTAAAAGAAAGTATCTTTTGTTATCTCTTGTTTGTGTAAGTGCTGTTAACAATTGTTTTTGTTTAATTATAAAGAGTGGTGATTTTCCATCATTTGTTTTGTCTGTATCTATAACAAGTGTTCCTGTCTCTCTGTAACAATGTCAATTGTTAATACTGTAAATATTGTAATTATATATTGTCTTGATCCTGCTATGCTCTGCTATACTTGTTCTGTTTTTTCTGTTTCTTTCCTACTTTATTACTTTTATTCTGCTTTTGTTAGCTAATTATACTAGTTGAGTTTATTGGTGCCGTGTCAGTTGTTAATTAATAAGTACTGATAGTGCTGTGCTTAACTGTTGTGATTATACTGCGGTCCGATACATTGCTGAATCTGTGTTGTGGCATACTAAGCAGTGCTGGTGATGTATGGAGACTACGGAAATCCATGTTACAGTTCAGATCCAGTTCGGGCTGTAAAAAAAAAAGCAGAAAATTAATAATAAACATTAAAATTATACTTACCTGTCCAGCAACGCATCCTCCCATCCCGCTGTCTCCCGGCCGCATCTGCTTCCAGGGATGCTCATTACCTTCTGCTGGTATTCACTGCACTCGGCAGTCTTCGTCTTTTTCCAGCAGTGTTCATGCGATGTCACAGCACGAACACTGCCGAAAAAAGCCGAAGACTGCTGAGTGCAGTGAATGCTGCCGGCAGTTAATGAGCGGCCCTGGAAGCAGATGTGTCTGGGAGACAGTGGGACTGGAGGACGCATCACTGGACAGGTAAGTATAATTCTAATAAATCCCATATATGTAAAGTCCGAGTTCGGGGTTCGGATGAAAGTTTGTGTCATTTCCGGCCCCGAACTAGAACTTTACAAAAAACTCGGGTGAACCCGCTGTTCCCAAACATCGGGAGGTTCGCCCATCACTAATCAGGATGTGTGAAAGAGACCTTACAGCGGGTTTTTATGTTTGGCTGCTGTCACACACTAAAAGATGATTATTGCAAAAAATAGTTTTTGCATCACATTTTGAGAACTATAATTTTTCCATATTTTGGCCCAGAGTCATGTGAGGTCTTTTTTTTGCGGGACGAGTTGATGTTTTTATTGGTACCATTTTCGGGCACATGAAATTTTTGGATCACTTTCTATTCCGATTTTTGTGAGGCAGAATGAACAAAAACCAGCAATTCATGCATTTCTTATGGGGGCTTTTATACCGTTCCATGTGTGGTAAAATTGATCAGACAGTTTTATTCTTCAGGTTAGTACGATTACAGCAATACCTAATTTATATTTTTTTTATGTTTTGGCGCTTTTATACAATAAAAAAAACGTTTATATAAAAAAATAATTATTTTTCCATCCCTTTATTTTGAGAGCTATAGCTTTTTTATTTTTTCGCTGATGGAGCTGTATAGGGGATTATTTTTTGCAGGACAAGATGATGTTTTCAGCAGTACCATGCTTATTTATATCCGTCTTTTTGATCGCGTGTTATTCTACTTTTTGTTCGGCAGTATGATGATAAAGCTTTGTTTTTTGTCTTTTTTTATGGTGTTCACTAAAGGGGTTAACTGGTGGGACAGTTTTATAGGTCGGGTCATTGCGGACACGGCAATACCAAATATGTGTACTTTTATTTTTTAGATTTTTTCATTAAAATATTTAGAGATAGAATAAATATTATTATTTTTGATCTTTAAAAAATATTTTTACAATTATTTACATTTTTATTTTACTTTTTTCTAACTTTTTTACTTTGTCCCTCTATGGGACAATTATTTTTTACAGGCTGATCGCTTCTATAGTTTGCAGATGAAGCAGCATCTGCAAGCCATAGAAGCTGTCAGCGAGACTTGAGGATCATGCACTGCGCATGATCACCAAGTTTCCTAGCTCTGGTGACCTTTATGTCATCATGACGACATCAGGTCACCATCACAATGATCAGGAGCCCGCGTCATGCCGCGTAGTCTCCGATCCAAAGGAAGGGGGGCTGTCAGCCCCTGTGATGGCTTTTGGAATGTTGCGATCGTGTTCGATCGCAGTATTTCGGGGGTTAAAGTGCCGGGAGTAGTCTGTGACTGCTCCTGGCACCTAGTTCTGGGTGCCAGCTGTCAGAATCAGCTGACACCCGGCGGCGATCAGCCTTGCACCCCCCGTGATCGTGGTCGATCGCTCAGACGTACTATTCTGCCCATGGTCAAATTGGCCCAGGTCACATGGACGGAATAGTACGTCTGATGTCAGAAAGGGGTTAAGGTTAGGTATTCACCATGATGTGGCAGTGGGCATCATACAGTCTGATCAGAATGTTAACCATGATCCACGTGTTCAGTTTTGTAAATTTTTGCTTAGCTACAACTACATACATACTACATTAGCTACAATGTATGAGTTTTACAGGTGTGGTCCATGTTTTATTTTTCTAAATTTGTAATGGTAGTGGTCATTGTATTGCAGTATTTTTTGAGCCTTGTACAGTGCTAATTTTGGTCTTTGTATAGTGTTTTGCTCTGTAGAGGTATGGTAATATTATTTACTCACTATATAGTGCTAATGGTAGTGATGATCGTGCAGCAGTATTACTTGGGCCTTGTACAGTGGCAATTTTGGTCCTTTTATCCATTCTGCATTTTCTTTGCTGCCTGTGTTGTGCTGTATTGTATTTCAATGGAGCCCATGGAAGTCAAGGACAATCACCCGGCAGCTAATTATTTGCAGGTGTGCAATGATTGTTTAATAAACTTAAGTTATTTTTGTTATTAGAACTCCTTAATAAACTGTTCTTAATAAACTTGTTGGTAGTTTTTTATGTAAGCAATTTTTGCCGACATTCTTCTGTGCTGCAGAGCTTCTCACCTATAATTCTATACTATTCTCTGTTCTGCAGAGCATCTCACGTATACCTGCATACTATCCCCCGTCCTGCAGAGCATTTAACTCATATCTCTTTGCTATTCTCTGTCCTGCAGAGCTTCTCATCTATAATTCTAAATTATTCTTCTGCCCTGCAGAGCATCTCACCTATAATTCTATATTATTCTTCTGCCCTGCAGAGCATCTCACGTATATCTGCATAATATCCCCGTCCTGCAGAGCATTTAACCTATATCTCTTTGCTATTCTCTGTCCTGCAGAGCATCTAACCTATAATTCTATATTATTCTCCTGCCCTGCAGAGCATCTCACCTATAATTCTATATTATTCTTCTGCCCTGCAGAACATCTCACGTATACCTGCATAATATCCCCCTGTCCTGCAGAGCATTTAACCTATATCTCTTTGCTATTCTCTGTCCTGCAGAGCATCTCACCTACAATTCTATATTCTTCCGCCCTGCAGAGCATCTCACGTATACCTGTATACTATCCCCGTCCTGCAGAGCGTTTAACCTATATCTCTTTGCTATTCTCTGTCCTGCAGAGCATCTCACCTATAATTCTATATTATTCTTCTGCCCTGCAGAGCCTCTCACGTATACCTACATACTATCCCCCTGTCCTGCAGAGCATTTAACCTATATCTCTTTGCTATTCTCTGTCCTGCAGAGCATCTCATCTATAATTATATATTATTATTCTGCCCTGCAGAGCATCTCATGTATACATGCATATACTATCCCCCTGTCCTACAGAGCATTTAACCTATAATTCAGCCTGTGGGCAATTTTCTGTCGGCATTCTTCACCTTGCACCTTAAATATCATGGATCTGAAACTTTGTGATGCTGCAATTGGCAATTTTCTGTGTGGGCAATTTTCCGTGTGGGCAATTTTCCGTGTGGGCAATTTTCCTTGTGGGCATTTTTCTGGTCACCTGTGTTTTTGTATATAGGTAGTTGTTATGGTTCTCAATGGCAAGAGAACATAGCCCAGCATACATAGGAACTAGCTCTTGGAAGGATGGAAACTTAAACTGACCATGAACTAAACCTGCCGCACAACTAACAGTAGCCGGGTAGCGTAGCCTGCGTTTTATCCCTAGACGCCCAGCGCCGGCCGGAGGACTAACTAATCCTGGCAGAGGAAAATATAGTCCTGGCTCACCTCTAGAGAAATTTCCCCGAAAGGCAGACAGAGGCCCCCACATATATTGGCGGTGATTTAAGATGAAAATGACAAACGTAGTATGAAAATAGGTTTAGCAAAATCGAGGTCCGCTTACTAGATAGCAGGAAGACAGAAAGGGTACTTTCATGGTCAGCTGAAAACCCTATCAATACACCATCCTGAAATTACTTTAAGACTCTAGTATTAACTCATAACATCAGAGTGGCAATTTCAGATCACAAGAGCTTTCCAGACACAGAAACGAAACTGCAGCTGTGAACTGGAACAAAATGCAAAAAACAAACAAGGATAAAAGTCCGACTTAGCTGGAAGTTGTCTGGTAGCAGGAACATGCACAGAAAGGCTTCTGATTACAATGTTGACCGGCATGGAAGTGACAGAGGAGCAAGGTTAAATAGCGACTCCCACATCCTGATGGGAACAGGTGAACAGAGGAGATGATGCGCACAAGTTCAATTCCACCAGTGGCCACCGGGGGAGCCCAAAATCCAATTTCACAACAGTACCCCCCCCTCAAGGAGGGGGCACCGAACCCTCACCAGAACCACCAGGGCGATCAGGATGAGCCCTATGAAAGGCACGGACCAGATCGGAGGCATGAACATCAGAGGCAGTCACCCAAGAATTATCCTCCTGACCGTATCCCTTCCATTTGACCAGATACTGGAGTTTCCGTCTGGAAACACGGGAGTCCAAGATTTTTTCCACAACGTACACCAACTCGCCCTCAACCAACACCGGAGCAGGAGGCTCAACGGAAGGCACAACCGGTACCTCATACCTGCGCAACAATGACCGATGAAAAACATTATGAATAGAAAAAGATGCAGGGAGGTCCAAACGGAAGGACACAGGGTTAAGAATCTCCAATATCTTGTACGGGCCGATGAACCGAGGCTTAAACTTAGGAGAAGAAACCCTCATAGGGACAAAACGAGAAGACAACCACACCAAGTCCCCGACACAAAGCCGAGGACCAACCCGACGCCGGCGGTTGGCAAAAAGCTGAGTCTTCTCCTGGGACAACTTCAAATTGTCCACCACCTGCCCCCAAATCTGATGCAACCTCTCCACCACAGCATCCACTCCAGGACAATCCGAAGATTCCACCTGACCGGAGGAAAATCGAGGATGAAACCCCGAATTACAGAAAAAAGGAGACACCAAGGTGGCAGAGCTGGCCCGATTATTGAGGGCAAACTCCGCTAAAGGCAAAAAAGCAACCCAATCATCCTGATCTGCAGACACAAAACACCTCAAATATGTCTCCAAAGTCTGATTCGTCCGCTCGGTCTGGCCATTAGTCTGAGGATGGAAAGCAGACGAGAAAGACAAATCTATGCCCATCCTAGCACAGAATGCCCGCCAAAATCTAGACAAGAATTGGGTTCCTCTGTCAGAAACGATATTCTCCGGAATACCATGCAAACGAACCACATTTTGAAAAAACAGAGGAACCAACTCGGAAGAAGAAGGCAACTTAGGCAGGGGAACCAAATGGACCATCTTAGAGAAACGGTCACACACCACCCAGATGACAGACATCTTCTGAGAAACAGGAAGATCCGAAATAAAATCCATCGAGATGTGCGTCCAAGGCCTCTTCGGGATAGGCAAGGGCAACAACAATCCACTAGCCCGAGAACAACAAGGCTTGGCCCGAGCACAAACGTCACAAGACTGCACAAAGCCTCGTACATCTCGTGACAGGGAAGGCCACCAGAAGGACCTTGCCACCAAATCCCTGGTACCAAAGATTCCAGGATGACCTGCCAACGCAGAAGAATGAACCTCAGAAATGACTTTACTGGTCCAATCATCAGGAACAAACAGTCTACCAGGTGGGCAACGATCAGGTCTATCCGCCTGAAAATCCTGCAAGGCCCGCCGCAGGTCTGGAGAAACGGCAGACAATATCACTCCATCCTTAAGGATACCTGTAGGTTCAGAATTACCAGGGGAGTCAGGCTCAAAACTCCTAGAAAGGGCATCCGCCTTCACATTCTTAGAACCCGGTAGGTATGACACCACAAAATTAAACCGAGAGAAAAACAACGACCAGCGCGCCTGTCTAGGATTCAGGCGTCTGGCGGACTCAAGATAAATCAAATTCTTGTGGTCGGTCAATACCACCACCTGATGTCTAGCCCCCTCAAGCCAATGACGCCACTCCTCAAAAGCCCACTTCATGGCCAAAAGCTCCCGATTCCCAATATCATAATTCCGCTCGGCGGGCGAAAATTTACGAGAAAAAAAAGCACAAGGTTTCATCACGGAGCAGTCGGAACTTCTTTGCGACAAAACCGCCCCAGCTCCGATTTCAGAAGCGTCGACCTCAACCTGAAAAGGAAGAGCAACATCAGGCTGACGCAACACAGGGGCGGAAGAAAAGCGGCGCTTAAGCTCCCGAAAGGCCTCCACAGCAGCAGGGGACCAATCAGCAACATCAGCACCCTTCTTAGTCAAATCAGTCAATGGTTTAACAACATCAGAAAAACCAGCAATAAATCGACGATAAAAGTTAGCAAAGCCCAAAAATTTCTGAAGACTCTTAAGAGAAGAGGGTTGCGTCCAATCACAAATAGCCCGAACCTTGACAGGATCCATCTCGATGGAAGAGGGGGAAAAAATGTATCCCAAGAAGGAAATCTTTTGAACCCCAAAAACGCACTTAGAACCCTTCACACACAAGGAATTAGACCGCAAAACCTGAAAAACCCTCCTGACCTGCTGGACATGAGAGTCCCAGTCATCCGAAAAAATCAGAATATCATCCAGATACACGATCATAAATTTATCCAAATAATCACGGAAAATGTCATGCATAAAGGACTGAAAGACTGAAGGGGCATTTGAAAGGCCAAAAGGCATCACCAAATACTCAAAGTGGCCCTCGGGCGTATTAAATGCGGTTTTCCACTCATCCCCCTGCTTAATTCGCACCAAATTATACGCCCCACGGAGATCTATCTTAGAGAACCACTTGGCCCCCTTTATGCGAGCAAACAAATCAGTCAGCAGTGGCAACGGATATTGATATTTAACCGTGATTTTATTCAAAAGCCGATAATCAATACACGGCCTCAAAGAGCCATCTTTCTTAGACACAAAGAAAAAACCGGCTCCTAAGGGAGATGACGAAGGACGAATATGTCCCTTTTCCAAGGACTCCTTTATATATTCTCGCATAGCAGCATGTTCAGGCACAGACAGATTAAATAAACGACCCTTAGGGTATTTACTACCCGGAATCAAATCTATGGCACAATCGCACTCCCGGTGCGGAGGTAATGAACCAAGCTTAGGTTCTTCAAAAACGTCACGATAGTCAGACAAGAATTCAGGAATCTCAGAGGGAATAGATGACGAAATGGAAACCAAAGGTACGTCCCCATGCATCCCCTTACATCCCCAGCTTAACACAGACATAGCGTTCCAGTCGAGGACTGGGTTATGAGATTGCAGCCATGGCAATCCAAGCACCAACACATCATGTAGATTATACAGCACAAGAAAGCGAATAATCTCCTGATGATCCGGATTAATTCGCATAGTTACTTGTGTCCAGTATTGTGGTTTATTACTAGCCAATGGGGTGGAGTCAATCCCCTTCAGAGGTATAGGAGTTTCAAGAGGCTCTAAATCATACCCACAGCGTTTGGCAAAGGACCAATCCATAAGACTCAAAGCGGCGCCAGAGTCGACATAGGCATCCGCGGTAATAGATGATAAAGAACAAATCAGGGTCACAGATAGAATAAACTTAGACTGAAAAGTGCCAATTGAAACTGACTTATCAAGCTTCTTAGTACGCTTAGAGCATGCTGATATAACATGAGTTGAATCACCACAATAAAAGCACAACCCATTTTTTCGTCTAAAATTCTGCCGTTCGCTTCTGGACAGAATTCTATCACATTGCATATTCTCTGGCGTCTTCTCAGTAGACACCGCCAAATGGTGCACAGGTTTGCGCTCCCGCAGACGTCTATCGATCTGGATAGCCATTGTCATGGACTCATTCAGACCCGCAGGCACAGGGAACCCCACCATAACATCCTTAACGGCACCAGAGAGACCCTCTCTGAAATTCGCCGCCAGGGCGCACTCATTCCACTGAGTAAGCACAGACCATTTACGGAATTTTTGGCAGTATATTTCAACTTCATCTTGCCCCTGAGATAGGGACATCAAGGCCTTTTCCGCCTGAAGCTCTAAATGAGGTTCCTCATAAAGCAACCCCAAGGCCAGAAAAAACGCATCCACATTGAGCAACGCAGGATCCCCTGGAGCCAATGCAAAAGCCCAATCTTGAGGGTCGCCCCGGAGCAAGGAAATCACAATCCTGACCTGCTGAGCAGGATCTCCAGCAGAGCGAGATTTCAGGGACAAAAACAACTTGCAATTATTTTTGAAATTTTGAAAGCAAGATCTATTCCCTGAGAAAAATTCAGGCAAAGGAATTCTAGGTTCAGATATAGGAACATGAACAACAAAATCTTGTAAATTTTGAACTTTCGTGGTGAGATTATTCAAACCTGCAGCTAAACTCTGAATATCCATTTTAAACAGGTGAACACAGAGCCATTCCAGGATTAGAAGGAGAGAGAGAGAGGAAGGCTGCAATATAGGCAGACTTGCAAGTGATTCAATTGAAAGCACACTCAGAACTGAAGGGAAAAAAAAAAAAAAATTTTTCAGCAGACTTCTTTTTTCTCTCCTTTCTCTGCCAATTAATTTAACCCTTTGTGGGCCGGTCAAACTGTTATGGTTCTCAATGGCAAGAGAACATAGCCCAGCATACATAGGAACTAGCTCTTGGAAGGATGGAAACTTAAACTGACCATGAACTAAACCTGCCGCACAACTAACAGTAGCCGGGTAGCGTAGCCTGCGTTTTATCCCTAGACGCCCAGCGCCGGCCGGAGGACTAACTAATCCTGGCAGAGGAAAATATAGTCCTGGCTCACCTCTAGAGAAATTTCCCCCGAAAGGCAGACAGAGGCCCCCACATATATTGGCGGTGATTTAAGATGAAAATGACAAACGTAGTATGAAAATAGGTTTAGCAAAATCGAGGTCCGCTTACTAGATAGCAGGAAGACAGAAAGGGTACTTTCATGGTCAGCTGAAAACCCTATCAATACACCATCCTGAAATTACTTTAAGACTCTAGTATTAACTCATAACATCAGAGTGGCAATTTCAGATCACAAGAGCTTTCCAGACACAGAAACGAAACTGCAGCTGTGAACTGGAACAAAATGCAAAAAACAAACAAGGACAAAAGTCCGACTTAGCTGGAAGTTGTCTGGTAGCAGGAACATGCACAGAAAGGCTTCTGATTACAATGTTGACCGGCATGGAAGTGACAGAGGAGCAAGGTTAAATAGCGACTCCCACATCCTGATGGGAACAGGTGAACAGAGGGGATGATGCACACAAGTTCAATTCCACCAGTGGCCACCGGGGGAGCCCAAAATCCAATTTCACAACAGGTAGTATTTAGTTCTGGTATATCAGCAACTGTGGCATATGATACATATAGATTTTCCATTAAGGGGCGCGGAATATTCATATGGAGAGATATAAACTTTGGCGCTTAGACCGTAGCAACACGGCATTTAAGTGGTTAAAAGGCAGTGAGTTGAGATAGCTCTGCTCACAATTGTTAGAGGGAAATTTTAGCTGTATAAAAAACATGTTCCATTCACATGCACTCAACATTCACCATACATTTACGGTGAATGTTGTAAGTAATTACATAGACCCTAATCAGATGGGACTGACCCCACAATCAGCTTCAAATAAGATTTCATAGTAAAGTTTAAAAATACACAGGTTCATCAAGCTAAAGCGGGGGTTGTCTTTTGGAAGAGTTTTTTTAGCCTCATTGTATCAGAGCTTGGGTCAATTAAACTTATCCACTGTCACTCACGCAGGCAAGTTTGATCTTGGTATATACTATATAATGTTGTAGGATTCCTAACATACATCCTGAGTCAAACAGGATAAAAAATGAATAGCTGTATAATCTCTTAAGGTTTAAATTCAGTACCTCCCCACCAAGTATGATTGACACCTCAGTGCCCCTTCTTCCTGAGACTGAGATCTCACATTGCTCAGTGTAAATTGCAGCTGGGTCAGTCAGGCTGGATTGATGGACACTGAATACTCTTAGACTCATTAGCTACCTCACTGTATAGCTGGACTCATAAGGTCTTTTTAATTCCTAGAATATACAACTATTCTGACATTGATTGGCTTCATCAGGTCTAAGATCTATACAATAATAAATTCAAGGTGGAAAAAAAATGTCCTGCCTTCAGTTTTGGATTTTATATAATTTTAAGGCTTAAATCAGTATCAGAGAACATATTCGTGCAAAATACTCTTTACATCTAATATGCAATGTCATGCTCTGGTTTGTAAAAGGCAACTCTTTTATAAATAAGATGTTGGAGAAGTAGTCGGGAGACCTTAAAAGCTGCACCCAGCCAGCATTTTCCTGTGCCCCAGAGATAACAGGGAAGACCTCACTCCTGCAAGCAGGCTCCTGCACTGGCTGTTCCTATCTAAGGGAGCAGATGGATAGTACATGCAAAGTGACAACTCATACATACATCAACTTATTTGTAAAAGCCATAATTAAGCAGTAGATAACAAGAATGACCTTTAAATTAGTAGCCATTTCACGTTGATTTGTATCCACAACTGCGGTTTGCATTGCAAAGTCTGGTAACAGATCCAATTTTGCTGATATTCATATTGTTTGAGAATTTAATTTAAAATATGTTTTGGTCAGAACATTATTTGCCGATAAAATTATCTTCTCTATATAGAAGTGATGGTGGCACTTTATCAATGCATATTACCAACAGTTATGTGGAAGGGCAATAGTCCAAACATGTTTGTGCACTGACTAGTATCTGTGAAAATACAGAAATATTTTTTATTGTGCAATTATACATAAAATTACGTGTTTGTGTATATATACAGTGGGTACGGAAAATATTCAGACCTCTTTAATTAAAATTTTTCACTCTGTTTCATTGCAGCCATTTGTTAAGTTCAAAAAAGTTCATTTTTTTCTCATTAACGTACACTCTGCACCCCATCTTGACTGAAAAAAGAAACAGAAATGTAGTATTTTTTTGCATAAGAAGTTTTCAGTTCGAAATGTAATTAACAAAAGGCAATTAACCCCTTAATCCCATTGGACGTACTATCCCGTCAAGGTGACCTGGGACTTAATTCCCAGTGACGGGATAGTACGTCCAGCGCGATCAGCCGCGCTCACCGGGGGAGCGTGGCCGATCGCCGCCAGGCGTCAGCTGATTATTACAGCTGACATCCGGCATTATGTACCAGGAGCAGTCACGGACTGCTCCCAACACATTAACCCCCGGAACAGTGCGATCAAGCATGATCGCAGCGTTCTGGCGGCACAGGGAAGCATCGTGCAGGAAGGGGGCTCCCTGCGTGCTTCCCTGAGACCCTCGGAGCAAGGCGATGTGATCACGTTGCTCCGAGGGTCTCCGGCCTTCTCCCTGCAGGCCCCGGATCCAAAATGGCCGCGGGGGGGCCTTCCGGGTCCTGCAGGGAGGTGGCTTTCAAGCGCCTGCTCAGAGCCTCCCTGCAGTGCCTGTCAGATCGCTGATCTGACACACTGCTTTGCAAAGTGTCAGATCAGTGATCTGACACTACAGTATGATGTCCCCCCCCCCACACACACACACACGGGGACAAAGTAAAAAAAAAAATTTACATGTGTAAAAAAAATAAAAATAATCCTAAATAAAGAAAAAAAAAAAATTCCAATAAATACATTTCTTTATCTAAATTAAAAAAAACAAAAAAAGTACACATATTTAGTATCGCCACATCCGTAACGACCCAACCTATAAAACTGTCCCACCTGTTAACCCCTTCAGTGAACACAGTAAAAAAAAAAAAACGTTATTATTATCATACCCCCGAACAAAATGTGGAGTAACACGCGATCAAAAAGATGGATATAAATAACCATGGTATCGCTGAAAACATCATCTTGTCCTTGTCGAGCCGCCATACAACATCATCAGCGAAAAAATAAAAAAGTTATAGTCCTCAGAATAAAGCGATGCAAAAATAATTATTTTTTATATAAATTAGTTTTAATTGTATAAAAGCGCAAAAATATAAAAAAATAATATAAATGAGGTATCGCTGTAATCGTATTGACGCGAAGAATAAAACTGCTTTATCAATTTTACCAAACGAGTAACGGTATAAATGCCCCCCCCAAAAGAAATTCATGAATAACTGGTTTTTGGTCATTCTGCCTCACAAAAATCGGAATAAAAAGCGATGAAAAAATGTCACGTGCCCGAAAATGGTACCAATAAAAACGTCAACTCGTCCCGCAAAAAAAACAAGACCTCAAATGACTCTGGACCAAAATATGGAAAAATTATAGCTCTCAAAATGTGGAGATACAAAAACTATTTTTTTGCAATAAAAAGCATCTTTTAGTGTGTGACGGCTGCCAATCATAAAAATCCGCTAAAAAACCCGCTATAAAAGAAAATCAAACCCGCTTCATCACCCCCTTAGTTAGGCAAAAATAATAAAATTTTAAAAAATGTATTTATTTCCATTTTCCCATTAGGGTTAGGGTAAGGGTTGGGGCTAAAGTTAGGGTTGGGGCTAAAGTTAGCCTTAGGGTTGGGGCTAAAGTTAGGGTTAGGGCTACAGTTAGGGTTGGGGCTACAGTTAGGGTTAGGGTTGGGGCTAAAGTTAGGATTAGGGTTGGGGCTAAAGTTAGGGTTAAAGTTAGGGTTATGGCTAAAGTTAGGGTTGGGGCTACAGTTAGGGTTGGGGCTAAAGTTAGGGTTAGGGTTGGGGCTAAAGTAAGGGTTGGGGCTAAAGTTAAGGTTAGAGTTGGGGCTAAAGTTAGGGTTGGGGCTAAAGTTAGGGTTGGGGTTAAAGTTAGGGTTGGGGCTACAGTTAGAGTTAAAGTTAGGGTTAGGTTTGGGGCTAAAGTAAGGGTTGGGGCTAAAGTTAGGGTTAGGGCTAAAGTTAGGGATGGGGCTACAGTTGGGTTTGGGGCTAAAGTTAGGGTTAACGTTAGGGTTGGGGCTAAAGTTAGGGTTGGGGCTACAGTTAGGGTTGGGGCTAAAGTTAGGGTTGGGGCTAAAGTTAGTTAGGGTTGGGGCTAAAGTTAGGGTTAGGTTTGGGGCTAAAGTTAGGGTTTGGATTACATTTACGGTTGGAATTAGGGATGGGATTAGGGGTGTGGTTAGGGTTATGGTTGGGATTAGGGTTAGGGTTGTGTTGGAGGTAGGGGTGTGGTTAGGGTTGGGATTAGGGGTGTGTTGGGGTTAGGGTTTCAGTTAGAATTCGGGGGTTTCCACTGTTTAGGCACATCAGGGGCTTTCCAAACGCAACATGGCGTCCGATCTCAATTCCAGTCAATTCTGCGTTGAAAAAGTAAAACAGTGCTCCATCCCTTTCGAGCTCTCCTGTGCACCCTAACAGGGGTTTACCCCAACATATGGGGTATCAGCGTACTCAGGACAAATTGGACAACAACATTTGGGGTCCAATTTCTCCCGTTACCCTTGGGAAAATACAGAACCAGGGGCTAAAAAATAATTTTTGTGGAAAAAAAAAGATTTTTGATTTTCATGGCTCTAAGTTATAAACTGTAGTGAAACACTTGGGGGTTCAAAGTTCTCACAACACATCTAGATACGTTCCTTGGGGGGTCTAGTTTCCAATATGGGGTCACTTGTGGAGGGTTTCTACTGTTTAGGTACATCAGGGGCTCTGCAAATGCAACATGACGCCTGCAGACCAATCCATCTATGTCTGCATTCCAAACACGCGCCTTCCATTCCGATATCTGCCATGCGCCCAAACGGTGGTTCCCCCCACATATGGGGTATTTACGTACTCAGGATAAATTGGACAACAACTTTTGGGGTCCAATTTCTCCAGTTACCCTTGGGAAAATACAAAACTGGGGGCTAAAAAATAATTTTTGTGGAAAAAAAGGATTTTTTACTTTCGCGGCTCTGCATTATAAACTGTAGTGAAACACTTGGTGGGTCAAAGTGCTCACCACACATCTAGATAAGTTCCTTAGGGGGTCTAATTTCTGAAATGGTGTCACTTGTGGGGGGTTTCAATGTTTAGGCACATCAGGGGCTCTCCAAACTCGACATGGCATCCAATCTCAATTCCAGTCACTTTTGCATTGAAAAGTCAAACGGCGCTCCTTCCCTTCCATGCTCTGCCATGCGCCCAAGCAGTGGTTTACCCAAACATATGGGGTATCGGCGTACTCAGGACAAATTTTACTACAACTTTTGAGGTCCAATTTCTCCTGTTACCCTTGGTAAAATAAAACAAATTGGAGCTTAAGTAAATTATTTCTGAAAAAAAGTTAAATGTTCTTTTTTTTTTAAACATTCCAAAAATTCCTGTGAAACACCTGAAGGGTTAATAAACTTCTTGAATGTGGTTTTGAGAACCTTCAGGGGTGCAGTTTTTAGAATGGTGTCACACTTGGTTATTTTTTAATCATAAAAGTGACTTCAAATGTGATGTGGTCCCTAAAAAAAATGGTGTTGTAAAAATGAGAAATTGCTGGTCAACTTTTAACCCTTATATCTCCCTAACAAAAAAAATTTTGCTTCCAAAATTGTGCTGATGTAAAGTAGACATGTGGGAAATGTTATTTATTAACTATGTTGTGTGACATATCTCTGTAATTTAAGGGCCTAAAAATTCAAAGTTGGAAAACTGCGAAATTTTCAAAATTTTAGCCAAATTTCCCTTTTTTTTCACAAATAAACGCAAGCAACATCAAAGAAATTTTACCACTATCATGAAGTACAATATGTCGCGAGAAAACATTGTCAGAATCATCAGGATCCGTTGAAGCGTTCCAGAGTTATAACCTCAAAGGGACAGTGGTCAGAATTGTAAAAATTGGCCCAGGCATTAACGTGCAAACCACCCTTGGGGGTTAAGGGGTTAATAGGAACAGTGGAGGTCAAGATGAGGTCTTCCAAGCAAAATTTCAGTGAGCAAATCAGAACCCCGTTTGACTGCAAAAGACCTTCAGAAATATTTAGCAAACTCTGGATCTGTGGTACATTGTTCTACGGTTCAGAGACACTTGCACAAATATGGCCTTCATGGAAGAGTCATCAGAAGAAAACCTCTCCTGCGTCCTCACTATAAAATTCAGGGTCAGAAGTATGCAAAAGAACATCGAAACAAACCTGATGCATTTTGGAAACAAGTCCCATGGACCGATGAGGTTTAAATAGAACTCTTTGGCCACAATGACCAAAGGTATGTATGGAGAAAAAAGGGCACAGAATTTCAGGATAAGAACATCTCGCCAATAGTGATGAGCAAACGTGCTCAGATAAGGTCTTATCCAAAAATGTTTGGGTACTAACAGTGTCTTCAGCGTGCTTGAATAATATGGTCGCGACCCTGCGGCTTCGTCTTGTGACTGTTAGGCAACCCCTGTATGTGCTGCAGCTGTCTAACAAACCTTATCCGAGCACAGTCGTTCAACACTATTCAACAATTAAGCATGTGGGTGGATCAATCATGCTTTGGGGTTGTGCTGCAGTCAATGGAACGGGAACATTTTACAGGTAGAGGGAAGAATAGATTCAATGGAATTTCAACAAATGCAAACATAACACCATTGTAGAAAAGCTGAAGTTGAAAAGAGGATGGCTTCTACAAATGGATAATGATCCTAAACACACATCAAAATCCACAATAGACTACCTCACAAGGCTGAAGGTTTTACAATGACCCTCATAATCCCCTGATCTGAACATCACTGAAAATCTGTAGCAAGACCTCAAAATAGCAGTGCATGCAAGATGACCCAGTAATCTCACAGATATGGATGAATTTTCCAAGGAAGAATGGCTGAAAATCACTCAAACAAGAATTGAAAGACTCTTGTCCGGCTATAAAAAGCGTTTACAAGCTGTGATACTTTCAAAAGGGGGTGCTACCGAGTACTCACCATGCAGGGTACCCAAACTTTTGCATCAACCCATTTTCCTATTTGTAATTTTTAAAATGTAAAAGATGACAATATACTTTTTTATGTGCTTAAAATATAAAGGAAATGTGTCATATTTAACTTCAGGCCTTTTAGAGATCATTTCATCTTCAACTTGCTTAACTGTTCACAATAACAGTAATTTTGACCAGGGGTGCCCAAACTTTTACATGCCACTGTAAAATCTCCTACATAGACCAAGTAGAAATGCAGTATTAAGTACTTCTGATTCGTTATGTCTCTTTCCTCATGTACAGGTATTGCAGTAGCGTAGGTATACATGGTTATGACCAGAGGTGTCAAACTGCATTCCTCGAGGGCCGCCAACAGGTCATGTTTTCAGGATTTCCTTAGCATTCCACAAGGTGCTGGAACCATTCTGTGCAGGTGATTAAATTATCACCTGTGCAATACAAGGAAATCCTGAAAACATGACCTGTTGGCGGCACTCGAGGAATGCAGTTTGACACCTCTGGTTATGACCACTAGCAACTAGCTGTCACTATATGAGTGGTCATAACCATGGATACCTAAGCTACTGCAATGCTCTGCATGGGGAGAGGGACATAGTGAATCAGGAGAACTATACTACATTTCTAATTGGAGGTATTTGCTAATATTATTATTACACCTACTATACACTGAGATAGGATTTTGGAGACGGGAATACCCCTTTTTGACTGTCACATCTCCGGGCCTGTGACACATCTACATGCAAGTCCACAGGGGGTGTACACTGAAATCAAGGGGCCCAATAGCAAAATTTCTCCCCTCTCCCTCCCAGAAAAAAAAAATTCTGCGGAGTCATAACTCATAGCTGAGGTCACAAAAGGGCATATTTTAACTTTTAAAGATAAGGAGAAAGACATGTATTGCGGCGCATACACAGAAATAAAGGACAAACTTCAGCAGTTTAGTGCTCTTACCTACTACAATACTTCTCTCATTATTATTATTATTTATTTACATAGCATTGATTCCATGGTGCGAAGGGGTTACATACAAGTTACAGTTAACAGACTAACAATAACAGACTGATACAGAGGGGAAAGTACCCTACCCTTGCGGACTTACATTCTACAGGATGGTGGGGATGGAGACAGTAGGGTGGGGGGTTGCAGCAGCTCCCGTATTGGTGAGGCGATAGCTCCGGTAGTGGTGAGGAGGCAGCGGGGTCAGTGCAGGCTGTAGGCTTTCTTGAGGTGAGTTTTCAGGTTCCATCTGAAGGATCCGTATGTGGTTGATAGTCAGACGTGTTGGTACAAAGAATTCCAGAGGATGGGGAATATTCAGGAGAAGTTTTGGAGGCAATTAGGTGAGGAGCGAAAAAGTGTGGAGGAGAGAAAGAGGTCTTGGGACGACCAGAGATTACGTGAGGTAAGATATCGGGAGATTAGTTCAGAGATATATGGAGGAGACAGATTATGCATGGCTTTGTAGGTCAGTATTAGTAATTTGAACTGGATACGCTGAGGGAATAGGAGCCAGTGAAGAGATTTGCAGAGGGGAGAAGCGGAGGAGTAGGGAGGAGAGAGATTAATTAGTCGGGCAGCAAAGTTAAGGATGGACTGAAGAGGTGCGAGAGTGTTAGCAGGGAGGCCACAGAAAAGGATGTTGTAGTATTCGAGGTGGGAGATGATGAGGGCATGCACAAGGATTTTAGTAGATTGAGGAAAGGATGGATTCTGGAGATATTTTTGAGCAGGAGGCGACAGGAGGTGGAAAGAGCTTGGATGTGCGGTTTGAAGGACAGGGCAGAGTCAAGGGTTACTCCGAGGCAGCAGACTTCCGGTACGGGGGAAAGCGTGATGTCATTAATTGTGATAGATAGATCAGGTGAAGAAGATCTGTGAGATGGAGGAAAGATGATGAGTTCAGATTTGTCCACATTGAGTTTGAGGAAGCGAGAGGAGAAAAAGGATATGGCTGATAGACACTCCGGGATTCTGGACAGCAGAGAGGTTACGTCTGGGCCAGGGAGGTAGAGCTGAGTGTAATCAGCATACAGGTGGGTGGTACTGGAATACATGGGACTTTATGAGTTGTCCAAGGCCAAGTGTATAGATTGAGAAGAGTAATGGTCCTAGAACAGAGCCTCGGGGACTCCAACAGAGAGAGGGTGGAGTGAGGAGGTAATGTGGGAGTGGGAGACACTGAATGTGCATTTGGAAAGGTATGAGGAGATCCAGGATAGGGTGAGGTCTTTTATGCCAAAGGAGGAGAGAATCTGTAGTAGGAGGCAGTGGTCAACTGTGTTGAAAGCAGAGGATAGGTCTAGAAGGAGGAGTACAGAGTATTGACAGTTAACTTTTGGCTGTAAGTAGGTCATTGGTAATTTTGGTCAGAGCAGTCTCAGTGGAATGATAGGGATGGAAACCAGATTGTAGATTGTCAAAGAGCAAGTTAGATGAGAGGTAGGAGGAAAGTTCAGCGTGGATGTACTGCTCCAGAACTTTGGAGGAGGAAGGGAGCAGCGATATTGGGCAATAGCTGGACATAGCGGTTGGGTCGAGGGTTGGCTTTTTAAGGATAGGCGTGATTGTGGCATGTTTGAATGCAGAAGGGAATGTATCAGAAGTTAGTGATAGGATGAAGAGATGGGTTAAGGATGGGATAAGTGTGGTGGTGAGGTTGGGGAGGAGGTGGGATGGGATGCGGTCTAGTGCACAAGTGGTGAGGTGCGATTTGGAGGAGACAATTAAGATCCCCTTTAGTGATGTTGGACAGAGAGGTTATGGGGTTTGGGCATTGGTCTGGTATACAAAGGGGTTGTGGTGGTTGAACAATAAAGATTTGCCTTGTTTGGTCGATCTTATTTTTGAAGTGTGTGGAAAAGTCCTCAGCAGAGATGAGGGAGGTTGGAGGTGGCAGTGGTGGGCGGAGGAGGGAGTTAAAACTTTTGAATAACTGTTTGGGGTTGTAGGATAGGGAAGATACAAGGGTTGTGAAGTAGGCCTGTTTAGCAGAGGTGAGGGCAGATTTGAAAGCGAGCGCTGCCTGTTTGAATGCAGTGAAATCATCTTGCGAATTTGTTTTCTTCTAACACTGCTCTGCAACCCTGGACACTTGTCGGAGCTTTTTAGTGATGTTATTGTGCCAGGTTTGTCTATTGCTACGTCGCACTCTGCCATGAATGCGAGGGGCGACCGTGTCAATAGCTGATGCGAGAGTGGCATTGTAGAAAGCAGTGGCACTGTCTGTCGTGGAGTGAGGATATGGATGCCAGTGGAGAATAGAGTCAAAGAGGGTGTGGGTGTCCAGGTGTGCGAGGTTTGAGGGTAGTGCATGTTGCTGGACATGGGTGACAGGTGTGGAGGACAGGGATGAGAAAGTTAGATAGTGGTCGTATAGAGGGGAGGTGATGAAGTTAGTTAGAGAGCAAAGATGGGTGGACCAGGTCTAATGTATGTCCGTCTGTGTGGGTGGTTGCGGAGGACCACTGAGTATGTCCAAAAGATGAAGTAAGGGACAGAAGTTTGGAAGCTGTAGACTTTAGGGTATCGGTGGAGATGTTGAAGTCACCCATGATGATAGTGGGAATGTCAGTGGAAAGAAAGTGAAGAAGCCAGGTAGAGAATTGGTCAATAAAGGCAGTGGCCAGGCCCGGAGGTCGGTATATGACGTCCACTTGGAGGTTGGAGAGTAGAAGCGGACCAAGTGGACTTCAAAAGAGGGGAGGATAAGGGAGGGTAGAGGTGGGATTGGGTTAAAGGTGCAGTTAGTGGAAAGGAGAAGACCGCCTCCTCCACCATGTCTGTTGCCGGGGCGAGGCATGTGGGTAAAGTGGAGGCCGCCATAACACAGCGCAGCAGGGGAGGTGGTGTCAGAGGGTGTCAGTCATGTTTCTGTGAGGCCGAGGAAGGCAAGATTGCGAGAGAGAAAGAGGTCATGAATCACATGAAGCTTACTGCAGACTGAGCGGGCATTCCAGAGTGCTCCAGAGAGAAGGAGCAGGGGGGTGGGCAACAGGGGCATGGGTTTTACATTGGAAAGATTGCGGTAGTTCATATTAGATAGGAAGCGGTGGGAGGGGGTAGTACAGGGAGGTATGAGCTGTGGGGGTCCAGGATTGGGAGATATGTCACCAGCAGTGAGGACAAGCAGAGAGAGAGAGTAGGTGGGAGAAAGTGGGTGGCCGGCTTGTTTTATTAGGAGAGATCTGAGGTTGAAGAGCAGGTCAGCAGAGGAGGTCAGGTGGGTAGGTAAGAGAGAAGGGGAGATGATTATTTGGTTAGAGGGTGCTGGGGTTTGGGGATAGCAAAGGAGAGTGAGGATTAATGGAGCAAACACCGTGCGGGCATATGTAACCATGGGAAGGAGGGAGATGGACCTAGCTTTTCTATTAACCTAAGTATCAAGAAGTGCTTACTCGGCAGACATACCCAGAACAGATACATAGTGTGGGGTCCTGACTCCTGCCGTGACTAATTGCCATTGAAATAACTGCAGCTTCTCGATGCTTAGCTGCAGTGATGCTTTGCTGCAGGGAGACACGTGCTTGCCCCCACACGCGTGCACCCCTTAGAATGCTACTAAATTTATAGGACTGAGTAAAGGATCAAATGAATGGGATTGTGGAAGCTTTTTTTGGAAAAATTAGCAGTTGGCTAGCACACCAGGGGAGGTTAGATGATCAAAAGCACCAGGCCTGGCTACATCTATATGCTATAACACCTTGCACCAGATAACTTCTCTTGTGACCCCAGCATGGATATACAGCAGTGAGTATTGAGTACAATGCAACAAATGAATTTAGCAAAGATTCAGCAGGCACTGTTATATTATTATATACCATGACCCACATAGGGTATGATGCTCCACACATACAGTATAATACCTATACAGCAAATTACTCAACATACTATGGCCCTACACAAACATTATTGTTACATCAGCAAAGTATGATGCCACCACAGTACCCCCAGCACAGTACTGATGGCCCCCACACAAAATAATTGCATTCCTCCACACAAAATTCGATGACTCCTACAAACTTCCATACAGTATGATTGCCACCACAGTCTGCCTCCACGCATGAATGTGGGTATCATAGAACATGATGTCAGCACAGCATCTCCACACAGAATGATGGCCCTGTAGTGCAGCGGGGTTGGTTCAGTGTGACAGTGACCACAGGAAAAGTTCACAGCAAACGTGTTTAATGTCCACACTCACACAGTGTACAGCATACGGTATCCTCCGGATCGCAGCTGGGAAACAAAACAGTCCATGGGAGTCTGGTTGCCGAGGGTGATGGCACCACCGTATCACACTGCGGGGTGCCAGGAGTTCGCTCTGTTGGTTCTGTGCTAACTCACACAGGCTGAGCTTCTGCAGAGCCGTCTGCTCCGCAAATTGCAAACTCCAAACACACACAAACCCTTGCCGCAGGGTTTTTTAAAACTGAAATCTGTGGCCATGGGCCACTTGCAAGACCCAGCATGGTGGAAACAGACTGCCCTGCTACTTACCTGTATCCGTTTAAAAAATAAAAGCCCATAATGGGTTTTCCTGAACAATGACTAAGCCAAATAGCTTGACCAGGTTTATGCTTACTTTTATTTGGCTTTGGAACTCACAGGTGTCATGCTGTGTGTGGTAATGAGGTGTGGGGCGGGATTATGTGTGGTAATGTGGTGTGATTATGTGTGGTAATGTGGTGTGGGGCAGGATTATGTGTGGTAATGTGGTGTGGGGCGGGATTATGTGTGGTAATGTGGTGGGGCGGGATTATGTGTGGTAATGTGGTGGGGGCGGGATTATGTGTGGTAATGTGGTGGGGAGGCAGGATTATGTGTGGTAATGTGGTGGGGGACTGGATTATTGTTGTGAACTCTGTTTTTGGGCTCCCTCTTGTGGTCACAAGTGGTACTGTGTGAGTGCTGTCTTTGGGCTCCCTCTGGTGGCTCTTTGTGTCATTCTGCAGGTCTGAGGCTGGATCAGCTGCCTCGTTATCTGTTAGCTGTTTCCTATTTAGCTCACCTGGACTTTCAGTGGTTGCCTGCTGCCGATGTATTCAGTGCTATTTTGATTTCTCCTGAAGTCCTTCGCTATCAGTCTCTTCAAGAGAAGCTAAGTTTCTGTTTAGTTATTTTTTGCTCATTAGTGTTCAGTATGTTTCTTGGTTATTTCTTTGTCCTTGTCCAGCTTGCTAATATGTGATTTCCTTGCTTGCTGGTAGCTCTAGGGGGCTGAGTTTCTCCCCTCACACCGTTAGTTGGTGTGGGGGTTCTTGTATTCTCAGCGTGGATATTTTGTATAGGGTTTTTTACTGACCGCACAGTTCCCTGTCTGTCTTCTGCTATCTAGTATTAGTGGGCCTCATTTGCTGAATCTGTTTTCATTTCTACGTTTGTGTTTTCCCCTTACCTCACCGTTATTATTTGTTGGGGGCTTCCTAAATCTTTGGGGTGATTTCTCTGAGGCAAGTGAGGTCTTACTTTCTCTATAGGGGTAGCTAGTTCCTCAGGCTGCGTCGAGACGTCCAGGTATTTAGGCACGTTCACCGGCTACCTTTAGTGTGTTTGGTTAGGATCAGGTTGCGGTCAGTTCAGTTACCACCTCCCTAGAGCTTGTTCTATTTTCAGTAACTTAGCTTGTCCTTTCTGTGATCCTCAGCCACTCAGGATCATAACAGATTATGTGTGGTAATGTGGTAGGGGGCGGAATTATGCGTGGTAATGTGGTGGGGAGGTGGGATTATGTGTGGTAATGTGGGGGGGCTGGATTATGTGTGATAATGTGGTGGGGGGCGAGATTATGTGTGGTAATGTGGTGGGGCACGGGATTGTGTGTGGTAATGTGGTGGGGGGCGGGATTATGTGTGGTAGTGTGGTGGAGGCGGGATTATGTGTGGTAATGTGGTGGGGGGGCTGGATTATGTGTGGTAATGTGGTGGGGGGCGGGATTATGTGTGGTAATGTGGTGGGGAGGCGGGATTATGTGTGGTAATGGGGGGGCTGGATTACGTGTGATAATGTGGTGGGGCGGGTGTCATGATTCCCCAATGGCATGGGAACATCAGAAACACAAAATAACAGACTAGCCCTCGGGTGATGGAAACTCAAGCTGACCGTGACCTAAATCTACCACACAACTAACAGTAGCCAGGAAGCATTCCTACGGCTGCCTAGATGCCACGCGCCAGCCGGAGAACTAACTACGCCTGGAAGAGGAAGGAACAGACCTGGCTTACCTCTAGTGAAATTCCCCAAAGATGATAGTAGCCCCCACATATATTAACGGTGCCTGTGTCAACTCATGACACAGGAGTGGCAATTTCAGTCCACAAGAGCTTCCAGTAACAGGAAATGACAAACTGTAAACTGGACAAAAAATACAAAACAAAAAGGACAAGAGTCCACTTAGCTGATCAGCAGACTGGTAGCAGGAACATGCAACTGAAAGACTCAGGTTACAATGATGACCGGCAAGGAAGTGACTGGAGAGCAAGGCTAAATAGGGAACTCCCAAAACTGATGGAAGCAGGTGAGCTGAGGCAGAAAAGAACACACAAGTCTCCAGTACCACCAGCCACCACTAGGGGAGCCCAAAAAGCAGATCACAACAGGCGGGATTATGTGTGGTAATGTGGTGGGGGGCGGGATTGTGTGTGGTAATGTGGTGGGGGGCGGGATTATGTGTGGTGGTGGCGGGATTATGTGTGGTAGTGTGGTGGGGGCGGGATTATGTGTGGTAATGTGGTGGGGGGCGGGATTATGTGTGGTAATGTGGTGGGGGGCAGGATTTTGTGTGGTAATGTGGTGGGGGGGATTATGTGTGGTAATGTGGTGGGGGGGCAGGATTATGTGTGGTAATGTGGTGGGGGCGGGATTGTGTGTGGTGATGTGGTGGGATTGTGCTTGGTAATGTGGTGGGGGGCGGGATTGTGTGTGGTAATGTGGCGGGGGGCGGGATTGTGTGTGGTAATGTGGTGGGGGCAGGATTGTGTGTGGTAATGGGGTGGGCGGCGGGATTATGTGTGGTGATGTGTGGGGGCGGAGCTACTGTGCAGGGGGTGGGATTAGCGAGTAATCACAATGCCTCTTATATATATAGATGCTTGACAGGGTACATTTACAGTGTGTTCCATTTTTCTTTTACAATTTTCCAAATCACTTCTCTTCACACGGCATTACTGGTAAATGGCAAACTTTTGGCTGCCATGTTCACCTCCTACTACTAATTTCATACCTCCCAACTTTTGAAGATGGGAAAGAGGGACAAAGTTAGCAACGCGCGCCGCGGCAAATTTTAGGCCACGCCTCTTACCACACCCATTCATAACTAGTCACACCCATATCCACGTCCCAACCACACCCATTTAGCACTGCTCATCACACTGTTTCATATACAATAATTATAAACAAAAAAATATGGCCACACAGTGCTCCATACTGTATAATGGCCACACATGATGCTCCATACTGTATAATGACCACACATGATGCTCCATACTGTATAATGGCCACACATGATGCTCCATACTGTATAATGGCCACACATGATGCTCCATACTGTATAATGACCGCACATGATGCTCCATACTGTATAATGACCCCAAATGATGCTCCATACTGTATAATGACCGCACATGATGCTCCATACTGTATAATGGCCACACATGATGCTCCATACTGTATAATGACCGCACATGATGCTCCATACTGTATAATGACCCCAAATGATGCTCCATACTGTATAATGACTGCACATGATGCTCCATACTGTATAATGACCCCAAATGATGCTCCATACTGTAAAATGACCGCACATAATGCTCCATACTGTATAATGACCGCACATGATGCTCCATACTGTATACTGGCCCCACATGATGCTTCATACTGTATAATGAACACACATGATGCTCCATACTGTATAATGGCCACACATGATGCTCCATACTGTATAATGACCCCAAATGATGCTCCATACTGTAAAATGACTGCACATAATGCTCCATACTGTATAATGACCCCACATGATGCTCCATACTGTATAATGACCGCACATGATGCTCCATACTGTATAATGACCGCACATAATGCTCCATACTGTATAATGACCGCACATGATGCTCCATACTGTATAATGACCACACATGATGCGCCATACTGTATAATGACCGCACATGATGCTCCATACTGTATAATGGCCACACATGATGCTCCATACTGTATAATGACCGCACATGATGCTCCATACTGTATAATGACCGCACATGATGCTCCATACTGTATAATGACCGCACATATACATACACACACGGCTCCGCTCCGTACACCTCGCACACATGGCTCCGCTCCGTACACCTCGTACACACGCGGCTCCGCTCCGTACACCTCGCACACATGCGGCTCCGCTCCGTACACCTCGCACACACGCGGCTCCGCTCCGTACACCTCGCACACACGCGGCTCCGCTCCGTACATCCATGGCTCCGCTCTGTACACCTCGTACACACGGCTCTGCTCCGTACACCTCGTACACACACGGCTCCACACCGTACACCTCGTACACACACGGCTCTGGTCCGTACACCTCGTACACACACGGCTCCACTCCGTACACCTCGCACACATGCGGCTCCGCTCCGTACACCCATGGCTCCGCTCCGTACACCTCGTACAAACGGCTCTGCTCCGTACACCTCGTACACACACGGCTCCACACCGTACACCTCGTACACACGGCTCTGCTCCGTACACCTCGTACACACACGGCTCCACTCCGTACACCTCGTACACACGGCTCTGCTCCGTACACCTCGTACACACACGGCTCCTCTCCTTACACCTCGTACACACACGGCTCCACTCCGTACACCTCATACACATGTGGCTCTGCTCCGTACACCTCGCACACACGGCTCTGCTCCGTACACCTCGTACACACACGGCTCCACTCCGTACACCTCATACACACACGGCTCCGCTCCGTACACCTCGTACACACACGGCTCCGCTAAATACACCTCACACACACACGGCTCCGCTAAATACACCTCGCACACACACCTTAATTGTGCCATGATTTGCTGTCTCATTATAGCACATGATGATGGTGTCAGACTGTCACAGGGGCTTTGGCTTTGTCCTTTTTTGCGTGGGGAAAAAAAGCAGCCACAATAGCGTCGTCACCCTCTCCTCCTCTGAAATGCACTGACTGGAGTGTCAGTGAGTCATCGATCTGTGAGCTCTGAGCAGCCGAGGCAAACAGGGAGGCTGTGTGTGTCCATCCCTCCCTGCTCAGCCCCAGACTCATTCCACGCACGATTTATACTAGCAGGCATTATCAGCAGTCCACACTGGTCTGCTGGCAGCTGCTTACATTGCCGCCGGCACCCAGGCTCTGCTGTTACATACCTCCAACTAGAAGTGTCCCCTCTCTCTCCCCCTCTCTGAACGGTGACGCTGGGAGACTCAGGAACATACAGGGGAAGGGGCGTGGCCTAACAAAAGGGGGCGTGGTGGAGTTTCTCCTGCTCTGTGTCCGGGACCACAGCGTCCTGCGCTGGACAGCGGGGCACAGCATGAAATCCGGGACAATCCCGCACAATGAGGGACGGTTGGGAGCTATGCTAATTTGTACTACTGCATTTAGACTCAATACTACACAAGTGGTCAAAATGGTTGGTACCCCTTGATTAATGTCAGAAAAACCCACAATGGTCACAGAAATAACTTGAATCTGACAAAAGTAATAATAAATAAAAGGTCTATGAAAATGAACAAATGAAAGTCAGACATTACTTTTCAACCATGCTGGCACACAATTTAAAAAAAACTCATGAAATAGGCCTGGACAGAAATGATAGTACGCCTGAAAATAATGTGACAAAAGAGACATGTTAGATCAAGGTGTGTCCACTAACTAGCATCACAAGTGTCTAAAATCTTGGAATCAGTGAGTGGGCTTGTATATAGGGCTACAGATACTCACTGTGCTGTTTGGTGATATGGTGTGTATCACAGTCAGCATTGACCAGAGAAAGCAAAGTAGTGAGTTGTCTCAGGAGATTAGAAAAAAAATTACACTTTGTTCCAAATTATTATGCAAATAATATTTCCTTATATTTTCTCTAAATTACCTATCTGAATTGCAGTCATTGTTATTTTCCAGTCATCTACTATTCTAGTATAATTGCAATGTTTTGGAACAAACTGCCTATGAAAACAGTATCTTTTTTAAAAAAAAATAAACACTCAAAATGCATGTTCCAAATTATTATGCACAGCAGAGTTTTTAACCTTTTTTTTTTATTTTGAACAAAAAAATGGTCAATTGTGAAGTTATAAGCATTATCAGCTTATTACAAAATGAAATCAAACAGTTTTCAAGTGAAAACTTTATTCTAGGTGATGTTACATTTGCACATAGGACCCCTTGTTCGAAAGAAGCTTCTGAACTCTCTTGTCCATTGAATTTGTCAGTTTTTGGATGGTTTCTGCTTCAATTGTTTTGCATGTGGACAGAATACCCTCTCAGAGCTGTTGCTTAGATGTGAACTGCCTCCCGCCATCATAGACACTCCTTTTGATGATGCTCCAGAGGTTCTCAATGGGGTTGAGGTCAGGGGAAGATGGTGGCCACACCATAAGTTTGTCCTCTTTTATGCCCATAGCAGCCAGAGATGCAGATGTGTTTTTTTGCAGCATGAGACGGTGCATTATCATGCATGAAAATGATCTTGCTGCGGAAAGCACGGTTCTTCCTCTTGAACCATGGCAGGAAGTGTTGTTTTAGAAACTCCACATAGATTATGGAGTTCATCTTTACCCCTTCAGTGATCATAAAGGGGCTGACAATCTCTCTCCCCATGATTCCAGCCCAAAACATTACTCCACCTCCTCCTTGTTGGCGCCTTAGCCGTGTTTTCATGGGGTGTCCATCAACCAGCCATCCTCCACTCCATCCATCTGGACCATCGAGCGTTGCACGGCACTCATCGGTGAACAAAACAGTTTGGAACTCAGTCTTCATGTATCGTTTGGCCTACTGGAGTCATTTCTGCTTGTGTGCAGTGGATAGAGGTGGTCAACAGGATGGCTTACGCACAGCTACAAACCTCTGAAGGACCCTGCATCTTGTTGTTCTGGGGACGATGGAGGCACCAGCAGCTTCAAAAACTTGTCTGCTGCTATGACAAGGCATTTTTGCAGCTGCTCTTTTAACCTTACGCAATTGCCTGTTGGAAATAGTCTTCAATTTTTCCTTATCAGCACGCACACTTGTGTGCTGGGAATCAGCTACATACTTCTTGATTGTGCGATGATCACGATGAAGTGTCTTGGCAATGTTGATTGTAGTCATGCCTTGACCTAAATACTCCACAATTTGTTGCTTCTCAGCAGGAGACACATCCTTTTTCTTTCCCATTTTGGCAAAAAATGTAGGCTGCTTAATAATGTGGAACAGACTTCTTAAGTAGTCTTGCCTTTATTTGGACACAGCTGCCAAACTAATTTGCACAGGTATCTGTAATTGCTTTCAGTGATATAAAGAGCCCTGACACACATCACCATCAATGAATTTAAATGACAAACAAAAAAATTCTAACCTTATCACTCCTAAACTCTTTGTGCATAATAATTTGGAACACAGTGTATAGACAAACATGTTAAAGGTAAAAGTCATAAGACCATCTCCAAGCAGCTTGATGTTCCTGTGACTACAGTTGCACATATTATTCAGAAATTTAAGATTCATGGGACTGTAACCAACCTCCCTGGATCTGGCCACAGGAGGAAAACTGATAACAAATTAGAGAGACGGATAATACGAATGGTAACAAAAGAGCCCAGAAAAACTTCTAAACAGAGTAAAGGTGAACTTCAAGCTCAAGGAACATCAATGTCAGATTGCACTATCCTTCGTTGTATGAGCCAAAGTAGACTTCATGGGAGACAACCAAGGAGGACACCATTGTTGAAAAAAAAAATCATAAAATAGCCAGACTAGAATTTGCCAAACTACATGTTGACAAGCCACAAAGCTTTTGGGAGAATGTCCTATGGACAAATCCGACAAAAATGGAACTTTTTGGCAAGGCACATCAGCTCTATGTTCACAGACATAAAAATGAAGCATATCAAGAAAAGAACACTGTCCCTACTGTGAAACATGGAGGAGGCTCTGTTATGTTCTGGGGCTGCTTTGCTGCTAGAATCTGTGCAGGGTACAATGAAATCTCAAGATTATCAAGGAATTCTAGAGAGAAATGTGCTGTCCAGTGTCAGAAAGCTTGGTCTCAGTCGCAGGTCATGAGTCTTGCAACAGGATAATGACCCAAAACACACAGCTAAAAACACCTAAGAATGGCTAAGAAGAAAACATTGGACTATTCTGAAGTGGCCTACTATGAGCCCTGACCCAAATCCTATTGAGCATCTTTGGAAACAGCTGAAACATGCCGTCTGGAAAAGGCAACCTTCAAACATGAGAACAACTGGAGAAGTTTGCTCTTGAGGAGTGGGCCAAAATACCTGTCGAGAAGTCTCATTGACAGTTACAGGAATCACTTGACTGCAGTGATTGCCTCAAAAGGTTGTGCAACAAAATATTAACCCCTTAGTGACAGAGCCAATTTGGTACTTAATGACCGAGCCAATTTTTACAATTCTGACCAGTGTCACTTTAAGAGGTTATAACTCTGGAACGCTTTATCGGATCCCGCTGATTCTGAGATTGTTTTTTTGTGACATATTGTACTTCAAGTTAGTGGTAACATTTCTTCGATATTACTTGCGATTATTTATGAAAAAAATGGAAATATGGCAAAAATTTTTAAAATTTTGCAATTTTCAAACTTTGTATTTTTATGCCCTTAAATCAGAGAGATATGTCACAAAAAATAGTTCATAAATAACATTTCCACATGTCTACTTTGCATCAGCACAATTTTGGAAACAATTTTTTTTTTTGTTAGGGAGTTATAAGGGTTAAAAGTTGGCCAGCAATTTCTCATTTTTACAACACCATGTTTTTTTTAGGGACCACATCACCTTTGAAGTCATTTTGAGGGGTCTATATGATAGAAAATAACCAAGTGTGACACCCTTCTAAAAACTGCACCCCTCAAGCTGCTCAAAACCACATTCAAGAAGTTTATTAACCCTTTACGTACTTCACAGGAACTGAAACAATGTGGAAGAAAAAAATGAACATTTAACTTTTTTTTGCAAACATTTTACTTCAGAACCATTTTTTTTAATTTTCACAAGTGTAAAAACAGAAATTTAACCATAAATGTTGTTGTGCAATTTCTCCTGAATACGTCGATACCCCATATGTGGAGGTAAACCACTGTTTGGGCGCACCGCAGAGCTTGGAAGTGAAGGAGCACCGTTTGACTTTTTCAATGCAGAATTGGCTGGAATTGAGATCGGATGCCATGTCGCGTTTGGAGAGCCCCTGATGTGCCTAAACAGTGGAAACCCCCCACAAGTGATACCATTTTGGAAACTAGACTCCTTAAGGAACTTATCTAGATGTGTGGTGAGCATTTTGAACCCCCAAGTGCTTCACAGAAGTTTATAACGTAGACCCGTGAAAATAAAAAATCGCATTTTTTCTACAAAAATGATCTTTTTGCCCCCAAATTTTTATTTTCACAAGGGTAACAGGAGAAATTAGACCACAAAAGTTGTTGTGCAATTTCTCCTGAGTACGTCGATACCCCATATGTGGGGGTAAACCACTGTTTGGGCGCACCGCAGAGCTTGGAAGAGAAGGAGTGTCGTTTTACTTTTTCAATGTAGAATTGGCTGGAATTGAGATCGGACGCCATGTCACGTTTGGAGAGCCGCTGATGTGCCTAAACAGTGGAGACCCCCCACAAATTACACCATTTTGGAAACTAGACCCCTTAAGGAACTTATTTAGATGTGTGGTGAGCACTTTAAACCCCCAGGTGCTTCACAGAAGTTTATAATGTAGAGCCGTGAAAATAAAAATATCGCATTTTTTGTACAAAAATGATCTTTTTGCCTCCAAATTTTTATTTTACCAAGGGTAACAGGAGAAAATGGACCCCAGAAGTTGTTGTACAATTTGTCTTGAGTACGCCGACACCCCATATGTGGGGGTAAACCACTGTTTGGGCGCATGGCTGAGCTCGGAAGCAAAGGAGCGCCATTTGACTTTTCAATGCAAAATTGACTGGAATTGAGATCGGACGCCATGTCGCGTTTGGAGAGCCCCTGATGTTCCTAAACAGTAGAAACCCCCCAAAAGTGACCCCATTTTGGAAACTAGACCCCCCATGGAATTTATCTAGATGTGCAGTGAGAACTTTGAATGCCCAAGTGCATCACAGAAGTTTATAATGCAGAGTCGTGAAAATAAAAAATATATATTTTTTAACAATAAAGATTTTTTAGCCCCCAAGTTTTTATTTTCACAAGGGTAACAAGAGAAATTGGACCCCAAAAGTTGGTGTCCAATTTGTCCTGAGTATGCTGGTACCCAATATGTGGGGGTAAACCACTGTTTGGGCGCACGGCAGAGCTCGGAAGGGAAGGAGCGCCATTTTGAAATGCAGGCTTTGATAGAATGGTCTGCGGGCGTTATGTTGCGTTTGCAGAGCCACTGATGTACCTAAACAGTAGAAACCCCCCACAAGTGACCCCATTTTGAAAACTAGACCCCCCAAGGAACTTATCTAGATATGTGGTGAGAACTTTGAATGCCCAAGTGCTTCTTAGAAGTTTATAATGCAGAGTAGTGAAAATAGAAAAAAAAAATTTTTTCCACAAAAAAGATTTTTTAGCCCCCAAGTTTTTATTTTCACAAGGGTAACAAGAGAAATTGGATGCCAATATTTGTTCTCCAATTTGTCCTGAGTATGCTGGTACCCCATATGTGGGGGTAAACCACTGTTTTGGCACACGGCAGAGCTCGGAAGAGAAGGAGCGCCATTTTGGAATTCAGACTTTGATAGAATTGTCTGTGGGTGTTATGTTGTGTTTGCAGAGCCCCTGATGTACCTAAACAGTAGAAACCCCCCACAAGTGACCAAATTTTGGAAACTAGACCCCCTAAGGAACTTATCTAGATATGTGGTGAGAACTTTGAATGCTCAAGTGCTTCACAGAAGTTTATAATGCAGAGTAGCGAAAATAAAAAAATATTTTTTTTTCCCACAAAAAAGAATTTTAGCCCCCAAGTTTTTATTTTCACAAGGGTAACAGGAGAAATTGGACCACAAAAGTTGTTGTCCAATTTATCCCGAGTACGCTGATGCCCCATATGTGGGGGTAAACCACTGTTTGGGCGCACGGCAGAGCTCAGAAGGGAGGGAGCACCATTTGACTTTTTTAGCGCAAAATTGGCTGTCGTGTTTGGAGACCCCCTGATGTACCTAAACAGTGGAAACCCCCCAATTCTAACTCCAACCCTAACTCCAACACACCCCTAACCCTAATCTCAACCCGATCCATAATCCTAATCACAACCCTAACGATAATCACAACCCTAACCCCAAAAGAGCCCTAATCTCAACCCTAACCATAACCCTAATCCAGGGGTCAGGAACCTTGGCCCTCCAGCTGTGGGAGAACTACAATTCCCAGCATGCCTCAACTGCTGCAAGTTGCTAGGGCATGCTGGGAGTTGTAGTTTTATAACAGCTGGAGAGCCGAGGTTCCCCACCCCTGCCCTAATCAAAACCCTAAATCCAACACACCCCTAACCCTAACCCTAATCCCAACCCTAATCCCAAACGTAACCCTAATCCCAACCCTAATCCCAAACGTAACCTAATCCCAACCCTAATCCAAACCCTAACCCTAATCCCAACTCTAACCCTAACTTTAGCCGCAACCCTAACCCTAACTTTAGCCCCAACCCTAACCATAACTTTAGCCCCGTCGTCACAAAAAAAGTTCAATGTAACCTTTTTTTTGTACTTCGCATCCGCCATTTCCGCGCATGCGTGGCCGTAACTCTGCCCCCTCCTCCCCAGGACATAGACTGGGCAGCGGATGCGTTGAAAAACTGCATCCGCTGCCCACGTTGTGCACAATTTTCAAAACGTGCGTCGGGCCGACGCATTGCGACCGCCCCGTACCGACGCAAGTGTGAAAGAAGCCTAAGGCTACTTTCACACTAGCGTCGTACTCGGCCCATCGCAGTGTCGGGCCGACGTACCGACGCTAGCGTTGTAAGCGCCGCACAACGGGTGCAGCGGATGCTGTTTTTTCAACGCATCCGCTGCCTTATTGTGAGGTGCGGGGAGGCGGGGGCGGAGTTCCGGCTACGCATGCGCGGTCGGAAATGGCGGACACGTCGCACAAAAAAGTTACATGTAGCTTTTTTTGTGCCGACGGTCCGCCAAAGCACGACGCATCTGTCGCATGACGGATGCGACGTGTGGCAATTCGTCGCAATGCGTCGCTAATGCAAGCCAATGGAGAAAAAACGCATCCTGCAAGCACTTTTGCAGGATGCGTTTTTTCTCCAACGACGCATTGCGACGGAAGCCAAAAAACGCTAGTGTGAAAGTAGCCTAACCCTAGCCCTAACCCTAGCCCTAACCCTAACCCTAAATTTAGCCCCAACCCTAACCCTAACCCTAACCCTAGCCCTAACCCTAACTCTAACCCTAAATTTAGCCCCAACCCTAACCCTAACCCTAACCCTAGCCCTAACCCTAACTCTAACCCTAACCCTAATCCTAATTTTAGCCCCAACTCGTCTCTCCTGCCGGCCGGCAGATGGCAGCATATGGCGGGCGCACTGCGCATGCGCCCGCCATAAGGAAAAAGCCGGCCGGCAGGAGGAGACAGAAGAGGACCCAGGGACACCGGGTGAGTATCATAGGGTCCCCGAATCCCCCTATTTCTCTGTCCTCTGATGTGCGATCACATCAGAGGACAGAGAATAACAGATCGCTTTTTTTTTTTTTTTGCGGTCGCCGGTAAACTGTTAATTACCGGCGATCACAAAACAGGGGTCGGTGCAAACCGACCCCGATCATGTTCTTTGGGGTCTCAGCTACCCCCGGCAGCCGAGACCCCAAAGATCTTCCGGGTGCCGGGCGGCGGGCGCACTGCGCGTGCGCTCGCCATTTTTTCCCGGAAAAAAGATGGCGGCGCCCATCGGGAGCCACGAGGAGCACCGGGGGAGGTAGGTGAGTATTGGGGGGCTATCGGGGGCCATCGGGGACCCTATTTCTCTGTCCTCCGATGTGTGATCACATCGGAGGACAGAGAAATTAAATGGCAAATCGCGGTTTGTTTTTTTTTGTTGCGACCGCCGGTAAACGGTTAATTACCGGCGATCGCAACTCGGGGGTCGGTAAAAACCCCCCGAATCATGTTCTCTGGGGTCTCGGCTACCCTCAGCAACCGAGACCCCAGAGAAAATCCGACTCTGGGGGGCGCTATTCACTTTTTCCACATCGCCGTTAATTAACGGCGCTGTGGTTTAAGTACTCTTAGCGGCCGCCGTTAAAAGGCGTATCGGCGGTCGTTAAGGGGTTAAGTTAAGGGTATCATCATTTCTGACCAGGCCTATTTCATGAGTTTTATTATTTTTTTTTAATTCTGTGGAAGCATAGTTGAAAAGCAATGTCTGACTTTTATTTGTTCATTTTCATAGATCTTTTATTTATTATTACTTTTGTCAGATTCAAGTTATTTCTGCGACCATTGTGGGCTTTCTGTCATTAAACGAGGGGTACCAACAATTTTGACCACGTGTGTAGTTGTCAACATGTAAATGAATGCACCTAGCTGTGACTGTAGGACGAAAGAATTTTAGAATAAAAATGTTATGGTGGCAAGCGGCACAGCTCTTCCAACATTTCACTAAACCCCTGAGGGCAGAACCACCTGTACTATACCCATGTTTATATTACTCTACATATACTGAGAAGTATACTGAGAAGTAAGACACGCAAAGAAAAGAGATGCCAGCATTTGAAAGCAAAGCAAATAAGTAACCTGCTAAATAACTATATCAATCATCAATATGTCATCTGATGGAGACAGTGAAATTCTCAGCAGGGGAGTAAAGGTACTATTATTTAGTAGCTACTATGCAGATAATGTGAGATTAACTAAAGTAATAGAGGTCATGCATAAATAAATTACATAGAAGAATTCCACTCTTCCAGCTTTCAGTGGAATAAGGAAGGCTAAGATATGGATGGTCTTATGGATTACTGTATACATAGCGACTAGAAAGGTAAAACAATACAACTCTTGCTGCATACGACCATTACTGCCTGTTAAAGATTGGGAAATTGAACCTCATGTATAAAATTTCTTCTAGGAGAAAGTGACAGTATTCTCCATTGTAACTCATGAAAACGTCTTAAATTTTCATGCCTGTGCTGGAGAAAAGCTAGAATCCTAATGGTAGCTATTGATCTATTATGATTTAATCTAGAAGGTCTATATTGCCTTCCTGGTGTCTCCTTCACTCTTGTGTTTCTGACACCTAGGCTGTCGGGTAGGTAAATCTAATATATAAAGCTGAATGTGTGTATGTATGTGTGTGTGTATGTATGTCCGGGATTGGCATCTGAACCGTCGCAGCTACAGCCACAAAATTTTGCACAGTCACACGTCTGGACCCCGAGAGCGTCATAGGCTATGTTGTGAGGTGAAATTTTAATCCCGCGCTTTCCAATTCACCAAACAATTTTGCCCCTATCTACATAATGGGGGAAAAAGTGAAAGGAAAAGTGTTGGAGGCGTCGCAGCTACAGGCACAAAATTTTGCACAGTCACACGTCTGGACCCCGAGAGCGTCAAAGCTATGTTGTGAGGTGAAATTTTAACCCCGCGCTTTCCAATTCACCAAACAATTTTGCCCTTATCAACATAATGGGGAAAAAATGAAAGGAAAAGTGTTGGAGGCAAATTAACAGCTGCCAGATGTGAACAAGGGGGACTTAAAGAATGAGAGCGATGGCGCCAAAGAGTATATACTGTACAGTTGCTAAGGTGGGGCCCCAACATGGGATAATCACCACACCACCACGGGGATATGAACACACACACAAAATGCGCCACACACTACCACGTGCTCGAACACATATACCACCCTCAGCGCACATTTCACCACACATACACCAACCTCGCCACATAAAAGTCGAAACACAAAAGTCGCCGCTCAAAACTCGCCACGCGCAAAACTCTCCACATGCAAAACTCGCCACACGTGCAAAACTCACCTCATAGAAAACTCGCCACACGCAAAACTTGCACACACGGAAAAATTGCCACATGCACAAAAGTTGCAACACATGCAAAAGTTACCTCACACAAAACTTGCACATACTCAAAAGGCACCACACATAAAACTCGCCACGCGCAAAACTCGCCATGCGCAAAACTTGCTACACACAACTTGCTACACTAACCTGTCACATGCAACTCGACACACAAAAAGTTGCTACACGCATGTCGCCACACAAAACTCAACACACACAACTTGACACACGAAACTCGCCCTAAAACACACACAAGTCTGGTATTATCCTTCAAAAATAAAAATCTGATTAATAAGCAGAAAAACTACAAGAGCAACAAATGTACCATATAGGAATCCGGCAGCTGTCAGTCACATGACCAGTCTATTATGTGTATGTGTGAGCTAATATATACTGCCAGGGGGTGGGCTTACTGTTGGCTGGGGATTTATCAGGCTGCCAATTTAGCTTACAAATACTGAGGTAAAAATACTGACCAAATAACGTGTCAACAAGGTCTAATACAGGAGGGGATGACATACAGACATATACTATATACAGGAGGAGATGACACACAGGTATATTCTATTTACAGGGGAGATGACACACAAGTATATACTATATACAGGAGGAGATGACACACAGATATATACTATATACAGGAGAGATGACACACAGGTATATACTATATACAGGAGCAGATTACCTACAGGTATATAGTATATACAGGAGGAGATGACATACAGGTATATAATATATAGAGGAGGAGATGACATACAGGTACATACTACATACAGCAGGAGATAACATAAAGGTATATACTATATACAGGAGGAGATGACACACAGGTATATACTATATACAGGAGCAGATTACCTACAGGTATATAGTATATACAGGAGGAGATGACATACAGGTATATGCTATGTATAGGAGGAGATGACATACAGGTATATACTATATACAGGAGGAGATGACACACAGATATATACTATATATAGGTGAGATGACACACAGGTATATACTATATACAGGAGGAGATTACATACAGGTATATACTATATATAGGAGGAGATGACATACAGGTATATACTATATACAGGGGACATGACACACAGCAGGTATATACTATATACAGGGGAGATGACATACAGGTATATACTATATACAGGAGATGACATACAGGTGTATACTATATATAAGGGAGATGACAAACATGTATATACTGAGGTGAAAATGAGAGGTGTGAGGTGAAAATGAAAAGGTGTGAGTGCAACATGAGAGGAGTGAGGGAAAATAGTGGAGTGATCGGAAAATGACAGATGTGAGGTCGAAATGACAAGTGTTAGGGGGGAATGAGAGGACTGAGGGGGGAAATAAGAGGAGTGAGGGGGAAAATGAGAGGTGTAAGGGAGAAAATGAGAGATGTGAGGGGGAAAATGAAAGATGTGATGGGGAAAATGAGAGGCGTGATGGGAAAATAAGAGAAGTGAGGTGCTATAACTAACCACAGATATTTACTATGCCCAGGCAACGCCAGGCTCTTCAGCTAGTATTCTTATATAAATGGCTTGGAATTTACAAAAAAAACAAACAGAATACAAAAAAGAAGCTCTACTTAACTCACAGATCCTGTGCTTCCCCTGTTTTATTGCTGCCCGATTCCTTACTTCCTGCTGCAAAAATGATGTTTGGCATAAGAAATATGTAACTGCTGCACTCAATCACTGGAAACAGTGAAAACATAAGGGAATAGGTGAAGAGTCAGCAAACCATTGGGACTCTTATTACAAATGACCACTAACAATACTACTTAGTACATGGCGAATGCACAGGAGAAGTTAAAATAAGCTGCATTAAGAACAGATCCCTTTATTTCACCTGTAAATGACTTAACCCCTTCACCCCCAAGGGTGGTTTGCACGTTAATGACCGGGCCAATTTTTACAATTCTGACCACTGTCCCTTTATGAGGTTATAACTCTGGAATGCTTCAACGGATCCCAGTGATTCTGACATTGTTTTCTCGTGACATATTGTACTTCATGATAGTGGTAAAAATTCTGTGATAGTACCTGCGTTTATTTGTGAAAAAAAACTGAAATTTGGCGAAAATTTTGAAAATTTCGCAATTTTCCAACTTTGAATTTTTATGCAATTAAATCACAGAGATATGTCACACAAAATACTTAATAAGTAACATTTCCCACATGTCTACTTTACATCAGCACAATTTTGGAACCAAATTTTTTTTTTTTAGAGAGTTAAGGGTTAAAAGTTGACCAGCAATTTCTCATTTTTACAACACCATTTTTTTTTAGGGACCACATCTCATTTGAAGTCATTTTGAGGGGTCTATATGATAGAAAATACCCAAGTGTGACACCATTCTAAAAACTGCACCCCTCAAGGTGCTCAAAACCATATTCAAGAAGTTTATTAACCCTTCTGGTGCTTCACAGGAATTTTTGGAATGTATAAATAAAAATGAACATTTAACTTTTTTTCACAAAAAATTTACTTCAGCTCCAATTTGTTTTATTTTACCAAGAGTAACAGGAGAAAATGGACCCCAAAAGTTGTTGTACAATTTGTCCTGAGTACGCTGATACCCCATATGTGGGTGTAAACCATTGTTTGGGCGCATGGCAGAGCTTGGAAGGGAAGGAGCGCCATTTGACTTTTCAATGCAAAATTGACTGGAATTGAGATGGGACGCCATGTTGCTTTTGGGGAGCCCCTGATGTGCCTAAACATTGAAACCCCCCACAAGTGACACCATTTTGGAAAGTAGACCCCCTAAGGAACTTATCTAGAGGTGTGGTGAGCACTTTGACCCACCAAGTGCTTCACAGAAGTTTATAATGCAGAACCGTAAAAATAAAAAATCATATTTTTTCACAAAAATTATCTTTTCACCCCCAATTTTTTATTTTCCCAAGGGTAAGAGAAGAAATTGGACCCCAAAAGCTGTTGTACAATTTGTCCTGAGTACGCTGATACCCCATATGTGGGGGTAAACCACTGTTTGGGCGCATGGGAGACCTCGGAAGGGAAGGAGCGCCGTTTGACTTTTCAATGCAAAATTGACAGGAATTGAGATGGGACGCCATGTTGCGTTTGGAGAGCCACTGATGTGCCTAAACATTGAAACCCCCCACAAGTGACACCATTTTGGAAAGTAGACCCCTAAGGAACTTATCTAGATGTGTTTTGAGCACTTTGACCCACCAAGAGCTTGACAGAAGTTTATAATGCAGAGCCGTAAAAATAAAACAAAAATTTTTTCCCACAAAAATTATTTTTTTAGCCCCCAGTTTTGTATTTTCCCGAGGGTAGCAGGAGAAATTGGACCCCAAAATTTGTTGTCCAAGTTGTCCTGAGTGCGATGATACACCATATGTGGGGGTAAACCACTGTTTGGGCGCATGGGAGGGCTCGGAAAGGAAGGAGCGTCATTTGGAATGCAGACTTAGATGGAATGGTCTGCAGGCGTCACATTGCGTTTGCAGAGCCCCTAATGTACCTAAACAGTAGAAACCCCCCACAAGTGACACCATGTTGGAAAGTAGACCCCCTAAGGAACTTATCTAGATGTGTGGTGAGCGCTTTGACCCACCAAGGGCTTCACAGAAGTTTATAATGCAGAGCCGTAAAAATAAAACAAAAATTTTTTCCCACAAAAATTGTTTTTTAGCCCCCAGTTTTGTATTTTCCCGAGGGTAACAGGAGAAATTGGACCCCAAAAGTTGTTGTCCAATTTGTCCTGAGTGCGCTGATACCCCATATGTGGGGGGGAACCACCGTTTGGACGCATGGAAGGGCTCGGAAGGGAAGGAGCGCCATTTGGAATGCAGACTTAGATGGAATGGTCTGCAGGCGTCACATTGCGTTTGCAGAGCCCCTAATGTACCTAAACAGTAGAAACCCCCCACAAGTGACACCATGTTGGAAAGTAGACCCCCTAAGGAACTTATCTAGATGTGTGGTGAGCGCTTTGACCCACCAAGGGCTTCACAGAAGTTTATAATGCAGAGCCGTAAAAATAAAACAAAAATTTTTTCCCACAAAAATTGTTTTTTAGCCCCCAGTTTTGTATTTTCCCGAGGGTAACAGGAGAAATTGGACCCCAAAAGTTGTTGTCCAATTTGTCCTGAGTGCGCTGATACCCCATATGTGGGGGGGAACCACCGTTTGGACGCATGGAAGGGCTCGGAAGGGAAGGAGCGCCATTTGGAATGCAGACTTAGATGGAATGGTCTGCAGGCGTCACATTGCGTTTGCAGAGCCCCTAATGTACCTAAACAGTAGAAGCCCCGCACAAGTGACCCCATTTTGGAAACTATACCCCCCAAGGAACTTATCTAGATGTGTTGTAAGAACTTTGAACCCCCAAGTGTTTCACTACAGTTTATAACGCAGAGCCGTGAAAATAAAAAATCTTTTTTTTTTCCCACAAAAATTATTTTTTAGCCCCCAGTTTTGTATTTTCCCAGGGGTAACAGGAGAAATTGGACCCCAAAGGTTGTTGTCCTATTTGTCCTGAGTACGCTGATACCCCATATGTTGGGGTAAACCCCTGTTTGGGCACACGGGAGAGCTCGGAAGGGAAGGAGCACTGTTTTACTTTTTCAACGCTGAATTGGCTGGAATTGAGATCGGACGCCATGTCGCGTTTGGAGAGCCCCTGATGTGCCGAAACAGTGGAAAACCCCCAATTATAACTGAAACCCTAATCCAAACACACCCCTAACCTTAATCCCAACAGTAACCCTAACCACACCTCTAACCCTGACACACCCCTAACCCTAATCCCAACCCTATTCCCAACCATAAATGTAATCTAAACCCTAACCGTAACTTTAGCCCCAACCCTAACTTTAGCCCCAACCCTAACTGTAGCCTTAACCCTAGCCCCAACCCTTGCCCTAACCCTAGCCCTAACCCTAGCCCTAACCCTAGCCCCAACCCTAACCCTAGCCCTAATCCTAGCCCTAACCCTAGACCTAGCCCTAACCCTAGCCCTAACCCTAGCCCCAACCCTAACCCTAACCCTAGCCCCAACCCTAACCCTAGCCCTAACCCTAGCCCTAACCCTAGCCCTAACCATAACCCTAGCCCTAACCCTAGCCCTAACCCTAGCCCCAAACCTAACCCTAGCCCTAATGGGAAAATGGAAATAAATACATTTTTTTTATTTTTCCCTATTTCCCTAACTAAGGGGGTGATGAAGGGGGGTTTGATTTACTTTTATAGCGAGTTTTTTAGCGGATTTTTATGATTGGCAGCCGTCACACACTGAAAGACGCTTTTTATTGCAAAAAATATTTTTTGCATTACCACATTTTGAGAGCTATAAATTTTCCATATTTTGGTCCACAGAGTCATGTGAGGTCTTGTTTTTTGCGGGACGAGTTGACGTTTTTATTGGTAACATTTTTGGGCACGTCACATTTTTTGATCGCTTTTTATTCCGTTTTTTGTGAGGCAGAATGACCAAAAACCAGCTATTCATGAATTTCTTTTGGGGGAGGCGTTTATACCGTTCCGCGTTTGGTAAAATTGATAAAGCAGTTTTATTCTTCGGGTCAGTATGATTACAGCGATACCTCATTTATATTATTTTTTTATGTTTTGGCGCTTTTATACGATAAAAACTATTTTATGGAAAAAATAATTATTTTTGCATCGCTTTATTCTCAGGACTATAACTTTTTTAGTTTTTTGCTGATCATGCTGTGTGGCGGCTCATTATTTGCGGGACAAGATGACGCTTTCAGCGGTACCATGGTTATTTATATCTGTCTTTTTGATCGCGTGTTATTCCACTTTTTGTTCGGCGGTATGATAGTAAAGCGTTGTTTTTTGCCTCGTTTTTTTTTTTTTTTCTTACGGTGTTTACTGAAGGGGTTAAACTAGTGGGCCAGTTTTATAGGTCGGATCGTTACGGACGCGGCGATACTAAATATGTGTACTTTTATTGTTTTTTTTTATTATTTAGATAAAGAAATGTATTTATGGGAATAATATATATATATATTTTTTTTTTCATTATTTTGGAATATTTTTTTTTATTTTTTTTTTCACATTTGGAAAAATTTTTTTTACTTTTTTACTTTGCCCCGGGGGGGACAATACAGATCGGTGATCTGCCAGTTTGCATAGCACTCTGACAGATCACCGATCTGAGAGAAGTGCAGGCTGCTTCACAGTGCCTGCTCTGAGCAGGCTTCTGTGAAGCCACCTCCCTCCCTGCAGGACCCGGATCCGCGGCCATCTTGGATCCGGGTCTGGAGCAGGCAGGGAGGGAGGTAAGACCCTCGCAGCAACGGGATCACATCGCGTTGCTGCGGGGGGCTCAGGGAAGCCCGCAGGGAGCCCCCTCCCTGCGCGATGCTTCCCTGCACCGCCGGCACATCGCGATCATGTTTGATCGCGGTGTGCCGGGGGTTAATGTGCCGGGAGCGGTCCGTGACCGCTCCTGGCACATAGTGCCGGATGTCAGCTGCGATAGGCAGCTGACACCCGGCCGCGATCGGCCGCGCTCCCCCCGTGAGCGCCGCCGATCGCGCTGGACGTACTATCCCGTCCGTGGTCATGGGGGCCCACCCCACCTCGACGGGATAGTACGTCCGATGTCAGAAAGGGGTTAATATCCAAATAAGCAGGTACAGTTACATCCACTTAACCATCCTATAGACAGAGGTGTCAAACTGCATTCCTCGAGGGCCGCCAACAGGTCATGTTTTCAGGATTTCCTTGTATTGCACAGGTGATAATTTAATCACCTGCACAGAATGATTCCAGCACCTTGTGGAATGCTAAGGAAATCCTGAAAACATGACCTGTTGGCGGCCCTCGAGGAATGCAGTTTGACACCTCTGCTATAGAGGACTATCTGCATTAGTCCCGCATAGACAATAAATTAAGTCCATGCTCCTGAACAGTGTGGGTCCAGACCGTCCAGCTGTGGGATTCTCAGCAATTGGTTACTGACCACCAGTCCTCTGGATAGGTGATAAGTTATAATTGTAGGATAACCCCCCTTAAACAGCTGTAATTCATCCATAACATGTTTTATGAAAAGAGCTTGAAATACCAATCATTTTTAAAATATCAAACCCTATCATTGAATTTAAATTTAGCCCTAATGTTTGAGACAAAATACATACAGTATTAACACCGTATGTTTCAATGGGGTTTTGATATCTAAGGCTAGTTTCACACTAGCGTTTTGAGGAGCTGCAGAGGGCTGCGCACTTCCTCCGTGAAGCCCTGCCCTCGGCCGCTAGCTCCGCCTACATCTGCATTCGGCCTGCGTACCTATCTTTAACATTAGGTACGCAGGTCGTGCCGCTGTATGTGGATGCTTCCGCATGCATCGTTTTGCAGAAGTAGGCGGAGCCAGCGGCAGAGGTGCGGCCGATTGCGGGGCTTCATGGAGGAAGTCCGCAGCTCCTCAAAACGCTAATGTGAAACCGGCCTAAAAGAGAAATGTGATAAAAATAAGGGGTGCTACTGTCACTCACTACTGGCCAGTTAATGGTTATGTCTCCCAAGCATAGACAGATTATAATGAGAGCAATCTGGGAACTCTGGGGGGGCCCATGGCCAGATTGCTCCCATTATAATTTATAGTTGTGGCGCACATCTCCAAGCAGGGGAGCTTTCCTGGAGAACGACGGCTGGCAAAACAGAATGGCAGTGCAGCGCCCTTTGCCTTTTTTGTGATGTGCTTCAGCTGACTGGCTATGGCGCCTGAGCAATGACATCATTGTGCAGACGCCCGCAGTGTACTCGTTGATTACCAGAAGTGGAACTGAAGGGGATGCCGAAGTCCCCGGGTAACCAGGGTAAACATCGGGTTACTAAGCGCAGGGCCGCGCTTAGTAACCCGATGTTTACCCTGGTTACCATCGTAAATGTAAAAAAAACAAACAGTACATACTCACATTCTGGTGTCACGTCCCTCGCCTTCAGCTTCCCGCACTGACTGTGAGTGCCGGCCGTAAAGTAAAAGCAGAGCGCAGCGGTGACGTCACCACTGTGCTCTGCTTTTACTTTACGGCCGGCACTCAGTCAGTGCGGGAAGCTCTGAGCAGCAGCGCGGACGCCGGGGGACGTGACAGACATCAGAGGGTGAGTATGTACTGTTTTTTTTTTTACTTTTACAATGGTAACCAGGGTAAATATCGGGTTACTAAGCGCGGCCCTGCGCTTAGTAACCCGATATTTACCCTGGTTACCATTGTAAAACATCGCTGGCATCGTTGCTTTTGCTGTCAAACACAACGATACACGCCGATCTGACGACCAAATAAAGTTCTGGACTTTCAGCAACGACCAGCGATATCACAGCAGGATCCAGATCGCTGCTGCGTGTCAAACACAACGATATCACTATCCAGGATGCTGCAACGTCACAGATCGCTATCGTTACCGTTGCAAAGTCGTTTAGTGTGAAGGTACCTTTAAAGTAATGATGGCCACTCATTTTTCTTTACTTAGCTGCTTTTTTCTTGCCATAATACAAATTCTAACAGTCTATTCAGTAGGACTATTGTCAGCTGTGTATCCACCAGACTTCTGCACAACACAACTGATGGTCCCAACCCAATTTATAAGGCAAGAAATCCCACTTATTAAACCTGACAGGGCACACCTGTGAAGTGAAAACCATTCCCGGTGACTACCTCTTGAAGCTCATCAAGAGAATGCCAAGAGCGTGCAAAGCAGTCATCAAAGCAAAAGGTGGCTACTTTGAAGAACCTAGAATAGAAGACATATTTTCAGTTGTTTCACTTTTTTGTTAAGTATATAATTCCACATGTGTTAATTCATAGTTTTGATGCCTTCAGTGTGAATGTACAATTTTCATAGTCATGAAAACACAGAAAAATCTTTAAATGAGAAGGTGTGTCCAAACTTTTGGTCTGCACTGTGTGTGTATATATATATATATATATATATATATATATATATATATATATATATATATATATATATATATTATATTGGATCCTCTTATTTTATATAGTGCTGTTTCTTATTACATAGTGTCCTTTATTATGTATAGTGCTATATTATTTATGCTGCTGTACTAAATTTGCCTAGCATGCCGCTGTCTCTGTTTTACATCTGCACATGTGCACCTGCGTGTTCACCCGATTTCTTAAAGAGGATCATGTGACATGTCACGTGATACATTGGGTGCAGGGGGCCCACACCCTCTAAACTGCCCGGGGCCCTGGCTACTCTTCATCCGCCTCTGCTCTCAAGTCTCTTATTCCATTGTGAATATAACTTAAATACGGCATCTTGCTCTGTTGGAGAGTTGTTGTGATGGTAAGGACAGGTTCACACAAGCATATTTTCAGTCCAAACACTGTCCTAAAAAAAACAGACCAGCACTTAGACTAACGTTATCCAAATTAGTTCAGATGAGTGTTTTTTTTTCCACTGACGAACCTGCATATGAAAAAAAAAAATTACAGTATGCACTAGCTTTTTCCATATGTTTGGTCAGACTTAAAAAATGGACTGCACACAGATGACAGGCAAGATAAAAAAAATGATCAGAGTTTTCTAAAGGAAACTCTGAAGATTTTTCATATGCTCATGCAAACATGACCTTACAGTTCACTTAAACGTTTTAGAGTCTCCAAGCAAGGGCTGCTGAGTGGAGCAAAGGCTGCATAGAAGTGCTAGGGTTGCAAATAAATGCATAGTTAAACGCAGGAGCATAGCTTGGAGTTTTCCATTGCTTTTCTGCTTTTATCAGTTTTATTTATCTCCATTTAGAATGTGCTCCATGGACAATGTTACTAGGTGTGCTTCTTGTGAGATGTTTTCATGCCTTGAACAGCCGTTTGGGGGTAAATTTTACTGTACTTTATGTCAGCAGGTTGTATATTTGGAAGCCCAGTTAATGAATCTAAATATGCAGCTTGCAACACTGAGGAGTATTGGAAACCTGGAGAGGAGTTTAGAGATCACTAAGCATGCTCTGGCTGGGGCCAGTGATATGAAGCTGGGGCAAATCTGGACTCAGAAGAAGGTAGATGGTTAACAACACAGGCACAGAAAAGGACAGACAGATGTTGGTGGTAGAGGACTCTATAATCAGACGGAAAGACAGGGTCATCTGCTGCTGAGACCGTGAATGCCGAAAAGTGTGTTGTCTGCCAGGTGCTCGGGTTCAGCATATTGCGGCTGCGATAGACGGATTGCTGGGGTAAACCAGCGATCATGGTACACATTGGTACCAAAGATAACAGGTAGAGGGAGGTGAAGTCCTTAAAAACGATTACAGGGAACTAGGAGAGAAGCTGAAGGCCAGGACCTCCAAAGTTGTGTTTTCAGAAATACTGCCGATGCCACGAGCATCACTAGAAAGACAGCGGGAGCTTAGGGAGATAAATAAGTGGCTTAGAAATTGGTACAGGAAATAACGGTTTGGGTTCAGGAAGAACTGGGCCGAATTCTCTGTCAGCTACAGGCTCTACCGTAAGGACAGGCTGCACCTTAAGTAGAGGCCATTTAGAAATAGAAGGAGAGGATTTAGAGGGGGCATGGATGTGCAAGGAAAGTAGGGAGGTGAGCAGGAGTAATAAATTTGTTAATAGTATGTTAGGGGTCGAGTTCCCGCCTCTGCACAGGGGGAATCTCGGGCCATCTCCGCTGCGGTCTCCCATTCTTCTCCTGCCGCAGTGGAGCCTGCTCAGCGGAGACGTCGGTCCCAGCGTCTTGCTCAGTCCCACTCTGTACAAAGAGTTACTGCTGCTTTTCCTGCTTCTGCCATTGAAGTCAGTGCTGGGCAGTGGCGAGCAGACGCTTCTGGGACTATCTTGCTCTTCTCGTTCTGAGCATGCCCTGAGTAAGATCTCTCAGTGGAGATCGAGGGTCACATGGTCTGATAATGCAGCCAAGTCCATTGGTCCTTTCAGGAAGGTCCTGTAGGTGCTAGGCCTAAGTCCTGCTTGGCACACACTGAGCATGCCCAGGGCAAGATCTCTCAGTGGAGATTTAGGGTCACATGCTCAGGTATGGCAGCCTCTCATTGGTCCTTCTAGGAAGGTCTTTTACTTGCTGCAGCTATATAAGGCTCGCATGGCCGCATGGCCATGCGCTAGTATTGCTTTCATTTATGTACTTTGCGCCAGTGTGGTCTTGTATGAGTGTGTTCAGGGACCCGGCTGAAATAAGCCCCTAGAATGCTGGCACCTCCGGCGAGGAGTTCGTATGCTTGTGTGTTCAGGAACCTGGCCGAAATAAGCCCTTAGAATGCTGGCACCTCCGGCGAGGAGTTTCGTGTGCGTGCAAGACCACTGACTGCTCTTGTTTAGACAGTTAGCCTGTGCCTCTGTGGAGTCTAACAGGGCACAGCGCTTTGAGTTCACGGCTGCTCTGTGAAGTAACAGAGTTAGCTAACACTGCCATTAGTTCCGCTTCTTGCTAGCAGCAGGTTCTAATGCACGGTGGACCCCGGGCTGCGAACGCATCTATCCTAATAAAATATATACTTTCATTAGGTGCGTTCCGCTAGCCCTATCATAACATAGTATTAACCCCTTTCTGCCATCGGACGGAATAGTACGGCAGTGAGCCCGCATCAAAGTCGGAACATGTCAACTGTTTTGAACAGCTGATATGTGCCCGCAATAGGTAATTAACTAGTTAAATGCCGCTGTCAATCTCTGACAGAGGCACATCTTCCAGATGTGCCTTTTCTGGGGTGGCTGGGGGAGATGTTTTTAGCCAGGGGGGGCCAATAACCATGGACCCTCTCTAGGCTATTAATATCTGCCCTCAGTCACTGGCTTTACCACTCTGGCGGAGAAAATTGCGCGGGAGCTCACGCCAATTTTTTCCGCGATTTAACCCTTTATTTTACAAGCTACAGCGCCCAAATTTTGCACATACACACTATTAACATTAGTAGTGTGGAATATGCAAAATGGATGTAAACCATGTCTCATATCCTGTCGGGTTTGTGAAGGAGGAAGAAAAAGCCGACAATTGAATTACTGGCTTTTCTATAGAACACCGCTGCGTATTTCTCGCAAGTCACACTGCTGGTCCGTGTGTAATCCGTATTTTTCTCGCCCCCATAGACTTTCATTGGCGATTTTTTTGGTGCAATACGGTGACAAACGCAGCATGCTGCGATTTTCTATGGCTGTACAAGACCGTATAATATGGATCAGTAAAATACGGCAGATAGGAGCTGGGACATAGAGAATCATTGTATCGTATGCAATCCGTATTTTCTGCACCTCTCATACGTCCGTAAAACTCGCTAGTGTGACGTCGGCCTAAGGCTCTTTTGCAACAGGGGTGTTGCAACAGAATTGGAGGAGGGTTGACGTGGCACCGATATATAAGAAAGATAAGAAGGTGGATCCAGGCAACTACCGTCTGGTAAGTCTGACCTCAGTAGTGTACAAAGTTTTCGAGGGCATTATAAGAGACTAGATGGTAGCCCGATTCTAACGCATCGGGTATTCTAGAATATGTATGTAGTTTATTTATGAAGATTTTAGAATAATACATTGAATACTAAGGATTTGGCCGGCCGCAAACAATTAGTGATTGTTCACGGCTGGCCATGTAGTATATAACAGCCCACATAGTAAATAGCACAGCCACGTAGTATATTGCACAGCCACGTAGTATATTGCACAGCCATGTAGTATATTGCACAGCCACGTAGTATATTGCACAGCCACGTAGTATATTGCACAGCCATGTAGTATATAGCACAGCCACGTAGTATATAGCACAGCCCACGGAGTGTATAACAGCCCACATAGCATATAACACAGCTCATGTAGTATACAACAGCCCACACACGCAGTGTATAACACAGCCCACGTAGTGTATAACACAGCCCACATAGTGTATAACACAGCCCACGTAGTGTATAACACAGCCCACGTAGTGTATAACACAGCCCACGTAGTGTATTGCACAGCCCACATAGTATACAACACGGCCCACGTAGTGTATAACACAGGCCACGTAGTGTATAACACAGCCCATGTAGTGTATAACACAGGCCACGTAGTGTATAACACAGGCCACGTAGTGTATAACACAGGCCACGTAGTGTATAACACAGCCCATGTAGTGTATAACAGGCCACGTAGTGTATAACACAGCCCACGTAGTATATAGCTCAGCCCACGCAGTACATTGCACTGCCCACGCAGTACATTGCACAGCCCACATAGTACATTGCACATCCTACGTAGTATATTGCACAGCCCAAGCAGTATATTGCACAGCCCACATAGTATATTGCACAGCCCACGCAGTATATTGCACAGCCCACGTAGTATATTGCACAGCCCACGCAGTATATAGCAATGTGGGCATCATATCCCTGTTAAAAAAAATAATTAAAATAAAAAATAGTTATATACTCACCTTCCATTGGCCCCGGATCCAGGTGAAGCATTTACCGATGCTCCTCGTGCGCTCCAGTCCCAAGAGTGCATTGCGGTCTCGCGAGATGATGACGTAGCGGTCTCGCGAGACCGCTACATCATCTCGCGAGACCGCAATACATGGAGCGGTCACCGGAGCGTCGCGAGGAGCGGGAAAGGTCGGTTCTGGATCCGAGGGGCCGACGGACGGTGAGTATATAACGATTTTTTATTTTTTTAATTATTTTTAACATTAGATCTTTTTACTATTGAAGCCGCATAGGCAGCATCAATAGTAAAAAGTTGGTCACACAGGGTTAATAGCAGCGGTAACGGAGTGCGTTACCCGCAGCATAACGCGGTCCGTTACTGCTGCCATTAACCCTGTGTGAGCGCTGAGTGGAGGGGAGTATGGAGCGGGCACTGACTGCGGGGAGGAAGGAGCGGCCATTTTGCCACCGGACTGTGCCCGTCGCTGATTGGTCGTGGCCGTTTTGCCACGACCAATCAGCGACTTGGATTTCCTGACAGACAGAGGCCGCGACCAATGAATATCCGTGACAGACAGACGGAAGTGACTCTTAGAAAATTATATAGTACATGACCTGCAGAAATATATTGTAGATAGTAGTCTAATAAATGATGAATCGGAGTGTCCGATCAATATCGACAATACACGTCTTTGGGTCCATGAAAAAACAAAAGGGACAGCATTTGAATCTCATTCAAGTACTTTATGTTTTTCACGTACTGCTAGATGGGAAAATAGAGAGTAAATTTTCTTTTGATCGTTTTCTTCCAAGAAAAACTGATGACACTCTGACCAAACTCTGATAGTAAAAATAGAAACTTAAACAAACGGTGATAAAAAATATTGATTATTTAACTTGGACTGATTTTCCCGAACAAGAAAATCACTTAAATCTGAATAGGCCCTTAGAGATTTGTTCTGCAAATGTTTAAGAAATGTTTCATGAAAAGGGCCACATCAAGTAATACGAGTTTGTAAAGTGGTAGTATGGTACTAGGGAGTCAATGCCATAGTGAAAATAAGAATCGCATTATACTTATCTAGCTCCATTAGTGCTATAGTATAAAATGTATTAGCGACCAAGCATGCTCACTGACGCTCAATTCAACCTCCTCATTGCTGCAGTTGTATAACTGAGGAGAGCCCACTATCTAACAATTGGCAGTGGTCTTACAGGTCAAACCTCTGCTAATCTTTCATCATAATTCTTTTGAATAACCGATTAATATATTGGTCTACAATATCCCTTAATCTTTTTAATTGCAATGGCGGTATGTATTATCAGGACTTTCATAGACTGCTGTTGTGTGCTGTGCTGTATGTTTATATATATATATATATATATATATATATATATATATATATTACATACATACATACATACACTGTGTGCAGAATTATTAGGCAAGTTGTATTTTGATCACACGATACTTTTTATACATGTTGTCCTACTCCAAGCTGTTCAGGCTTGAGAGCCAACTACCAATTAAGTAAATCAGGCGATGTGCATCTCTGTAATGAGGAGGGGTATTGTCTAATTACATCAACACCCTATATAAGGTGTGCGTAATTATTAGGCAACTTCCTTCCCTTTGGCAAAATGGGTCAGAAGAGAGATTTGACGGGCTCTGAAAAGTCCAAAATTGTGAGATGTCTTGCAGAGGGATGCAGCAGTCTTGAAATTGCCAAATATTTGAAGCGTGATCACCAAAAAATCAAGCGTTTCATGGCAAATAGCCAACAGGGTCGCAAGAAGCGTGTTGGGCAAAAAAGGCACACAATAACTGACCTTTGAACAAGAAACATAATATAAAACGTCAAGACTGGGCAAAGAAATATCTTAACTAAAATAATACCGTATGCACTACCCAATGACGTGCCAAGGTAGGTTCCCACACCATGTGACATAAGAAAAAGAACCTGGCACTCAACTTAAGGTGATTCTCCTTTGTGTTTATTTACAGCAAAAGAGGAAATAAACGTTTCGGCCTTTGTTGGCCTTCTTCAGTAAACGTGCTGCCAAAGAGGAGCAGGAAAGTGTTAGAGCGGTGTAATATGCTGCTGCTATAGTCAAGAAAGTCCGTGGAAACAGGCTCATGGGATCCAGTTATGCTATCAGGTCTGTCAGCAGTGGCCTGTGCTGTAAGATAAGACGGCGCGAGTCCAGCAACGCGGTGTCCACCGCTTGTCAGCTGTCGCTGGACTCACGCCGTCTTATCTTACAGCACAGGCCACTGCTGACAGACCTGATAGCATAACTGGATCCCATGAGCCTGTTTCCATGGACTTTCTTGACTATAGCAGCAGCATATTACACCGCTCTAACACTTTCCTGCTCCTCTAAGAAATATCTTAAGACTGACTTTTTAAAGGTTTTATGGACTGATGAAATGAGAATGACTCTTGATGGGCCAGATGGATGAGCCAGAGGCTGGATCAGTAAAGGGCAGAGAGCTCCACTCCGACGGACGACAGCAAGGTGGAGGTGTGGTACTGGTATGGGCTGGTATCATCAAAGATGAACTTGTGGGACCTTTTCGGGTTGAGGATGGAGTGAAGCTCAACTCCCAGACATACTGCCAGTTTCTGGAAGACAACTTCTTCAAGCAGTGGTACAGGAAGAAGTCGGTATCGTTCAAGAAAAACATGATTTTCATCAGGACAATCCATCACATGCCTCCAACTACTCCACAGCGTGGCTGGCCAGTAAAGATCTCAAAGAAGAAAAAATAATGACATGGCTCCCTTGTTCACCTGATCTGAACCCCATAGAGAACCTGTGGTCCCTCATAAAATGTAAGATCTCCAGGGAGGGAAAACAGTACACCTCTCGGAACAGTGTCTGGGAGGCAGTGGTGGCTGCTGCGCGCAATGCTGATCGTAAACAAATCAAGCAACTGACAGAATCTATGGATGAAGGCTGTTGAGTGTCATCATAAAGAAAGGTGGCTATATTGGTCACTAATTTTTGTGGGTTTGCTTTTGTATGTCAGAAATGTTTATTTCTAAAATTTGTGCAGTTATATTGGTTTACCTGGTAAAAATAAACAAGTGAGATGGGAATATATTTGGGGTTTTTAAAGTCGTTTAATAATTCTGCACAGTAATAGTTACCTGCACAAACAGATATCCTCCTAAGATAGCCAAATAAATAAAAACCCACTCTAACTTCCAAAAATATTAAGCTTTGATATTTATGAGTCTTTTGGGTTGATTGAGAACATAGTTGTTGATCAATAATAAAAATCCTCTAAAATACAACTTGCCTAATGATTCTGCACACAGTGTATATACATCAGAGTGTATGTATATCAGGGTGGTCCAAAAGTAGGTGGACAGTATGTGTAATAGGGTTACGAAGGGGAAGATTTATCACCACACATCTAGATAAGTTTCTTGGGGAGTCTAGTTTCCAAAATGGGGTCACTTGTGGAGAATTCTACTGTTTAGGTACATCAGGGGCTTTGCAAACGCAACATGACGCCCGCAGACCATTCCATCAAAGTCTGCGTTCCAAAATATCACTTCTCTTCCAAGCTCCGACGTGCACCAAAACAGTAGTTTACCCCCACATATGAGGTTTCAGCGTACTCAGGACAAATTGGACAACAACTTTTGAGGTCTATTTTCTCCCTTTACCCTTGGGAAAATAAAAAAATTGTTGCTAAAAGATCATTTTTGTGACTAAAAAGTTAAATGTTCATTTTTTTTCTTCCATGTTGCTACTGCTGCTGTGAAACACCTGAAGGGTTAATAAACTTCTTGAATGTGGTTTTGAGCACCTTAAGGGGTGCAGTTTTTAGAATGGGGTAACTTTTTGGTATTTTCAGCCATATAGACTGCTTAAACTGACTTCATGTGATGTGGTCCCTAAAAAAAATGTTTTTTGTAAATTTTAACCCTTATAACTTCCTAACAAAAAAAATGTTGTTTCCAAAATTGTGCTGATGTAAAATAGACATGTGGGAAATGTTATTTATTAACTATTTTGTGCCACATAACTCTCTGGTTTAACAGAATAAAAATTCAAAATAATTAATAATAAATCAAAATAAATGTTATTTTCTGTATATATATATATAGATATACAGTGCCTAAAAGTAGTATTCAACCCCCTGCAGATTTAGCAGGTTTAATAAGATGCAAATAAGTTAGAGCCTTCAAACTTCAAACAAGAGCAGGATTTATTAACAGATGCATAAATCTTACAAACCAAAAAGTTTTGTTGCTCAGTTAAATTTTTATAAATTTTAAACATAAAAGTGTGGGTCAATTATTATTCAACCCCTAGGTTTAATATTTTGTGGAATAACCTTTGTTTGCAATTACAGCTAATAATCGTCTTTTATAAGACCTGATCAGGCCGGCACAGGTCTCTGGAGTTATCTTGGCCCACTCCTCCATGCAGATCTTCTCCAAGTTATCTAGGTTCTTTGGGTGTCTCATGTGGACTTTAATCTTGAGCTCCTTCCACAAGTTTTCAATTGCGTTAAGGTCAGGAGACTGACTAGGCCACTGCAACACCTTGATTTTTTGCCTCTTGAACCAGGCCTTGGTTTTCTTGGCTGTGTGCTTTGGGTCTTTGTCTTGTTGGAAGATGAAATGACGACCCATCTTAAGATCCTTGATGGAGGAGCGGAGGTTCTTGGCCAAAATCTCCAGGTAGGCCGTGCTATCCATCTTCCCATGGATGCGGACCAGATGGCCAGGCCCCTTGGCTGAGAAACAGCCCCACAGCATGATGCTGCCACCACCATGCTTGACTGTAGGGATGGTATTCTTGGGGTCGTATGCAGTGCCATCCAGTCTCCAAACGTCACGTGTGTGGTTGGCACCAAAGATCTCGATCTTGGTCTCATCAGACCAGAGAACCTTGAACCAGTCAGTCTCAGAGTCCTCCAAGTGATCATGAGCAAACTGTAGACGAGCCTTGACATGACGCTTTGAAAGTAAAGGTACCTTACGGGCTCGTCTGGAACGGAGACCATTGCGGTGGAGTACGTTACTTATGGTATTGACTGAAACCAATGTCCCCACTGCCATGAGATCTTCCCGGAGCTCCTTCCTTGTTGTCCTTGGGTTAGCCTTGACTCTTCGGACAAGCCTGGCCTCGGCACGGGAGGAAACTTTCAAAGGCTGTCCAGGCCGTGGAAGGCTAACAGTAGTTCCATAAGCCTTCCACTTCCGGATGATGCTCCCAACAGTGGAGACAGGTAGGTCCAACTCCTTGGAAAGGGTTTTGTACCCCTTGCCAGCCTTGTGACCCTCCACGATCTTGTCTCTGATGGCCTTGGAATGCTCCTTTGTCTTTCCCATGTTGACCATGTTTGAGTGCTGTTCACAAGTTTGGGGAGGGTCTTAAATAGTCAGAAAAGGCTGGAAAAAGAGATAATTAATCCAAACATGTGAAGCTCATTGTTCTTTGTGCCTGAACTACTTCTTAATACTTTAGGGGAACCAAACAGAATTCTGGTGGGTTGAGGGGTTGAATAATAAATG